>NC_045961.1:103073906-103803906 GCF_010909765.2 Amblyraja radiata
CACAATACCACAGATACATGATAAAGGAATAACGTTTAGTGCAAGGTAAAGCCAGCAAGATCCGATCAAGGATAGCCCGAGGGTCACCAATGAGGTAGATAGTAGTTCAGCACTGCTCTCTGGTTGTGGTAGGATGATTCAGTTGCCTGATAACAGCTGGGAAGAAACTGTCCCTGAATCTGGAGGTGTGCGTTTTCACACTTCTGTACCTTTTGCCCGATGGGAGAGGGGAGAAGAGGGAGTGGCCGGGGTGCGACTCGCCCTTGATTATCCAGTAGATTGATTGAAAGATGCAGCATGGAGAGAGGCGCTTCGGCCCATCTAGTCCACGCCTACCCATTCATGCTGTTTAGATTTACAGATGCTGCTTGGAAACAGGCCCTTCGGCCCATTGAGTCCACGACAACTAGCAATAACCCCGCACACTAACACTATCTTACACTCTGGGGGCAATCCACAAACAGCAGAAACTAATTAACCTACACACCTGCACATCTTAGGGGTATGGGAGGAAAACAGAGCACTGGGAGAAAACCCACGCAGGTCACGGGGAGAACGTACAAACTCCGTACAGACAGCACCCGTAGTCGGGATCGAACCGGCGTCTATGCTATTTCTATGCTATCCCAATTTGGCATCCGCCCCCGACATTCTAAGGGGCAACCTTTTCTCCAGAGATGCTGCCTGACCCGCTGAGCTTCTTCAGCATTTTGTGTCTATCGAAGATCAATTTAGCCCTATTTGTGTCGATCAATATGTCTATATTACCAGCCTCCATCATTATAATTTTCTACCTCTCTATCTCACTCCATTTATCTGCAATGATTATCTCTCCCGTTAATTTACTATCAATACTTTTCCCTATTAATAATCAATCACTTTGCCGCGCTCTATCTTGAGTTTAACGACAACAGTCTATTATTTGTCTTGCTATCATTTGTGTCTCCATTAATCTGTTGTCGGTATCTACATTCCATGCTGCTCCAGTCATATCTCCCTCGCTATAATCTGGCCACTATCTACCTGTGTCTATTATCCAACCCCCTGTTATCTCTTGTTTTCTGTGTACAGTATCCCATCCTCCCCGCCTCTCTGTACTCTGTCATGCTTTAACAAAACTCTGTGAATCTGTGGAATTCTCTGCCAGTTCATTGGATATATGGTTGAGGCCAGTTCATTGGCTATATTTAAGAGGGAGTTAGATGTGGCCCTTGTGGCTAAAGGGATCAGGGGGTATGGAGAGAAGGTAGGTACAGGATACTGAGTTGGATGATCAGCCATGATCATATTGAATGGCGGGTACAGGCTAGAAGGGCCGAATGGCCTACTCCTGCACCTATTTTCTATGTTTCTAACTCATGCCCTGGTTTACGTTTTAGTTTAGTTGAGCGATACAGCGCGGAAACAGGCCCTTCGGCCCACCGTGTCCGTGTCGACCAGCGATCCTCCCCCCCCCCCCCCCCCCCCCGTACACTAGCACTATCCTACACAGCGCCGGAAACCCGGGTTCGATCACGACTACGGGTGCTGTCTGTACGGAGTTTGTACGTTCTCCCCGTGACCTGCGTGGGTTTTTCCCAAGATCTTCAGTTTCCTCCCACACTCCAAAGAAATGCAGGTTTGCAGGTTAATTGGCTTGGTGTAAATGTAAATTGTCCCTTGTGTGTGTAGGATCGTGTAATAGCCCTGTCCCACGGTACGAGTTCATTCCAAGAGCTCTCCCGAGTTTTTAAAAAATTAAACTCGTGGTAAGTACGGAGAATGAACGTAGCGGGTACGTCGGAGCTCGGGGACGTCTCTTATCGGCTCGTAATGCTAACGGTAGGTAATCGGGAAGCCTCGCTAACGGCAGGTAAGCACGGGAAGACTCGTGAAGATTTTTCAACATGTGGGAAAATGTCCACGAGAGCCCCGTGTACCGACGAGTGGCCATTACCGTAAATCTCCGCGTTCGAATCGGGGCAAACTCGGGAGAACTCTTGGAATGAACTCGTACCGTGGGACAGGGGTTTTAGTGTGCGGGGATCGCTGGTGGATGTGGACTCGGTGGGCCGAAGGGTTTGTTTCTGCACTGTAACTATATACTAAACTAGTGACAATTTACAATCTTACCCAAAACCAAATAATCTACAAGCCTGTATGTCATACGTAAGTGATAGGAGCAGAAATAGGTCTATTCCGCCATTCAATCACGGCTGATCTATCTCTCCCTCCTAACCCCATTCTCCTGCCTCCTCCCCGTAACCCTTGACACCCGAACTAATCAAGAATCTATCTTTAATTTGCAACAGAAGGTTGTGGAGGCCAAGTCATTTTAGTTTGGAGATTAGTTTATGGAGTGTGGGAGGAAACTGGAGCACCCGGAGAAAACCCACGCGGACACAGGGAGAACGTAGTTAGGATCGAACCCGAGGCTATGGCGCTGAGTGGCGCTACGACGGCAGCCTCGGCAACAGTCTGTCTGTATATTTCGCCTTTTTTTTGTAATTTTTGGTGTGTTTATAAAGTTTGTATTAATGTTCTCTGTTTTGTTTTATGTGGGGGGTGGGCGGGGGGGTTAAGGGAAACCTTTTTTTCAATCTCTTACCTTACCTGAGTTGCGATTGTTTTCCAGGTCGTATCTCCGGTCGCTCTGCGGCCTAACATCATGGAGATGGCGGCCTAGCTCGGGACTGACTTTGAGCCCCACCGCGGGGACGTGGACTTACCATCGGAGCCGATCCCTTGCCTGGGATCGACGCTCCAACTGTGTTCTTTAACATCGAGGAGCTCGCAGTCTCGGGTAAGAGACCGATGTCGAAAACCGCACGACGTTCGACTCGGCCCGACCCGGGGTAGCTCGCCCGGCGCGGGGGAGCTGAGATTCCCCCCCCCAGATGCAGGAGCTTGATTGCCCTGATGAGGAGGCCCACCGCCAGCTCCGGGAAGAAGATCGTCCCATCAACGGAAGGTTAGAGACCCCCGAGCGCTGGAGGACAAAGAAGGGAAGAGATTGAACTATTTTTCGCCATCCATCACAGTGAGGAATGTGGAGGAGTCACTGTGGTGGATGTTTATGTTAAAATATATTTTGTGTGTCCTGTTGCTTTTTATTGCTATGACTGTGTGGCGAATGAAATTCCTCGTCTGTTGCAAAACATACTTGGCTAATAAAGTATGATTATGAATATGATTTACACATCAGTTGAGTTGAGGTGCAATGCAAGGATGACAAACAATACTCTCACAACCTGGAACTGGTGGGGTCGGGTGTAGGAGGCACGGGGGTTCAGCAGTAGAGTTGCTGCCTTACTGCTCCAGAGACCCGGGTTCCATCCTGACTACTGCTCCTGAGCGCTGTCTGTACGGAGTTTGTACGTTCTCCCAGTGACTGCGTGGGTTTTCTCCGGGTGCTCCGGGTTCCTCCCACACTGCAGAGACGTGCAGGTTTGTGGGTTAATTGGCTTTGGTAAGTTATAAAATTGTACCTGGTGTGTGTAGGTTAGTGTACGGTGTGGCCACTGGTCAGCACAGACTCGATGGGCCGAAAGGCCTGTTTCCATGCTGTATCTCTAAACTAAACCCGCTGATTTACTCCAGTGCTTTGTGTTTTATGAAGGAAAGAACTGCAGATGCTGGTTTGCACTGAAGACAGGCACAAAATGCAGGAGTAACTCGGTGGGACAGGCAGCATCTCTGGAGAAAAAGAAATGGGTGACATTTCGTGTCTGAAGAAGGGTCTCGACCCGAAACGTCATCCATTCCTTCTCTCTAGAGATGCTGCCTGTCCCGCTGAGATACTCCAGTATTTTGTGTCTATCTTTGTGTTTTACTCAGGATTCTGGCATCTGCAGTTTCTCAATTTCATTTAAGTCATTTTCAGGTTACAAAGCCATGCATTTGATCAATCAGTGACCCTTGGACCGTGTGGGTTTTCTCCGGGTGCTCCGATCTCCTCCCACATTCCAAAGCTGTGAAGGGTTGAAGGTTAATTGGCTTCGGTAAAGTTGTAAATTGTCCCTGGTGTGTAGGTTGGTGCTAGTGTACACGGTGATCGCTGGCCGGCACAGACTCGATGGGCCGAAGGGTCTGTTTTCACGCTGCATCTATAAACTAAACTAAAACTTGTAGCAACTTCTGTGAACCACCAATTTTTAGCTCTAAGGGCAGGAGTTTGTAAAAACAATACCTCAAATTAAACAGATGTCACAAGAATACTTTTGTACAGTCAGCAGGAGGTAACAGGGAATTAGATAATACAATACGATAGAACTTCACTTATCCCAGGAGGGACATTGCTCTGCCAACAGTCATAAAACAAGACCAGGTACATGAAACGTGGCATTAAAGTGATGAGTGGAATTCCAGGATTTGGGAAATGCAAAGATTGGGGAGGGAGGAGTCTGACTCAGTCTACCCCACGACAGAGAATATGGAGTAAGCCATTTAGAACAGAGACGAGGAAACACTTTTTCTCACAGAGAGTGGTGAGTCTGTGGAATTCTCTGCCTTGGCGAGGGCGGTGGAAGCAGGTTCTCTGGATGCTTTCAAGAGGGAGCTAGATAGGGCTCTTAAAAATAGCGGAGTCAGGGGATATGGGGAGAAGGCAGGAACGGGGTACTAATTGGGGATGATCAGCCATGATCACAGTGAATGGTGGTGCTGGCTCGAAGGGCCGAATGACCGACTCCTGCTCCTATTATCGATTGTCTATTGTCTATTAACAGAAGGGGGAGGACTTGTACAGTTTGATAGCCACAGGGAAACATAGAATATAGGTGCAGGAGGAGGCCATTCGGCTCTTCGAGCCAGCACCGCCATCTATTGTGATCATGGCTGATCGTCCCCAATCAATAACCCGTGCCTGCCTTCTCCCCATATCCCTTAATTCCACTAGCCCCTAGAGCTCTATCTAACTCTCTCTTAAATCCATCCAATGATTTGGCCTCCACTGCCCTCTGTGGCAAGGAATTCCACAAATTCACAATTTGGGTGAAAACGTTTTTTCTCACCTCCGTCTTAAATGGCCTCCCCTTTATTCTAAGACTGTGGCCCCTGGTTCTGGACTCGCCCAACATTGGGAACATTCTTCCTGCATCTAGCTTGTCCAGTCCTTTTATAATTTTATGTGTTTCTATAAGATATTCCCTCATCCTTCTAAAAGAAGGATCTCCGGTGGCGTTCTGTGCTGCATCTTGGTGGAACCAGTCTGTTGCTGAAGGTGCTCCTCAGGTTGACCCGTGTGTCATGGAGGGGGTGAGCTGTATTGTCCAAGGTACAGGTAGATGTTGGACAGATGATAGCAAGAGATATACAAGCAAACTCTAGACCATTCGGCCCATCAAGTGTATTCTTCATCGCTCATCCGCTCATTCTTGAAGGTCTGAAGTATGGCCCCGCTCCCCAAACGTCACCTGCCCATTCCTTCCACGGATGCTGACTGGCCTGCTGAGTTTACTCCGGCACTCTGCATTTTGCTCAGGGTTCCAGCATCTTCAGTTTCTCTGTGTCTCAATTAACTGGGAGCCTGACTCTGCAATAAAAGTGCAAAGCTCTTAACCAAACAGGAACAGTTTCACAGCTGAGGCATCATTGACTTCTGCACTTGCCAGCGAAACCAGATCGAGCAAATTTCGGAATAATTAATTAAGTCGCAGCACGATGCGAGATGTGGAAATATTTTAGCAACAAAAAATGTTTTCACAAAGATGCTAAATTAGAGTAAAAAATCTCACTGACGGAAACATAGAAACATAGAAAATAAGTGCAGGAGTAGGCCATTCGGCCCTTCGAGCCTGCACCGCCATTCAATATGATCATGGCTGATCATCCAACTCAGTATCCTGTACCTGCCTTCTCTCCATACACCCTGATCCCTTTAGCCACAAGGGCCACATCTAACTCCATTATAAATATAGCCAATGAACTGGCCTCAACTACTTTCTGTGGCAAAGAATTCCACAGATTCACCACTCTCTGTGTGGAAAAAAAAATTCTCATCTCGGTTCTAAAGGATTTCCCCCTTATCCTTAAACTGTGACCCCTTGTCCTGGACTTCCCCAACATCGGGAACAATCTTCCTGCATCTAGCCTGTCCAATCCCTTAAGAATTTTGTAAGTTTATATAAGATCCCCCCTCAATCTTCTAAATTCTAGCGAGTACAAGCCGAGTCTATCCAGTCTTTCTTCATATGAAAGTCCTGACATCCCAGGAATCAGTCTGGTGAACCTTCTCTGTACTCCCTCTATGGCAAGAATGTCTTTCCTCAGATTAGGAGATTAGGAGATTAGGAGAAGTCTCCTGAATAGTTAAAACCTCAGTTTTCAAATGATCATCAGAAATCTCCTTTCTATTAGTTTCCCTAGTTCTTTACATTAGACTTCAGTTAGAGTTTATTTAAATGGGTCTGGTTTATTGTCATGTGTAACAAGGTACGGTGAAATGTTTTTGTGGCGTGCTAACCTTCCAGAGGAAAGACAAGACGTGATTACAGTCGAGCCGTCCACAGTGTACAGTACACAGTTGACTTCTCTTACTTCAAGTAAACCTTGCTTTCCCTCTATCTCCGTCCCTCCCCCCTTCCCAGTTCTCTGATCACTCTGGCCCAAAGAACCTATAGCGGAGCAAGATAGACCACCCCTGCTAAATGCAATGGGCTGACATGTAGTACGCAACGGAGCGTAATGTGGGCCTTTTTTTCATCCATTTCCGTAACCCGACCCAACCCGACCCGACTCGCAGTGTAATCAACGTTGCGGGGGAACAGTTTGTGTTAATACGGAAGCCGGTTACGGAAATGGGGCCTTAAATTACCCATGAATGGGACTTAATGAAGAGAAGACAGAGGTGATTTTGTTTGGCCCCAATGGCTGCCGTGAACCTCCCTTTGTTGACTTGGGTCCACTGGCAATGTCTGTAAAGCCAACCGTCTTGAACCTGGGTTTTAGGATGGACGGTGATTTTAAACTAGACAAACAAATAGGCGCGGTGGTTAAGTCCAGCTTCTTTCACCTAAGGAAGCTGGCAAAGGTGAAGCCCATTCTCGAGCGGGAGCATTTTGAAACAGTAATCCATGCCTTTATTACATCTAGGCTGGATTACTGTAACGCACTCTACTCTGGAGTCGCACGAGCTTCATTGGCTCGTCTCCAGCTTGTTCAAAATGCTGCCGCTCGCCTTTTGACTGGAACTCGAAAGAGGGAGCACATTACGCCAATTTTGGCCTCCCTACACTGGCTCCCAGTGCACTTTCGAGTTCATTTCAAAATTATTTTATTTGTTTTTAAATCATTGAATGGGCTCGCCCCGCCTTACCTCTCTGAGCTGCTCCACCTATATGCTCCTGCCCGGTGCCTCAGGTCAGCTGATCAGCTGCTCCTTGAGGTACCAAGGTCTAAGCGGAAGCTCAGAGGGGATAGAGCCTTTTCTGTTGCTGCTCCGGCACTCTGGAACACCTTGCCGTTGCACATCAGACAGGCCCCCTCACTGTCCATCTTCAAATCCTCCCTAAAAACATATTTTTATTCTTTGGCTTTCGACACTGGCTGAGGCATTGCTCCTGTTTTTAGTGCTTTTAATGTCTTTTAATTTTTAGTGTGTTTTTTATAGTCCTTCGTTGTACGGTTTTTAATGGTTTTTAACTGTTTGTAATAGCTTTTTGTTCATGATTTCTCATGTACAGCACTTTGTGGCAACTGTAGTTGCTTAAAGTGCTTTATAAATAAAGTTATTATTATTATTATTATTATGAATCTGCCCATGAACGTACTACGTCTTTTTCGTCGAGTGGATTATCTTGCTCGCTGTTGGATCTTTGAGTCTGACAGTCTGCGACTCCAGTTTATCTGTTTACTCCATAGTTCACTTCTATCAGCTAACAATG
This sequence comes from Amblyraja radiata, assembly GCF_010909765.2. Classification (NCBI taxonomy): domain Eukaryota; kingdom Metazoa; phylum Chordata; class Chondrichthyes; order Rajiformes; family Rajidae; genus Amblyraja; species Amblyraja radiata. Next base: position 103,081,769 of record NC_045961.1, read on the forward strand.
ATCTATTTACATTTTCCTTGATCACCATCCCCTTTGTCCTGTTTTCACACCTTACATTTCCTTAACTATGTATCTCCCCCACCCCTGACTTCAGTCTGAAGAAGGATCTCAAACCGAAACGTCGCCCATTCCTTCTCTCCAGAGATGCTGCCTGTCCCGCTGAGTTACTCCAGCATTTTGTGTCAATCTTTCGTTTTAAACCAGCATCTGCAGTTCCTTCCTACACATAGTAACATAAAAACATAGAAAATAGGTGCAAGAGGAGGCCATTCGGCCCTTCGAGCCAGCACCGCGATTCATTGGGATCATGGCTGATCGTCCCCTATCAATAACCCGTGCCTGCCTTCTCCCCATATCCCTTGACTCCACTAGCCCCTAGAGCTCTATCTAACTCTCTCTTAAATCCATCCAGTGACTTGGCCTCCACTGCCCTCTGTGGCAGGGAATTCCACAAATTCACAACTCTCTGGGTGAAAAAGTTTTTCTCACCTCAGTCTTAAATGACCTCTCCTTTATTCTAAGACTGTGGCCCCTGGTTCTGGACTCGCCCAACATTGGGAACATTTTTCCTGCATCTAGCTTGTCCAGTCCTTTTATAATTTTATATGTTTCTATAAGATATCCCCTTATCCTTCTAAACTCCAGTGAATATCGTGAATAATGCTTAGTGCAAGATAAAGTTAGTGTTTGTAGTGTTGTAGCTGTGGGGAAGAAGCTGTTCTTGAACCCTGACGTTACAGTTTCCAGGCAACAAAAGCTTTTCACTGTACTTTGGTCCACGTGAGAACAAGCTAAACTCAAACTATATTATGAACTATGAACTCTTTTGGTTGTAGGTTGGACATTGGGCTTTTTGCACGAATATTGGGGTTTTTAGTTTTGTGAATTCTCTTTGTTTATAATTTTATGCATTGTGCTCATGGCCCCAGGAATGAGTAGGTTAACCTATGATGAGCGTTTGTCGGCACTGGGCCTGTACTCACTGGAGTTTTGACCACCAGGGGTGCCGTATAATTGGCAGCCCCTCCAGCAATCTGTTTGTTTTTCGTCTTTCTAAAAATGTTTTAGTGCGTGTTAAAAGTCCGTGTACATGTTCTCCGGTTTGTTTTATGTCGGGGGAGGGGGTGGGGCCGGGGGAAACTTGTTTTTCAGTTTCTTACCTTACCGGAGAAGCGATTAATTTCCGGATCGCATTCCCCAGTCGCTCCGCGGCCTACCATCGATGGAGCTGGAGGCCTCCTCGAACTGACCTTGGGCGTGGACTTACATCAGAGTCAATCCCTGACCTGGGATCGTTCCAACCTGGCCTGCGGTCTTTATATCGGGAGCTCGCAGTCTCGGGAGAGGTCGCGGATGTCGGGAGCTCCAACGTCACGGAAGGTTCGACCAGCCTCAACGCGGGGTTTGATCGTCTGGTATGGGGGAGCTGACATCCCCCCGATGCAGGAGCAGATCTCCTCGACGCGGAGGGCCCACCGCTGGCTACGGGAGACAAGATCATCCCGTCAACGTAGGGCTCGAGGCCCCCGACCGCGGGAGAGCAAAGGGAAGAGATTGAACTTTATTTCGCCTTCCATCACAGTGAGGAATGTGGAGGAGTCGCTGTGGTGGATGTTTATGTTAAAATGTATGTCCCGTTGCTTTTTATTTGTATGACTGACTTGGCAAATGAAATTCCTTGTATGTTGCAAAACATACTTGGCTAATAAAGTATTATTGTGATTGTGATAGATTGATTAGAATAATGAGGAGGGGACCTCATTGAAACTTACAGAATAGTGAAAGGCTTGGATAGAGTGCATGTGGAGAGGATGTTTCCACTAGTGGGAGAGTCTAGGACCAGAGTTCACAGCCTCAGATTTAAAGGACACTATTTTAGAAAGGAGATGAGGAGGAATTTCTTTAGTCAGAGGGTGGTGAATCTGTGGAATTCTTTGCCACCGAAGGCCGTGGAGGCCAAGTCAGTGGATATTTTTAAGGCAGAGATAGATAGATTCTTGATTAGTGCGGGTGTCAGAGGTTATGGGGAGAAGGCAGGGGAATGGGGTTAGGAGGGAGAGATAGCTCAGCCATAATTGAATGGCGGCGTAGACTCGATGGGTCGAATGGATTAATTCTGTTGCAATGACACAACTTATGAAACATGAAATGGATGCTGTGTGAACCTACAAAGGGGTGGCTTCCTTTCAGGATGGAGTCTGAGGCAGAATCATTCATCCATCGTTGCCTTCATTGTGAGATTTGAACAGTTGGGTGGCTGTGTTCCACAGATGCACCACTGGAGCAGTATAAATGCTCTGTACCTATCTGTACACGGGATGTTAACATCAGTTATGTTATCCTTGTAAAGCCAACTCAGCCTTGCCTTAAAAGCCAGTCCAAATTACTCCACAGCACAAATTATGATTTTGCTTGTTGCAAGACTCTCAAGAGTCATCTCGTCATAGAAACATGGAAAAATAGGTGCAGGAGTAGGCCATTCGGCCCTTCGAGCCAGCACCGCCAATCAATGTGATCATGGCTGATCATCCACAATCAGTGCCCCGTTCCTCCCTTCTCCCCATATCCCTTGATTCCTTTAGCCCCAAGAGCTAAATCTCTCTTGAAAACATCCAGTAAATTGGCCTCCACTGCCTCCTGTTGCTTGGAAACAGGCCCTTCGGCCCAACTTGCCCACACCGACCAACATGTCCCATCATCACTAGTCCCACCTGCCTGCGTTTGAAACATATAAGATTATTAAGGGTTTGGACACGCTAGAGGCAGGAAACATGTTCCCGATGTTGGGGGAATCCAGAACCAGGGGCCACTGTTTAAGAATAAGGAGTAAGCCATTTAGAACAGAGACAACAAAATATTTCTTCACACAGAGAGTTGTGAGTCTGTGGAATTCCCTGCCTCAGAGGGCAGTGGAGGCTGGTTCTCTGGATACTTTCAATAGAGAGCTAGATAGGGCTCTTAAAGATAATGGAGTCAGGGGATATGGGGAGAAGGCAGGAACGGGGTACTGATTGGGGATGATCTGCCATGATCACATTGAATGGCGGTGCTGGCTCGAAGGGCCGAATGGCCCACTACTACACCTATTGTCTATTGATCTCATCTGCCTGTACATGATTCACATCCCTCAATTCCCTGCATATCCATGTGCCTATCCAGAAGCCTCTATTCAGAACCTGAGTCTGAAGAAAGGTCTCGACCCGAAACATCACCCATTCCTTCTCTCCAGAGATGCTGCCTGACCCGCTGAGTTACTCCAGCTTTTTGTGCTAACTTCGGTGTAAGCCAGCATCTGCAGTTCCTTCTTACAAGCCTCTTAAATGCCCCTATTATATCTGCCACCTCCCACCCCCCCAACCCCCCCGACAATGCCTTCCAGGCGCCCACCACACCTCAAATCCTTGGTGTTAACCAGCATCTGCAGTTCCTTCCTACACACAGTTGGGCCGAAGGAACTGTTTCCACACCGTATAACGCTATGACTCTCTAAGCCTCTCCGTCTAAGGTCGAAACTCATCCACAATCTTAATCAATGTGGGAGCAGGCTTGAAGTGGCCAGATGGCTGATTCCAGTTCCTACTTATGTTATTAGGCCGAGGTTAATCTTTTCAACTCTTCCTGTGTTCTGATCTATGAGCAATGCCATCTCACTTAATCTGCGAAATAACTTGATGGACCAAGCAATTTTCCCCAATTATCCAAATGGTTGCGCTCATCACATTGTCTGTTCACTTCAATCTTCGTCCCAAGATAGCGGCACATTCTGGAGACCATTTCATCTCCAAATCGGTGGGATTTGAATCCGATGTTGATTTGATTGAAGTTCTGTGTAAAAGATTAAATAGACTCGTACGAATATCTGTTGACTCACTCTAATGGTGAATAGAATGTTTAAGCCTTCAATGAAGCCATGAAGAAATGTTGGCCAAATGATGGTATGTTTATCACAGCTACACTCTGCATCTTCAGTAATTGTGTGTGCTAATTACCAATTATATTTTTAATGAAGCAGTGTTATATTTAGACTTATATATAGACCTAACTTTAGACTTTAGAGATATAGCGTGTAAGTTTATTGGCCAAGTATTCACATACAAGGAATTTGCCTTGGTGCTCCACCCAAAAGTAACAACATGACACACAGTGACAGTTACAATGACTCAGAAAACACTAAACATTAATAATAATAAAACATTAATGATAAAACACCATTGATCAAGCATGTGAACCAACAAAATACCAGATCAAAGGAAGGCTACAGATTTTTGGCTGTTGAGTAGAGCAACTACTCGTGGATAAAAACTGTTTTTATGTCTGGCTGTGGCAGCTTTGACAGTCCGGAGTCGCCTTCCAGAGGGAAGTGATTCAAAGAGTTTGTGGCCAGGGTGAGAGGGGTCAGAGATGATCTTGCCTGCTCGCTTCCTGGCCCTTGCAGTGTACAGTTCATCAATGGAGGGAAGGTTGCAGCCAATAACCTTCTCTGCTGATCGGACGATTGGCCGCAGCCTCCAGGTGTCGTGCTTGGTGGCTGAGCCAAACCAGACCATGATGGAGAAGGTGAGGACAGACTCTACAATGGCCGTGTAGAATTGGGCCATCATTGCCTGTGGCAGATTGTGATTCCTCAGCTGCCGCAGGAAGTACGTCCTCTGTCTGGCCTTTTCGACTGTGGAGTCAATGGTGGCCCCCCACATAAGGTCCTTGGAGATGATGGTTCCCAGGAACTTAAAAGACTCCACAGATGTGACTGTGGTGTTGTTGATGGTGAGTGAGGGGAGGGGGAGCTCTCCAAAAGTCTACAATTAATTCCACGGTCTTAAGAGTATTGAGCTCCAGTTTGTTGCTACGGCACCAGGACACCAGCTGTGACACTTCCTGTCTGTAGGCAGATTCCTCCCCATCCTGGATCAGTCCATTCAGGGTTGTGTCGTCCACAAACTTGAGAAGCTTGACAGAGGTGTCTGTGGAGGTAAACAAACCCTTCGGCCCATCGAGTCTGCACCGACCACCGACCACCGATCACCCCGCACACTAGCACTACCCGACCCACTGAGGGTAATTTAACAGTTTTACCAAAGCCAATGAGCCAATGATTAAGGGTTTGGACACGCTAGAGGCAGGAAACATGTTCCCGATGTTGGGGGAGTCCAGAACCAGGGGCCACAGTTTAAGAATAAGGGGTAAACCATTTAGAACAGAGACGAGGAAACACTTTTTCTCACAGAGAGTTGTGAATCTACACATCAAATCTTGAGAATGCCATAAGCTTTGGGAAGCATAAAGATATTCTCGTTCAACACTGAGGGTCTGAATGCATATCCCACCTGTGGACCTATGATTCGATTCCTTATTACTTAGAAGGGCAGCACAATGGCGCAGCGGGTAGTGTTGCTGCCACACATTGCCAGAGACGGGGGTTCGATCCTGGGTGTGCGTTCTCCCTGAGACCATGTGGGTTTTCTCCGGGTGCTCCGGTTTCCTCCCACACGCCAAAGACGTGCAAGTTTGTAGGATAATTGGGTGCGGTAAAGTTGTAAATGATCCCTAGTGTGTGTAATAGCCATCAGGCTGTTAAACACGACAACAAATAAGCTCTGAACTGCAACAGACGATTATTATTAGTGCACTATATTAGTTATTTATTGAGTATGTGTGCATGTGTATATTTATACACTGATCTGTTTTTCTTCTCCCGGTGTGTACTATGTTCACATATTCTGTTGTGCTGCAGCAAGTAAGAATTGCATTGTCCTATCTGGGACAAATGGCAATATAAAACTCTTATGAGTCTCTTGACTCTTGTAGATGGCAGTAGTCTATGGGTCCTCGCTGGTCGGTGTGGATTCCGTGCTGTATCAGTACACTCCAAAGAATGGTGGCCGATTAGGAAAAGGGGAGATGCAACGAGACCTGGGTGTCATGGTACACCAGTCATTGAAAGTAGGCATGCAGGTGCAGCAGGCAGTGAAGAAAGCGAATGGTATGTTAGCATTCATAGCAAAAGGATTTGAGTATAGGAGCAGGGAGGTTCTACTGCAGTTGTACAGGGTCTTGGTGAGACCACACCTGGAGTATTGCGTACAGTTTTGGTCTCCTAATCTGAGGAAAGACATTCTTGCCATAGAGGGAGTGCAGAGAAGGTTCACCAGACTGATTCCTGGGATGGCAGGACTTTCATATGAAGAAAGACTGGATAGACTCGGTTTGTACTCGCTAGAATTTAGAGGATTGAGGGGGGATCTTAGAGAAACTTACAAAATTCTTAAAGGGTTGGACAGGCTAGATGCAGGAAGATTGTTCCCGATGTTGGGGAAGTCCAGAACAAGGGGTCACAGTTTAAGGATAAAGGGGAAATCTTTTTGGACTGAGATGAGATAAACATTTTTCACACAGAGAGTGGTGAATCTCTGGAATTCTCTGCCACAGAAGGTAGTTGAGGCCAGTTCATTGGCTATATTTAAGAGGGAGTTAGTGATAGATAGATAGATAGATAGATAGATAGATAGATAGATAGATAGATAGATAGATAGATAGATAGATAGATAGATAGATAGATAGATAGATAGATAGATAGATAGATAGATAGATAGATAGATAGATAGATAGATAGATATAGATATGCCATTTATTGTCACTATACATGTACAATGAGATTAAAAGCAGCTCGTACTCAGTGCATACATATAATTTAGTACAAAAAACAAGAAACAGAAAACAAAACAAGGGGGGGGGGGGATAGGTGCACAATTCTGCGGCGCTATATACATATCTATAAAGGCAAAATGGTGAAGGATGAATAGGTAGTATTCTTAGGCAGATTTTTAAAGTTATATTAAAATATTAAAAATTATTTAAAAAATATTAAAAATTACAATTACAATACACATTACAGTTCCAAATTTCAGTACGTGGATAGAATAGATGGAAGTCCGGGTGTTGGGCTGTGAAGTCAGTGCATGTGTGAGTTAAGAGTAGTTATGACTTTCGGAAAACAACTGTTCCTGAGTCTATTTGTCATAGTTTGATGCACCTATAGCGCCTTCCAGAGGTCAGCAGGTCGAACAGTCCAAACGCAGGATGGGAGCTGTCCTTGATGATATTCTTTGCCCTGCTAAGGCAACGGGATGTGTAAATATCCATCAGGGAGGGGAGAGGGCAACCAATGATCTTCTGTGCTGTCTTGTTGTTCGTGTACGTTGTGTTGTCCGTGTACGTCTTTGCTGTCGGTTATATATGTATATGTATTTAACTCTTTTGTTGGTTATAATGGTATTTAGAGTGCTATGTTTACAGTGTAGGAAATAACTGCAGATGCTGGTTTTAATCGAAGGTAGACACAAAAGGCTGGAGTAACTCAGCGGGACAGGCAGCATCTCTGGAGAGAAGGAATGGGTGACGTTTCGGGTCGAGACCCTTCTTTAGACTGACGTCGTTTCGGGTTGTGACCCTTCTTCAGTCCGAAGAAAGGTCTCGACCCGAAACATCACCCGTTCCTTCTCTCCAGAGATGCTGCCTGTCCCGCTGAGTCACTCTGGCATTTTATGTCTACCTTTGTACTATTTTTACATATCTGTTGCTGCTGCTGCCAGTAAGAATGTCATTGTTTTGTTTCCGGGCCCATGACAATAAAACACTCTTTACTCTTGAAACAGTGGGGATATATTGGCCACCCTCCAATCTTTGGGAGCAGTTCCAGAACTTATAGAATTTTGGACAAAGTGCATACACTGTCTCCATGGCAACGGCCTTCAAAATTCTTAGATGCAGATCATCTGGTCCTGGGAATTTATCGGCTTTTAATCCCATTCTGGGTGTGATTTTAGAAGGGACTCGACCCAAAACGTCACCTATTCCTTCGCTCCATAGATGCTGCCTCACCTGCTGAGTTTCTCCAGCATTTTTGTCTACCTTCGATTTTTCCAGCATCTGCAGTTCCTTCTTAAACACTGTGTGTGATTTTGTGCATTTTTTTCTGAAGAGAGACATTAAATATTTATTTAATTTTTCTTGTCATTTCATCATTCCATAATCTCTGATCTCAGGCTGTAAGGAACCCACACTAACTTAAGACTTTAGAGGTACAACGTGGAAAGAGGCCCTTTGGCCCACCGAGTCCATGCCGACCAGCGATCACCTGTACACTAACACTATCCAACACACACTAGGAACAAATCTACAATGTTACCAAAGCCAATTAACCTACAAACCTGTATGTATTTGGAGTGTGGGAGGAAACTGGATCACCGCGGTGGCGCAGCGGTAGAGTTGCGGCCTTACAGCGCTTACGATGCCAGTGACCCATGTTGGATCCTGGCAAAGGGTGCTGTCTGTACGGAGTTTGCACGTTCTCCCTGTGACCGCGTGTGTTTTCTCCGAGATCTTCGGTTTCCTCCCACCAAAGACGTGAAGGTTTGTAGGTTAATTGGCTTTGGTGTGAATGTAAAAATTGTCCCTAGTGTAAGATAGTGTTAGTGTGCGGGGATCGCTGGTCGGTGCGGACTCGGTGGGCCGAAGGGCCTATTTCCGCGCTGCATCTCTAAACTAAACCAATCTAAATTTATATAAGACCCAGGCAATCACAGGGGGAAACATATAAACTCCACACAGGCAGCATCCATAGTCAGGATCAAATCCGCATCTCTGGTGCTGTGGGACTAATGGGCCTGTCCCACTTACGCAACTTTTTCGGCGACCTCCGACACCCGTCATAGGACGTTGCAGCTCGCCGAAAATTTTCAACGTTGAAAATCCAGCGGCAACCAGAACAAGGTACGACTCTTTGGGCGACTGAGGAGGCTAGGCCCATAAGTGGGACAGGCCCATAAGACCATGCAGACTGGAGACCAGCAGCCAATAGACCATCTGATAATCAATGTGGAAAACGCCACAGGATTTACCTACCTTGGCAGCATGTTCACAGCAGATGGAGATGTAGAGGTCGGCATCAACTCCAGAATTGGTGAAGCTGCATCAGTCTTCAGACGAATGTAGCCAATATGGTCTCGTGGTGGGATATCCAAGATGCTAAAAGTCAAACTCTTCCAGTCCGTAGTCTTCCCTACAGCGCTCGGTGCCAGTGAGACACGGAAATTCAATGTGAAGATGACAAAGAAATTGGATGTAGTCCAACAACGCTGCTTGAGGAAGATCCTGAAGATTAGCTACAGAGACCACATCACAAACGAGGAGATCTACCGGCAAACTGCAACAAGGCCCCTCAGCCAGGACATAGAGGGACGCAGGATGAAATCTGCAGGACATGTACTCAGAATGTCACCAGAACGTGCACTTAAGATAGCAATGGCACGGCAAGCTGACGGAAGAAGGAAAAGAGGCTGACCAACACTCACGTGGAGGCGAACATTCCAGAAGGATTTGGAAGCCCGGGCACCAACCTATTGTTAATAGATAGCGGAGTCTGGGGATATGGGGAGAAGGCAGGAACGGGGTACTGATTGGGGATGCTCAGCCATGATCACATTGAATGGCGGTGCTGGCTCAAAGGGCCAAATGGCCTACTCCTGCACCTATTGTCTATTGTCTATTGTCTATTGCCTATTGTCTATTGTCTAGTGTAGATCACTGAATTGGCATCAGCCAGCGATGTTCTTCAGGGCACTGATTTAGGATTCGACTGGTTCATCTTCCTTCTTGGTTATAGGAAAAGAATCTGTGGTGCTCCATGACCGAGTTACGGGGCTGTCCCACTGTACGAGGTAATTCAAGAGTTCTCCCGAGTTTCCCCTGATTCGAACTCGGAGATTTACGGTAATGGCCGCTCGTGGGTACTCGGGGCTCTCGTGGACATTTTTCAACATGTTGAAAAGTCTTCACGAGTCTTCACGAGCTGACCGCGTTTCCCGAGTACCTGCCGTTAGCGTTACGAGCCGCTAAGAGACGTCGCTGAGCCCCGACGTACCCGCTACGTACTTACCACGAGTTTGATTTTTTTTTAAACTCGGGAGAGCTCTTGAATTAGCTTGTACAGTGGGACAGCCCCTTTAGTTTGCAGCTGGCATAGCTGTCGGAACTTTCTAAGGAGACACATCAGGTCTCAGATAGATTCCGCAGGGGGTCACAACGTTACACGGAACATCAAGCTCAGCTGGTGCGTAGTGGAAATCCATGCAGAGAGAACAGTACATACTGTTACACTTATCGCTGCATTTTACGGACTACCGAGCTAAGGGGCAAGCAGGCTGTTATCAGTCTTACTCAAACCCCAGACTGGATTACATGGTGGATTGTGTACCATGCACAATATATGTAGTGAAGGTTATATTGACAGAGTTTCTCCGCGGATTGTCACCTTGTCGTGGTGGAGAAGCTTGTGTGGTCCTGAGATCCTGAGAGCGATGCCGTCTGGAGCTATGCTCCCGGTAGGGCCACCCATGGCGGTAAGGTCGAGGGGGAGAGGTCTCTGACAAAGAGCAATCCAACCAAGACCTCAACGGTGGAACAGGCGGAGGACGATGGCTGACCTTAGTGGAGCGTCACAACGGCTGGGAAGGCGGATGAAGGCTGCAGCAGAAAAGGGTCTCCGGTCGCCTTGGACTCCACGCCACTGGATCCTGACCCAGATCTGTCAAGGACCCCACGTGGGGTGGCTGTCTGTGCATCAGTCTCCCCACGTTAAACAAAGTCACGCACAGGCGTCCTCCATGAGAGGACAGTCATACTCGTTTAGAGTGACCGCCGATGATTGACAAAGAGATTACTATGGTTGATCTACACCTATCGAGGGTGGAAGACGTTGCACATGTCCGAACAGAATGGCGAAAGCTTGCTGCCCAATGCACTCAACAGTGTGGGAGGAACTAAGTCTAAAGCCCCTGTCCCACTTTTCCGAGTTACTCACCAATTTTCACGTGTTTTCCCCTTGATTCAAACTCGGAGAATGTCCATAGCGAGTCCGTGGGTATCCGTAGGAGGCCGTGGGAGTCCGTACATATTTCGTAGCGGCTCGTAACGCCAGCCGTGGGTGCTCGGAGCATCAGGTAAGTCGGGACGTTTTTTCAGCATGTTGAAAAATGTCCACGAGTAAAAAAAGTAGCCCCGAGTACCTACGGCTGGCTATTACCGTAATTCTCCAAGTTTGAATCAAGGGGAAAACTCGGGAGAAACATAGAAACATAGAAACATAGACAATAGGTGCAGGAGTAGGCCATTCGGCCCTTCGAGCCTGCACCGCCATTCAATGTGATCATGGCTGATCATCCAACTCAGTATCCTGTACCTGCCTTCTCTCCATACCCCCTGATCCCTTTAGCCACAAGGGCCACATCTAACTCCCTCTTAAATATAGCCAATGAACTGGCCTCAACTACCCTCTGTGGCAGAGAGTTCCAGAGATTCACCACTCTCTGTGTAAAAAATGTTTTCCTCATCTCAGTCCTAAAAGATTTCCCCCTTATCCTTAAACTGTGACCCCTTGTTCTGGACTTCCCCAACATCGGGAACAATCTTCCTGCATCTAGCCTGTCCAACCCCTTAAGAATTTTGTAAGTTTCTATAAGATCCCCCCTCAATCTTCTAAATTCTAGCGAGTACAAGCTGAGTCTATCCAGTCTTTCTTCATATGAAAGTCCTGACATCCCAGGAATCAGTCTGGTGAACCTTCTCTGTACTCCCTCTGTGGCAAGAATGTCCTTCCTCAGATTAGGAGACCAAAACTGTACACAATACTCCAGGTGTGGTCTCACCAAGGCCCTGTACAACTGCAGTAGAACCTCCCTGCTCCTATACTCAAATCCTTTTGCTATGAATGCTGACATACCATTTGCTTTCTTCACTGCCTGCTGCACCTGCATGCCTACTTTAAATGACTGGTGTACCATGACACCCAGGTCTCGTTGCATCTCCCTTTTTCCTAATCGGCCACCATTCAGATAACAGTCTGCTTTCCTGTTTTTGCCTCCAAAGTGGATAACCTCACATTTATCCACATTATACTGCATCTGCCATGCATTTGCCCACTCACCCAGCCTATCCAAGTCACCTTGCAGCCTCCTAGCATCTTCCTCACAGCTAACACTGCCCCCCAGCTTAGTGTCATCCGATGTTGCATTCAATTCCCTCGTCCAAATCATTAATATATATTGTAAATAGCTGGGGTCCCAGCACTGAGCCTTGCGGTACCCCACTAGTCACTGCCTGCCATTGTGAAAAGGACCCGTTTACTCCTACTCTTTGCTTCCTGTCTGCCAGCCAGTTCTCTATCCACATCAATACTGAACCCCATCAATACTGAGAATTTGTGAGTAACTCTGGAAAGTGGGACAGGGGCTTACGTAAGGTGTAGTAAGGCAGCAACTCTACCACTGCGCCACTGTGACCTTTGCTGATCTTTTAATAATATAATAATAATAACTTTATTTAGAAAGCACTTTATAAATAGAGCAGGGAGGTTCTACTGCAGTTGTACAGGGCCTTGGTGAGACCACACCTGGAGTATTGTGTACAGTTTTGGTCTCCTAATCTGAGGAAGGACATTCTTGCCATAGAGGGAGTACAGAGAAGGTTCACCAGACTTCCTATTATAAAGCACGTACAGGATGGAGGTGGAGCTGCTCACAGGATGATGCAAATCCCACAACCTCATTCTCAACGTGGGAAAAACTAAGGAGATGGTGGTTGACTTCAGGAGGGCGGGAAAACAACACCATACACCTCTGCACATCGATGGAGCTGATGTGGAAAAGGTCAGCAGCGTGAAGTTCCTAGGACTCCACCTGTCAGATGACCTGATGTCCACAACCAACACCACAGCACTGGTCAAGAGAGCCCAGCAGTGACTACACCCTCTCCGAAGACTACGTAAAGCAGGTCTCCCCACTACACATCTACGAACTTTTTATAGGGGGACAATCGAGAGCACATTAACCAACGGCATCACTTCCTGGTTCGGGAGCTGCAAGGCGTACGAACGGCACCAACTTGACAGGATTGTGAAGACCGCCAGCAGGATTATTGGTGCTCCACTCCCTTTCTTGCTGGACATATACAGGAAGAGATGTATCAACAGAGCCATCTCCATCATCAAAGACCCCTACCAACCATCGCATCACATATTCTCCATCCTGCCATCTGGGAAGAGGTACAGGAGCATTAGCTGCAAAACCAGCAGGATGCTCCTCAGCTTCTTCCCGCAGGCTATAAGACTGATAAACGGACTTTGCCCCCTGCCAAAGTATCGCTCACCAACCATCAACCTGGACACACTGCAGCAGCTGTCGATCGGAACGCCTGTTGATGTTTAGTAGAGAGTAGAGTGTTTAATTTAATTTGTTCATGATATATGTTTTTTATTTCTAGTTATTTGTTGTTATTTGTACTGCACACTGAATGGACACTGGTTGAGCAACGTTGTTTTTTGTTTCCTCTGGGTATGTGAGTACTCAGGAAAATGACAATAAAGATATACTGATACTGATACTGATACTGACTTTAAACAACCGCAGTTGCCCCAAAGTGCTGTACATGAGAACTCATGGACAAAAAGTTATTACAAACCATTAAAGACCGTAAAACGAAGGACTAAAAAACAGTAAAAATTAAAAGACATTAAAAGACATTTTAATTTTTTACATTTCAACAGAAGCTTACAATCTAGTTTTATGTCCTCTCTTGCCTATTTCCATATTCAACCCCCACTTATCTTATCAATGACCTGTCCGTCTATGCTAAGCCCTGATGCATTTCCCAAGCGCCAGGCTCATGAATTTGCCAAACTATGTTCTTTGATCTAATATTCTCTTTAATTTCTCTTGATAGCCGTGGCTAGACTGCTTCTCCTGTTATATTTCTTTGCCTTAAAGGGGGATTATTGCAGGCCATGCATTTATTCCTTAAAAGTTAGCATGGTGCTAAGTTACTGAACGACTTTTGATGCAGTTTCTTGCAAAGATCTGAGGGATCAGGGGAGCCTCAGTAGTCAGGTCAACGCAGTCTTTAAAGTTGCAGAAAAAATAGATAAAGTGGTGCAGGAAATCATACGCCATGCTGGTCTATATCCTGGAGTATAGAACATACAACACTGCAGCACACAAACAGGCCCTTCGGCCCACAATGTCTGTACTGAACACCTTGCTAAGACCATATGTTTAAGAAGGAACGGCAGATGCTGGAAAGATCGAAGGTAGACAAAAAGCTGGAGAAACCCAGCGGGACGGGCAGCATCTATGGAGCGAAGGAATGGGTGGTGTTTCGGGTCGAGACCCTTCTTCAGGCTGGTGAAACGTCACCCATTCCTCTGTTCCATAGATGCTGCCTCACCCACTGAGTTTCTCCAGCCTTTTGTCTACCTTTGCTAAGACCATATCTCACCTGCTTGCTCATGATCCATAGCCTTCCCAGACCACCCACATTGAAGCAACGAGCAAGAAAGCACACCAACGCCTCTACTTCTTTAGAAGGCTTAGGAAGTTTGGCATGCCCACCCCCCCCCCCCCCCCCCCCCCCCCACAACTCTCACCAACTTCTGCAGATGCACCACAGAAAACATTTTATCAGGATGTATAAACATCTTGGTTTGGGAACAGCTCCATCCAAGATCGCAAGAAATTGCAGTGAATTGTGGACGCAGCCCAGACCATCGCACAAACCAACCTCCCTTCCATTGACTCCATTTATACCTCACGTTGCCTCGGCAAGGCCAGCAGCATCATCAAGGACCAGTCACACCCTGGCCACTCCCTCTTCTCCCCTCTCCCATCAGGCAAACGGTACAGAAGTGTGAAAACGCACACCTCCAGATTCAGGGACAGTTTTTTCCCACATGTTACCAGGCAACTGAATCATCCTACCACAACCAGAGAGCAGTCCTGAACTACTATCTACCTCATTGGTGACCCTCGGACTATCCTTGCTGGCTTAACCTTGCACTGAACATTATTCCCTTATCATGAGTCTGTAGTCTGTAAATGGCTCGATTGTAATCATGTATTGTCCGCTGACTTGACAGCACGCAACAAAAGCCTTTCACTGTACCTCGGTACTCGTGGCAATAAACTAACCCCATAACTGTAACTCCATTCCCTGAAATAAACATGTGCTTATCCAAAAATCTCTTAAATGCCACGATGGTATCTGCTTCCCATGACACCATTCCAGGCACTCACCACTCTCTGGGTAAAAAGCTTGCCCCACACATTTCCATTACACTTTGTCCCTCTTCAGAGCACAACCAGGCCATTCGGCCCATCGTCCACTACTATTTAATCGAGGCTGATCTATCTTTCCCTCTCAACCCAATTCTCCCCGAAACCCATGACACTCGTTCTAAGCAAGAATCTATCAATTTCCGCCTTATCCATTAACCATATAACCATATAACAATTACAGCACGGAAACAGGCCATCTCGGCCCTACAAGTCCGCGCCGAACAATTTTTTTTCCCTTAGTCCCACCTGCCTGCACTCATACCATAACCCTCCATTCCCTTCTCATCCATATGCCTATCCAATTTATTCTTAAATGATACCAACGAACCTGCCGCCACCACTTCCACTGGAAGCTCATTCCACACCGCTACCACTCTCTGAGTAAAGAAGTTCCCCCTCATGTTACCCCTAAACTTCTGTCCCTTAATTCTGAAATCATTGACAGCCTTCTGTGGCAATGAATTCCACAGATTCACCACCCTCTGACTAAAGAAATTCCTCCTCATCTCCTTTCTATGGGTACGTCCTTTAATTCTGAGGCTGTGGCCTCTGGTCCTAGACTCTCCCTCAAGTGGAAACATCCTCTCCACATCCACTCTACCCAGGCCATTCACTATTTGTTTCAATGAGGGACCCCCTCATCCTTCTAAACTCACCAAGACCTTAAAGATATGTTCTCCAGTCTTTGATTTTTCCAACTTGGCACTAAGGTGTCAACCCTATCTCTGATTCATCATCTTATATACAGAACGTGAGACCCATGCTGTGTATCTAACTTAACGGAACTAAATTAAACAGAGAGAGAGCCGGCCTATCCCTGTACAGTTTCCCTCATCCGTCTGAAATCATCTGGTTTCTAACACTGGTTGAAAAGACACGTTAAAACCCAAGTCAGATTGGTTTGTGAGGCTGCATTTAGATTATCAATAGACAATAGGTGCAGGAGTAGGCCATTCGGCCCTTCGAGCCAGCACCGCCATTCAATGTGATCATGGCTGATCATCCCCAATCAGTACCCCGTTCCTGCCTTCTCCCCATATCCCCTGGCTCCGCTATCTTCAAGAGCCCTATCTAGCTCTCTCTTGAAAGTTTCCAGAGAGCCTGCCTCCACCGCCCTCTGAGGCAGAGAATTCCACAGACTCACAACTCTCTGTGTGAAAAAAAGTGTTTCCTCATCTCCGTTCTAAATGGATTACCCATTATTCTTAACTCATGTTCAGTTCTGGGCACCATGTTGCAGGAAAGATGGGGTCAAGGTGGAATGGGAGCAGAGAAGAGTTACAAGGATGTTGCCAGGACTCGAGGGCTCGGGCAAAAGGTATATCAAGGGATATGGGGGGAAAAGCAGGAACAGGGTACTTATTCTGCATGATCAGCCATGATCATTTTGAATGGCGGTGCTGGCTCGAAGGGTCGAATGGCCTACTTCAGCACCTACTTTCTATGTTTCCATATAGAAGTGTGAAAACGCACACCTCCAGATTCAGGGACAGTTTCTTCCCAGCTGTTATCAACAACTGAATCATCCTACCACAACCAGAGAGCAGCGCTGAACTACTATCTACCTCATTGGTGACCCTCGGACTATCCTTGATCGGACTTTGCTGGCTTTACCTTGCACTAAACGTTATTCCCTTATCATGTATCTGTAGGATATGTTGGTTGGTGTGGGATGTTTGGGCTGGAGGGCCTGTTTCCACGCTGTATCACTCTATAACTCTACAAACTTGGAGCACACAACAAATCTTGGTCAGTGGAAACCAGTCCAAGGGATTAAGCAGTCCAGGGATTAATAGACTTCTGCCAACATCTTAGAATTTGAAAGTGCTCCAAGCAGCTATACCTACTTAAGCAACAAACTGGCATTTGTCCAAAGCTGTATTCTTTTTTAAAACAAATTCAGAGATTCAGATTCAAAATCCCAGCCATGCACTTACTTGTTAGGTGCTTTGGATTAGATCCAAGTTATTGTAAGTGTGTGGGGTGCTAATTCCCTAACACTTGTCTCCCAGGGCTGTAGACTATGGGCAGCATGGTGGAGCAGCGGTAGAGTTGCTGCCTTACAGAACTTACAGCGCCAGAGACCCGGGTTCGATCCCGACTATAGGTGCTGTCTGTAAGGAGTTTGTACGTTCTCCCCGTGATCTGCGTGGGTTTTCTCCGGGATCTTCGGTTTCCTCCCACGCTCCAAAGACGTACAGGTTTCTGTGTTCACTGGCTTGGTATAAATGTAAATTGTCCCTAGTGTGTGTAGGATAGTGTTGATGTGCGGGGATCGCTGGTCAGTGCAGACTGGGTGGGCCGAAGGGCCTGTTTCCGTGCTGTATCTCTAAACTAAACTAAACTGCATACTCGGTGACAAAGTACAGACTCCTCTTCAGAGGATGACAACCGCTTGCCAAACATCCGACCATATCCATGGTCGTCCAGAGTATGGGCGTGTGGGAAGAAACCATAGCTCCCGGAGAAAACCCACGCGGTGAACATACAAACTCCGTACAGACAGCACCCGTAGTCGGGATCGAACCGGGGTCTCTGGCGCTGTAAGGCAGTAACTCTACCGCTGCGCCACCGTGCCGCACAAACCAATCCACGCACATCCTCCCTGTGACCATGCGGCTATCTTCCAGGTGGTCTGAGTCCGCGCTGACCAGCGATCACACCGCACACTGGCGCTGACCTACACACGAGGGACAATTTACAACTTACAGAAGCCAATTGACCTGCAAACCCACACGTCTTTGGAGGGAAACCGGAGCACCCGGATAAAACCCGCACAGGTCACGGGGAGAACGTAAAACTCCACACAGACAGCACCCGGGAGTCGGGATCGAACCCTGGCGCTGTAAGGCAGCAACTCTACCGCTGCGCCACCGTGCCAGCCCTCGTGGATATCTAAACGTACTTTAAGTGGGGTGAATTTATCCGGTGAAAGTCAGGAGGCCCAAAATCCCAATTACTGCTTTAATTATTAGATTCATACATGATTAATTACTTTTCATAAATATTTATGAGCTCATTCCATATGTGTTTATTAAATGCAGATAAAGGAGTAGGTGGTTGACTCGTTAATCACGGCAGTCTGTTTCGTTTGGGGTATTTCCAGACCTGATTCATGGAAGATTCATCATTCATTATTGTCATGAAGATTTGTAGAGAAGGTAGACACAATATGCTGGAGTAACTCAGCGGGACAGGCAGCATCTCTGGAGAGAGGGAATGGGTGACTTTTCAGGTCAAGACCTTTCTTCAGACCAATGAACATTGACTTCTCCAATTTTAAATCACGACCCTCTCCCCCTCCACTCTCCCTCTCATTCCGCTAATTCCGCCCCAACACCCCCCCCCCCTCACCCAGGTGTGAAGACATTTGTCCCACTACCCCACCCCTCTTCCTTTTCCACCCACTCCCCACCCCTTGTGGGTCTATCTGTGTGTAGTTGTGTCCAATTGTGTGCAGTTACATAGAAACATAGAAAATAGGTACAGGAGGAGGCCATTCGGCCCTTCGAGCCAGCACCGCCATTCATTATGATCATGGCTGATCGTCCCCTATCAATAACCCGTGCCTGCCTTCTCCCCATATCCCTTGACTCCACTAGCCCCTAGAGCTCTATCTAACTCTCTATTAAATCCATCCAGTGACTTGGCCTCCACTGCCCTCTGTGGCAGGAAATTCCACAAATTCACAACTCTCTGGATGAAAACTTTTTTTCTCACCTCAGTCTTAAATGACCTCCCCTTTATTCTAAGACTGTGGCCTCTGGTTCTGGACTCGCCCAACATTGGGAACATTTTTCCTGCACTTTCTTTTTCACCCAGAGAGTTGTGAATTTAGGGGGCTAGTGGAGTCAATGGATATGGGGAGAAGGCAGGCACGGGCTATTGATAGGGGACGATCGGCCATGATCACAATGAATGGCGGTGCTGGCTCGAAGGGCCGAATGGCCTCCTCCTGCACCTATTGTCTATGTTTCTATGTTTCTATGACACCAGTCTTCGAGGATCTCCGCTCTCCTCTGGTGCTGTCCTCCTCTGTATCTTCATTGCCCCACCATTCTTTAGTTTACTTTGGTTCAGAGATACAACGAGGAAACAGGCCCTTCGGCCCACCGGGTCCATGCCGACCATACTAACAGTGTTGTACTTCCGGTGGCGCTGGCGTCAGCTGCCTCCACCTACAGCCCGGTATCTTTTTGTTTTTTTGTTTATTTAGTTATGTAAAAGTGTGTTTTTTTGTGTTTTTTTGTGTGTTTTGATGTGGGGGAAGAGGGCACGGTGCGGGGGATACCGTCCTTCAGCCGCTTCCTGGTGAAGACGCGACTTTTATTCGAGTCGCGTCCTCGCCCCCCCCCCCCCCCCACCACCAGCGGCCTACCTACTGGATTGGCGCGGACTTCCCTGCGACCAGAGCTCCAGCAGCGGCGGGACAGCGCTGATACATCGCGAGGCTGGCGATGCCTTACCGAGGGTCGCCGTCTGGAGCCCGGAGTGCTGGACCTGCTGCACCGACATCCTGGAGCTGAGGTTTGCGGAGCTCCCAACGCGGGCGGCGCTGATGGACAGCGCGGGGTCCTGTGACTCTGCCCAGCTCGGCCTGCGGACTCGGGAGCTGCGGACACGGGAGCTGCGGACACGGGAGCTGCGGACTCGGGCGCTGCGGGAGGCGGCTGATCGGGAGGTCCGGGCCGCTGAGGAGGAGGATGTTCACCGTCGGGGTTCGGCGGCGGCGTTCCACCAGCCCGGCGTGAGGGCCTGAACATCGGGCCACCCAGGGCGGCGACTGCGGGTGCTAGGAAGGCCTCGACCACGAGTGAAAATCTGGGAAGAACGGAGTGGAGGCTGGCTGGACTATGGTGCCTTCCTCACCTTGGTGCCACTGTGTTATGTTGTGTCGTGGACTTTCAGTGTTTGTGCTTTTTTTTAAATTCTATTTTATTTTTAATATGTTTTATTATTTATTATTATTTATTTATTTTTATTTTTATGATACTGCCTGTAAGGGAAATTCATTTCGTTGTCTCTAACTGAGACAATGACAATAAATTTGAATACAATACAATACAATACTATCCTACACACGCTAAGGACAATTTGTACATTTACCAAGCCAATTTGCCTATATACCTGCACGTCTTTGGAGTTTGGGAGGAAACTGAATATCTCGGAGAAAACCCATGTGGAGAACGTGCAAACTCCGTAAAGGCAGCACCTGTAGTCAGGATCAAACCCAGGTCTCCGACGCTGCAAGCGCTGTAAGGCAGCAACTCTGCCACTGCGCCACCATTGGTGGCCTTACCTTCAGATGTCCACGTACTGAGCTCTGGACCTCTCTCCTTGAACGGACCAGACTCCCCAACATTGACTCCATCTACACTTCACGCCACCTCGGAAAAGCAGCCAACATAGTCAAAGACCGAAGGTAGACAAAAATGCTGGAGAAACTCAGCGGGTGCAGCAGCATCTATGGAGCGAAGGAAATAGGCAACGTTTCGGGCCGAAACCCTTCTTCAGACCCTAGTCAAAGACCTATCCCTCCCCGGTTATTCCTTCTTCTCCCTGCTCCCGTCCGGCAGAAGATACGGAATTTTGAAAGCGCGCTCCACCAGACTCAGGAACAGCTTCTTCCTCTCTGTTATATGGTTAAAGATCATGTGATAGGAACAGAATGAGTCTACTCCGCCATTCAATCGTGGCTGATCTATCTCTCCCTCATAACCCCATTCTCCTGCCTTCTGCCCATAACCCCTGATACCCGCACTAATCAAGAACGGTTCTCAATGGTCCTTCCATAAACTGGGGCAACGTTCCGATGCTCCTCTACCCCATTACGGACATTGGACTTTATCAACTGAACGACATTGCTGAGAACTATATTCTGCACTCTGTATCTTCCCCTTTGCTCTATCTATTGTACTTGAGCTTGACTAGAATGGATTTACGTACAGTATTATCTAATCTGATTGGATTGCATGCAAAACTAAGCCTTGCATTGTACCTGTGACAATATTAAATCTAAACCTTAAACCTCTACTCTTTTAAAAGGTTGTTTTAAATGTCCTCCTTTGACCAAGATCTTACCCACCTGCCCAAATATCTTTACATGGCTCATGACATAGGAGCAGAGGTAGGCCATTCTGTCCATCAAGTCCACTCCAACACTCAATCATGGCTGATTTACCTTCCCCTCCCTACCTTCTCCCCATTACCCCTGACACCCGTACTAATCAAGAACCTGTCAACCTCTGCTTTAAAAATCCCTATGGAGGCCTCCACAGCCTTCTGTGGCAATGAATTCCATACATTCACCACCTTTTGGCCAGAGAAATTCCTCCTCATCTCCTTTCTAAAGGTACGTCCTTTTATCCTGAGGCTGCATCCAATTGAGAAGCCCACAGTGAAGTGGGGTGGGTCACCAGGTTCAAAGGTACTATATGAATGCAAATGATTGCAGTAGGATTAGAACGGCCATTCGGCCCATCGTCTACTCCGCCATTCAATCATGGCTGATCTATCTCTTCCTCCTAACCCCTGACACCCGTATCACAGCATTTGCTCCCTTTGCCGAGCCTCTCAGATGCTTGATTCCCTTGAGAGTTAAGGCAACCTTATTTAGTGTCTTCAGACGGAAGGGTCTCGACCCAAAACGTCACCCATTCCTTCTCTCCAGCGATGCTGCCTGACCCGCTGAGTTACTCCAGCATTTTGTGTCTATCTTCGGTGTAAAACAGCGTCTGCAGTTCCTTCCTACGTATATTTACCGTCTGGCTGAAGGAGAGACGTTGGAACAAAGATCTTTCATCGGACGTTGCTAGGTATTCAACTTCTGCATGGGAGTATAAAACAAAATGATGACTCGTGATGCACGAACAAATACCACACTGGGAACATAAGTCATCGTCGGTGAACAATTCTAAGCTTGGAAAGATACTCTGGAGCTTTACTTGATTTCCTCCAGGAATATCCTTGAGAAACCGTTCCCAAGTGGGGTGGGTGGCTGGCAGGTTGGAGCTGATCCAATGGTTCAATGGTTCTGTATTGGCTCGTATGCCATGCACAGTGAAATACTTTTACACAACCCTCAAATGCATAAAAGTCGTCATATTTAGATCGAGTTCTTGGGACTAAAGGAAGCAAGTTCAAGTTCAAGAGAGTTTATTGTCATGTGTCCCTGATAGGACAATGAAATTCTTGCTTTGCTTCAGCACAACAGAACATAGTAGGCATTAACTACCGAACAGATCAGTGTGTCCATATACCATTATATAAATATATACACACATGAATAAATAAACTGGTATGGGCTATTAACATAGAAACATAGAAACATAGAAATTAGGTGCAGGAGTAGGCCATTCGGCCCTTCGAGCCTGCACCGCCATTCAATATGATCATGGCTGATCATCCAACTCAGTATCCCGTACCTGCCTTCTCTCCATACCCTCTGATCCCCTTAGCCACCAGGGCCACATCTAACTCCCTCTTAAATATAGCCAATGAACTGGCCTCGACTACCCTCTGTGGCAGGGAGTTCCAGAGATTCACCACTCTCTGTGTGAAAAAAGTTCTTCTCATCTCGGTTTTAAAGGATTTCCCCCTTATCCTTAAGCTGTGACCCCTTGTCCTGGACTTCCCCAACATCGGGAGCAATCTTCCTGCATCTAGCCTGTCCAACCCCTTAAGAATTTTGTAAGTTTCTATAAGATCCCCTCTCAATCTCCTAAATTCTAGAGAGTATAAACCAAGTCTATCCAGTCTTTCTTCATAAGACAGTCCTGACATCCCAGGAATCAGTCTGGTGAACCTTCTCTGCACTCCCTCTATGGCAATAATGTCCTTCCTCAGATTTGGAGACCAAAACTGTACGCAATACTCCAGGTGTGGTCTCACCAAGACCCTGTACAACTGCAGTAGAACCTCCCTGCTCCTATACTCAAATCCTTTTGCTATGAAAGCTAACATCCCATTCGCTTTCTTCACTGCCTGCTGCACCTGCATGCCCACTTTCAATGACTGGTGTACCATGACACCCAGGTCTCGCTGCATCTCCCCTTTTCCTAGTCGGCCACCATTTAGATAATAGTCTGCTTTCCTGTTTTTGCCACCAAAATGGATAACCTCACATTTATCCACATTATACTGCATCTGCCAAACATTTGCCCACTCACCCAGCCTATCCAAGTCACCTTGCAGTCTCCTAGCATCCTCCTCACAGCTAACACTGCCCCCCAGCTTAGTGTCATCCGCAAACTTGGAGATATTGCCTTCAATTCCCTCATCCAGATCATTAATATATATTGTAAATAGCTGGGGTCCCAGCACTGAGCCTTGCGGTACCCCACTAGTCACTGCCTGCCATTGTGAAAAGGACCCGTTTACTCCTACTCTTTGCTTCCTGTTTGCCAGCCAGTTCTCTATCCACATCAATACTGAACCCTCAATGCCGTGTGCTTTAAGTTTGTAAACTAATCTCTTATGTGGGACCTTGTCGAAAGCCTTCTGGAAGTCCAGATACACCACATCCACTGGTTCTCCCCTATCCACGCTACTAGTTACATCCTCGAAAAATTCTATAAGATTCGTCAGACATGATTTACCTTTTGTAAATCCATGCTGACTTTGTCCAATGATTTCACCACTTTCCAAATGTGCTGCTATCCCATCTTTAATAACTGACTCTAGCAGTTTCCCCACTACCGATGTTAGACTAACTGGTCTGTAATTCCCCGTTTTCTCTCTCCCTCCCTTCTTAAAAAGTGGGGTTACGTTTGCTACCCGCCAATCCTCAGGAACTACTCCAGAATCTAAAGAGTTTTGAAAGATTATTACTAATGTTCAGAGTTTTTTCCGAACAAAGTTTAATAGCCTGATGGCTGTGGGGAAGTACTATTCCTGAGCCTGGTCGTTGCAGTCTTCAGGCTCCTGTACCTTCTACCTGAAGGTAGCGGGGAGATGAGTGTGTGGCCAGGATTGTGTGGGTCCTTGATGATACTGCCAGCCTTTTTGAAGTTCACGTTGATTGTTAATTAACTGGTTAAGGTGCAGTGAAATTTCAGGTACCATACAGCCATACTAAGTGAAAAGAACACAATACACACATCAAATAAAATTTAACATCGACATCAACATCCACCACAGTGGAATCCACATTCCCCACTGTGATGGAAGGCAATAAAGTTCAGACATCTTCCTCCTTTGTTCACCCGTGAACCTTCCGCAGTTCGCTGACGGTCCGATGTTCAGGCCCTCTCGTCGGGATGACCGAAACTCCGACGTCGGGACGGATCGGAACACTACGCGGCGTGGAGTTCCAGAGTCGGCCGTTTCCTACCGGAGACCGCGGTGGCTTCACGGTGTTAAACGTCCACAGGCCCCGCGGTCGGAGCATTTCTTCTGGCGATCCTCGGCAAAGGATCGCAGCTCCGCGATGTTAAAGTCCGCGCCGCGCCTGTAGCTTCGGGCCGGTCTCCAGGAAAGGCCGCACCGCTCCAGTTGTTAGGCCGCGGGGGACACTGAGAATCAGGGGATATGGGGGAAGAAGCAGGAACGGGGCACTTATTTTAGTTGAACGGCTATGATCATATTGAATGGCGGTGCTGGCTTGAAGGGCCAAATAGCTTACTCCTGCACCTATTTTTCTATGTCTCTATATTTTTACACCTCCAGATTCAGTGACAGCTTTGTCCCAGCAACTGAACCATCCTACTACAGCTAGAGATTTACAAGGATGTTGCCAGCACTGGAGGGTCTGAGATATAGGGAGAGGTTGAGTAGGCTGGGACTCTATTCTTTGGAGCGCAGGAGGCTGAGGGGTGATCTTATAGAGGCGTGTAAAATCATGAGACAAATAGATCGGGTAGATACACAGAGTTTCTTGCCCAGAGTAGGGGAATCGAGGACCAGAGGACATAGGTTTAAGGTGAAAGGGAAAAGATTTAATAGGAATCTGAGGGGTAACTTTTTCACATAAAGGGTGGTGGGTGTGTGGAACAAGCTGCCAGATGAGATAGTTGAGGCTGGGACTACTCCAACATTTAGGAAACAGTTAGACAGGTACATGGATAGGACAGATTTGGAGGGATATGGACCAAATGCAGGCAAGTGGGACCAGTGTAGTTGGGGCATGTTGGCCGTTGTGGGCAGGTTGGGCCGAAGGGCCTGTTTCCAGGGTGTCTAAAGGGCCTGTCCCACCAGCATGCGACTCCATGCGGCAAGCGCGACCTAACGTGGTCGCTTGAGCCGTAAGGCCCCGCGGGGCCGGTCCCACTTCAATCGCCGGAGCCGTATGGAGTTGTGCGGAGCTGGTCCCGACATCGCGCGGGGCTCCGAAAAACTGACCGGGTACAAAAACTCCGCGCGGCAACGTCCTGCCGGCCCGCAGCCGCCTCGACGCCGTACGCCCGTCGGACTTCGCTCGAACTTCACGCCGCTCACTCGACCTCCGTGTGTATGGCGTCGGGCTTTAGGTCGCGCTTGCCGCATGGAGTCGCATGCTCGTGGGACAGGCCCTTTACTCTATGACTAGAGAGCAGTGGAGAATTACTATCTAGCTCATTGGTGACTCCCGGACTAACTTTGATCGGACTTTACTGGCTTTACCTTGTACTAAATGTTATTCCCTTATCATGCATCTGTACACTGCGAATGGCTCCATTGTACTCATGTATTGTCTTTCCGTTGACTGGTTAGCGCGCCACAAAAAGCTTTTCACTGTACCTCGGTACACGTGACAATAAACTCAACAGAAACTGATCTTCAGTTACCACGCACACACCAAAGACGTACAGGTTTGGAGGTTAATTGGCTTGGGATAAATTTTAAAATTGTCCCGAGTGTGTGTAAAGTCGTGTTAATGTGTGAGGATCGCTGGTCGGTGCGGACTCGGTGGGCCCAAGGGGGTTGTATCTCCAAAAGAAAAGTATGTCTTCAGTTGCAAACTGGTGCACAATGCCCAGTCGTGCTCCAAGTGTAGACCACGAGTGATTTGGTGTGAATTCTTTTTCCGAGACTGTTCTTGTGAAAGATTTTTTTCGCAAATAGAAAGTGTTGCAGAAATAGGTGGCCCCCTTTAACACCAAGGAGTGGTGGTGAAAGACTTTAAAAAAAAATTTGAAAAACAGAAAACGATGACCGAAAATACAAAATTTATAAGAATCTCCCAAAAGAAATAAGGAAGCATGAGGGAGAGAGTGATCGATGGTCGGCATGGATTTGGTGGGCCGAAGGGCCTGTTTCAGTGCTGTATCTTTTAATCAATCATTCAATCAATCGATCAATCAAAGATAGACACAAAGTGCTAAAGTGACTCAGCAGGTCAGGCAACATCTCTGGAGAAAAACGATGGGTGATGTTTTGGCTCGAGGGCCCTACTTCAGACCCTTTTTCAGTTACTCCAGCACTTTGTGTCTATCTTTGGTATAAACCAGCATCTGCAGTTCCTTGTTTCTTCAATCAATCGATCAGATTTCCTCTCTCAAAAGGTTGGGAATGTTATCCCAGAACATTATGGAGTCCGTTCTGGAGATAGTGTCAAGGATGTTGTCGAGTCCTGAATGTTATGGAATCACAGAGTCATCGAGTGAAACAGCACGGAAACAGGCCCTTCGGCCCAACCTGCCCACACCGACCAACATGTCCCACCTACACTAGTCCCACCTGCCCACGTTTGGTCCATATCCCTCCAAACCTGTCCTATCCATGTACCCGTCTAACTGTTTCTTAAACGATGGGATAGTCCCAGCCTCAACTATCTCCTCCGGCAGCTTGTTCCGTACACCCACCACCCTTTGTGTGAAAAAGTCACCCCTCAGATTCCTATTCAATCTTTTCCCCTTCACCTTAAACCTATGCCCTCTGGTCCTCGATTTCTCTACTCTGGGCAAGAGACTGTGCATCTCGCCGATCTATTCCTCTCATGATTTTATACACCTCTATAAGATCTCCCCTCATCCTCTTGCGCTCCAAGGAATAGAGACCCAGCCTACTCAACCTCTCCCTATAGCTAATGTTGCCTGGATTGGAGGACATTTTCATAGGAGGAGATTGGACAGTATGGGCTTGTTTTACCTGGAGCAGAAGAGGATGAGATGAGGCACGATGGAGGGACATAAGATGTGACGAGGCATATATGCTGGCTTACAAAAAAGTCCATGGGTAACTAGGCTCAGGCACCATCTCTGGAGAACATAGATGGGTAACGTTTCAGGTTTGGACCCTTCTTCAGACTGAATGAGAGCAAGCTTTAAGGTAAGAGGGACAAAGTTTCAAGGAGATATGTGGGGCAAGTTGTTTACAGTTAAGGGCCTGTCCCACTTGCATGCGATTGCGTGCGTTTGACGCGACCAAACGGAAGCGGAGTTCACGCGAAGTTCGCGCTAAGTACGCTCTAAGTTCACGCTAAGTTTGCGCGTGACGTCATTTGCGTCACACTTACCAATCATCTGGGCAGGAGGTGGGCCGACTGAATTTGGGCGCCGCACAGCTTCGGGCGGTGACGTCATCGCGCGACGCCACGCGCTAGGCATACAACGTCAAGACGCTGCGTACGACGTCAAGACGCTACGTACGCCCGCAATGCGCCTGCGTGCGTACGCGGGCCGACAGGAATTTCGGAGCCCCGCGCGATGTCGAGACCAGCCCCGCACAACTCCTTACGCCACCGCGCTTCTAAGTGAGACCGGCCCCGCGAGGCCCATACGCCTCAAGCGTAATTTGCGAGCCAAGGTCGCGTAAGTGGGACAGGCCCTTAAGAGTGGTGGGCGTCCAGAAAGTGTTGCCAGGGATGGTGGTGGAGGCAGATATAATAGTGGCATTTAAGAGGTGTTTTGATAGGCACTTGGATATGGAAGGAATAGAGGGATATGGATCTTCTTCTTGTGAATGAAACATAAATAAACCAAAGGACTAGTTAGATCTCGCGCCGGGTGGGTGTTGAGCAGCCAGATTGTTGTCTGTGTTGGCGTCAATGTCTGCCAGGCCCTGACACAGCTCCATGTGGTGGGTGGTAGAGCGGGCACCCAGACATGACATGGTTGGCTGTCTGTTGTTCTGCTCCACATTCACAGGCTGGGCTCTGGTGGAGGGAGCCCCCATGTCCACACGCTGGCATTGAAACGCCCAACTCCAGTACAAAGTGTGTTGAGCTTCACCCATCCACGCTCCTCTGGGGAGCTCAGACACTGGACAGCTTTTATCTAGTGAAGAGATGTAGCTGTGTAATGGAGATGAGGTTGCCTTCCATGTGGGATCATGCCTTATGGATCATGTCCAGGCAGAGGAGATTACTTTTATTTGTCCCAAAAAAGAGACAAAGTGTGGAACAACTCAGTGACTCAGGTAGCATCTCTGGAGAACAGGGATAGGTTGCATATTTCAGGTCAGGACCCTTCCTCAAACCAGCCTGAAGAAGGGTCCTGACCTGAAATATTGCGTATCTATTTTCTCCAGAAATGCTGCCGGACTTGCTAAGTTCATAAATTCTAGGACAGAATTAGGCCATTCGGCCCATCAAGTCAACTCCGCCATTCAATCATGGCTGATCTATTTTTCCCTCTCAACCCCATTCTCCTGCCTTCTCCCCCCATAACTCCCGGCCCTCTTACTAATCAAGAACCTGCCAATCTCGGCCTTAAAAATATCAATCGACAATAGACAATAGGTGCAGGAGTAGGCCATTCGGACCTTCGAGCCAGCACCGTCATTCAATGTGATCATGGCTGATCATCCCCAATCAGTACCCCGTTCCTGCCTTCTCCCCATATCCCCTGACTCCGCCATCTTTAAGACTCCATTGGCCTGGCCTCCACAATAAATTTCACAAATTCACCGCCCTCTGGCTAAAGAAATTACTTCTCATCTCCTTTCTAAAGGCACGACCTTTTATTCTCCACTAGTGGAAACATCCTCTCCACATCCACTCTATCCAAGCCTTTCACTATTCGGTAAGTTTCAATGAGGTTTCCCCTCATCCTTCTAAACTCCAGCGAGCACAGGCCCAGTGTCGACAAACGCTCATCATTTGTCATCCCAATCATTCCTGGGATCATTCTGGTAAACCTCCTCTGGACCCTCTCTAGAGCCAGCACATCCTCCCTCAGACACGGGCCCCAAAACCGCTTAAACCAGCGCCTGCAGTTCCTTGTGCCTAGTTTAATTTGGCATCCCGTTCAACACAAGACATCATGGTCCGAAGAGCCAGTTCCTGTGCTGTACTTTTCTAAGTTTGTCGTTCTATTTTTGCTCATTCCTAATTAGCTTTCATTCGTTTCAGAAGGTAATTAAGCAACAACCACGTTCACACAGCAGATAACAAGAACCGGTGGTGAGTGTGAGTTGGATTTTTACACCAGTCTGACGTTCCATAATGGGTGCCAGTGTTGGGTGCCAACTCCAGAATCTATCTGTAGACTTGCGTTTACATTTAAACACTTCCCCTCCTCCATCCCTACCTCCACCCTCCCCTCCCCCAACCTCACCCCATTGAGGGTAGACAAAAATGCTGGAGAAACTCAGCGGGTGCAGCAGCATCTGTGGAGCGAAGGAAATAGGCAACGTTTCGGGTCGAAACCCGGAAGGGTTTCGGCCCGAAACGTTGCCTATTTCCTATAGTGGAGATTGTTCAACTCTTTGCATGGAGCGAAGGAAATAGGCAACGTTTCGGGCCGAAACCCTTCTTCAGACTGATGGGGGGTGGGGGGGGGGGGGGGGGGGGGGGGGGGGGGCGAGGAGAAGAAAGGAAAAAGGAGGAGGAGGAGCCCGAGATAGATAGATAGATAGATAGATAGATAGATAGATAGATAGATAGATAGATAGATAGATAGATAGATAGATAGATAGATAAATACTTTATTAATCCCCTTATTCAGGGGAAATTTTGATGTCCCTGAATAAGGGAGGGCTGAGGGAGAGGTAGGAAGGGGAGGAGACTGCAAGGGTTAACATAATTGTGCACAAGAGGGGGGGGCAGTCAGAGCGGAGGTTATGAAACTGTGTGAGTTTAGCTTAGTTTATTGTTAGAGATACAGCGCGGAAACAGGCCCTTCGGCCCACCGATTCCATGCCGACCACACTAACAATGTCCTAATAATAATAACAATGGATGGGATTTATATAGCGCCTTTCTAATACTCAAGGCGCTTTACATCGCATTATTCATTCACTCCTCAGTCACACTCGGTGGTGGTAAGCTACTTCTGTAGCCACAGCTGCCCTGGGGCAGACTGACGGAAGCGTGGCTGCCAATCCGCGCCTACGGCCCCTCCGACCACCACCAATCACTCACACACATTCACACACATTCACACACGGGCAAAGGTGGGTGAAGTGTCTTGCCCAAGGACACAACATTAATTGGCATCGGTAAACAAAAATTATGAATTGTCGCTGGTTTACTGGATAGCGTTAGTGTACGGGCGATCGCTGTTCGGCGTGGACTCGGTGGACCGGTCACGCTGTTTCAGCGCTGTATCTCTGACGTCTAAAGTCCAAAATGTGATGTTTCAGGTGGTGAAACATCTTCGACCTGACACTAAATGCTGGAGTCGTATATTATTAATGTTTAATGTTTTATGTGTCATTCCTAACTGTCATTGTATGTCATGTTGTCACTTGCGGGCGGAGCACCAAGGCAAATTCCTTGTATGTGAATACTTGGCCAATAAACGTATTCATTCGTTCAACTCAGCGGATGAGGCAGCATCTCTGGAGAGAAGGAATGGGCGACGTTTCGGGTCGAGACCCATCTTCAGTTCCTTATTCTGTTTGGTTTAGTTTAGAGATACAGCGCAGAAACAGGCCCTTCAGCCCACCCAACCATGCCGACCAGCGATCCCCGCACCCTAACGCTATCCTACACACACTAGGGGAAATTTAATTTTTTTACCAAGTCAATTAAACTACAAAGCTGCACGTCTTTGGGATGTGGGAGGAACGTGGAGATCCGTGGAGAAAACCCACGTGGTCACGGGGAGAATGTATAAACACTGCACAGATAGCACTAGTGGTTGGGACCAATCACGGGTCTCTGGCGCTGTAAGGCAGCAACTCTACCGCTGTGCCACCGTGACGCTTACCTGCCCCCTTTTCTCCTCTCCTTATAGGTATGTTGCAAAGCCTACCTGAAGCGTCGCTGAATATCTGCCGCTGAGGTTGTGCGCGATTTTGGCGCCGTTTAGAGGGGGAGGGTTTAAAACGCGATTTTCTCTAAGCTGTTCCAATCGAAAATGTTCAGCCTAGTTAATTATTAACGAAAAATCGCTGATAGACCCCGTCGCAAAAGCTATTATTAGGTTTAAAGGCCTTGAATAATAGTTATAGTAGTTTAAAAATCAATCTTTAAACCCGCGACCGCCAGCAACCGCAGGGTCTCATAAAGAAAATAGCAGAAGGTAGGTTGTATATTTTTACATTCAAAAGGGCTTCTAAAGATCCTTTTATACAAAATTTAATATTGCGAGTAGCTCAATTTGGGCCCATTATATCGCGCAGTATTTTTCTCAGCATTTGAGGCACAAATCTACCGCAATGTGAACGTTCTAAACCAGCGCGTTCCACAGGGACCCACTGGAAAGCTGATTTAAATGGGCATTTATTTACAGCAATTGAACACTGAATTCCTTCCATTTGGCCTATAAATTAATGTAAATGAGATTTTAAAATCATGTTTTATTGTGAATTATTTGTGAATATTATTTGGACATTTAGGCTATTTAAAAATGTTAATCATTTATTAAGAAATGGATAGATGTTTAGATCTAGTAATTGAAGTCTGAAATTAGCTACAATTAGGTAACTAACTAATTATATGCTTTAATTTCAGGTCATCCAAGTAAGATTATTTTATATTTGTTTCAGAATGCTTCAATCTATGATAACTGAAAATTTCATTCAGTTCTCTTAATTTTTAAGAAAGTTATGGGCTTTTGACTGTTCACGATCACAACTTTTTTGTTATGTCCATAGAAAATCAATAGGGAACAAGATGCTCATTTCCGAGTATGAAAATGGCCATAACTTTTTAAATACTTGAGATATGAAAGTGAATTAGATGTCAAATTAAACTTATTTTTATGCTTTATCTGATGGGATAAATTACAGACTTGATTTTTAAAATCTCAAAATTTTGTAACATTGCTACTCCTTATCTGTCTCTTTCCATCACCCACTAGCCATTATCTCACAACTCCATCTACACCTCACGCTGCCTCGGCAAGGCCAGCAGCATAATCAAGGGCCAGTCTCACCCTGGCCACTCCCTCTTCTCCCCTCTCCTATCAGGCAAGAGGTACAGAAGTGTGAAAACGCACACCTCCAGATTCAGGGACAGTTTCTTCCCGGCTGTTATCAGGCAACGGAACCAGCCTACTAACAAGTCGAGTGTGACCCTGACCTCCCAGCTACCTCAATGAACACCCTCGGACTATCTTTAATCGGACTTTACTAGACTTTACCTTGCACTAAACGTTATCCCCTCTATCCTGTACCTGTACACTGTGGACGGCTCGATTATAACATGTATCATCTTTCCACTGACTGGATAGCATGCAACAAAAAGATTTCCACTGTACCTCGGTACACGTGACAATAAACTAAACTAAACTAAAACCACCCCTTCCTCGCCCCCCAGCTCCATCTGCCCACCATACCCCCTCCTCCCTCGCTTCCCCCTATCACCTGCCTCATCCCACCCACTCACATTGTATTCATCGATAGCGGCGAGCACGGAGGCGCGGCGGTAGAGTTGCTGACTCACAGCACCAGAGACCCTGGTTCGATCCCGACCACGGGCGCTGTCCGTACGGAGTTTGTACGTTCTCCCCCTGACCAGCGTGGGTTTTCTCCGAGATCTTCGGTTTCCTCCCACACTCCAAAGACGTGCAGGTTTGTTGGTTAATTGGCTTGGTACATGTAAAAATTGTCAATTTTTGCTGGTTTGCAGGTTAGCGCTCGTGTACGGGTGATTGGTGTTCGGCGCGGACTCGGTGGACCGAAGAGCCTGTTGGTGTGTTGTATCTCTAAAGTCTAAAATCTAAATTCTAAAAGAAAGTAAGTTTATTGGCCAAGTATTCACATACAAGGAATTTGCCTTGGTGCTCCGCCCACAAGTAAAACCATGACATACAGTGACAGTTACGAATGACTCAGAAAACACTAAACATTAATAATAATAAAACATTAACGATAAAACACCATTGATCAAGCATGTGAACCAACAAAATACCAGATCAAAGGGAGGCTACAGATTTTTGGCTGTTGAGTAGAGCAACTACTCGTGGATAAAAACTGTTTTTATGTCCGGCTGTGGCAGCTTTGACAGTCCGGAGTCGCCTTCCAGAGGGAAGTGATTCAAAGAGTTTGTGGCCAGGGTGAGAGGGGTCAGAGATGTGGTGTTTCTAGTCATAACCCTTATTTAGACCTGAAACGTCACCCATCTATGCTCTCCAAAGATGCTGCCTGACCTGTTGACCAACATCTGCAGCTCCTTATTTATGTGTCCTTGCCCAGTTAACTCTCAGCAGTAAACCCGCTCACTCTTTAGACTTCAGACTTTCGAGATTGAAATGTTAAACTCTGGAAGGGGGTAGCGTTAAGGTGAGAAGCAGAGTTTTCAGTTTTGAGATACAGTGCAGAAACAGGCCCTTCGGCCCACCGAGTCCACGTCAACCAGCGATCCCCGCACGCTAACACTACCCTACACACACTAGGGACAATTCACAATTATACCAAGCCCATTAACCTACAAGCCTGTACATCTTTAGGGTGTTGGAGGAAACCGGAGCGCCCGGAGAAAACCCACGCAGGTCACGGGGAGAATGTACGGGGAAACATATGCAATTATAAAAGGACTGGACAAGCTAGATGCAGGAAAAATGTTCCCAATGTTGGGCGAGTCCAGAACCAGGGGCCACAGTCTTAGAATAAAGGGGAGGCCATTTAAGACTGAGGTGAGAAAATCTTTTTCACCCAGAGAGTTGTGAATTTGTGGAATTCCCTGCCACAGAGGGCAGTGGAGGCCAAGTCACTGGATGGATTTAAGAGAGAGTTAGATAGAGCTCTAGGGGCTAGTGGAGTCAAGGGATATGGGGAGAAGGCAGGCACGGGTTATTGATAGGGGTCGATCAGCCATAATCACAATGAATGGCGGTGTTGGCTCGAAGGGCCAAATGGCCATCTCCTGCACCTATTTTCTATGTTTCTATGTTTCTGTGTTTCTATGTACAAACTCCGTACAGACAGCACCCGTAGTTGGGATCGAACCCGGGACTCCGGCGCTGCGAGGTAGCTACTCTACCGCCGCGCCAACGTGCGGACCCGTTCTATACTCAACCCCCCAACTGACGAAGGCCAATGTACCAACGGCCTTCTTTACAACTGAGCCTTCTTTCCCTGCTGTGATTATTCTCAAATTGCAGAAGAATTCTGCAGACCTATGTATCACGTAAGTGTAGGCTGATATTGTATTCTCCGGGCTTTGAAGCTGGTTGTCAAATAATAATCATCCTTCAAATGGGAACGTCTCCCACATGCCAGCGTTGTAGTCACGGAAAGACCAAGTATACTGGGAGGCGTCAATTAGAGGCAGTTCAATCTTAATAAACATGCCTGAGGAAGGTCACGACTTGAGTTTTAAACCTCCGCTGGTATCAAAGCTTGATGCTGTAAAGTTTTGCGGTGCAAATCCCCTTGTCACAGTTTATTGAGTCGTTAATTCAGCTGAGGTAACTCAAACCGAAACTTCGGAGATCCGCTGAATCAACAGCCATGCTTCACACAGAGGTCGTTAGCTTTCTGAAGCGCACCCTGTTGTGTCGAGTCAGGGCTGCTTGGAGGAATCTCAGCTCTCTCCAAAACTGCTGGCCTCGAGAAATTAGTTCAGTCTGGTTTATTGTCACGTGTGCTGAGGTACAGTGAAAAGCTAAGATGGGCCCAAGATGCCGGAGTAACTCAGCGGGAAGGGCAGCATCTCATGGCCCTGTCCCACAGTACGAGTTCATTCCAAGAGCTCTCCCGAGTTTAAAAACAAATCAAACTCGTGGTAAGCACGGAGAATGAACGTAGCGGGTACGTCGGAGCTCGGGGAGGTCTCTTAGCGGCTCGTAACGCTAACGGCAGGTACTCGGGAAGACTTGCTAACGGCAGGTAAGCTCGTGAAGACTCGTGAAGATTTTTCAACATGTTGAAAAATGTCCACGAGAGCCCCGAGTACCGACGAGTGGCCATTACCGTAAATCTCCGAGTTCGAATCAGGGCAAACTCGGGAGAACTCTTGAATTAACTCGTACCGTGGGACAGGGGTTTCAGGAGGGAAGGAATGTGTGACGTTTCGGGTCGAGACCCAGCTTCAGACTGGTACGTCAAACATGGGTTGGTATGATTTTCTCGACCCGAAACGTCACCCAGAGATGCTGCCTGTCCCGCTGAGTTACTCTAGCATTTTGTGTCTCTCTTCGGTTTTAACCAGCAGCTTTTGTTGCGTGCTAAAATGTCAGCGGAAAGACAATGCATGATTACAATCGAGCCATTCACAGTGTACAGATACATGATAAAGGGAATAACGTGAATAATGTTTAGTGCAAGATAAAGCCAGTGAAGTCTGATCAAGGATAGTCTGAGGGTCCCCATTGAGGTAGATAGTAGTTCAGCGCTGCTTTCTGGATGTGGTGGGATGATTCAGTTGCCTGATAACAGCTGGGAAGAAACTGTTCCTGAATCTGGAGGTGTGCGTTTTCGCACTTCTGTACCTTTTGCCCGATGGGAGAGGGGAGACGAGGGGGTGACCAGTGTGACACTGGTCCTTGATTATGCTGTTGGCCTTGCCGAGGCAGCGTGAGGTGTAGATGGAGTCAATGGAAGGGAGGTTGGTTTGCGTCCGCAATTCGCTGCAATAATGGGGAAAGTTATCGGGACTAACTCAGAATGCCAACTTGGTCAGTATGCTGTATAATTCTAAGAACATTGGGATATTCTTTTTTTTTTTAAATTATTTTTATTAGAAGCAATTGTACAAAGACAAAACTT
This sequence comes from Amblyraja radiata, assembly GCF_010909765.2. NCBI lineage: Eukaryota > Metazoa > Chordata > Chondrichthyes > Rajiformes > Rajidae > Amblyraja > Amblyraja radiata. The sequence continues at coordinate 103,117,945 of NC_045961.1, forward strand.
TCGGCATCTAAAATTATCCAATTATTGTACAGCCTCATTTTTAACTTTATAACCTGAAAATGAAAGAAAAGAAGAAAGACAGAACAAGAGGGAAAAAGTGAGGTGAAAAGATAGCTTGAAAAAGCACATAGAAAAGACCCCTAGATGACCAAAGAGTGGCCGAAAAAAATAGAGATAAAAGAAAAAAAAGAAAAAAGGAAAGTGGAGATATACCTGCCTCCCCCCCCCCCCCCCCCCACCCCCACCCCCCCCCCCCCCCCCCCCCGCCCCCGCCCAACTCACGCAACCCAGAATCGGATTTAAATTCAGATTTCTGTTGCGCCATTCATTGGGATATTCTGAAAGGCATAAGGAATGGGCCAAAAAAAGCAAGTTCTATTTTTTGCCCGATGGTTCCGAGCCTTTCCTATCCATATATCTGTCCAAGGATTGTTGCGTTTGGGATAAATATTGACATTATCATGCAAGGGATAAATTGCCTCCTCTTGAATTGGTAACTTTAAATCTCAATCCAATATATATATATATACTAAACTAAGTGGGACCCGTTGGTTCCCAGCATCACACGGGAGGGCTGGTCACCAACGCAATATTCCACCACTCCACCGATTCCAATACTGCTCGCCAGTGGGGGGACTGTCTGTTGCGCTAGTAGGGGTGTTGTGGGCCGAAGGTGCTGGTTTCCAGAGGGCTAGTATAGACATTATGGGCCGTATGGATGCTTGGGCAGGCATCCAACTGTTGCAACGATTTTAAAAGCCAAGCTAAGGCAAACAATTGGGCTGCAGCCACCCGACAACCAAAATTCATTTTGTGAACACAAACTTGTTAAAAAAGGCGAGGCAAACAATTGGGCTGCAGCCACCCGACAACCAAAATTCATTTTGTGAACACAAACTTGTTAAAAAAAAGAGAGAATGGGGAATTTTGTAAAAACATTAATATCTCTCTCATTTTACATCGACGGAAAAAATCCTCCGCTCTCATACGGCGGAGGGGAGCTCTGAGCGAGGTGGCCAAAAATGACAGCCGTAAGTGGCGGCGTTCCCTTGGAAATCGCAGCACAGTCGGCCAAAAGCGGTCAAGATCAGAGATTTAGTAATATAGATATTGTTATAGATGGTGAAGGATATAGGGAGCTTGCTGTCAGAGTCAAATCAATACCAAAAGCTTGACTGGAATGCAGAATCAGTGACCTCTCTGGTGTCCTCAAGGTCTCCATGGTCACATTGAGTGGACAGAGAGATTTGTTTACAAGTTTCCATCTAACACTGAATCATGGCAGTAAGGTGGCCTCATCCATCCCAGCCTTCCACTATAGGGTAGTAGCATGGAAACAGAGCGTACCCAGCGATCACCCAGCGGTACGCGAACCTACACACAATAGGGGCAATATAGCAATTTTAAAACTTGGTGGGCAGATGCATGGCAGATGATGTTTAATGCGGATAAATGTGAGGTGAACCAACAGGAGGGCAGATTACTATCTAAATGGCATCAAGTTGGGAAAAAGGGAAGTACAATGGGATCTGGGGGTCCTTGTTCATCAGTCTATGAAAGTAAGCATGCAGCTACAGCAGGCAGTGAAGAAAGCGAATGGCATGTTGGCCTTTATAACAAGAGGAGTCGAATATAGGAGCAAAGAGGTCCTTCTGCAGTTGTACAGAGCCCTAGTGAGACCACACCTGGAGTATTGATGAATCAAGGACCATAGGTTCAAGGTGAAGGGGAAAAGATTTAATAGGAATCTGAGGGGCAACTTTTTCACATAAAAAGGATGGTGGGTGTATGGAACGAGCTGCCAGAGGAGGTAGTTGAGGCTGGGACAATCCCAACATTTCAGAAACAGTTAGACAAGTACATGCTTAGAACAGGTTTGGAGGGATATGGACCAAACGCAAGCAGGTGGGACTAGTGTAGCTGGGACATGTTGGCCGGTGGGGACAAATTGTGCTGAAGCGCCTGTTTCCATATTGTGTCACATGATGACTCCATGATTCTCCGGATATGGGCCAAATGCATGCAAATGGGACTAGTTTAAATGGGGCATCTTGGTCAACATGGATGAGTTGCTGGCATGAATGAGTTTCTTCCCAGCTGTTATCAGGCAACTGAATCATCCTACCACAACCAGAGAGCAGTGCTGAACTACTATCTACCTCATTGGTGACCCTTGGACTATCCTTGATCGGACTTTGCTGGCTTTACCTTGCACTAAACGTTATTCCCTTTTCATGTATCTACACACTGTCAATTGGTCGATTTTAATCATGTAGACAAACATGCTGGAGAAACTCAGCGGGTGAGGCAGCATTTATGGAGAGAAGGAATATGCAACATTGCAGGTCGAGACCCTTCTTCAGACTGATGTTGGGGGGGGGGGGTCGGGAAAAAGAAAGGAAGACGCGGAGACAGTAGGCTTTATGGTAGAGCTGGGAAGGGGAGGGGAAGGAGGGAGAAAGCAAGGGCTACCTGAAATTGGAGAAGGTACAAACTCCGTACAGAATGTGCCCGTGGTCGGGATCGAACCCGGGACTCTGGTGCCGTGAGGCAGTAGCTCTACCGCTGCGCCACCGTGCTGCCCAGTTCTTAAACTACAAACCTAAGGACTTGAAAGATCATTTTTAATAACTCTTCTGTGATATGTTAAAATAAATTCCATAGCCTCTTTGATTTTGCTTGCACAGATTTGGCAAAGCATGAGGAAGTGCACTCGAGGGATTTAACTGATAGAGTTATAAATCTTATAGTATTCCCTGTGATATATTTAAAACTGCTGCAATCAGTCAGAGTGAAACTAAACTGATACCTGTGATTAACATTTATCAGGTGCATTTAATAAACAATCCTCAGGTATTATAGTAACAAGCGATGTCTTACAGGATGGATGCACCTGTCTTATAACGGATCAGTTCTTATCATTGTTTCATTTCCTGCTTCTGAGTTCCAAGTTCCAGTCTCACTTTGGCAAGATGATGGGAGATCTCATTGAAACTTAGCGAATAGTGAAAGGCCTGGATAGAGTGGATGTGGAGAGGATGTTTCCACTGGTGGGAGAGTCTAGGACCAGAGGTCACAGCCTCAGAATTATAACCATATAACCATATAACAATTTACAGCACGGAAACAGGCCATCTCGACCCTTCTAGTCCGTGCCGAACACGTATTCTCCCCTAGTCCCATATACCTGCGCTCAGACCATAACCCTCCATTCCTTTCCCGTCCATATAACTATCCAATTTATTTTTAAATGATAAAATCGAACCTGCCTCCACCACCTTCCCTGGAAGCTCATTCCACACAGCCACCACTCTCTGAGTAAAGAAGTTCCCCCTCATGTTACCCCTAAACTTCTGTCCCTTAATTCTCAAGTCATGTCCCCTTGTTTGAATCTTCCCTACTCTCAGTGGGAAAAGCTTATCCACGTCAACTCTGTCTATCCCTCTGATCATTTTAAAGACCTCTATCAAGTCCCCCCTTAACCTTCTGCGCTCCAAAGAATAAAGCCCTAACTTGTTCAACCTTTCTCTGTAACTTAGTTGCTGAAACCCAGGCAACATTCTAGTAAATCTCCTCTGTACTCTCTCTATTTTGTTGACACCCTTCCTATAATTAGGCGACTAAAATTGTACCCCATACTCCAGAATTGGCCTCGCCAATGCCTTGTACAATTTTAACATTACATCCCAACTTCTATACTCAATGCTCTGATTTATAAAGGCCAGCACACCAAAAGCTTTCTTTACCACCCTATCTACATGAGATTCCACTTTCAGGGAACTGTGCACAGTTATTCCCAGATCCCTCTGTTCACCTGCATTCTTCAATTCCCTACCATTTACCATGTACGTCCTATTTTGATTTGTCCTGCCAAGATGTAGCACATCACACTTATCAGCATTAAACTCCATCTGCCATCTTTCAGCCCACTCTTCCAACTGGCATAAATCTCTCTGTAGACTTTGAAAATCTACTTCATTATCCACAACCCCACCTATCTTAGTATCATCTGCATACTTACTAATCCAATTTACCACACCATCATCCAGATCATTGATGTACATGACAAACAACAGTGGACCCAACACAGATCCCTGTGGCACCCCACTAGTCACTGGCCTCCAACCTGACAAACAACCATCCACCATTACTCTCTGGCATCTCCCATTCAGCCACTGTTGAATCCATCTTGCTACTCCACCATTAATACCCAACCATTGAACCTTCTTAACCAACCTTCCATGAGGAACCTTGTCAAAGGCCTTACTGAAGTCAATATATACAACATCCACTGCTTTACCCTCATCAATTTCCCGAGTAACCTCTTTAAAAAATTCAAGAAGATTAGTCAAACATGACCTTCCAGGCACAAATCCATGTTGACTGTTCCTAATCAGACCCTGTTTATCCAGATGCTTATATATATTATCTCTAAGTATCCTTTCCATTAATTTGCCCACCACTGACGTCAAACTAACAGGTCTATAATTACTAGGTTTACTCTTAGACCCCTTTTTAAACAATGGAACAACATGCGCAGCACGCCAATCCTCCGGCACTATTCCCGTTTCTAATGACATTTGAAATATTTCTGTCATAGCCCCTGCTATTTCTACACTAATTTCCCTCAATGTCCTAGGGAATATCCTGTCCGGACCTGGAGACTTATCCACTTTTATATTTCTCAAAAGTGTCAGTACTTCCTCTTCTTTGAATCTCATAGTTTCCATAGCTACTCTGCTTGTTTCCCTTACCTCACATAATTCATCTTGGTGAACGGCTGCTAGCCAGCAGCCGTCCGTCTTAAATTCGTTTTTTTTAAATAGTTTTTAGTGAGTCCTGTTTTTTTGTTTGTAGGGGATATGGTCTTTTAATGTGGGGGGGTAGGTGTTACTTTATTTATAGGTCCCTACCTGGTCGGTGTGGCAGCCTTTTTTCCGGGCTGCCCGTCGACCCGTCCTCGTGGCCTACCAGCGGGCTTGGAGCGCCGTTTCTTGGCGGGAACCACCCAGCACCTCGGCCTGGGTGGCGGCACAGCATTGGAGCGCTGGAGCGGAGCGGAGCGGAGCGGGCAATGCCTTGCCTGGGTCGCCGCGCTGGAGCTCTGGCAAGCTGGACCGCCGTGAGCAACATCTCCGGGCTGCGGGTTTGCGGAGCGGAGAGGCGGCGTGCGGAGAGACGGCGTGCGTAGAAGCGGCAAGGCGGCAGTGCGGAGAGCGGGCGCCGACTTTTTCATCTGGAGCCTGGGAGCGCCAAACCGGCGCGGCCTTGTCGGCTTCGGCAGCCGCGGGCTCCAACCAAGAAGCGGCCGTTCCAAGTGGCCCAGCCGCCGAAAGGACTCTCCCGACGCCGGGGCAAGACCACCCGGTGAGAACGGCCAGGGACATCGGGCCTCCGTACAGGCAATTGCGGTGGCCTCAATAGGCCTGACTTTGGGGTGATCATGGGGTGGGGACTGGACATTGTGCCTTCCTCCACAGTGCTATCCACTGTGGGGGGATGATTTTTTTGTCTAATTGTAGTCCTGTAGGTCTGTGTCCAAGATGGCTGCCGTGAAGAGAGAGTGGACGCTGGCGCGCTTTCGCTGCCGCTGCTCTCTTTTCACACTGTGTTTTTGATTTTCTGTTTTTGGATTGAATTCTGTTTTTAATTTGTGTCACTGTGATGTCTTTAGTTACTTGTTTTATTCCGATTATATGTTTTTATTCCGATTACTATGTAAGGTGTCCTTGAGATGTATGAAAGGCGCCCATTAAATAAAATTTATTATTATTATAATATCCTTCTCCTTGGTGAATACCGAAGAAAAGAAATTGTTCAATATCTCCCCCATCTCTTTTGGCTCTGCAGATAGCTGTCCACTCTGACTCTCTAATGGACCAATTTTATCCCTCGTTATCCTTTTGCTATTAATATAGCTGTAGAAACCCTTTGGGTTTACTTTCACCTTACTTGCCAAAGCAACCTCATATCTTCTTTTAGCTTTTCTAACTTCTTTCTTAAGATTCTTTTTACATTCTTTATACTCCTCAAGCACCTCATTTACTCCATGCTGCCTATAATTATTGTAGATCTCCCTCTTTTTCCGAACCGTGTCCAATTTCCCTTGAAAACCATGGCTCTTTCCGATTTTTACTATTTCCTTTCAACCGAACAGGGACATAAAGATTCTGTACTCTTAAAATTTCACCTTTAAATGTACTCCATTTCTCTTCCACATCTTTCCCATAAAACAAAATGTCCCAATTTACTCCTTTTAAATCCTTTCGCATCTCCTCAAAGTTAGCCTTTCTCCAATCAAAAATCACAACCCTAGGTCCGGTTCTGACCCTCTCCATAATTATATTGAAACTAATGGTATTGTGATCACTGGTCCCGAACTGTTCCCCAACGCATACCTCTGCCACCTGACCCGTCTCATTTCCTAACAGGAGCTCCTTCTCTAGTAGGTACTTCTATGTATTGCTGCAAAAAACTATCCTGCACACATTTTACAAACTCCAAATTAAAGGACGTACCTTCAGGAAGGAGATGAGGAGGAATATCTTTAGTCAGAGGGTGGTGAATTGTGGAATTCTTTGCCACAAAAGGCTGTGGAGGACAAGTCAATGGATATTTTTAAGGCAGAAATACTGTAGATAGATTTGGATTAGCAGAGGTGTCAGAGGTGATGGGGGGAAGGCAGGAGAATGGGGTTAGGAGGGAGAGATAGATCAGCCATGATTGAATGGCGGAGTAGACTTGATAGGCCGAACTGCCTAATTCTACTCCTATCACTTATGACTTCAGAAAATTGAGACTAAAATACCAATGTGGCTTCTGTACATCAGCGAATCCGAGTGGAGACTCGGTGATCATCTTCACCCCTTTCTCCTTTCCGCAGAGACCGATCCCTGCACAACTCCCTGGTTCACTCATCCCTTCCCATTCCAGCTCGTTCCATACACCAACCACCCTTTGTGTGAAAATGTATTTCTAAACTAAACTAAACTAAACTAAACGGTTTAAGGTGAACGAGCTGCCAGAGGAGGTTCTTGGTTCTTGGTTTCTTGGTCCTCCAAAATATTCCAAATGGAATTTAAACTGGAGGTGGTGAAGGGAGGGCTTAAGCCAGAAAGGGTTATTGGGAAGAAATAGCTACTTTAAATTTAGTTGCATCAGGTTGGGTAACTATAGTTGGGTGGAGATTATTCCATGCTTTAATTGTGCGGGGGAAGAACGAATTGCTGTACACATCTGTCTTTGTAGCTGGGATCACAAATTGCATCAAATGCCCTCGTCTGCTCCTAATTGGTTTGGGTTTGGTGTAGGTCTTGTAATCTATGTCTAGCTGACCATTTAACATTTTGTAAAAACAGGTCAAGCGGTGAGCTTCACGTCTGTCTTGGAGAGGGTTCCACCACGACCAGAGAATTCAGAAGTTTGGTGACACTCGCTTCTCTCTCATAGGTGTTAGTAACAAATCGAGCTGCCTGTCTTTGGACACGTTCGATGGAAGAAATGTTTTTATTTGTGTATGGGTCCCATGCTGCAACTACGTAGTCCAAATGAGGTGTAACGAGGGTGAAGTAGTTGAGGCTGGGACTATCCCAAAGTTTGTTAGACATGTACATGGATAGGCCATGTTTGGAGGGATATGGCAGGTGGGACTAGTGTAGCTGGGACATTGTTGGCCTGTATAATAATTATAATGATGGATGGGATTTATATAGCGCCTTTCTAATACTCAAGGCGCTTTACATCGCATTATTCATTCACTCCTCAGTCACACTCGGTGGTGGTAAGCTACTTCTGTAGCCACAGCTGCCCTGGGGCAGACTGACGGAAGCGTGGCTGCCAATCTGCGCCTACGGCCCCTCCGACCACCACCAATCACTCACACACATTCACACACAGGCAAAGGTGGGTGAAGTGTCTTGCCCAAGGACACAACGACAGTATGCACTCCAAGCGGGATTCGAACCGGCTACCTTCCGGTTGCCAGCCGAACACTTAGCCCATTGTGCCATCTGTCGTCCCATAAATGGGACGAGTTGTATGGGCGAGTTGGGCTGAAGGGCCTGTTTCCAGGCTGTATCACTGTATGACTGTAATATACAATGACAGACACGTCTTGTTAATGCTCTGTCAAGATACAACTCTGTGCAGCTGTGGATCATATGAAAGATGAGTTACTATTATTACACCACTTAATCACATCAGAGACAAACAACCTCCAGGTGTGGAACTCTTCTGAGGTTTTTATACCGCACTGTATTCTGCTGCTTATGAAGGTAGTCCTTATTTCCCCAGGGTGGAAAATCCAGCACTAGAGGGCGATAGAGTCGTTGCCTCACAGCGCCAGAAACCCGGGTTCGATCCTGACTACGGGTGCTGTCTGTACGGAGTTTGTACGTTCTCCCCGTGACCTGCGTGGGTCTGGTTTGGTTTCCTCCCACACTCCAAAGCGTGCAGGTTTGTAGGTTAATTTGTCTTCGGTAAGGTTTTAATTTGTCCTTCGTGTGTGGGATAGGGATAGTGCTAGTATACGGGGTGATCGCTGGTCGGCATAGACTTGGTGGGCCAAAGGGCCTGTTTCAACAATCTAAATTACCAAACACAAAGTGCTTATGTAGAGTGCTACTTGTATGCAAAAAATGAATGTCACTGTACATGTAATAAATAAAGTATCATACTGTAAATACCTTAGTCTCACACAGGTAAATCGCGGTTAACAAACGAGGGTTTGACCTAGTTATTTACACATACCGTACTAAAGGCAAGTTTTTTACACAGGCTGTGACGGGGAGGTCTGGAATGCTTTGCCAGGGGTGGTAGTGGAGGCAGATAAAATAGTAAGATTAAACGAGAACTTACCAGTTTGAAGTTTGATCTGTATTTTATGAGGAGTTACGATGAGGGATTACGTGAAGAACCCGCTCAGTGCGCAGGCGCGGCATACTTCCAAGCAGCGGTGTGGAATCACAGATAGACACAGTTATTTTGAAGTAAACATAGTAAAGATAAGGAGACATCAATTTATTAGTTTGATCCATATAATGAGGGTGGGAGCGGAGGGCACGTAATACCCTCATCGTAACTCCTCATAAAATACAGGTCAAACTTCAAACTGGTAAGTTCTCGTTTAATCTTACTATTTTACTTCGGAGTCACGTGAGTGACTACGTGAAGATTTCAAAGCTCTGTGATTTCAAACCGTGTAACAGTTTCATTTCACTCACTGCCGAAGTTCTTGAGGGAGGAAGTGTTATCGTAATGAACCAATGAGTCTATTTGTAGAAAAACACAATGGTATTTTTTAAACAATAACAACAAAGAATTAAGTTGCTCCCCTGGGCTTAAATTAAATATTTGCAGTTCGTAAATCTTTACTGCAAATAAACCAGGTTTTGCCAACGGCTTATTATAAAATTTCTGAACGGTCTTTTCCCTTCCCACCATCCTGCTGTAGCCAGGATGTGGTCTATAGGCATGTCCATTCTTTAGCCGTCGACATGGATGCTGCCCTGGTGGAATAAAATTTGTACATGTTAGTGTTTATCCCAGCAGTTTCTAGCACCTGCTTGAGCCATCTCGCAATGGTTTGGCTCGTACCCCACCATAAGGTTTTTGTGACTGACCCATAAGGCTTTTCATCTCCCTCGAATATTCTGGTTGTGTCTATATAGGATAGTAGGTGGGTCATGGCACATAACCGTGGTTCTGGTGGGTAAGCCACGACTGGATTAGGTGTTCCTGGTCTGCTCTGTTTGACCAGTCGCTGGATAACGACAGATCTGGTCTGGAGCTGTGATCATGTTGTCCAGTCGCAATAGGTGTAGTGACTGGACCCTCTGAGCGGATACAAGTGCCATCAACATGAGCGTCTTTAGTGTAGCTTGCTCGAGGCCGGGGGATCTGGTTGGTGGCCATTCCCTGAGATATGTCAGGACCACACTGATATCCCAAATATGGGTATACCTGGGCTTAGGGCTTGATATTGTAAATGCCCTTCATCAGTTTTACCACCAGTGGATGGGATCCCATTGCCTGTTGTCCTGCCGCTGGTTTGAGATAAGCAGAAAGAGCACTCTGTGCTGTGTTGATGGCACTGTAGCTGATCCCTACATCGTGGTGTAGATGGCCAGGAACTCCAGTATGTTGGTGGCTGTAGCTGTTGCGCATGTTGTCCATGTTTCCTGGCAGTACTTCTCCGTTTTTTGATGCTGGTTAAGCACTGCCTCTTGGTGGATGTTCGAAGGGATGCCGACATGGTGGTGATGGTTTGTTTGGACAATCCCAGTTCCAGGTAAGGTCTGTTCAAACTTGCAACCCAGGCGTTTAATTTTCTCATGGCATGGGTGTTTAGCTTACCTGGTAGGTAAGTAGCTGATAGCCAAATATGTCTTTCGACATACCATTGCCAAATCATGTTGACCAATTTGTCGCATGATAATGATTTTATGCCACCCATATGGTTAATATAAGCCATCACCGTAGTATTTATCAATTTGTAACCGAAAATGCAAGTGCTGCATATTAGATAAATATGCTTTTAAACCATAAAGGCGCCCAACATCTCTAGATAGTTAATGCCCAGTGTAAGTAGTAATGATGACTCTAGTTTAGTCCATCTACCACTTGTGCTGGATATGGAGTTAGTCGCTCCCCAGCCTTGAGCACTGGCATCTGTTTGAATAACTAAAGTAGGGTTAGTGATAAAGATAGGGCTGAAACTATGCCAAACGTTTTCTGCCCACCACTGTAGCTCTGATATTGCTTCAGTGGGTAAGTTCATGACACGATCATAGTGACCTGTATGTCATTTTATTGCCCACACCTTTGCTCTCTGTAAATATTTTGATAGTGCAAAGGTCCGAATTGTGTAGCCGGAAATGCTGCTACCATTTCCCCAATTACTCTTGCTACTTGTCGAATAGTTGGTCGCTCGTTGATCATTAATTTGTTGCATGATTGTGCTAATTCAACCATTTTTGCCTTTGGCAAGGTAACAGTCATATGGACTGAGTTAATTGTGAAGCCCAGGTAGTCCATGATAGTGGATGGCTTCAACTTAGATTTATCTGGATGTAGGACGAACCCCAGAGTTTCGAGGAGCTGTTTTGTAGCTGATACTGCTGCCACAGCCAATTCCATCGTTTTCCCTACTATGAGAATATCCTCCAGATATGCCATGACAATATGTTTTTGTTTTCTTAGTATTGCTATGGCTGGGTTCAATATTTTGGTGAATAATCTTGGGCTGAAGTTCGCCCATAGGGCAATGCTTTGTACCATCCAGATAAATTTTAGGTATCTGCGATGATCCTTGTATATGGGTACTAGATAGTAAGCATCTTTAAGACAAATGCTTGCCATGAAGTGTCCTTTGGAATTCAGTTGTTTGGCAGTAACATATGTCTCCATTTTGAAATGTATATACTTAACAAATTTGTTTAGTGATGTTAAGTCAATGATGATGCGACAGACACCATCTTTTTTGGTTTTAGTGAATATATTCGATACAAATTCCAAAGGTTCATGTTTGGTCTTTTCGATGACCCCCTTTGTGATAAGTCTCACCAGTTCAGCTTGTCCCTCACGTTTCTCTTTGACGGAGGGAGAAATACCCTTTGGGGCCATTGTTGAACTGGCGGCGTTTTTTCTCTCATGAATTGTATTTTATATCTTGTAATGTTGTTGAGTATATACTTGTCACTCGTGACCATACCCCATGCTTCTTTAAACAAGTGTAATCTCCCCCCTGTTAATAAAGCACCCTTATTCTCTATATGCTGGTAGGGACCAGACCCACCTACCTCCATGGTTATTGCCGATTCTGTTTCTTCATTTTCCAGAAGATTTTGTTCTGACGTGCTGGCGATGTTGGGGGGAGGCGCATTTTCCAGAGGGTCCGCTGCGGGCCCTGATCTGAAAGATCTTTGGGGATAATGTGCGGACCCCAAGCGTTCACCAGTCCCATATTGCGGACGTCGACTGGTGGATGCCGTGGGGTGCTGCCACTTGGGTATCGGAGGTCTTGGTTTGCTCGTCCCGGGGCCTGCCCTCATTAGGCCGAAGGTTTTTGATGCTTCCTGCATCTCCTTCAGTTTTTATTGAAATCTTTCCCAAATAGCAGCGCGTCCGTCTCCGCAGCTGGGGCTTTACACAAGCCAGCAAATTTGGGATTGAGGGCAGGTCTTATGTTTCCCTCCAGAGATTGTTGATCTCAAATTGTGTGGTACACATTAATGCCAGCACATCCTGCTGGCAGGTATCCATCTCCGTGGTCTCCACGGAACGAGCAAAGGCTGTGATGGCTGACGTCAGGAGCCTTAGGATCCGCTGTAGCTTGAGTTCTTGGGTCTGGATGTGTGACCCACATGCCCCCAGATTTGGCTGTTGACACTTTTTACTTTGAGGGCCTCACCGTTTTCTGGTGCTGTGTTGTTTCAGCACCTCAGCGAGCACCTTTTCCAGTAATGGTTGATGCTGGCCGCCATTCTTGGTTCCAGCGGTGCTCCAGCCCGTGGGGTTGCTACAAGCGGTCCATCACACCCAACAGCTCTTCATGTTCCTGCACCCCTGGCATACTCCCGAATTCGTCCGCCTGCCCCTGTTCCAGACCAGCCCAGCCCTGGTCACCAATGCTAGCCTCCAGTAATGAGGGAGCAGAGGGCAGTGCATGAGGCACTGTGGAGGGTGTGCCTGACCTCCCTCCGCGAGAGCGCTCTTTCTGCGCATCTCGCTGGAGCTGCTCCAATTGCTGTTGGATGCAGCTCAGGCGGCTGTCTCTCCTCCATTTAGGTGGAGACATGTCCCCGTCCGACGAATCGGACGCCACCGGCCGGATGCCTGTTCGGATGGCTAGACATCCAACCCATAGTTCAGGCACTAGCGGGACTGGGCTCGGCGCGGTGATGGGGATAGCGGGGCGACCGGTAATTGTTCCTACCGCCTGTTGCTGCCCCCCCTGCAATGGAACGCTCCTCCGCTGGAGTCGAGCGGGGGACAGGTTCTTCTGGAGCTTTTGCCTTGTAGATGCGAGAGCGCCCCTCAAGCAGCGCGTCTCGCAGGCATCTGCTCCGTGAGCCGCTCCAGCGGCTCAGGCGGCTCTCTCTCCCCCCGTGCGGGTGGAGAGGCGTCCCGTCCGACATCGGGAACACCTGCCGGATGCCTCTCGAGTGGCTATGCGTCCAGCCCGCTGCTTCAGGTACTAGCGGGCTGGCCTCGGCACGGTGTCGGGGAATTACGGAACACCGGGTAACGCTCCTACCGCCTGTTGCTGCCCCCCTCCCCAACGGGAAAACGGGGGACAGTTTTATCCAGAGCCTTTTTCTCTGCCTGTAAAAAACACAAGCAGAAAAAGGCTCACCTGTAAAAGAAACCCCGACCTCAGGGTACTCACCTGACGGTCCGGTTCATGCTGTAACGGGAGTGCCTAACTCCCGTGGCAGCCGCTGTTGCACTGCTGGCGTAATGCCGCGCCTGCGCAATGAGCGGGTTCTTCACGTAGTCACTCACGTGACTCCGAAGTAAAATTGTTAGTTTGAACCCTCTTTCGAAGTGCATAAATGCAAAGGAACAGGGCAGATAAAACCTCTCTAAGTGGATAACAAGAGATATTTCCATCAAAAGATATATACAGATATAAATTACTGCAGACTAATCCTTGATGATCAGATGAACAAGAAAATGGCTCATATTATGCAGAGCCAGAACCCAAATCACTGATTTACCGCTTTGATCTCAAGTATATATTCTCGTGAGATCAAAGAATTTGGAAACATTTAGAATTCAGTGTTCTGCAGTGCATTTAAGATCCATGTAGTTCATGGGTGAGTTGGCAAGTTCCTGAGCTTTCAAACCCAATAAAATGATGGAGGCTAATGTTTTCCTTGATCAATCTTCCCTGCGTTCCTCCACGGAGGAGCTGTAACACGATAATAATGAGCGTTGTCAAGTTGCAAAGGGTGCCGAGAGGATTTACAAGGATGTTGCCAGGACTCGAGGCTCTCGGTTATAGGGAGAGGTTGAACAGGCTAGGACTCTAGACTCCAGGTGTGGTCTCACTAGGGCCCTGTGCAACTGCAGAAGGACCTCTTTGCTCCTATACTCTCTGCCACAGAAGGTAGTTGAGGCCACAGTTCATTGGCTATATTTAAGAGGGAGTTAGATGTGGCCCTTGCGGCTAAAGGGATCAGGGGGTATGGAGAGAAGGCAGGTACAGGATACTGAGTTGGATGATCAGCCATGATCATATTGAATGGCGGTGCAGGCTCGAAGGGCCGAATGGCCTACTCCTGCACCTATTTTCTATGTTTCTATGTTTCTATACTCAACTCCTCTTGTTATGAAGGCCAACATGCCATTCGCTTTGTTCACTGCCTGCTGTACATGCATGCTCCGTAGAAATGTACAAACTCCGTGCAGGCAGCACTCGCAGTCAGGATCAAACCCGTGTCTCTGGCGCCGTGAGGCAGCAGCTCTACTGCTGCTCCACCGTGCATCCATTCTACAACTAACTTCTATCCATGTTGCTTTGGGCCAGACATCCTTGGCTGACTGATAAGGCCATACACACACTGCTGTATAACTACTCATTGTGCCTTAAGTTCCAGCAGTGCCGATGTACATCAGAAGCAAAGGCAGCATAAAACTCTTCAGGTGAATAATTCTATTCATCACTAATAATGCAGTCATCGCTCTGGCAATAATAAACCCCTTTGCTTCCAAATCAAATGTGTTGAGGAACGGCTCAGTGTGCTGAATGTATGAATATACTCCTATGAATATAAAAAGGCAGATAACGTCTTGTTGCTGCCCTGTCAAGTACAATTCATATTCTATTTGTGACTGGGCATCAGATGAAAGATGACTTGTCATTATTGCCCCGTATAATCACATCAGTGACAACCTCCTGGTGAGGAACTCTTGTGAGGTATTAAGACAGCTTTGTGTTCTCCTGCTTGTAGAAACATTGAAACATAGAAAATAGGTGCAGGAGGAGGCCATTCGGCCCTTCGAGCCAGCACCGCCATTCATTGGGATCATGGCTGATCGTCCCCAATCAATAGCCCGTGCCTGCCTTCTCCCCGTATCCCTTGATTCCACTAGCCCCTAGAGCGCTATCTAACTCTCTCTTAAATCCATCCAGTGACTTGGCCTCCACTGCCCTCTGTGGCAGGGAATTCCACAAAATCACAACTCTCTGGGTGAAAATGTTTTTTCTCACCTCAGTCTTAAATGGCCTCCCCTTTATTCTAAGACTGTGGCCCCTGGTTCTGGACTCGCCCAACATTGGGAACATTTTTCCTGCATCTAGCTTGTCCAATCTTTTTATAATTTTATATGTTTCTATAAGAACCCCCTCATCCTTCTAAACTCCAGTGAATACAAGCCTAGAGGATGACAGGGGATTCACTTCTGCGTACATCGCGGAAACAGGCCCTTCGGCCCAACTTGCCCACACCAGCTAGTCCCACCTGCCTGCCCTTGGTCCATATCCCTCCAAACTTGTCTTATCCATGTACCTGTCCAACTGTTTCTTAAATGTTGGGATAGTCCCAGCCTCAACTACCTCCTCTGGCAGCTTGTTCCATACACCCACCACCCTTTGTGTTATAAAGTTACCCCTCAGATTCCTATTGAATCTTTTCCTCTTCACCTTGAACCAATGTCCTCTGGTCCTCGATTCACCTATTTTGGGCAAGAGACTCTGTGCATCTATCCCTCTCATGATCATGTACACCTCTATAAGATCACCCTTCATCCTCCTGTGCTGCAAGGAATAGAGTCCCAGCCTGCTCAACCTCACCCTACAGCTCACGTCCTCTAGTCCTGGCAACATCCTACTGTCATAGTCATACAGCTGGGAAACAGGCCCTTCGGCCCAACTCATCCATGCTGATCAAGATGCCCCATCTAACCTAGTGCCATTTGCCTGCGTTTGACCCATATCCCTCCAAATCTTTCCTATCCAAGAACCTGTCCAAGTGTCTTATAAATGCTGTTTTGATACTTGCATCAACTACCTCCATTGGCAGCTCACCCCTCTACCCAACACCCTCTGAGTGAAAATGTTGCCCCACAGATTTCTTTAAAATCTTGTTCCTCTCAGCCTAAACCTGTGTCATCTGGATCCAGATACCCCGGCTCTGGGTAAAAGACCCCTTGTCCATTCCCCCACACACATCTCTGTGGAAAAGGGGAAGTACAACGGGATCTGGGGGGTCCTTGTTCATCAGTCAATGAAAGTAAGCATGCAGGTACAGCAGGCAGTGAAGAAAGCGAATGGCATGTTGGCCTTCATAACAAGAGGAGTTGAGTATAGGAGCAAAGAGGTCCTTCTGCAGTTGTACAGGGCCCTAATGAGACCACACATGGAGTATTGTGTGCAGTTTTGGTCCCCTAATTTGAGGAAGGACATTCTTGCTATTGAGGGAGTGCAGCGTAGGTTTACAAGGTTAATTCCTGGGATGGCGGGACTGTCATATGCTGAGAGAATGGAAGGGCTGGGCTTGTACACTCTAGCTTTTAGAAGAATGAGAGGATATCTTATTGAAACATATAAGATTGTTAAGGGTTTGGACACGTTAGAGGTAAGTTCCCAATGTTGGGGGAGTCCCGAACCAGGGGCCACAGTTTAAGAATAAGAATTTAGAACGGAGACGAGGAAACACTTTTTCTCACAGAGAGTGGTGATTCTGTGGAATTCTCTGCCTCAGGGGGCGGTGGAGGCAGGTTCTCTGGATACTTTCAAGAGAGAGCTAGATAGGGCTCTTAAAGATAGCGGAGTCAGGGGATATGGGGAGAAGGCAGGAACTGGGTACTGATTGGGGATGATCAGCCATGATCACATTGAATGGCGGTGCTGGCTCGAAGGGCCGAATGGCCTACTCCTGCACCTGTTGTCTATTGTCTATTGTCTGTAAAGTCACCCCTCATTCTTCTGCACTCCAAGGAATAAAGTCCCAGCCTGTCCAGACTCCCCTAACGTATGGTCCTCGAGTTCTGGCAACGTCCTCACAAATCTTCTCTGCACTGAAGGGTCTCGACCCGAAACGTCGCCCATTCCTTCTCTCCAGAGATGCTGCCTCACCCGCTGAGTTACTCCAGCATTTTGTGTCAACCTTCGATTTAAACCAGCATCTGCTGTTCTTTCTTACACACTTCTCTGCACCCTTTCCAAGGTTGGTGACATCCTTCCTGTAGCAGGATGACCAAAACTGACCGCTGATACCTCACCAACATCTCCTACAACCGCAATATAATGACCCCGACTTCTCTCGCTGTACCAGGGTTGCCAACGGTCCTGTATTAGCCGGGACATCCTGTATATTGGGCTAAATTGGTTTGTCCCGTACGGGACCGCCCTTGTCCCGTATTTGACCGCTACTACTCGGGTCGAGGGGACAGTCGGGTCGGAGCGCCGCGTCCGGCTCCGCCTCACCCGTCCCGACGTAGTGCAGCCCATGGAGTGCAGCAGCAGCAGCAGCATCAGCAGCAGCGCCTCGCCCGTGGCCCCGTCGGTCGGCAGCCCGGCCAGCTGTCCGACCTTCGGACCTTCGCTTACCGCCGACACCACCACCACCCCTCCTTCTCATGGCCGATCATCGGTTCATGAGTTGGACCGGGCGCCGGGCTTTGCGCGCGGCCCGGGCCAAAACTCCTCAGCTGGCCCGCCGGCTGGGCTTTGTGTACAGTCCAGCACCCGGGGCCAACTCATCATTCACCCAGACACGGCCGAGTCGGTCAACGAATTGCCGTCGGGAATTTGTCCTGTATTTTGACCTCTTGCCCCTTATTTGGGAGTGAGAACGTTGGCGACCCTGTCCTGTACTTTCCCCTGCAACTGCAGGAGATTCAACACCTGTCCCTATACCTTACCCTCTCACCTCCATCCAGGGACCCCAGCAGTCCTTCCAGGTGAGGCAGAGGTTCACCTCCAACCTCATCTACAGTATCCAGAGCTCACGATGTGGCCTCTTGTACATTGGCGAGACCAAGCACAGACTCAGCGACTGCTTTGCCGAGCACTTGTGCCTCTCCAGATTTTACACACTTCTGTCCGGTCTTCCTGCAACCACCGGTGTTCCAGGGAAGACAATCCAAGCGGGCATGGCGGCACAGCGGTAGAGTCACTACCTCACAGCGCCAGAGACCCGGGTTACATCTTGACTACAGGAAACGCCTGTATGAACTTTGTGCCTTCTCCCTGTGACCGCGTGGGTTTTCTCCGGGTGCTCCGGTTTCCTCCCGCATTCCAAAGACGTGCCGGTTTGCAGGTTAATTGACTTTGGCAAAATTGTAAACTGAACCCAGCGCGTAGGTTAGCGCTAGCGTACGGGGTGATCGCTGGTCGGCGCGGACTCGGTGGGCCCAACACTCACACTATCCCACTCGGCACAATTTAAAATTGTTGCCAAGGCAATTAATCCACAGACCTGTACGTATTTGGAGTGTGGGAGGAAACCGGAGCACCCATAGTAAACCCACGCAGGTCACGGGGAGAACGTGCAAACTCCTCACAGACAGCACCCGTAATCAAGATCAAACCCGGGTCTCTGGCTCTGTAAAGCCCCTGTCTTACTTTCACGACCTAATCTGCCGAGTTTTCCCTTGACTCGTACTCGCACCATGATCGCCACGAGGTCATAGGAGGTCGTAGGTCACTGTTCCTCACGCCCGTGAGAGGTCTCCGCGTACTCATGACCTCAAGTAGGTCGCGCCGTTTTTTCCAGCCTGATAAAAAATGTCCACGAGTAAAAAAAAGGTTGGCATGGAAAAATTGCTACATTTTACGCGTAGGGTTGTCGTAGGTAGATCGTAGGTAGGTCGTAGTAGGTCGTGATGGTAGTCGTAGGTCGGTAACAGGCCCGAGAAAAAAAAATGCAAACATGACATCATTTTATCATGTGATCATTTTCCACTCGTAGCTAGTCGTACTTGGTCTTAGGTGTGGAAGACTGAGGTCGAGGGGGGTCGTAGGAGGTCGTAGGCATAGTTGTAGGAGGTCTTTTACTTCTGTAAGTCAACACGACCTTGCCATTTTTTTCAACTCGTCCTGGGTGTTCTAAACTCGTGGGTTAGGTCGTCCAAGTGGGACGGCCCCTTCAAGCAGCAACTCTACCGCTGCACCTCATGTGCAGATCAATATTCCAATATTCCTTTGGCTGTTAATCCATTAATTTACATATCGAAAACACAGATTCCTGCCAATTCTGTACGGGATTCAAGCCACACATGATGTTCCTTGTCTGACCAGCATTATTTTTATGTGTGGGGAGGAACTGCAGATGCTGGTTTACACCGAAAATGCTGGAGTAACTCAGTGGGACAAGCAGCATCTCTGGATAGAAACTGCGGAATTCTTTGCCACAGAAGGCTATGGAGGCCATGGATATTTATAAGATAGATAGATTCAAGATTAGTGCGGGTGTCAGGGGTTATGGGGAGAAGGCAGGAGAATGGGGTTAAGGAGGGAAGAGATAGATCGCCTATGATTGGATGGCAGAGTAGACTTGATGGGCCGAACGGCCTAATTCTGCTCCTATCACTTATGACCTTATGACCTAGAAGGAACGGGTGACCTTTCGGGTCGAGACCTTGCTTCAGACTGAGTGTCTGGGGTGACGGAAACGAGATATGGACCCTCTCCCATGGCTCAGTCTGAAGAAGGGTCTCGACCCGAAACCATACCTATTCCTGCCATCCAGAGATGCTGCCTGTCCCGCTGAGTTAAGGGCCTCCCACTTGCATGCGTCTGGCGCGACTAAGCGTGGTCGCTTGAGGCGTACGGGCCGCGCGGGGCCGGTCCCACTTCCAAGCGCGGAGGCGTATGGAGTTGTGCGGGGCTGGTCCCGACATCGCGCGGGGCTCCGGAAATCCCACACTATCCGAAAATTCCACGCGCCAATGGCCTGTCGGCCCGCAGGCGCATTGAAGTCGTACGCAGCGTCTAGACGGCGTAACCTAGCGCGTGGCGTTGCGCGATGATGTCACCGCCCGATGCCGTGCAACGTCCAAATTCAGTCGGCCCGCCTCCTGCCCAGCTGGTTGGTAAGTATGACGCAAATGACGTCACGCGCGAACTTAGCGTGAACTCCTCTTCTGTCTGGTCGCGCCAAACGCGTGCAATCGCATGCAAGTGGGACAGGACCTTTACTCCAGCATTTTGCGGCCATCTTCGAGAGAAATGGAAGATATGAAAACATGAAAACAAGTCACCAAAGGTGACAAAGGTGAAGGGGAATGTCGAATAGATCATTGTTATATTTGTGTTTTTATAGAACCTGTCTGGATCACTTTGTCTAGATATTAACCCTAGACCTTGTTTACATTCTTTATTGCATTGAAGTATTCAGCAGATGTGTCCACTGGAACACCAGCCACTGGGCATTCTGATAGCTGAGAAATACTTGTGCTGAATAAAATAAAGAGTTTATAATGACTATCTTTCACACCTCCTTTGTTTGATGGCTGCTGCCTGGAATCACAAATGGCTTCGGTTTTTAAACTGAGTTTAGTTTTATGCCCCTGTCCCACTTAGGAAACCTGAACGGAAACCTCTGGAGACTTTCCGCCCCAACCAAGGTTTCCGTGCGGTTCCCGGAGGTTGCAGGTGGTTGCCGGAGGTTGCAGGTAGTGGAAGCAGGTAGGTAGACTGACAAAAACCTCCGGGAACCGCACGGAAACCTTGGGTGGGGCGCAAAGTCTCCAGAGGTTTCCGTTCAGGTTTCCTAAGTGGGACAGGGGCATAAGAGATACAGCTCGGGAACAGGCCCATCGGCCCACCGAGTCTGCACAGGGGATGTGAGGAGAAGGCAGGAACGGGGTACTGATTGGGGATGATCAGCCATGATCACATTGAATGGCGCTGCTGGCTCGAAGGGCCGAATGGCCTACTCCTGCACCTATTGTATATTGTCTATTGTCCAACTAGCACACTAACACCATCAGCATGTAGAGTTGCTGCCTCACAGCACCAGAGACGCGGGTTCGATTCTGACCACGGGTGCTGTCTGTACGGGGTTTGTACCTTCTCCCCGTGACCCGCGTGGGCTTTCCCCGGGGGCTCCAGTTTCCACCCACACTCCAAAGACGTACAGGTTAGTAGGTTAATTGGTTTCGGTAAAATTGTGAATTGTCCCTAGCGTGTGTAGGATAGTGTTAATGTGCGGGGATCGCTGGTCGGCGAGGACTCGGTGGGCTGAAGGGCCTGTTTCCACGCTGTATCTCTAAACCTGAAACAAATGGAATTACCCCACACACAATAGGGACAATTTACAATTCTAACCTACAAACCTGTACGTCATTGGAGTGTGGGAGGAAACCGGAGCTCCCGGAGAAAACCCACGCAGTTCACAGGGAGAAGGTACAAACACCGTACAGACCGGGCCCGTAATCAGGATGGAACCCAGGTCTCTGGCGCTGTGAGGCAGCAACTCTAACGCTGCGCCACCGTGCCTCCCCGTTCATTCTGCTGTTCTGTAACATTAAAGATGTAACATGAATTCAGGCTGTTACTGTTGTTCAAGTCCAGAGTCCAGTAGGATTCTGTTGATGGGATTTATCTCTCCGTTACGCCTGCAGGTCCCATTAAACTAATCCAAGAAAAAGGTTTTCAATTATTAGATTGTACTAATCTTTATTCTGCTGGAAACTCGGAGAAAATCTCATTCTTTAATTAAGCAAGGTTAGCGTGGTAAATTAATTTGGTCATTCTAGGTTCACTGACATCTGCTTTTCGGGTTAATGAGAAAAGATAGAGTGGAGGTTGTAGAGCAGGGTGGCGCAGTGGTAGAGTTGCTGCCTCACCGTGCCAGAGACCCGGGTTCCATCCTGACAACGGGTGACGTCAAGTTCCTTCACATTCATGCACCAATTGGTACAGTGAGATTTGAGTTAGCATCCAGCCATACGAATAAAAAGAACACAACACACGATAGAATTGAACATAAACATCCACCACAGTGGAATCAATGCTTCCCACTGTGAGGGAAGGCAATAAAGTTCAGTCATCTTCCTCTTTGTTCACCCGTGGTCGGGACCAAGAACCCTCCGCAGTCACCGCTACGGACGGCCCAATGTACAGGCTCTCTCGCCGGGATGATCGAAACTCGGAACGGATTGGAACACACACTTGGAGTTCCCGAATCGGCCGCTTCTTACCGGAGACGGCGGCTTCCGGAGTCCACGGGCCCGAGCTCCAACACTGGCGATCCTCGGCAAAAGATCCCAGGCTCCGCCATGTTAAGGTCAGCGCCGCGCCCGCGGCTACAAGCTCCGCAGACCACAGCTCCACGGTGTTAAAGTCAGCAGGCCCCACAATCGGAGCTCCAACACTGGCTATCCTCGACCAGGATCCCAGGCTCCGCAATGGTAATTCCGCGCTGCGCCCGCTGCTGAAGCTCTGGGCCGGTCTCCGGTCAGAAAGGCCGCGCCAATCCAGTTGATAGTCCGCGAGGGGGGGCGAAGATGCGACACGGAGAAAAGACGCACCTCCGTCCAGGTAAGTGACTGAAAAAGGGTCCCCCCCCCACATAAGACATACTGAGAAACATTAAAACATACATTTAGACGCACTAAAAATAACAAAAAAGGCGAGAGGACTGACGAGTTCTGTGCAGAGTTTGCACGTTCTCCCCGTGACCTGCGTGGGTTTTCTCCGGGTGCTCCGGTTTCCTCCCACACTCCAAAGACGTACAGGTTTGTATGAAAATCTGCTTCTGTGAATGGTAAATTGTCCTGGTGTGTGTAGGATAGTGCTAGTGTTTGGCTCACCAGGTCCGTGCCGGGAAGCCTGCCCCCCCCCCCCCCCTGAAAGGAGAAATTCCAATCCAATATTTTATTTAGCGATTTGCGACATTTAGCCATTTGTGACTTTTCTCAGCCACTTGGGAAGAAACTGTCCCTGACTCTGGAGGTGTGTGTTTTCACACTACTATACATCTGTTATCAGGTGTCTGAATAGTCCTTCCATAAACTGGTATGTAGGGCGAACATCTTGTTGAGTCTCAGGTAGACAAAAATGTTGGAGAAACTCAGCGGGTGCAGCAGCATCTATGGAGCGAAGGAAATAGGCAACGTTGTCTATTTCCTTCGCTCCATGCAAAGAGTTGAACAATCTCCACTATAGGAAATAGGCAACGTTTCGGGCTGAAACCCTTCCGGGTTTCGGCCCGAAACGTTGCCTATTTCCTTCGCTCCATAGATGCTGCTGCACCCGCTGAGTTTCTCCAGCATTTTTGTCTATCTTCGATTTTCCAGCATCTGCAGTTCCTTCTTAAACATCTTGTTGATCTCATTGTCTGCAATGTGTAGCAAGGAACTGCAGATGCTGGTTTACACCGAAGATAGACACAAAATGCTGGAGTAACTCAGCGGGACAGGCAGCATCTGTGGAGAGAAGGAATGGGTGACGTTTCGTGTCGAGACCCTTCTTCAGACTGAAGATCTCATTCTAGGAGCAAGCTTGGTGAATCCCACTGTTCAGTGAAGAACATACGTGGCAAAACTGGGAATTGCCATTTTCTCTTTAAAAGAATCCACAGTCTAATTAACCTAATCCACACATTTATCAAAGTCCTGTTGAAATTCTTTGTTCCCAGCATAATTGCTAAAGAGTAAATAGTAATACTCTTGGCAATTTATTTTAGTTTAGTTTAGAGATACAGCGCGGAAACAGGCATTCCGGCCCACCGAGTCCGCGCCGACCAGCGATCCCCGCACATTAACACTACCCTACACACACTGGGGACAATTTACACTTATGCCAAGCCAATTAACCTACAAACCTGTACGTCTGTGGAGCGTGGGAGGAAACCGAAGATCTCAGAGAAAACCCACGCAGGTCACGGGGAAAACGTACAAACTCCATACAGACAGCACCCGTAGTCGGGATCGAACCGGGGTCTCTGGCGCTGTAAGTCACCAACTCTAAGCAGAAGAAAGCAGGAACGGGGTGCTGATTTTGGATGATCAGCCATGATCATATTGAATGGCAGTGCAGGCCTCGAAGGGCCGAATGGCCTACTCCTGCTCCTATATTTCTATGTTTCAACCGCTGCACACAACTTTAGCCACACATTTAGTTTGAGAATTTGTAACTTTTTGTTTCAGTGGGGCGGTGTGGCACGGCAGGTAGTTCTGCTGCATCTAATCCTCCTCAGGTCCACTCCGTGGGTCTTTATCCCTCAGGTCCACTCCTGGAGACTTGGACCGCACGCTGGACCACTGCCGGAATCTCTAACGTTCCTCTGGGCGACCCCTGGGGACTCAGTGGTGACTCCAACACTCTCAGTCATTCCAACACTCTTTGCCCACCCCTTGAGATAGTCCTGAGGTCCTTCTGCAGTTGTACAGGGCCCTAGTGAGGCCACACCTGGAGTATTGTGTGCAGTTTTGGTCTCCAAATTTGAGGAAGGACATTCTTGCTATTGAGGGAGTGCAGCGTAGGTTTACAAGGTTAATTCCCGGGATGGCGGGACTGTCATATGCTGAGAGAATGGAGTGGCTGGGCTTGTACACTCTGGAGTTTAGAAGGATGAGAGGGTATCTCATTGAAACATATAAGATTATTAAGGTTTTGGACACGCTAGAGGCAGGAAACATGTTCCCGATGTTGGGGGAGTCCAGAACCAGGGGCCACAGTTTAAGAATAAGGGGTAAGCCATTTAGAATGGAGATCAGGAAACACTTTTTCTCACAGAGAATTGTGAGTCTGTGGAATTCTCTGCCTCAGAGGGCGGTGGAGGCCGGTTCTCTGGATACTTTCAAGAGAGAGCTAGATAGGCCTCTTAAAGATAGTGGAGTCAAGGGATATGGGGAGAAGGCAGGAACGGGGTACTGATTGTGGATGATCAGCCATGATCACATTGAATGGCGGTGCTGACTCGAAGGGCCAAATGGCCTACTCCTGCACCTATTGTCTATTGTCTATTGACATTATCCACCAATCCCAGGCCCTAACCTTAGTTTAGTTTAGAGATACAGCGCGGAAACAGGCCCTTCGGCCCACCGGGTCCGCGCCGACCAGCGATCCCCGCACACTAACGATATCCTGCACACGCTAGGGACAATTTACAATTTACAGAAGCCCATTAACCTACAAACCTGTATGTCTTTGGAGTGTTGGAGGAAACCGGAGCGTCCGGAGAAAACCCACGCAGGTCGCGGGGAGAACGTTCGGACAAGCACCCGTAGTCAGGATCGAACCCGGGTCTCTGGCGCTGTGAGGCAGCAACTCTACCGCTGCGCCACCGTGCCACGCCAAAAACTGTTCTGTTTCAAACAAATCTTGTGCACGGATTGGAACAGTGCATGAAGGAAGGTCGGCCTATTGACAAAAATACTTACATTGGTAAAACCATCCACAGGCCGGGTTTAATGCATCATTTAAATGCATTAAAAAACTTTAGAGCAATTCAAGGGATTCTCCCTCCAGAAACAAACATGCCAACTGACTTAAGCAAACGACGGCAACTAATGAAAAAATGACTCCACTATTCTGCCCACGTCGTCTCCAATTCAGCCCTAACTTGCATTCTGTCCACGCAAAATAATCATGGTCGTAAGGTGATGGAGTCATACAGTGTGGAAACAGGCCCTTCGGCCCAACTTGCCCACACCAGCCAACATGTCCCATCTACACTAGTCCCACCTGCCCGCGTTTGGCCCATATCCCTCCCAACCTGTCCTATCCATGTACCTGTCTCCGACAGATATTGACCCTATTTCCCGGCAATGAAGACGCACCTGCGTTGAAGACACACCCCCATTTGGAGCTGCTAGATTTTGCTAAAAGGCTGGCGGGATAGGATCAAGGGTTTGGTTTGGTTTAGTCCAGGGGTCAGCAACCTTTTTTGCACGTGTTTTTCAATTCGTTTTCTGCAGTTTCCGGATCGCCTGTGTGCCCCGGGACTGGCTGCAGTTTGCAGATCCCTCGCATCCCCGGGACCAGCTACAGCACCCAGCTCGCCTACAAGGCCCGGGTCCAGCTGCAGTTCCCCGCTCGCCTGCGTGCCCCGGGACTGGCTGTAGCGCCCAGGTCAATCTAATCCTACTGACTCCCCTAAAATCAGAGTGTCACGACACTTCCCC
The DNA here is from genome assembly GCF_010909765.2 of Amblyraja radiata. Classification (NCBI taxonomy): domain Eukaryota; kingdom Metazoa; phylum Chordata; class Chondrichthyes; order Rajiformes; family Rajidae; genus Amblyraja; species Amblyraja radiata. Next base: position 103,144,027 of record NC_045961.1, read on the forward strand.
GCAAAATGAGGGGGGCCCTCATTGAAACTTATCGAATAGTGAAAGGCCTGGATAGAGTGGATGTGGAGAGGATGTTTCCACTAGTGGGAGAGTCTAGGACCAGCATCAGGACCTAGTGTCACACGTAAGGAGGTACAGTGAAAAACCTTTGTTGCAATAGACAATAGATAATAGACAATAGGTGCAGGAGTAGGCCATTCGGCCCATCGAGCCAGCACTGCCATTCAACATGATCATGGCTGATCTGTTGCGTGCTAACCAGTCAGTGGAAAGACGATACATGATTACATTTACAGTGTACAGATACATGATAAGGGAATAACGGTTATTGCAAGATTCAGCCAGTAAAGTCCAGTCAAGGATAGTCCAAGTGTCACCAATGAGGTAGATAGTAGTTCAGCGCTGCCCTCTGGTTGTGGTGGGATGATTCAGTTGCCTAATAACAGCCGGGAGGAAACTGCCCCTGAATCTGGAGGTGTGCATTTTCACACTTCTATACCTCTTGCCTGATGGGAGAGGGGAGAAGAGGGAGTGGCCGGGGTGCGACTCGTACTTGATGATGCTGCTGGCCTTGCCGAGGCAGAGTGAGGTATGAATGGAGTCAATAGAAGGGACTTTGGTTTGTGCGATGGTCTGGGCTGCGTCCACAACTCTCTGTGATTTCTTGTGGTCTTGGATGGAGCTGTTCCCCAAACCAAGCTGTGATGGGCCCCGATATTGGAGGTTTCTCAGAAGAAACCAATGCAAAGTCATAAACGCAGAGCACAGAACATTAATAACACGTTGGTGTCTTTGCGAGTTAACGGTGAACCGATGGGCCATCTTAATTTAGAGATACAACGCAGAAACAGGCCATTCGGCCTAACGATCCCGTGCCGACCATTTGATCCCCGCTTCTAACACTAGGGACAATTTACCACTTTACCACAGCTAATCAACCTACAAACCTGCACGGCTTTTGGAGTGTGGGAGGAAACCAGAGCACCCGGAGAAAACCCACGCGGGTCACGGGGAGAACGTTGCATCTCCGCAAGGGGAGATGCAACGAGACCTGGGTGTCATGGTACACCAGTCATTGAAAGTAGGCATGCAGGTGCAGCAGGCAGTGAAGAAAGCGAATGGTATGTTAGCATTCATAGCAAAAGGATTTGAGTATAGGAGCAGAGAGGTTCTACTGCAGTTGTACAGGGTCTTGGTGAGACCACACCTGGAGTATTGTATACAGTTTTGGTCTCCTAATCTGAGGAAAGACATTCTTGCCATAGAGGGAGTACAGAGAAGGTTCACCAGACTGATTCCTGGGATGTCAGGACTTTCATATGAAGAAAGACTGGATTGACTCGGCTTGTACTTGCTAGAATTTAGAAGATTGAGGGGGGATCTTACAGAAACTTACAAAATTCTTAAGGGGTTGGACAGGCTAGATGCAGGAAGATTGTTCCCGATGTTGGGGAAGTCCAGAACAAGGGGTCACAGTTTAAGGATAAGGGGGAAATCATTTAGGACCGAGATGAGGAAAATATTTTTCACACAGAGAGTGGTGAATCTCTGGAATTCTCTGCCACAGAAGGTAGTTGAGGCCAGTTCATTGGCTATATTTAAGAGGGAGTTAGATGTGGCCCTTGTGGCTAAAGGGATCAGAGGGTATGGAGAGAAGGCAGGTACAGGATACTGAGTTGGATGATCAGCCATGATCATATTGAATGGCGGTGCAGGCTCGAAGGGCCGAATGGCCTACTCCTGCACCTAATTTCTATGTTTCTATGTTTCTATGTTTCTATGTTTCTCTGCACTGACAGCACCCGCGGACAGGATCGAACCCGGGTCTCTGGCGCTGTGAGGCAGCAACTCTACCGCTCCGACACACTTACAGTATTTAACCCCCAGGTGCCCTGACAGTGCAATAGTGTAAAGAAGAACTAAATCATAGTAACAATGAATCTTCTGGGAATGGAAGGGCTGAAACTCTATCTGTCCCTGTAAGACATTGAAGATTAGCTTCAAACTGCACTGTAGTCAGAGATGCTCAGTCTTAATCTCATTTTGAGTCAGGACTAACATTATTTGACAAAGAAAACTGCATTTGCTCTCAGTTAATCTTGCATTTGAGTTCTCTGTGTGGAGAATGCCCACTGCACACTGTGGACTGGATTGCTTTCCTTCAGTTCTTTAGCCTTATTCAATTTTATAGATTTAGGAAATCAAACATGATTTGAAAGTGAGAGCATCGGCTTTTGTATACAGTGGAGAAAGAATTTTACCCAGAGCTTAAGGATAAAAGTTTGCTTCAATATTGAATGATTTCAAGCAGTTTGAGGTGTGGTTCATAAAACATAATGTCAAGCCAAGGGTTTTATTATGTGTTAGAGATCTTGGTTCAATGAATGGGGCTCTGGGGAGTGTTGTAGAGCAGGGGGGGGGGGGGGATCGAGCAGTGGCTCCCTGAAGGTGGCATCACAGGTAGCTAGGGTGGTCAAGAAGGCTTCTGATACATTGGCCTCCATCAGTCAGGATATTGTGTATAAACGTTTCTGACTTTCACGGTGAACCTGCAGGCCCCTGGGGAGTGCTGTCAAGCATGGTCCACATTCAATGGTCCATGTTCCACGTTCCATATTCCATGTTCCATGTTCAATGTTATATATTCCATGTTGCATGTTCCATGTTGGTGTTCCATGTTCCGTTCAATGTTCCATGTTCTATGTTCTGTGTTCTGTGTTCTATGTTCCATGTTCCATGTTCCGTGTTTCATGTTCTATGTTCCATGTTCCATGTTCTATGTTCCGTGTTCTGTTCAATGTTCCATGTTCCATGTTCCATGTTCAATGCTCCGTGTTCCATGTTCCATGTTCTATGTTCCGTGTTCAATGAGGCATGCCCGAAACATCACTCACTCCTAACCCCCCAGTGATGCTGCCTGTCCCGCTGAGTTACTCCAGCAATATGTGTTTATCTTCGGTTTAAACCGGCATCTGCAGTTCCTTCCTCCTGCATTTTGTGTCTATCTTGTTGGAACGGGTTGGTCGGATTTAAATGGACAATAGACAATAGACAATAGGTGCAGGAGTAGGCCATTCGGCCCATCGAGCCAGCACTGTCATTCAATGTGATCATGGCTGATCACAGAGTATAATTCCAGAGTATACATGCCAAGCCGCTCCATTCTCTCAGCATATGACAGTCCCGCCTTCCCGGGAATTAACCTCGTAAACCTACGCTGCACTCCCTCAATAGCAAGAATGTCCTTCCTTAAATTTGGAGACCAAAACTGCACATAATACTCCAGGTGTGGTCTCACCAGTGCTCTGTACAACTGCAGAAGGACCTCTTTGCTCCTATACTCAACTCCTCTTGTTATGAAGGCCTACATGCCATCCACAATCAGTACCCCGTTCCTGCCTTCTCCCCATATCCCCTGACTCTGCTATCTTTAAGAGCTCTATCTCTCTCATGAAAGCATCCAGAGAACCGGCCTCCACTGCCGTCTGAGGAGGAGAATTCCACAGACTCACAACTCTCTGGGTGAAAATGTTTTTCCTCATCTCCGTTCTAAATGGCCTGCCCCTTATTCTTAAACTGTGGCCCCTGGTTCTGGACTCCCCCAACATCGGGAACATGTTTCCTGCCTCTAGCGTGTCCAAACCCTTAATAATCTTATATGTTTCAATAAGATACCCTCTCATCCTTCTATGTTCTATGTTTACGCTTCAGGTTCTATGTTCCATGTTCAATGTTCTATGGTATATTTTTAAGGCAGAGATGGATAGATTCTTGAGTAGTACGGGTGTCATAGGTTATGAGGATGAAGGCACGAGAATGGGGTTAGGAGGATGAGATTGATCAGCCATGATTTAATGGCGGAGTAGACTTGATGGGCCGAGTGGCCTAATTCTTCCACTATCACTTGTTCCATGTTCCATGGTCATCTGGGTGAAACGTGTTGCATAATGTACAAATCATTTTCATTATAAGGACTCTGATTTCTCTCATTATCTGTTGTGCAAGTGTACTTTTGCGTTTTCTATTTATTTCGGAGCCTGAGGGGATTTCTAGCACCAAATGGTTTATTCTTTGCCTCATTCTCTCTGGTGGGAGATGCCTCTTTTCCATGAGGGTCCTGACAGTCTGGATAACGGGGCATAGTGTTTGTTGAATTCCCAGGACAATGTTTAAGGCTTCACCAGTACAAGCATCTCTGCTCGGTAATTGGAGTTGCTGGGTGGCCTGTCTGACTTAATTCAGTCGGAATTGCTGTTGACTCTTTTGAAAGTGGTTCAAAAGAGATCCCTCTGCCTAATCGCAGTGTGTGAAGTGAAATGGAAATCCTCACCCCCATTACCGTTGCTCCAGGCTTGCAAACGAGCAAAACATCACATCACCCACGGGACCAAAACATTTCTCGGCTGATGGATCAATATCAAGACCTTCCGACACCAGTGGCTAGACACAAAACGCTGGAGCAACTCAGCGGGACTGGCAGCATCTCTGGATCGAAGGAATGGGTGACGTTTCCGGTCGAGACCCTTCTTCAGACCGCGAGTCAGGGGAGAGGGAGACACAGAGGTAGGAAAGTGTAAGGTGTGAAAATGAGACATCAAAGGGGATGAGAATCAAGGAAAATGTACAATAGATAATGATCTATTAGCTGGGAGAAGGAGACAATAAAGCATGCAGAGATAAACTTTAATCAGGGAGACAGTCAGACTGGTCGCAGAACTGGGAAGGGGGAGGGATGGAGAGGGAGGGAAAGCAAGGGTTACTTGAAGTTAGAGAAGTCAATGTTCATACCGCTGGGGTGTAAGCTGCCCAAGCGAAATATGAGGTGCTGTTCCTCCAATTTGCGCTGGGCCTCACTCTGACAGTGGAGGAGGCCCAGGACAGAAAGGTCAGTGTGGGAATGGGAGGGGGAGTTGAAGTGTTTAGCAACCGGAAGATTTCGGTGGACTGAGCGGAGGTGTTCAGCGAAACGATCGCCGAGCCTGCGTTTGGCCTCGCCGATATACAGGAGCCCACACCTGGAGCAGCGGATACAGTAGATGAGGTTGGAGGAGGTGCAGGTGAACCTCTGCCTCACCTGGAAGGACTGTAGGCGTGGATGGACGAATCGAGGGGGGAGGTAGAGGCAGGGCGGTCTAAACAGCATTATAGGCCCCCGGGCAAAGCAGTGCACAGGGGCCCCTACGCTGATGTGCAAAAATGTACAAAAATATAACCAACGGCACATGAAATAATACTGTTATTGTACGGCTTCAATGTTAACTTTTAGCTACAGTTGGAAGAAAAAAAAGGAGAAAAAGCAAGAATGAGAAAAAGTGAGGTACAAAGATAGATCCCCTCAACTACCGAAGTGGTGTAGCCACAGAGTGAATGAATGAAAGAAGGAAGAGAGGAATAGAAAAAATAAGAAAAACAAAAAGACAAAAAGAGAAAGAAAGAAAAAAGTGGTGATATACCTGCCTCGCATCCCTCCCCACCCACCTCACCCACCTCACCCACCTCACCCAACCTGTAATTAGATTTAAATCCAAAGTTGTGTTGTACCATACTATCCTTGTAATAAATCAATGAATGATGCAGGAAGATTGTTCCCGGTGTTGGGGAAGTCCAGAAAATGGGGTCACAGTTTAAGGATAAGGGGGAAGTCTTTTAGGACCGAGACGAGAAAAACATTTTTCACACAGAGAGTGGTGAATCTGTGGAATTCTCTGCCACAGAAGGTAGTTGAGGCCACACAGTTCATTGGCTATATTTAAGAGGGAGTTAGATGTGGCCCTTGTGGCTAAAGGGATCAGGGGGTATGGAGAGAAGGCAGGTACAGGATACTGTTGGATGATCAGCCATGATCATATTGAATGGCGGTGCAGGCTCGAAGGGCCGAATGGCCTACTCCTGCACCTATTTTCTATGTTTCTATGTCTTCGAAAAATGATCTGATCATTCCAGTTTCTTTATGCCGAATCAAATATGCCGTCATGCACTTGCGATGTTCTTCTCCGTTTTCATGTTCAATACAATAACATTCTACAATACAGAGATTAGCATGGGGTCCCTATGCTGGTGGGCCCCAGGCAACTGCCCAGCGCACGTGCCCATGCGTTAAGATGGCCCTGGGTAGAGGACTGAGTTGGATTGAAATCAATGGGACATCAACAGGTCCAATATTGAGTGACTTCAATTCGGCGATTGCAGTCTGACTCTATCCAGGGGGTAATGATGATTTATATGTGCAATATCCACGAAGGAACCAATGATCACAAAACAGGCTCTCTCAGCGCTGAGCACTACGGCTTGATGCTGTAATAGGTGATTGTGCCTCGCAAGGAGATAGTGGGAATGATGTCGAAACCTCACGCATCTGCAGGATGCACTACAGTGGATCTATCAATAAACACTGATTGGTGGTCAGATTAATGCCACAGCATTTATCTTGAACCTGTGTTTAAGAAAGAACTGCAGATGCCGGAAAAATTGAAGGAAGACAAAAGTGCTGGAGAAACTCAACGGGTGAGGCAGCATCTATGGAGCGAAGGAATAGGCGACGTTTCGGGTCAAGACCCTTCTTCAGACTGTTCCAGGTGTCAACTGCTCTACATCGGTGAGACCAAGCGCAGGCTTGGCGATCGCTTCGCCCAACACCTCCGCTCGGTTTGCATTAACCAGCCTGATCTCCCAGTGGCTCAGCACTTCAACTCCCCCTCCCATTCCGAATCCAACCTTTCTGTCCTGGGCCTCTTCCATGGCCAGAGTGAGTCCCACCCCAAATTGGAGGAGCAGCACCTCATATTTTGCTTGGGCAGTTTACACCCCAGCGGTATGAACATTGACTTCTCCAATTTCAGGTAGTCCTTGCTTTCTCCCTCCTTCCCCTCCCCTTCCCAGCTCTCCTGTTCCACTGTCTCCTCCGCCTCTTCCTTTCTTTGTCCTGCCCCTCCCACATCAGTCTGAAGAAGGGTCTCGACCCGAAACGTCACCTATACCTTCGCTCCGTAGATGCTGCCTCACCCGCTGAGTTTCTCCAGCATTTTTGTCTACCTTTTATCTTGATCCTTACAAGTTAACAGCCACGTTTCGATCCTGTATCAGGTATGAAGTCATTCAGTATTGGACATCTAGATGTCCCATTCATTGTTCATCAGTCACTGAAAGTAAGCATGCAGGTACAGCAGGCAGTGAAGTAAGCTAATGGCATGTAGGCCTTCATAACAAGAGGAGTTGAGTATAGGAGCAAAGAGGTCCTTCTGCAGTTGTACAGAGCACTGGTGAGACCACACCTGGAGTATTATGTGCAGTTTTGGTCTCCAAATTTAAGGAAGGACATTCTTGCTATTGAGGGAGTGCAGCGTAGGTTCACGAGGTTAATTCCCGGGAAGGCGGGACTGTCATATGCTGAGAGAATGGAGCGGCTTGACATGTATACTCTGGAATTTAGAAGGATGAGAGGCAATCTTATTGAAACATATAAGAGGCCGGTTCCCTGGATACTTTCAAGAGAGAGCTAGATAGGGCTCAGGGGATGTCAGTGGAGTCGGAATATGGGGAGAAGGCAGGAACGGGGTACTGATAGGGGATGATCAGCCATGCTCACATTAAATAGCAGTGCTGGCTCGAAGGGCCGAATGGCCTACTCCTTAACCTATTGTCTGTATGTCTTTTAAATGTTGTAAAGATAGAACGTACACCTCCAGATTCAGGGACAGTTTCTTCCCAGCTGTTATCAGGCAACTGAATCATCCTACCCCAACCAGAGGGCAGTGCTGAACTACTAACTACCTCTTTGGTGACCCTTGGACTATCCTTGATCGAACTTTACTGAGTTTATCTTGCACTAAACGTTATTCCCTGATCATATAATGTAAATAGCTCGATTGTAATTACGTATTGTCTTTCTGCTGACTGGATAGCATGTAACCTCGGTACACGTGACAATAAACTGAATTCAACTGGTATCTGACTCAACTAACTCCTCTGGCAGCTCATTCCATTTACCAACCACCAGTTACAGATGTAGCCCAGTCCATTGCACAGACCATTGACACAAGGAACTGCAGATGCTGGTTTACTAACAAAAGACACAAAGTGCTGTAGTAGCTCAACGGGTCAGGCAGCATCTCTGGAGAACATGGAGAGGTGACATTTCCGGTTGGGGACCCTACTTCAGACTGAATTTTGCCACCGTTCACCCCATCTACACGTCTCAGTAAAGCATCAACATAATCGAAGACCTCTCCTACCCCGGTCATTCCTTCTTCTCACTGCTCTCATCAGGCAGGAGGTACAGAAGCTTGAAAGCACGCACCACCTGACTCAGGAACAGCTTTGTCCCCGCTGTTATCAGGCTATCTGAATGGTCCTTCCACAAGCTAAGGCACTGTCCGATTCACCTCTACCCCATTGTGGACATTGGACATTGCCTCGGGAACTGGTGCACCACAATGCTGAGAACTATATTCTGCACTCTGTATCTTCCCCTTTGCTCTATCGATTATACTTGAGTTTGACTTTTGGGGCTGTTCCACTCAGGTGATTTTTTAGACAACTACAGGAGACTAGTTTGTCGCCACATGTTCGCCGGTGGCCCACCTGGCGATTGTATCTCTTTAGGTAGCATGCAAACCATAGCTTTTCACTGTACCTCAGTATAAGTGACAATAATAAAGCTAAGGTAGACAAAAATGCTGGAGTAACTCAGCGGGTAAGGCAGCATCTATGGAGCAAAGGAATGGGTAACGTTTTGGGTCGAGACCCTTCTTCAGAGCTAAAGCTAAACCTAACCCTAACGTACAGGCTTCTTCCAACTACGGAACACCGAAGATTAAGGGGAGACCTGATAGAAATATATAAAGTTATGAGTGGCAGAGATAGGGTAGACAGTCGAAACCTTTTCCCCAGGCTGGAAGTGTCAAAGTTTCAGTTCAGTTTAGTTACGAGGTACAGTGGAAAGCTTTTGTTGCATACTAACCAGTCAGTGGAAAGACAATACATGATTACAATCCAGCTATTTACAGTGTATAGATACATGGTAAGGGAATAACGTTTAGTGCAAGGCAAAGCCAGCAAAGTCCAGTCAAGGATAGTCTGAGGGACATCAGGTTAGAGGAGATATGTGGGGCAACCTTTCTTTACCCAGAGGGTGGTGGGTGTCTGGAACGTTTTGCCAGAGATGGTGGTGGAGGCAGAATAGTGGCTTTTAGTTTAGTTTAGAAATACAGAAAGGAAACAGACCCTTCGGCCCACCGGGTCCGTGCCGACCAGCGATGCCCGCACACGAACACTATCCTACACCCACTAGGGACAATTTTTACATTTACACCAAGCCAATTAACCGACAAACCTGTACGTCTTTGGAGTGTGGGAGGAAACCGAAGATCTCGGAGAAAACCCACGCAGGTCACGGGGAGAACGTGCAAACTCCGTACAGACAGCGCCCGTAGTCGGGATCGAACCCGGGTCTCCGGCGCTGTGAGGCGCCAACTCTACCGCTGCGCCACCGTGACCGCTTTTAAGAGACAATTGGATAGGCATAAGGATATGCAGTGAATGGAGGGATGTGGATCAGTCACAGGTAGATGAAGGATGGGTAGGGAGGAACTGCCGAGACTGGACTACACCAAAGTCAGGCACTAAATACTGGAGTAACTCAGCTGGGCAGCAAGCATCTCTGGAGAGAAGGAATGGGTGACGTTTTGGGTCGAGACCCTTCTTCAGAGTCATGGGAGAAGGAGACGAGAGATATGGAAGGGTTAGGTGTGAAAATGAGACATCAAAGGGGACGAAGCAAAGAGGAAAATGTAGACTCGGTCATTGTTCGCTCGGGGAAGGTGACAACGAGGCATACAATGTAAAATGTTCAGTGTCTCGACCGGAATGTCACCCATTCATAAGGTCATGAGGTCATAAGGTATGGGAGTAGAATTAAACCATTCGGCCCATCGAGTCTACTCCGCCATTCAATCACGGCTGATCTATCTCTCCCTCCTAACCCCATTCTCCTGTCTTCTCCCCATAACCTCTGACACCTGTACTGATCAAGAATCTATCAATCTGCCTTAAATATATCCATTCTCTTGACCTCCAGTGCCTTCTGTGGCAATGAATTCCACAGATTCACCACCCTCTGATTAAAGAAATTTCTCCTCATCTCCTTCCTGAAAGGACGCCTTTAATTCTGAGGCTGTGGCCTCTAGTCCTAGACTCTCCCACTAGTGGAAACATCGTCTCCACATCCACTCTATCCAGGCCTTTCACTATTCTGTATGTTACAAATCCTGCTCTCCAGAGCTGCTGCCTGTCCCGCTGAGTTACTCCAGCATTTTGTGCCTCCCTCATGACTTGACACCTCAATCAACGTCACTTCGACAGATCGCTCGGCCATTTTGCACCGCTCTGCACGGGAGCGTGGACTGCAACAGTCGGCCGTTTGCATTATTGAACAAATAGGTTTATTGGTCTACATTCACATACAAGGAATTTGCCTCGGTGCTCCGCCCGCAAGTGACAACAAGACAGACAGTGACAGTTAGGAATGACACATAAAACATTAAACATTAATAATAAAACATTATTGATGCATTTGACTGCACTCTAACCACAACCCAAGCTCAAACACATCGCAAAGAAGCTCCACGATGGCTTAGAAACATAGAAACATAGAAAATAGGTGCAGGAGGAGGCCATTCGGCCCTTCGAGCCAGCACCACCATTCATTGTGATCATGGCTGATCATCCCCTATCAATAACCCGTGCCTGCCTTCTCCCCATATCCCTTGGCTCCACTAGCCCCTAGAGCTCTATCTAACTCTCTCTTAAATCCATCCAGTGACTTGGCCTCCACTGCCCTCTGTGGCAGGGAATTCCATAAATTCACAACTCTCTGGGTGAAAAGTTTTTTCTATAATGGGCGAAATGGGCGAAAGAAATGGGTGTCTTCTTCCTAAGTTAATTACCATTGATTACAGATCACTGAAATGGAGCCGTAATGCACCCTCTGGCCAATTAAACAGCCTCGGCAATAAAGCATCACTTTAAAATCTTAAAACTTCGGAGTAAGGCTGCTTCTTGTTTGAAAGGTCAAGGGTCACTATGGAAAAATTAAGTCAGGTTTTGCTGCACAATAAATGTTCAAAGTTAGATCAACACTGGAGACAACATTAAGTTTAGCATATTTCGCTTGGGAAGTTTACACCCCAGCGGTATGAACATTGACTTCACCAATTTCAGGTAGTCCTTGCTTTCCCCTTCTTTCCCCTCCCATTCCCAGCTCTCCCACAGCCCACTGTCTCCGCCTCCTCCTTTCTTCTTCCCGCCCTTCCCCCCACCCCACATCAGTCTGACCTGAAACATTACCTATTTCTTTCGCTCCATAGATGCTGCCTCACCCGCTGAGTTTCTCCAGCATTTTTGTCTACCTTAAGTTTAGTTTAGTTTATTATCTTAAGTTTAGTTTAGTTTATTATCACGTGTACAGTGAATAGTTGTTGTTGCGTGCTAACCAGTCAGTGGAAAGAATTTGCACCAGTCACATCTGTGGAGTCATTTAAGTTCCTTGGAACGATCATCTCCTGAGACCTTAGATGGGAGGCCACCATCGACTCCACAGTCAAAAAGGCCCAACAGACGATGTACTTCCTGCAGCAGCTGAGGAAACACAATCCGCCACAGGCAATGATGGTCCAGTTTTATACTGCCATCATAGCGTCTGTCCTCACCGTCTTGTTGTGTTACCACAAATCTTCAATGTTCCGTTCTCTGAGTTTCATCTCTGCACGTTTACTCACATACTATGCTGCCATCGTAGAGTCTGTCCTCACCTTCTCCATCATGGTCTGGTTTGGCTCAGCCACCAAACACGACACCCGGAGGCTGCAGCGAATCGTCCGATCAGCAGAGAAGGTTATTGGCTGCAACCTTCCCTCCATTGATGAACTGTACACTGCAAGGGCCAGGAAGTGAGCGGGCAAGATCATCTCTGACCCCTCTCACCCTGGCCACAAACTCTTTGAATCACTTCCCTCTGGAAGGCGACTCCGGACTGTCAAAGCTGCCACAGCCAGACATAAAAACGTTTTTTTCCAGGGGGCAGTAGCTCTACTCAACAGCCAAAAATCTGTAGCCTCCCTTTGCTCTGGTATTTTATTTCATTCTTCACATGTTTAAATTATAATGTTTTGTTCTACTGTATATCATGTTGTTATCCTTGCGAGCAAATCACCAAGGCAAATTCCTTGTATGTATAATTACTTGGCTAATAACAACATTTTACTAGAATGTTGCCTGGGTTTCAGCAACTAAGTTACAGAGAAAGGTTGAACAAGATAGGTCTTTATCCTTTGGAGCGCAGAAGGTTAAGGGGGGACTTGATAGAGGTCTTTAAAATGATGAGAGGGATAGACAGAGTTGACGTGGATAAGCTTTTTCCATTGAGAGTAGGGAAGATTCAAACAAGAGGACATGATTTGAGAATTAAGGGACAGAGGTTTAGGGGTAACATGAGGGGGAACTTCTTTACTCAGAGAGTGGTAGCTGTGTAGAATGAGCTTCCAGTGGAAGTGGTGGAGGCAGGTTCGATTTTATCATTTAAAAATAAATTGGATAGGTATATGGACGGGAAAGGAATGGAGGGTTATGGTCTGAGTGCAGGTAGATGGGACTAGGGGAAAATAAGTGTTCGGCACGGACTAGAAGCGCCGAGATGGCCTGTTTCCGTGCTGTAATTGGTATATGGTGATATGGTTATTCAATATTCAATTATTCAATCTCGGAGAAAACCCACGCAGGTCACAGGGAGAACGTACAAACTCCGTACAGACAGCACCCGTAGTCGGGATTGAATCCGGGTCTCCGGTGCTGCAGGCGCTGTAAGGCAGCAACTCTACCGCTGCGCCACCGTGGCCGCCCAAATGGCGGTTTTGACGGCATTTTCAAAGTCCAGGTTGTTGTAAGTGCAACTGGCCATAAAGGCCCGTTGTCCTGGCAACGTTGCCTGGCCAAGCAAAGTTGTAGGGGTCCTCGTCTATTTAAATACCACTGAACTAGTATGAATGAATGATTGATGGTCAGCATGGACTCAGTGGGCCGAAGGGCCTGTTTCATTCTATCAATCAACATGGCAGTTGTACAAATGGTAGAAACAGGGAACTGCAGATGCTAGAGAGCTAACCTGAAGAGAGGCATCAGAGAGGCCAAATCAGACTACAGGAGGAAGATAGAGGACCACCTGGACAGTAACAACAGCAGGCAGGTGTGGCAGGGGATCCAGTATCTCACCAACTACAAGACCAACCTTGGAGCTGCTGAAGGTGACGCCTCGTTGGCAGAGGAGCTGAACCTCTTCTTTGCTCGCTTTGAAGTGGAGCCACCCGAGACAGCCACATCACACCACATGGTCCACAGCAACCTAACCCTCAAGATAGAGGAGCATGAGGTGAGGTGCACGCTGCGGGCCATCAATCCAAGGAAGGCTACTGGACCCGACGGCGTCTCTGGACGCGTGCTGAAGGACTGCGCTGACCAGCTGGCTGGAGTCTGTACGAGGATTTTCAACCAGTCTCTGGCCCAGTCCACTGTTCCACCCTGTCTGAAGTCCGCAACCATAGTCCCCTTGCCCAAAAAACCCCACATTTCCAGCCTCAACGACTACCGGCCAGTCGCACTCACACCAGTGGTGATGAAGTGTTTTGAAAAACTGGTCCGGGGTCATATCACATCACTCCTGCCCCGAAGCTTTGACCCCCACCAGTTTGCGTACAGAGCGAATAGATCTACAGAGGACGCTGTAGCCACAGCCCTCCATGCTGCACTGTCCCACCTGGAGCAGCGGGGGAGCTACGTGCGGATGCTCTTTGTGGACTACAGCTCTGCCTTTAATACCATCCTTCCCCACAAACTGGTGGACAAACTGGGGGACTTGGGACTTCCACACTCCACCTGCATGTGGATAAATAGCTTCCTGTCGGGTCGCAGCCAGGGAGTCAGAGTGGGCCATCACACATCCACGGCCCTCAGCCTCAGTACCGGCTCTCCACAGGGCTGCGTGCTGAGCCCCCTGCTCTACACCATCTACACGCATGACTGCACCCCCGCCCACCACAGCAACACCATTGTCAAATTTGCGGATGACACTACGGTGGTGGGACTCATCTCCGGGGGGGACGAGTACGCCTACCGGGATGAGGCGGAGCAGCTGACAGTGTGGTGTGGAGAAAATAACCTGCTCCTCAACACCTTAAAGACAAAGGAAATAATAATAGACTTCAGAAAGAATAAAACGGACATGGTACCATTAATTATCAGAGGGGACTGTGTGGAGAGGGTGGCGGATTTCCGCTTCCTGGGAATCCATATTGAGGAGGACCTGACGTGGAGCGTGAACACCTCTGCACTGCTGAAAAAGGTCCAGCAGAGACTGCACTTCCTGAGGGTGCTCAGGAAGAATAACATCACTCAGAGACTGCTGCTGTCCTTTTATCGGTGCTCCATTGAGAGCATCCTAACATACTGTGTATGCGTATGGTACACCAGCTGCACAGCGGCTCAGAGGAAAGCGCTCCAGAGGGCCATTGACAACGCCCAGAGGATTGTCGGCTGCCCTCTCCTTACCTTGGAGGACTTACACAGTTCCCGCTGCATCAAAAAATCCCAGAGTATTATAAAGGACATTTCCCACCCCGGACACTCCCTGTTTGAACTGTTACCGTCAGGCAGACGGTACAGATCTACAAGGACAAGGACAAACAGACTTAAAAACAGTTTTTACCCCACTGCTATAAAGGCACTAAATGTAGCCGCAAAGGAACGCAGGGGCGATACATACTAAGAGACTGTGAAATCGACAGGAGGATGTAGGGCTGGGTGTTTATGCCTGCTATTTTCATGATATTTATTTTAGTTGTTTATCTTTTTTTAAATATTTTACCTTGTATGTATCGTTAGCTTTTAGAAATGTTTGAATGGTGCACTGACTGGCTGACATTTTACAATTTCGTTGTACATGGTTCATGTTACAATGACAATAAAGAAACTATTCTATTCTATTCTAGTTGAAACCAAAGATAGACACAAAGTGCTGGAGTAACTCAGCGGGTCAGGCAGCATCTCTGGAGGGAAAGGATGGGTGACGTTTCATAGAAACATCGAAACATAGACAATAGGTGCAGGAGTAGGCCATTCGGCCCTTCGAGCCTGCACCACCATTCAATATGATCATGGCTGATCATCCAACTCAGTATCCTGTACCTGCCTTCTCTCCATACCCCCTGATCCCTTTAGCCACAAGGGCCACATCTAACTCCCTCTTAAATATAGCCAATTAACTGGCCTCAACTACTTTCTGTGGCAGAGAATCCCACAGATTCACCACTCTCTGTGTGAATTTTTTTTTCTCATCTCGGTCCTAAAAGACTTCCCCCTCATCCTTAAACTGTGACCCCTTATTCTGGACTTCCCCAACATCGGGAACAATCTTCCTGCATCTAGCCTGTCCAACCCCTTAAGAATTTTGTAAGTTTCTATAAGATCCCCCCTCAATCTTCTAAATTCTAGCGAGTGCAATCCGAGTCTATCCAGTCTTCCTTCATATGAAAGTCCTGACATCCCAGGAATCAGTCTGGTGAACCTTCTCTGTACTCCCTCTATGGCAAGGATGTCTTTCCTCAGATTAGGATGGGTGACGTTTCGGATCGGACCTCCTCATCAGACTGAAGCTCAGACTCGGACTCGGACACAGCCACTGAGGAAGGAAGGCTCCCGACCTCCGAGACGTCACCCGCCCATTTTCTCCAGAGATGCTGCCTGGCCCGCTGAGTCGCTCCAGCACTCCGATGTCTCACTTTGGCATTGGTACAGTTTACGTCAGGCTTATTAAGCTGGCCTTCAATCACTAGACTGATTCCTAGAATAGCAGAACCAGTGTCTGTTGAGTGATTGATTCCTAATTGAAGCTTACTAAACCCTGGCTGGGGAAGACAAATTGGATGTGAAGATTTTAAGAAGGAACTGCAGATGCTGGAAAATCGAAGGTAGACAAAAATGCTGGAGAAACTCAGCGAGTGAAGGAAATAGGCAACGTTTCGAGCCGAAACCCGGTTTCGGCCCGAAATGTTGCCTATTTCCTTCGCTCCATAGATGCTGCTGCACCCGCTGAGTTTCTCCAGCATTTTTGTCTACCTTGGACGTGAAGAGGATCAGTTCAGTTCAGTATAGTTTATTGTCCCGTGTACCAAGGTACAGTGAAAAGCTTTTTGTTGCGGGCTGACCATTCAATGGAAAGCCAACACATGATTACAACCGAACCATTTACTGTTTATAGATCCATGATAAGGGAATGACGTTTAGTGCAAGGTAAAGTCCGATCAAGGACAGTCCATGGGTCACCAATGAGGTAGATAGTAGTTCAGGACTGCTCTCTGGTTGTGGTAGGATGGTTCAGTTGCTTGATAGCAGCTGGGAAGAAACTATCCCTGAATCTGGAGAGAACATGCAAACTCCGCACCAACAGCATTGGAGGTGAGGATCGAACCCGGGTCTCCAGCAGCGTGGGGCAGCAGCTGTGCCACTGTATCATCCCTATGTTGGAACACAAGTCAATAGAGGTTTGTACGACCAAGGAGGAAATGACAAGGCATGGTACCATCTAGTTTTTTAGCTTTAGTTTAGAGATAGGCCCTTCGGCCCACTGAGTCCACACCGACCAGCGATCCCCGCACACCAACACAATCCTACACACACTAGGAACAATTTTACATTTATACATAGAAACATAGAAACATAGAAAATATGTGCAGGAGGAGGCCATACGGCCCTTCGAGCCAGCACCGCCATTCATTGTGATCATGGCTGATCGTCCCCAATCAATAACCCGTGCCTGCCTTCTCCCCATATCCCTTGACTCCACTAGCCCCTAGAGCTCTATCTAACTCTCTCTTAAATCCATCCAGTGACTTGGCCTCCACTGCCCTCTGCGGCAGGGAATTCCACAAATTCACAACTCTCTGGGTGAAAAAGTTTTTTCTCACCTCAGTCTTAAATGACCTCCCCTTTATTCTAAGGCAAAGGCAATTAACCTACAAACCTGTACGTCTTTGGAGTTTAGTTTAGTTTCACAGATACAGAGCAGAAACAGGCCCTTCGGCCCGGCGAGTCCACACCGACCAGCGATGCCCGCACATTTAACACTACAAGGGACAATTTTTACATTTACCCACAATTAACCCACAAACCTGTATGCCTTTGGAGTGTGGGAGGAAACCAAAGCTCTCGGAGAAAACCCACGCAGGTCACGTGGAGAACGTACAAACTCCACACAGACAGCACCCGTAGTCGGGATCGAACCCGGGTCTCTGGTGTTGTAAGGCAGCAACTCTACCGCTGCACCACTCTCCCTCCCATCTCCTCCGTTATGGAAGCCCAGTGTCACACCAAGACTGGAGAAGAATATTAAACCAGATTCCATCTCTTGAGCAACCCAGGATATCCAAGGATAGGGTGACCTTGAAGAGGCGGCTACACAGAAGCAGAGCCAACGTGAGCCGCAAAACAATCTAAAATGGGGATTAAGTGTAATGCCAAGCTAATGAAATGTGAATTGGCTTCATTCATTTCAGACATCATTACAACATTAAATTCAATCAAAGTCTTCTGTAATAATTGCCAAATTAGTTAACACTATTGCTATCAAACCAAGTCCATTTAACAGAAAGAGAATTGATATCATCCATTTTAGATGAAGCTCGGTGGTATTTGTCATGGTGAGCTGTTATCTTAGTTTGTTAACTATAGGGTACTGTCTTCACAGAACTGTTATGCAAGTAAGATTTTAATTGTTCCATTTCGGTACATAGGACAACTAAGCACTCTTGACTTAGAGTCATAGAGTGATACAGTGTGGAAACAGGCCCTTCGGCCCAACTTGCCCACACCGACCAACATGTCCCAGCTACACTAGTCCCACCTGCCTGCGTTTGGCCCATATCCCGCTAAACCTGTCCTATCCATGCACCTGTCTAATTGCCTCTTAAACGTTGCGATAGTTCCTGCCTCAATTACCTCCTCTGGCAGCTCGTTCCATACATCCATCACCCTTGGTGTGAAAAAGTCACCCCTCAGATTCCAATTAAATCTTTCCCCCTTCACCTTAAAACTATGCCCACTGGTTCTCGATTCCCCTACTCTGGGCAAGAGACTGTCTACCGGGTCTATTCCTCTCATGATTTTATACACCTCTATAAGATCACCCCTCATCCTCCTGCGCTCTGAGAAACATAGAAACATAGACAATAGGTGCAGGAGTAGGCCATTCGGCCCTTCGAGACTGCACCGCCATTCAATATGATCATGGCTGATCATCCAACTCAGTATCCTGTACCTGCCTTCTCTCCATACCCCCTGGTCCCTTTAGCCACAAGGGCCACATCTAACTCCCTCTTAAATCTAGCCAATGAACTGGCCTCAACTACCTTCTGTGGCAGAGAATTCCAGAGATTCACCACTCTCTGTGTGAAAAATGTTTTCCTCATCTCGGTCCTAAAGGATTTCCCCTTATCCTTAAACTGTGACCCCTTATTCTGGACTTCCCCAACATCGGGAACAATCTTCCTGCATCTAGCCTGTCCAACCCCTTAAGAATTTTGTAAGTTTCTATAAGATCCCCCCTCAATTTTCTAAATTCTAGCGAGTACAAGCCAAGTCCATCCAGTCTTTCTTCATATGAAAGTCCTGCCATCCCAGGAATCAGTGTGGTGAACCTTCTCATACAGCACCGGCCAACATGTCCCAGCTACACTAGTCCCACTTGCCTGCGTTTGGCCCATATCCCACTAAACCTGTCCTATCCATGCACCTGTCTAATTACCTCTTAAATGTTGCGATAGTTCCTGCCTCAATTACCTCCTCTGGCAGCTTGTTCCATACATCCACAACCCTTTGTGTGAAAAAGTTACCCCTCAGAATCCAATTAAATCTTTCCCCCTTCACCTTAAACCTATGTCCTCTGGTTCACGATTCCCCTACTCTGGGCAAGAGATACTGTCTGTCTATCCGATCTATTCCTCTTATGATTTTATACACTATAAAATCACCCCTCACCCTCCAGCGCTCTAAGGAATGGAGTCCCAGCCTACTCAGCCTCTCCCTACAGCTGGGACCCTCGAGTCCTGGCAACATCTTCGTAAACCTTCTCCACACCTTTTCCAACTTGACATCTTTCCTGAAACATGGTGCCCAGAACTGAGCACAATACTCGAAATGTGGCCTCACCAACGTCTTATACAACTGCAACATGGCCTCCCAACTTCTATACTCTTGACTCTCTTTCTCCACGGAGGGAGGCACATTCCTTTTTATAAATAGCTGGTTGAATGTATCATCTAACAGAGCTGGGCAGCACAGTGGCTCAGCGGTAGAGTTGCTGCCTTACAACGCCAGGCGCCCGGGTTTGATCCTGACTACGGGTGCTGTCTGTACGGAGTTTGTACGTTCTCCCCGTGACCTGAGTGGGTTTTCCCTGGGATCCCCAGTTTCCCAACACACTCCAAAGACGTACAGGTTTGTAGGTTAATTGACTTGGTGCTAATGTAAATTGTCCCTGGTGTGTGGATCTGGATCTGGATGTAGATAGAGCAACACTCAGCACTAGAAGTTGGACAATATTCTTCTGGACAATTTTCACATTTTACCAAGCCAATTAACCTACAAACCTGTACGTCTTTGGAGTGTGGGAGGAAACCGAAGATCTCAGAGAAAACCCACGCAGATCACAGGGAGAACGTACAAACTCTGTACAGACAGCGCCCGTAGTCGGGATCGAACTCTGGCGCCGCAATTTGCTGCAAGGCAGCAACTCTACCGCTGCTCCACCGTGGCTGTGTGTAGGATATAGTGTTAGAGTCAGGGGATCGCTGGTCGGCACAGACTCGGTGGGCCGAAGGGCCCGTTTCTGCGCTGTATCTCTAAGAGGGGCAGGCTGCGTAACTTGGTCCAATTGAAAACTCACACGAGACACAAGATGTCATTTGCAATGACACTTGAGAAAAAAGTGGAAGTAAACTTTCAACCACAAATGCACATCTTGAATCAAAGCATTCAGATATCCTATTCAGATACGAAGGAGGGTTTCGATCCGAAACGTTGCCCATTTCCTTCACTCCATAGATGCCGCCTCACCCGCTGAGTTTCTCCAGCATTTTTGTCTACCTATTCAGATATCCTCTCCCGCTTGATGTAATCTATCCATTTTTCATGCGTACTAAAACATACCTGTTAAAATTTAATCGTCCCGTGCCTTCAGTTTTCATAGCCTCCACGCTCTTGGGACTAGTCTGAGAAAATTGGAGTAAGTGACTACCTTCTACACACTCGAGTCTAAAGAATCTGTTGATGCTCATTTAATGAAAGCATTTAATTATTGCTGCACAATTCGACCAGTCTTCAGTTCAGTTTTGTTTATTGTCACGTGTACCGAGGTACAGTGAAAAGATTTTTGTTGCGTGCTAACCAGTCAGCAAATGACAATACATGATTATAATAGAGCAATTTACAGTGTGCAGATACGTTATAAGGGAATAATGTTTAGTGCAAGGTAAAGTCCGATCAAGGTCAGTCCGAGGGTCACCAAAGAGGTAGATAATAGTCATGCAGCACTGCTCTCTTGTTGTGGTAGGATGGTTCAGTCGCCTGATAACAACTGGGAAGAAACTGTCTCTGAATTTGGAGGTGTGCGTTTTCACACTTCTGTACCTCTTGCCTGATGGGAGAGGGGAGACGAGGGGGTGGCTGGGGTGCGACTGGTCCTTGATGATGCTGCTGGCCTTGCCGAGGCAGCGTGAGGTGTAGATGGAGTCAATGGAAGGGAAGTTGGTCTGGCAAATGAGGTTCTCATATTCCGATGCACTCACCCATGTTGTGTTACCTCAAATCGTCAATGTTCACTTCTCTGAGTTTTATCTCTGCACGTTTACTCAGATACTATGCTGCCATACGGCCATCGTAGATTCTGTTCTCACCTTCTCCATCATGGTCTGGTTTGGCTCAGCCTCCAAGCACGATATCTGGGGGCTGCAGCGAATCGTCCGATCAGCAGAGAAGGTTCTTGGCTGCAACCTTCCCTCCATTGATGAACTGTACACTGCAAGGGCCAGGAAGCGAGCGGGCAAGATCATCTCTGACCCCTCTCACCCTGGCCACAAACTCTTTGAATCACTTCCCTCTGGAAGGCGACTCCGGACTGTCAAAGCTGCCACAGTCAGACATAAAAACAGTTTTTATATCAGTAGCTCTACTCAATAACCAAAAATCTGTAGCCTCCTTTTGCTCTGGTATTTTATTTCATTCACATGTTTAAACTATAATATTTTATTCTTTAAGAAGGAACTGCAGATGCTGTAAAATCGAAGGTAGACAAAAATGCTGGAGAAACTCAACGGGTGCAGCAGCATCTATGGAGCGAAGGAAATAGGCAAATAGGCAACCAATGTATTATTCTTAATGTTTTAATGTTTTATGTTTTATTCATAATTGTTTACTGGATTTTGTAATGTCACTTGCGAGCGGAGCACCAAGGCAAATTCCTTGTATGTGAATACTTGGCCAATAAACTTATTCATTCATTAATATTGATACAGCAGGACTTGTGACTTTAGCTTTAGTTAGCGATCACTTTGGTCGGAAGTTTGGTAAAGCAGAATTTTTGTTTCAATGCTCATGTAGTCATACAGCGCAGGAACGGGACCTTCAGCCCAACTAGTCCATCTCGACCAAGATGTCCCATCTACGCTAGTCCCAGCTGGCCGCGCTTAACCTATATCCCACAAAACCATTCCCAGACAAATGCCCAAAAGTCTTTTAAGTGTTGTTATAGTACCCGCCTCAACTTCATCCTCTGGCAGCTCGTTCCATACACCCACCACGTTCTGTGTGGGAAAGTTGCCCCTCAGGTTCCTATCAACTCGTTCCCCTCTTGCACCGTCACCAAACAATAGACAATAGACAATAGGTACAGGAGTAGGCCATTCGGCCCGTCGAGCCAGTGCCGCCATTCACTGTGATCGTGGCTGATCATCCACAATCAGTACCCCGTTCCTGCCTTCTCCCCATATCCCCTGACTCCACTATCTTTAAGAGCTCTATCTAACTCTCTCTTGAAAGCATCCAGAGAATTGGCCTCCACTGCCCTCTGAGGCAGAGAATTCCACAGATTCACAACCCTCTGTGTGAAAAAGTTTTTCCTCATCTCCGTTCTAAATGGCGTACCCCTTATTCTTAAACTGTGGCCCCTGGTTCTGGACTCCTCAAACATCGGGAACATGTTTCCTGCCTCTAGCGTGTCCAAACCCTTAATAATCGTATATGTTTCAATAAGATATCCTCTCATCCTTCTAAACTCCAGAGTGTACAAGCCCAGCCGCCCCATTCTCTCAACAAATGACAGTCCCGCCATCCCGGGAATTAACCTTGTGAACCTAGGCTGCACTCCCTCAATAGCAAGAATGTCCTTTCTCAAATTGGGAGACCAAAACTGCACACAATACTCCAGGTGTGGTCTCACTAGGGCCCTGTACAACTGCAGAAGGTCCTCTCATACTCAACTCCTCTTGTTATGAAGGCCAACATGCCATTCGCTTTCATCACAGCCTGCTGTACCTGCATGCTTACTTTCAGTGACTAATGTCCTCTGGTTCTCGATTCCCCTACTCTGGGTAAAAGACTCTGTGCACTCACTCGATCTATTCCTCTCATGACCTTGTACATCTCTGTAAGATCACCCCCTCGGCTTCTTGTCCTCCAGGGAATTAAAATAATGTGACACTGTTGTACAGAGTGAAACGCAACTGGTCAGGCAGACTCTGAAGCAAACGTTGTTTGTCCATTCCCTCCATAGCCGCTGCCCATCCTGCTGAGTTCCTCCAGCACATTGTGCTTTACTTAAGACTCCAGCATCTACAGTTCCTTCCCTCTCCATTGTGCAGATGGATCTGGAAGACCTTAGCCATTAGTGGGAGAGTCTAGGACAAGAGGCCACAGCCTTAGAATAAAAGGACGTACCTTAATGCCCCTGTCCCACTTAGGAAACCTGAACGGAAACCTCTGGAGACTTTGCGCCCCACCCAAGGTTTCCGTGCGGTTCCCGGAGGTTGCAGGTGGTTGCCGGAGGTTGCAGGTGGTGGAAGCGGGTAGGGAGACTGACAAAAACCTCCGGGAACCGCACGGAAACCTTGGGTGGGGCACAAAGTCTCCAGAGGATTCCTTTCAGGTTTCCTAAGTGGGACAGGGGCATAAGGAAGAAGATGAGGTGGAATTTCTTTAGTCAGAGGGTGGTGAATCTGTGGAATTCATTGCCACAGACGGTTGTGGAGGTCAAGTCAATGGATATTTTTAAGGTGGAGATTGATAAATTCTTGATCAGTACGGGTGTCCGGGATTATGGGGAGAGGGCAGCAGAATGGGGTTGAGAGGGAGAGATAGATCGGCCATGATTGAATGGCAGAGTAGACTCGATAGGCCGAATTCTGCTCCTAGAACTTGTGAACATGAAATTGCCTCCACCCCCGTCCCCAATATCTTTGTCAGGACGCATCAGCGACTCTAACAGCGAAGCGTTTTGGCCTGTAATTATTTTCCTAACACACGATGACCTTGCAATCATTTGCCTCAGCATGGGAGCCATTAGTCATTCATTAATAACGCAACGAAGGGACACTTTGTGAGATCGTGTTAATAACCCTGTTGATGTCTGGCCACTGATGATCGATGAGCAATTGGAGAAACAAGGCTGCTGCTTCCTTTAGAGTTGGAAGGAGAACTAACATTCTTTTGTTCTAACATCCTACATTGTGGAGTTTATTTTTTTCGCCCCCCCCCCCCCCCCCCCCACGGGAACAGACCCAACGGGTCTGCACTTGGTCTAGTCTAACTTAAAATTGTTAACATCTCAGAAGCTGTGATAACATTCTCTCTAACTTGGGATGAATGCAGTGAACCATTTGCACTCGATAATTGTGGAAATACCTGCGTAGAACTCTTAATAATAGAGCAAGAATCTGGCGATGTATTTTATCAAAGTGAACGCTTGTTCATAAATAGGTTTTTAAGATGTGCTGAGGGTTGCGCGCTGACTTTTACCTATCTTAATATATTCCCCAGGTCACTCTTGGCTTCCCCCCCCCCCCCCCCCCCCCCCTCCCCCCGCCTCTTTTATTGATCGCCTTAACTCTGTTTGATTTTAGTGTTCACAAGTTCACATGTTCTACGAGTAGAATCTAGGCCATTCGGCCCGTCGAGTCTACCCCGCCATTCAATCATGGCTGATCTCTGCCTCCTAACCCCATTTTCCTGCCTTCTCCCCACAACCCTTGACACCCGTTCTAATCAAGAATTTGTCTGTCTCTGCCTTTAAATTATCCACTGACTTGGCCGCCACAGCCCCCTGTGGCAATGAGTTCCACAGATTCACTAGTAGGCCCCCCTCGGTCATGACTGACAATGGGTGATGCATCCTAGCTGTGGGCTGCTTGCTCCAAACCTCGGCTAGAGCAGCAACGTCGCTTGTGGCTGAAGGGACCAGCGTGGGAGTGACAGTCTCTGGGGCAAAGGTCGCGTTAGTGTGTGGTCTCTGGTTTGTTGAAGCTGCTGCGCTCATTTATGCGTGCCCGCTTGTCTACCACTGCGTTCAGCAGTTTCTCTTCCCCCGTTTTCAGATGTTGGTTCAGGGTACATATGGGGGTTTGAAACGTATAAGATTGTCAAGGACTTGGACACACAAGAGGCAGGAAACATGTTCCCGATGTTGGGGGAGTCCAGAACCAGGGGCCACACACACAGTTTAAGAATAATGAGTAATCCATTTAGAACGGAGACGAGGAAACACTTTTTCTCACAGAGAGTGGTGAGTCTGTGGAATTCTCTGCCTCAGAGGGCGGTGGAGGCTGGTTCTATGGATGCTTTCAAGAGAGAGCTAGATAGGGCTCTTAAAAATAGCGGAGTCAGGGGATATGGGGAGAAGGCAGGAACGGGATACTGATTGGGGATGATCAGCCATGATCACATTGAATGGCGGTGCTGGCTCGAAGGGCCAAATGGCCTACTCCTGCACCTATTGTCTATTGTCTGTTGTATTGTGGTACCTCTCCACCTTGTGCGGTCAGCTGCAAAGCTCTCCCAGGACTCCACGTCGATGTTGAGCGGCACAGATTCACCATCCTCTGACTAAAGAAGTTCCTCTTCACCTCCTTTCTAAACGAGCGCCCTTTAATTCTGAGACTGTGACCTCTGGTCCTAGACTCTCCCACCAGGGTAAAGATGCATCATGGAAACAGGACCTGCGGCCCACCAGGTCAACACTGACCATCGATCACCCAGTCACATTAGTTGTATGTTATCCCACTCTCTCATCCACCCCCATACACACTAGGGGCAATTTACATAGAAACAGACAATAGGTGCAGGAGTAGGCCATTCGGCACTTCGAGCCTGCACCGCCATTCAATATGATCATGGCTGATCATCCAACTCAGTATCCCATCCCTGCCTTCTCTCCATACCCCCTGATCCCTTTAGCCACAAGGGCCACATCTAACTCCCTCTTAAATATAGCCAATGAACTGTGGCCTCAACTACCTTCTGTGGCAGAGAATTCCATTGACGCCATTGCCATAGTCCGCTCGCTCGGTCTACTGGAGCGGAGCACGATCTAGGCGAGCCCCAGGCTGCTGCGGGGCCTCCAGCCGCCACCTCCGTCCGGATCATCCAGCGACCCGCCGTTCCTCTCCCTCCTCGCCCACCCCGCCCACCGTCAGCCTTAGTGCCCCGCGGGGGTGGTGGGGGGTGGAGGGGGAACCTCTCACAGCCGACCTTGAGGGCGCAGAGGATAAGACCCCGTTCCACTCTCTCTAGGTTAGTTTAGTTTAGAGATACAGGCCCTTCGGCCCATCGAGTCCGCGCCGACCAGCGATCCCCGCACACAAGCACTATCCTGCAAACTTGTGGCAATTTACACGTTGTTTACCAAGCCGCTGACCCTACAAACCTGTTCGCCTTTGGAGTGTGGGGAAAGTGGAGCTCCCGGGGAAAATCCCTCGCAGGTCACGGGGAGAACGTACAAACTCCGTACAGACAGCACCAGTAGTCAGGATCGAACCCGGGTCTCTGGCGCCATGAGGCAGCAACTCTACCGCTGCGCCACCATGCTGACCTTCACTCACTCTTCCATCACGTTGGCTTATCTTCCTCAAGATCCCAACATCTGCAGGCTCTTGTGTCTCCGTTAAACTTCGGAGAGTTCTACTAAGAATTCCAGTAGAGTTTTGTGTTTGCCATGGATCATTTGCATCGTATAATCATTTACGATCTAACCCCGAGGCCCATGCCACAATCAATTTGGAAAGCATTTCACATCTTCTCTGGTTTGTTTTATGTGCGGGGGTGGGGGAGGGGGTCGGGGGAAACCTTGCTGGAGATA
Source organism: Amblyraja radiata (assembly GCF_010909765.2). Taxonomy (NCBI): domain Eukaryota; kingdom Metazoa; phylum Chordata; class Chondrichthyes; order Rajiformes; family Rajidae; genus Amblyraja; species Amblyraja radiata. The sequence continues at coordinate 103,170,470 of NC_045961.1, forward strand.
CGATTGTTTTCCGGATCGTATCTCCGGTTGCTCTGCGGCCTAACATCATGGAGCTGGTGGCCTCGTTCTGGAATGACTTTGAGACCCACCGCGGGGCCGTGGACTTACCATCAGAGCCGACCCCTTGCCTGGGATCGACGCTCCAACCACGTCCTGGGGATTTCACCATCGAGGAGCTCGCAGTCTCGGGTAGAGACCGATGTCGTGAAGCTCCAATGATGCAGAAGGTTTAGACCAGCCCCGACCCGGGGTCAGTCCGCCTGGCGCGGGGGAGCTGAGATTCCCCCCCCCCAATGCAGGAGCTTGATCGTCCCGACGCAAGGGCACGCCGCCGGCTACGGGAGGAAGATCAACGGGCGGGCTCGAGGCCCCCGGGCGCTGGAGAATAAAGAAGGGAGAGATTGAATTTGTCTTCCATCACAGTGGGGAATGTGGAGGAGTCACTGTGGTGGATGTTTATGTTAAAATGTATTTTGTGTGTTCTGTTGCTTTTTATTGGTATGATTGTGCGGCAAATGAAATTCCTTGTATGTTGCAAAACATACTTGGCTAATAAAATATGATTATGATTATTTGCCTGAGAGAGCTAGATAGGGCTCTTAAAGATAGCAGAGTCAGGGGATATGGGGAGAAGGTTGGAGCGGAGTACTGTTTGGGAACGATCAGCCATGATCACATTGAATGGCGGTGCTGGCTCAAAGGGCCGAATGGCCTACTCCTGCACCTATTGTCTATTGTCTATTGTAGTTATGATTATGATTTTTTCTCAAGGCAGCAATCCACTACGTAATGTCAGTTGTTGGCAGGGTGTTTCCAAGAGGGCTGGAATCTACAGGTGTCTGTTCAGTTCAGTTTAGTTTATTGTCACGTGTACCGAGGTACAGTGAAAAGCTTTTGTTACGTGCTATGTATAAGAAGGAACTGCAGATGCTGGTTTAAACCAAAGATAGACACAAAAAGCTGGAGTAACACAGCAGGACAGGCAGCATCTCTGGAGAGAAGGAATGGGTGACATTTCGGGTCGAGACCCTTCTTTAGACTGATGTCAGGGGAGAGGGAGGTAGAGAGATAAGGAAGTGTGTAGATAAGGAAGTGTAAGGTGTGAAAACAGGACACAAGGAATGGAGATCAAGGAAAATGTAGAATAGATCATTGTTAGCTGGGAGAAGGTGACAACAAAGCAAACAGACATAAAATGCAGTTGGAGACAGTCAAACTTGTGGGAGAACTGGGAAGGGGAGGGGATGCAGAGAGAGCGAGCGGAGGCTTGGCGATCGTTTCGCCGAACACCTCCGCTCGGTCCGCTTTAACCAACCTGACCTCCCGGTGGCCCAGCACTTCAACTACCCCTCCCATTCGGTATCCGACCTCTCTGTCCTGGGCCTCCTCCATGGCCAGAGCGAGCACCACCGGAAATTGGAGGAGCAACACCGCTTGGGGAGTCTGCATCCTGGGGGCATGAACATTGAATTCTCCCAATTTTGTTAGCCCTTGCTGTCTCCTCCCCTTCCTATCTCTCCCTTAGCCCTCGGGCACCTCCTCCTCCTTTTTCCTTTCTTCTCCCCCCCACCATCAGTTGGAAAAGAGTTTTGTCCCAAAACGTTGCCTATTTCCTTCGCTCCATAGATGCTGCTGCACCCGCTGAGTTTCTCCAGCATTATTGTCTACCGAGCGAAAGCAAGGGTTACTTGAAGTTAGAGAAGTCAATGTCCATACCGCTGGATTGTAAACTACCCAAATGAAATATGAGGTGCTGTTCTTCAAATTTGCGCTGGGCCTCACTCTGACAATGGAGGAGGCCCAGGACAGAAAGGTCAGTGTGGGAATGGGAGGGGGAGTTGAAGTGCTGAGCAACCGGGAGATCAGGTTGGTTTAGGCGGACTGAGTGGAGGTGTTCAGCAAAACGATCGCCGAGCCTGCGCTTGGTCTCACCGATATACAGGAGTCCACACCTGGAACAGTGGATACAGTAGATGAGGTTGGAGGAGGTGCAGGTGAACCTCTGCCTCACCTGGAAAGACTGTCGGGGTCCATGGACTGAGTCGAGGGGGGAGGTGTAGGGACAGGTGTTGCATCTTCTGCGGATGCGAGGGAAAGTACCTGGGGAGGGGGTGGTTTGGGTGGGAAGGGTTGAGTTGACCAGGGAGTTGCGGAGGGAACGGTCTCTGCGGAAAGCAGTAAGGGGCGGAGATGGGAAAATGTGGCTGGTGGTGGCATCACGTTGGAGGTGGCGAAAATGTCGCTGTATGCGACGGCTGATGGGGTGGAAGGTGAGGACTAGGGGGACTGTGTCCCTGTTTCGACTGGGAGGGAGGAAGAGCGGAGCTGCAGAATATCGAGGAGACCCTAGTGAGGGCCTCATCTATAAGGGAAGAGGGGAACCCCCGTTCCCTTAAGAATGAAGAATTCCTCCTCATCTCCTTTCTAAAGGTACGTCATGTAATTCTGAGGCTGTGGCCCCTGGTCCTAGACTCTGCCACCAATGGAAAACATCCTCTCGACATCCAAGTTGGTGAGGGTTGTTGGGGACATGCCAAGCTTCCTAAAGGGCCTGTCCTACAGCAATTTTTTCAGCGACTGCCGGCAACATTGACCGACGTATCAGATCACCGAACAATTTGCGGCGTGATGCGACGTGACGTGACGATGCGCGGTGTTTTTTCAAGTGTCGCAACATTTTTTTTGTCGCCGCTGAATTTTGAAATGTTCTAAATCTTTTGGCGACACTGATATGACGCCGGCAGTCGCCGAAAAAAATCGCCAAATGGGACAGGCCCTTAATAGCCCTGTCCCACGGTCCGAGTTCATTCCAAGAGTTAAAAAAAAAATCAAACTCGGGGTAAGCACGGAGAATGAACGTAGCGGATACGTCGGAGCTCGGGGATGTCTCTTAGCGCTAACGGCAGGTACTCGGGAAGACTCGCTAACGGCAGGTAAGCACGGGAAGACTCGTGAAGATTTTTCAACATGTTGAAAAATGTCCACGAGAGCCCCGAGTACCGACGAGCGGCCATTACCGTAAATCTCCGCGTTCGAATCAGGGCAAACTCGGGAGAACTCTTGGAATGAACTCGTACCGTGGGACAGGGGTTTAAGCCTTGTGAGGAAGTAGAGGCATTGGTGCGCTTTCTTGCTCGATGCTTCGATGTGGCTGTTCCAGGGCTGAGCTTGGAGCACAGGGAGCTTTGCACGTCCCGTCAATTTATTCAGCTTATTAAATTTTCTTTGCTATCTTTACTAGGTTGGGGGAAAACAAAACACAGCCAGCTCAACGGTGAAGAATTGAGGCAGACAAGACGTGATATGATGATTTATGCAGTATCCATTCAGCCTGTCGACTCTGCAGCTAAAATAGATGATATCAGCCTTCAGGCAGTTCAATAACTAATTTAACCTTCAACCTAATGTTTTAAATTATACATTAGTTGGCCCCTTCATGATTTGGAAGAATTTAAACTCCGCAGTAGAATAGACACAAAATGCTGGAGTAATTCAGCGACAACGGCAGCAACTCTGGGTGACGTTTCGGATCGAGACCCTCCTGAAGTCCAAAGAAGGGTCTCATATGTTCGTATGTGATAGGAGCAGTTAGGCCATTCGGCCCATCAAGTCTTTAAGAAGGAACTGCAGATGCTGGAAAGTCGAAGGTACACAAAAATGCTGGAGAAACTCAGCGGGTGCAACAGCATCTATGGAGCGAAGGAAATAGGCAACGTTTCGGGCCGAAACCCTGAAGGAAATAGGCAACGTTTCGGGCCGAAACCCTTCTTCAGACTGATGGGGGGGTCAACTCCTCCATTCAATTGTGGCTAATCTATCTCTCCCTCCTAAACCCATTCTCCTGCCTTCTCCGTATAACCTCTGACACCCGTACTAATAACCATATAACCATATACCAATTACAGCACGGAAACAGGCCATCTCGACCCTTCTAGTCCGTGCCGAACACTTACTCTCACCTAGTCCCATCTACCTGCACTGCACTACCATAACCCTCCATTCCTTTCCCGTCCATATACCTATCCAATTTATTTTTAAATGATAAAATCGAACCTGCCTCCACCACTTCCACTGGAAGCTCATTCCACACAGCTACCACTCTCTCAGTAAAGACGTTCCCCCTCATGTTGATCAAGAATCTATCTATCTCTGCCTGAAAAATATCCACATCTCGACCCGAAACGTCACCTATTCTTTCTCTCCAGAGATGCTGCCTGTCCCACAGAGTTGCTCCAGCATTTTGTGTCTATCTTCGGTGGAAACCAGCGTCTGCAGTTCCTTCCTACACATTTCAGCTGTAGAATATGCAGATGTTTTACTCTGTGCTACACTGTTGAATCAGTGGCTTCATCATCATCATCATTGGTGAAAACATCAACGTTACAATGCCGTGTACGACAGTGATCGCAACTTCTACTGAAGTGTGGATGGCCGTTGGCTCGCTAGGAGCTCATCCGCCCTTTGACAGGTCTTGTTTTTGGTCCTGCTGGGGGTCCACAGCCCCCTCCACACCTGGCAAACCAGGTGGGGGAGACGGTTTAGTCGCCGACTATCCAACCACGGAGCAGGTAGCACGGGATTACATGGTACCCGTGGCGGGGGGAACTCCCCCTGATCAGTGACAGCCTCTTAAAAGACATTTGTCCTCTGATCTACACGCTAATGTCTGATATCCTGAATTTTGCACTCTGGTGCTGAAATTTGATTCCAACAACTGTGTTTCAAAGGTGGACAAAAATGCTGGAGAAACTCAGCGGGTGAGGCAGTATCTATGGAGCGAAGGAAATAGGTGGCGTTTCGGGTCGAGACCCTTCTTCAGACTGATGTGGGGGTGGGGGGGGGGGGCGGGAAGAAGAAAGGAAGAGGCGGAGACAGTGGGCTGAGGGAGAGCTGGGAAGGGGAGGGGAAGGAGGGAGAAAGCAGGGACTATCTGAAATTGGAGAAGTCAATGTTCATACCGCTGGGGTGTAAACTACCCAAGCGAAATATGAGGTGCTGTTCCTCCAATTTGTGGTGGGACTCACTCTGGACATGGAGGAGGCCCAGGACAGAAAGGTCGGATTTGGAATGGGAGGGGGAGTTGAAGTGCTGAGCCACTGGGAGATCAGGTTGGTTAATGTGAACTGTGCGGAGGTGTTGGGCGACGCGATCGCCAAGCCTGCGCTTGGTCTCACATATGTAGAGCAGTTGACACCTTGTATGTCTAAGATAGTCATAGAGTTTGTGTTTTAGTTTACTGCCACGTGTACCGAGGTACAGTGAAAAGCATTTTTTTAATTTAGTTTAGTTCAGAGATACAGTGTGGAAACAGGCCCTTCTGTCCATCTACACCTCACGCTGCCTCGGCAAGGCCAGCAGCATGATCAAGGATGAGTCTCACCCCGGCCACTCCCTCCTCTCCCCTCTCCCTTCGGGCAAAAGGTACAGAAGTGTGAAAACGCACACCTCCAGATTCAGGGACAGTTTCTTCCCAGCTGTTATCAAGCAACTGAATCATCCTACCACAACCAGAGCAGTGCTGAACTATTATCTACCTCTTTATTGACCCTCGAGCTATCCTTGTTTAAGTCTGGAGAAGGGTCTCAACCCAAAACATCGCCTATTCCTTCTCTCCACAGATGCTGCCTCACTCGCTGAGTTTCCCCAGCGTTTTTGTCTACCCCTGGGCTATCCTTGATCAGACTTTGCTGGCTTTACTTTGCACTAAACGTTATTCCATTTTCATGTATTGACACACTGTGAATGGCTCGATTGTAGTCAAGTATTGTCTTTCTGCTGACTGGTTAGCACGCAACAAAAGCTTTTCACTGTACCTCGGTACACGTGACAATAAACTAAACTGAACTGAGCGAGTCTGCCCCGACCTGCGATCGCCGCACACTAACACAATCCTACACACACCAGACACAGTTTACAATTTTACCAAGCCAGTTACCCTACAAACCTGTACGTCTTTGGGGTGCGGAAGGAAACCGGAGCACCTGGAGAAAACGTACACAGGTCACGGGGAGAACGTACAAACTCCGTGCAGACAGCGCCCGTGGTCAGGATCAAACCCGGGTCTCTGGCGCTGTAAAGAAGCAACAATACAGCTGCGCCACCGTGCCGCCTGGGATTGAGTTTATTGCCACGTGTACCCGAGGTACAGTTGGAACGCTTTTGTCGCGTGCTAACCAGTCAGCGGAAAGACATCGAGTCATACAGCATCGAGTCATACAGCCCTCAGCCAAACCTGCCCATGACAACAAAAGTGCCCCATCTATAGTGATTCCACACCTCAAAGAATAATTTCCTTCAATGGAATCCCAAATTTCCTTGAATTTGATGGTATTTCCTGAAATTTTCAAAAATGCTTCCTGCGTGATATTTGGTGCTGGGCGCACGTCAACAAGACAAAGAAGAACAAGGCAAAACAGGTCTATGTAACTACACCGTATCTGCCAGCTTCTGTTACTCGCTTGTATGGTGTTACACAAGGCAGCTTACGTTGCCGCCAACACCTGGCGTTGTCTTCGTTTTTTCAATCTGCTCTCATGTGTCTCAGTCTCTGCTCTCTCTCCCTCCCACTCTCCACCCTTCCTCTCTCCCTCCCTCCTTCTCTCTCTCCCTCCCCCCTCCCCCCTTTCCTCCCTCTCTCTCTTCATCCATCCATCCCTCTCTCCCTCCCTCCCGCTCCCTCTCTCGCTCCACATCCCTCGCCCGCTCTCCTTCCTCTCTCCCTCCTCCTCCCTCTCTCTCACTCCCTCCTTCTCCCTCTCCCTCTCTCTCCCTCCCTCTATCCCTCCCTCTCTCTGTCTCACCGTCTCGGCCCCTTGAGCCCATCCACCGTTCTGTAAAATCAAGGCCAATCCCAATGTAACTGTAATCCCACCGTCCACTGGTAACTTTTCACCACTAGGGTTATCCAGAATTTTACCACTGCCTGAAAATTAACCAAAGGCTCAACTTCCACTGAGAAAGAGAATTCCAAAGACTCATTGTCATACGAGAATTTTCTCAAACAGGCTGTGACCCATAGCGCTGTGGCCATAGCGCTATATTTAGAACCCATAGCGCTGCAGCCGACAGCTCTTTGTTTAAATTCCCACGCGTTAAACTGACAGCGCTCTGTTTAAACCTGTGAGTGTCCAACCAGCAGTGCTGTGTGTATTACCTTTACAGCCCTTTGCCGGCCGGATGCGGAAATTTCCCCAAATTTTCCGAAATTATTCCATTTCCCTAAAATTACCCGAAGACAACCAGAATTTCAGGTAATTTCCTTCAAAGTGGAAACACTGCATCTATACTAGTCCCACCTGTACACCCTTTGCCCATACCCCTCCAAACCTCTCCCATACATGTACCTGTCCAAATGTCTTTTAAATGTTGTAATGGTGGCTGCCTCAACTCCCTCCTCTGGCAGCTCATTCCATACACCCACTACCCACTGTGCCCCCTCTCCCCCCGTTCCAGTGCGTCACCATTACTGCCTCTATCAAGCCCTCTATCTCCCTCTCTATGTCCATCTTCTTCCATCTATACCTCTCCCCCCCTCCCCCTTTGTCTTTACATGTCATGCCTCTTCCTCCTGGGCCTGTCCCACTTAGGCAATTTTTTGGGCGATTACAGGCGATTTCCGCAAAATTTTCAACATGTTGAAAAATTTTGGGCGGCAGTGGCGACAGTTTTTGCTGCCGTAGTTTGTCGCCAGGTTTCGTAGGTGAATTCCATTAAAACTTAGTCCCTGGCAGTCGCCTAAAGAGTCTCCCAAGTGGGACAGGCCCATAAACTGAGAACATTTCGCTCCTATTCATCTCTGGCCTTTTTCCGCCCACAGGTGGCGCAGCGGTAGAGTTGCTGCCTTACAGCGCTGGAGACCCGGGTTCGATCCCGACCACGGGCGCTGTCTGTACGGAGTTTGTACGTCCTCCCCGTGACCTGCGTGGGTTTTCTCCGAGATCTTCGGTTTCCTCCCACATGTACAGGTTTGTAGGTTAATTGTCCCTAGTGGGTGTAGGATGGTGTTAATGTGTGGGGATCGCTGGTCTGGTGCCGCGGACCCAGTGGGCAGAAGGGCCTGTTTATGCTGTATCTCTAAAGGTTAAATAGCTCGGTATAAATGTAAAATTGTCCCTAGTGTGTGTAGGGTAGTGTTAAGGTGCGGGGATCGGCATGGGCTCGGTGGGCCGAATGGCCTGTTTCTGCCCCGTATCTCTAAATTCATTTTAAAAATAAAGTCCAGTAAAGGCTGATCAGTGACTTGGACTTTCATAGAAGATTGTTCCCGAAGTCCAGAACAAGGGGTCACTGTTTAAGGATAAGGGGGAAATCTTTTAGGACAGAGATGAGAATTTTTTTTTCACACAGAGAGTGGTGAATCTGTGGAATTCTCTGCCACAGAAGGTAGTTGAGGCCACAGTTCATTGGCTATATTTAAGAGGGAGTTAGATGTGGCCCTTGTGGCTAAAGGGACCAGGGGGTATGGAGAGAAGGCAGGTACAGGATACTGAGTTGGATGATCAGCCATGATCATATTGAATGGCGGTGCAGGCTCGAACTATGTTTCTATAGTGTCATTCATGCAACAATATGTTCCTGGAGCAAGTTACACCCGTGATAATGAAATGCCAGGCAAGGACTGTCTCCAACTGGGGAACGTCGAACCAACTATGCTTGAAATTCAACGCTGGTGCCATTTCCTGGAAGTCCACCATTAATATTCTGGAGCAGCCATCGCTGACTAGAAGTTCAATTGAATCAGACAGATAATGAACAGCCCTGAGCTCGAGTATCCTGTAGCAACTGATGCACCTCCTGATTTTTAGTTTAGTTTGTAGACAAAAATGCTGGGTAAACTCAGCGGGTGAGGCAGCATCTATGGAGTGAAGCAATAGGTGACGTTTCGGGTCGATCGACTTTTTCGGCAACTTGCGGGCACTTGTCATAGGTCATTACAGGTGGCCGAACATCTTCAACATGTTGAAAACCCAGCGGCAACCAGAAAAAGTACGACTCTGGGCGACTACTCACGACCGTACAGGCTTCACCCCGCGACATGTCGCCTGTATGGTCGTGAGTCGTCTCCTTAGTCACCCAAAGAACATGTTGAACATTTTCGGCGGTATTTGACGGGTGCCGGCAGTCGCCGAAAAAGTAGCGTAAGTGGGACAGGCCCTTCAGTTTAGTTTAGTTTGGTTTGGTTTAGCGATGCAGCGTGAAATCAGGCCCTATGGCCCACCGATCCCAGGTCGACCATCGATTAATGGTTTGGTTTTTTTGTTTAGAGACCCAGTGCGTAAACAGGCCCTTGGGCCCACCGAGTCCGCACCCACCAGCGATCCCCGCACACTAAAGCTACCCTCCACACCAGGGTCAATTTTTACATTTACACCGTCAACTAACATAGAAACATAAAAACATAGACAATAGGTGCAGGAAGAGGTCATTCGGCCCTTCGAGCCTACACCGCCATTCAATATGATCATGGCTGATCATCCAACTCAGTATCCTGTACCTGCCTTCTCTCCATACCCCCTGATCCCTTTAGCCACAAGGGCCACATCTAACTCCCTCTTAAATATAGCCAATGAACTGGCCTCAACTACCTTCTGTGGCAGAGAATTCCACAGATTCACCACTCTCTGTGTGAAAAATGTTTTTCTCTTCTCAGTCCTAAAAGACTTCCCCCTTATCCTTAAACTGTGACCCCCTGTTCTGGACTTCCCCAACATCGGGAACAATCTTCCTGCATCTAGCCTGTCCAACCCCTTAAGAATTTTGTAAGTTTCTATAAGATCCCCCCTCAACCTTCTAAATCCTAGCGAGCACAACCTACAAACCTGTACGTCTTTGTAGTGTGGGAGGAAACCGAAGATCTCGGTCCTCAAGGTCTGATTCTTCCTTTGAAACCACCATGAGCAAGACCATCAATAATACATCAGCCCGACTACCAGTTCTCCTTGTAGCTCACACTGCCTCCCTTTAACATCTCCACATGTGTACACTGCCCCAGGGCCTACACTGTTAACTAGATACCATGCACTGATTGGTAGGTCCTGCTTGAATTCCCATTCCGACTCTACACTGCGCCACACTCACGGCCATTGACGGCGTGTCACTGCCGATGGGAATGTGTTAGCTAGAGGGAGAGGCCGTGGGCGGCACGGTGGCGCAGCGGTAGAGTTGCTGCCTCACGGCGCCAGATGCGGGGTGGAAGATTGCAACCTTCACGTGGTCCGCCCTGTTTCGACTAATGCAATCAACTCGACGTGCACAAACGGAAGACCAAATAGAACAAGTTGTCCAACAACTTTAGGCTGTGCACGCCACACGACAGAAGAAGGAGAAGAAGCGCTAGATACCCGGGTTCCTCCCCGACTACGGAGTTTGCACATTTTCCCCGTGACCTGCGTGGGATTTTCTCCGAGATCTTCGGTTTCCTCCCACATTCCAAAGACGTACAGTTTTGTAGGTTAATTGGCTTAGTATCAATGTAAAATTGTCCCTAGTGTGTGTGTGTGTGTGTAGGGTAGTGTTAGTGTGCGGGGATCGCTGGTCAGCCTGGACCTGGTGGGCCGAAGGGCCTGTTTCCGTGCTGTATCTCCAAACTCTACCTCTGCGCCATCGCCACCTTGTGGCTGGCTGGTTGATTCCCCACTTATTTACCCACTATTAATTCAGTCTCTCTCCATTTTTCTCTTGTTTTTTTGGCTGGTGTTTGCTCTCTTTCACCCTCCCCATTTCTTTCTTTTTGGGCCTGTCCCACTCTGGCGATTGTTTTAGGCAACTACAGGCGACTAGGCCACATGGTCGCCGGGGTGTTGCCTGTATGTTCTCCTCAGTCGCCCAAAGAATCGTAGCGTTTTTCTGGTCGCCGCTGGATTTTGAAACGGTCAAAACTTTTCAGCGACAGTCGGCTCGTTGTAGGTTGTCGCCGGTACTGACTTTGGTGAATGTCATTGGTGACTACCTACGTTAGAGAGAGAGTGGTGAGTCTGTGGAATTCTCTGCCTCAGAGGGCGGTGGAGGCCGGTTCTCTGGATACTTTCAAGAGAGGGCTAGATAGGGCTCTTAAAAATAGCAGAGTCAGGGGATATGGGGAGAGGGCAGGAACGGGGTACTGATTGGGGATGATCAGCCATGATCACATGAGCACACGGCTGACTCGAAGGGCCGAATGGCCTATTCCTGCACCTATTGTCTATTGTCTATTGTCAACCTATGTCAACCGGCGACAGGTACCTGCGACTGAATTGTCGTACCTTGTCGTAGCTTGTCGCAGGTGAACGTTGGTTGTTGTAGGTGTGGTCGTAGGTGGACGTCCTAATGGGTTGCCAGTTGTCGGTAGCTTGCCGTAGCTGGATGTCGACTAGGTTGTTGTAGACATTGTCGTAGGGGGGGGGATCCAGTTGCCGGTTTTTCAGCCACCTGCTACGACTATGGCATTCGCCGGCAGTCGCCGAAAAAACACGCCTAAGTGGGACAGGCCCTTCATTGTTTCTCATTCTGTCTTTCTCAACGTCAGGACAAAGAATATCATCAAGGACAGCTCCCATCCTGCGTTTGGACTGTTCGACCTGCTGCCCCCTGGAAAGCGCTATAGGTGCATCAAAACTAGGACAAATAGACTCAGGAACAGTTGTTTTCCGAAAGTCATAACTACTCTTAACTCACACATGCACTGACTTCACAGCCCAACATCCGGACTTCCATCTATTCTATCCACGTACTGAAATTTGGAACTGTAATGTGTATTGTAACTGTAATTTTTAATATTTTTTAAATAATTTTTAATATTTTAATATAACTTTTAAACATCTGCCTAAGAATACTACCTATTCATCCTTCACCATTTTGCCTTTATAGATATGTATATAGCGCCGCAGAATTGTGCACCTATCCCCCCCCCTTGTTTTGTTTTCTGTTTCTTGTTTTCTGTACTAAATTATATGTATGCACTGAGTACGAGCTGCTTTTAATCTCATTGTACATGTATAGTGACAATAAATGGCATATCTATATCTATCTATGTTACAGGAGAAAGGCACGAAATGCAGGAGTAACTCAGTGGGACGGGCAGCATCTCTGAGGAGAAGGAATGGGTGACGTTTTGGGTCATCAGGTCATAAGGTCATAAGTGATAGGAGCAGATTTAGGTCATTCAGCCCATCTAGTCTACCCGGTCATTCAATCATGGCTGGTCTATCTCTCCTAACCTCCCAACCCCATTCTCCTGCCTTCTCCCCATAAATCTCTGACACCCGTACTAATCAAGAATCTATTTACCTCTGCCTTAAAAATATCCACTGACTTGGCTTCCACAGCCTCCTGTGGCAAAGAATTCCATAGATTCACCGCCCTCTGGCTAAAGAAATTCCTCCTCGTCTCCTTCCTAAAAGAACATCCATCAATTCTGAGGCTGCGACCTCTAGTCCTAGACTCTCCCACTAGTGGAAACATCCTCTCCACATCCACTCTATCCAGGCCTTCCCAAGCCAGGGTTGACACCCTATTTACAGGAGCTTGCTTGGCCATCAGGGCTCGGCTGTCAAGTGTGGTACAGAAAGGACTGTTTGACATTAGCCTCCTCCCTAGCTGAATGAATGAAGACTTTATTGTCACATGTGGCAAGTCACAGTTGCTCCACATAAGGGACGATGACAAAGTTACAAAGGACCCCATGTGAGGTCCTCCTGTGTTCTTTTCCACTCTCCCCTCCCCCCACGCCAGGTCTTCCTCCCCCCCCCCCCCCCCCCCCCCCCCCCCCTTTGTTCTCTCCCCCCCCCCCCCCCCAATATCAATTTACACCCCACCGATTAAACATGAACATTGACGGTCACAGCGCCAGAGCCCCAGGTTCAATCCTGACCACGGGTGCTGTCTGTACGGAGTTTGTACGTTCTCCCCTTGACCTGCGTGGGTTTTCCCCCGGCTGCTCCGGTTTCCTCCCACACTACAAAGACGTACAGGCTAATTGGCTTCGGCAGAAATTGTAAATGATCCCTAGTGTGTGTATAGTGTACACAGGAATAAGAGGGGATCGCTGGTTGGTGCAGACTCGGTGGGCTGAAGGGTCTGGATCTCTAAACTAAACTAAACCAAATATGCATTTGTAGTCTAAACACAATTTGCACGACATGATACCCTAGTTAGTGTTCTCTCAGACATTGTTCATAGACACTGTGTATATGTTAAGAGATCTCTTCACCAATTTTCCCTGTACAATGATCAGGTCTTTATGAATGTACTTAGACATCTTGTATAGCTCTGTGTTGCCAGTCCTTAACACAGTTCAGGCCCCCAATTGCTCAATGGTTCAACGGTTCTTTACTAAGGTACTAAGGTTGAGTGAAATCCTTTCTCTGCACACTGGTTTTTGGTAGTTTTTAGTTTTGGAGATACAGAGTGGAAACAGGCCCTTCGGCCCATCGAATCCGCGCCGACCAGCGATCCCCGCACACTAACACTATCCTACACACACTAGGGACCATTTATAATTTTACTGAAGCCAATTAATCCCCAAGAACTGTACGCCTTTGGAGAGTGGGAGGAAACCTGAGATCCCGGAGAAAACCCACGCAGGTCACGGGGAGAATGTACAAACTGCTGTACAGACAGCACCAGTGTTCGGGATCGAACCCGGGTCTCTGGCGTTGAGAAACTCTACTGCTGCACCACCGTGATACTTCAACTGAAGCCATTTGTGAACCAATTGTTATAGAAATCCAATTACCATTATTAAACTCATAGAAACATAGACAATAGGTGCAGGAGGAGGCCATTCGGCCCTTCGAGCCAGCACCGCCATTCATTGCAATCATGGCTGATCATCCACAATCAGTATCCCCCCGTTCCTGCCTTCTCCCCACACCCCCTGACTCCACTATCTTTAAGAGCCCTATCTAGCTCTCTCTTGAATATATCCAGAGAACCGGCCTCCACCGCCCTCTGAGGCAGAGAATTCCACAGAATCACCACTCTCAGCAAGTAAAAGTGTTTCCTCCTCTCCGTTCTGAGACAGCAGGCAGAGATTGCAAGAATGTAATTGAATATGGGGGGGTTCAAATTATACTTTACAAGCCACTTTGCTCTCGACGATAAAGGAAATAATTTCAGCAGTGCGATTAGATTACTGACTTGTAATCACACCCGGATATCCATCAATTCATAAAACAAACACAAGCCGCTCCAATAGCATTGTCCATGATTCTGTTTATCTGTTTAATTATTTTTCACAGAAGACAGACACAAAAAAGCTGGAGTAACTCAGCGGGACAGGCAGCATCTCTGGAGAAAAGGAACAGGTGACGTTTCGGGTTGAGACCTATCTTCAGGCTGAGAGTCAGGGGAGAGGGAAAGGAGAGGTTTCCAAGAGGGCGCCCAACCCCAGGCAAGTTTAAGCCAGCAAAGCCCACTCAAAGATTTCCGACGGTCTCCCTTGATGCCAATCCTGGCAACTCTTGTACACTCTGGAGTTTAGAAGGATGAGAGGCTATCTCATTGAAACATATAAGATTGTTAAGGGCTTGGACACGCTAGAGGTAGGAAACATAGAAAATAGGTGCAGGAGTAGGCCATTCGGCCCTTCGAGCCTGCACCGCCATTCAATATGATCATGGCTGATCATCCAACTCAGTATCCTGTACCTGCTTTCTCTCCATACCCCCTGATCCCTTTAGCCACAACTACCTTCTGTAGCAGAGAATTCCACAGATTCACCACTCTCTGTGTGAAAAATGTTTTCCTCATCTCAGTCCTAAAAGATTTCCCCCTTATCCTTAAACTGTGACCCCTTGTTCTGGACTTCCCCAACATCGGGAACAATCTTCCTGCATCTAGCCTGTCCAACCCCTTAAGAATTTTGTAAGTTTCTATAAGATCCCCCCTCAATCTTCTAAATTCTAGCGAGTACAAGCCGAGTCTATCCAGTCTTTCTTCATATGAAAGTCCTGACATCCCAGGAATCAGTCTGGTGAACCTTCTCTGTACTCCCTCTATGGCAAGAATGTCTTTCCTCAGAAACATGTTCCCGGTGTTGGGGGAGTCCAGAACCAGGGGTCACAGTTTAAGAATAAGGGGTAAGCCATTTAGAACGGAGACGAGGAAACACTTTTTCTCACAGAGAGTGGTGAGTGTGGAATTTTCTGCCTCTTGGATGCTTTCAAGAGAGACCTAGATAGGGCTCTTAAAGATAGCGGAGTCAGAGGATATGGGGAGACGGCAGGAACGGGGTACTGATTGTGGATGATCAGCCATGATCACATTGAATGGTGGTGCTGGCACAAAGGGCCAAATGGCCTACTCCTGCACCTATTGTCTATTGTCTGTTGTCTCAGCATACTATTTCTATATACTCGTACTGCATCTAAGATGGGTTCATGTATAGTAATACCTGTACTGAACTAGAAGCGGAAAAGAATGTGACTGTACCTCGGTATAAGTGACAATAATTTCATAGTCATAGAGTGAAACAGTGTGGAAACAGGCCCTTCAGCCCAACTTGCCCACACTGGCCAACATGTCCCAGCTGCACTAGTCCCACCTGCCTGCGTTTGACCCATATCCTCCAAACCTGTCCTATCCATGTACCTGTTTCTTGGGATAGTCCCAGCCTCAACCACCTCCTCTGGCAGCTCGTTCCATACACCCACCACCCTTTGTGTGAAAAAGTTACCCCTCCGATTCCTATTCAATCTTTTCCCGATTCACCTACTCTGGGCAAGAGACTCTGTGCATCTACCCGATCTGTTCCTCTCATGGTTTTATACACCAAAGTATCATTGAGTTATTCCTATGTGTCGGAGTCAGGTACATATCTACACTGCCAGCATTTGAGCAGAGGTTACCAATGCACTGTAGAAAGGATCATATCAGGATGCATCACAGCTCGGTTTGGGAACGCTTCCATCCAAGACCGCAAGAAATTGTAGCAAATTGTAAACGCAGCCCAGACCAACGCACAAACCAACCTCCCTTCGATTGACTCCATCTACACCTCACGCTGCCTCGGCAAGGCCAGCAGCATCATCAAGAACGAGTCGCACCCCAGCCACTCCCTCGTCTCCCCTCTCCCATCAGGCAAAAGCTACAGAAGTGTGAAAACGCACACCTCCAGATTCAGAAGGGGGACAAAAATGCTGGAGAAACTCAGCAGGTGAGGCAACATCTAAGGAGCGAAGTAATAGGTGACATTTCGGGTCGAGACCCTTCTTCAGACTGATGTGTGGGGGGGGGGGGGGGGCAGGAAGAAGAAAGGAAGAGGTGGAAACAGTGGGCTGTGGGAGAGCTGGGTAGGGGAGGGGAAGGAGGGAGAAAGCAAGGACTACCTGAAATTGGAGAAGTCAATGTTCATGCCGCTGGGGTGTAAATTCAAATTCAGGAACAGTTTCATCCCAGCTGTTATCAGGCAACTGAACCATCCCACCACAACCAGAGATCAGCGCTGAACGACGATCTACCTCATTGGTGACACTCGGACTATCTTTGGTCGGACTTTGCTTGCTTTACCTTGCACTAAACGTTATTCCTTTATCATGTATCTACAGTACACGCTGTAAATGGCTCGATTGTAATCATGTATTGTCTTGCTGCTGACTGGTTAGCACGCAACAAAAAGCTTTTCACTGTACATTGGGACACGTGACATTAAACTCAATTGAACTACAGCCGTAACCCAGTGGTTAGAAGAATGCAAAAAAAACCACACTTCATATTCCGGTTGGGTAGCTTACAACCCAACAGTATGAACGTTGAATTCGCCAACTTTAGGTATTTAATCCCGGGTGGCACGGTGGCACAGCGGTAGAGTTGCTGCCTCACAGCGCCAAGGATATGGGTTCAATCCTGACTACGGCTGCTGTCTACAAGGAGTTCTACATTTTCCCTGTAGCCACGTGGGTTTTCTCCAGGTTCTCCGGTTTCCTCCCGCAATTCAAAGACGTGCAGGTTTGTAGGTTAATTGGCTTGGTATAATTATAAATCTTCTCTAGTGTGTAGGAAATGCTAGTGTACGGGGTGATCGCTGATCAACGTGGACCTGGTGGGCAGAAGAGCCTGTTCCCACTCTGTATCTCTAAAGTCTAAAGGTTACCTAAAATTGGAACATTCAGTTTTAATACGTTGCGTGATAAGCTGCCAAACCAGAATATCATGTACTGTTTCTAAACTTAAAATAGCACAGGATTTAATTTAGTTTAGTTTAGAGATACAGCGCAGAAACAGGCCTTTCGTCCCACCGAGTCTGCACCAACCAGCGATCCCCGCACGTTAACACTATCCTACACACACTGGGGACAATTTACACTTACACCAAGCCAGTTAACCTACAAACGCGTACGGCTTTGAGTGTGGGAGGAAACCAAAATTCTCAGTGAAAACCCAAGCGGTCACAGGGAGAACGTACAAACTCCGTACAGACAGCACCCGTAGTCGGGATCGAACCCGGGTCTCCGGCGCTGCAATCGCTGTAAGACAGCAACTCTACCGCTGCGCCACCGTGCCGGTAAAGATCGTAAATTGTCCCTAGTGTGTGTAGGATAGTGTTAGCGTGCAGGATTCGCTGGGCGGCGCGGACTCGGTGGGCCGAAGGGCCTCTTTCCGCACTGCAAATCTAACTAAATTAAACGTTGCAGATGCTTGTCCACATTGTCACTAAACTAAACTAAACATCTCCACGCTTCTGTGTCGCAGCCAGATTCGGGTCCCAGGTGCAACGTCGCCTCTTGCCTGAGTTTAGCCATCAATGTGTTTCTCCTCAATCTTCCTGTCAAACTGTGTACAGTCCATTGGAAACCTAACGGAGACTTGCAGGGACTGACACCAGCACCAATTCTGATAAAGCTCTCACCGGGGGTCAGCTTGCATTGCAAATCGGTTGAATTGAGAGGATGTTTCCACTTGTGGGAGAGTCTGCGACCAGTGGCCACTGTTTCAGAATTAAAGGACGTTCCTTGAGGAAGGAGATGAGAAGTAATTTCTTTAGTCAAACGGTGGTGAATCTGTGGAATTCTTAGCCACAGAAGACACTGGAGGCCAAGTTATTGGATAGATTTAAGACAGAGATAAATCGATTTTTGATTAGAGAGGGTGTCAGGGGTTATGGGGAGAAGGCAGGAGAATGGGGTTAGGAGGGATAGATAGATCAGCCATGATTGAATGGCGGAGTAGACTTGATGGGCTGAATGGCCCAATTCTGCTCCTATCCCTTATGAACATAAAGTAATCATGGACAATCACTAAGGAAAATAGATTTCCCTGATTTACTCCACTTTATAGTGACTAATGTCCTTTTAATTTATAGATTTGTAGTTTTTAGGCTTTAACTTTGGAAAAAAACAGTGGCAACAGCCCTACCACTGAGTCTGGGCCGACCAGCGCCAGAGACCAGGGTTCGATCCTGACTACGGGTGCTCTCTGCTCACAGTTTGTATGCTCACCCCGTGGCCTATGTGGGTTTTCTCCGGGTGCTCCGGTTTCCTCCCACACTCCAAAGACGTGCAGGTCTGTAGGTTGTTTAAGAAGGAACTGCAGATGCTGGGAAATCGAAGGTAGACAAAAATACTGGAGAAACGGCTGAGGCAGCATCTACGGAGCTCCATAGATGCTGCCTCACCTGCTGAGTTTCTCCAGCATTATTATCCACCAGGTCTGTAGGTTAATTGGTTTCGGTAGAAATTGTAAATTGTCCCTACTGTGTGCAGGTTAGTGCCAGTGTGCGGGGATCGCTGGTCGGCACAGACTCGGTGGGCTGAAGGGCCTGTTTCCGTGCTGTATCTCCAAACGTCTGACGTCTAAAAATCTAAAAGCAAAAAGGTAATTCATCACCGAGCTTCCTGAGATCTTGCTGTGATGCAAGTTCATAAGTCTACTCCGCCATTCAATCACGGCTGATCTATCTCTCCCTCCTAACCCCTATTCTCCTGCCTTCTCCCCGTAACCCATGACACCCGTACTAATCAAGAATCTATTTATGCCTTAAAAATATAACACAACATAGAGCATTGAACATGGAGCATTTGACCATGGAGCATTGCCCATCAAGTCTACTCCGCCATTCAAACAGGCTGATCTATCTCTCCCTCCTAACCCCCATTGTCCTGCCTTCTCCCCATAATCCTTGACATCCGTTCTAATGGGGATGGCGGGACTGTCATATGAGGAAAGATTGAAAAGACTAGGCTTGTATTTACTGGAGTTTAGAAGGATGAGGGGGGGGTCTTACAGAAACATATAAATTTATAAAAGGACTGGACAAGCTAAATGCAGGAAAAATGTTCCTAGTGTTGGGCAAGTCCAGAACCAGGGGCCACAGTCTTAGAATAAAGGGGAGGCCATTTAAGACTTTCAACCAGAGAGTTGTGAATTTGTGGAATTCCCTGCCACAGAGGGCAGTGGAGGCCAAGTCACTGGATGGATTTAAGAGAGAATTAGATAGAGCTCTAGGGGCTAGTGGAGTCAAAGGATATGGGGAGAAGGCAGACACGGTTGATTGGGGACGATCAGCCATGATCACAGTGAATGGCAGTGCCGGCTTGAAGGGCCGAATGGCCTCCTCCTGCACCTATTTTCTATGTTTCTATAATCAAAAGCTAATAAATAGCAGCCAATCTTTCTTGCAGATTGTGAATGCATTCGATGCAGGTTGAGGAGGCTCTGTGTGAATTCTCATGAGGAGCAGTGAGGGTAAACCAAATGGAAACTTCAGTTTGATATTAATTGGAGGTTTTAATAGAGAGAGTGTGCAAGATGTTTAGTAATTCACTGTATGTGCAGATGGGTCATCAGTAAATTCTTCATGTACGAGTGAATCTTTAATGTACGCGGGGTCCCTGCTTATGAGGCTCCTCCGAGCTCTCCAGATGTAAATATCTTTTTAAAATACCAAATTAATTTTCTACAAATAAAATATTTATCAACATAGAGTCACGGAGTCATCGAGTGATACAGCGTGGAAACAGCCCAACTTGCCCACACCAGTCAACATGTCCCAGCTACACTCGTCCCACCTGCCTGCGTTCGGTCCATATCCCTCCAAACCCGTCCCATCCATGTACCTGTCTTACTGTTTCCTAAACATTGGGATAGTCCCAGCCTCAACTACCTCCTCTGGCAGCTCGTTCCATACACCCACCATCCTCTGTGTGGAAAAAGTTAACCCTCAGATTCCTATTAAATCTTTTCCCCGTCACCTTGAACCTTTGTCCTCTGGTCCTCGATTTCTCTACTCTGGGCAAGAGACTCTGTGCATCTACCCGATCTATTCCTCTCATGAGTTTATACACCTCTATAAGATCGCCCCTCAACCTCCTGCGCTCCAAGGACTAGAGACCCAGCCTGCTCAACCTCTCCCTGTAGCTCACACCCTCTAGTCCTGGCAACATCCTCGTAAATCCTCGTAAACAGGCCATGGGTAAAGTGTAAATTGCTAGTTGGTCTCATTTCCCAGGACTTGGGAAATTAGTGCAATCGTAAATAGTGTGAACATTCACTAGTTTATATTGCCAACATCAATCGGCCTGATCTCCAAACTCCCCCACTCATTCCCACACTGACCTCTCTGTCCTGGGCCTCCTCCATTGTCAGAGTGAGGCCCAGCGCAAATTGGAGGAACAGCACCTCGTATTTCGCTTGGGCAGCTTACACCCCAGCGGTATGAACATTGACTTCTTTAATAGCCCTGTCCCACTGTACGAGTTCATTCCAAGAGCTCTCCCGAGTGTAAAAAAAAATCAAACTCGTGGTAATCATGGAGAATGAACGTAGCGGGTACGTCGGAGCTCGGGGACGTCTCTTAGCGGCTCGTAACGCTAACGGCAGGTACTCGGGAAGACTCGCTAACGGTAGGTAGCCACGGGAAGACTCGTGAAGATTTTTCCAACATGTTGAAAAATGTCCACGAGAGCCCCGAGTACCGACGAGTGGCCATTACCGTAAATCTCCGAGTTGGAATCAGGGCAAACTCGGGAGAACTCTTGGAATGAACTCGTACCGTGGGACAGGGGTATAACATCAAGTAACCCTTGCATCCCCTTTCTCTCCGTCCCTCCCCCACCCTAGTCGTTGTACTAGTTTCACTGTCGTCCTGTTGTGTTTCACTGTCTGTATCACTGGTTATCACCTACCACACAACCAACAATGGACCATTGTGGGCTCCACTCCTTGATCATCATTACTTTTTGCAAATCTTTCATTCATTTGTCCTATATCTCTCTATTTCACTATCTATATCTCCCTTTCCTCTGACTCTCAGTGTGAAGAAGGGTCTCTAGCATTTTGTGTAAACCAGTATCTGCAGTTGGATAAATTCCTGTAGTTTCTTCGGTCATAAGGTCAGAGGTAATAGGAGCAGAGTTAGGCCATCAAGTCTACTCCACATTCAATCATGTCTGATCTATCTCTCCCGGGAATTAACCTGGTGAGCCTACGCTGCGCTCCCTCAATAGCAAGAATGTCCTTCCTCAAAATAGGAGACAAAATTTGCACACGATACTCCAGGTGTGGTCTCACCAGGGCCCTGTACAACTGCAGTAGGACGTCCTTGCTCCTAAACTCAAATCCTCTCGTAATGAAGGCCAACATGCCATTGGTTTTCTTCACTGCCTGCTGTACCTGCATGCTTACTTTCAGTGACTGATATACAAGCACACCCAGGTCTCGTTGTACCTCCCCTTCTCCAAATCTGACACCATTCTGATAATAATCTGCCTTCCTGTTCTTGCCACCAAAGTGGATAACATCACATTTATTCATATTATACTGCATCTGCCATGCTTCTGCCCACTCACCCAACCTATCCAAGTCACCCTGCAGCCTCATAGCATCCTCCTCACAGCCCATACTGCCTCCTGCTGTGAGGAGGATGCTATGATTTGTATCATCAGCAAACTTAGAGATGTTACATTTAATTCCCTCGTATAAATCGTTAATATATATTGTAAATAACTGGGGTCACAGCACCGAGTCTTGCGGTACCCCACTAGTCACTGCAAAGGACCGGTTAATTCCTACTCTTTGCTTCCTGTCTGCCAACCAGTTCTCTATCCGTGTCAATACCCTACCCCCAATACCATGTGATCTAATTTTCCACACTAATCTCTTGTGTGGGACCTTGTCAAAGGCTTTTTGAAAGTCCAGATACACCACATCCACTGGCTTTCCCTTATCCATTCTCCTTGTTACATCCTCAAAAAATTCCAGAAGATTAGTCAAGCATGATTTCCCCTTCATAAATCCATGCTGACTTTGACCGATCCTATCACTGTTTTCCAAATGCGCTGTTATAACATCTTTAATAATCGACTCGTGCATCTTCCCCACTACCGATGTAAGGTTAACTGGTCTATAATTCCCCATTCTCTCGCTCCTCCTTTCTTAAAAAGTGGCTACCCTCCAGTCCACAGGAACTGCTCCAGTCAAGAGAACATTGGAAAAAGATCACCAATGTATTCACGATTTCTAGGGCCACCTCCTTGAGTTCTCAGAGATGTAGACCATCAGGCCCTGTGGATTTATCTGCCTTCAGTCCCAGTTTACCTGACACCATTTTCTGACTGTTTCTACGTTCTCCCCGTGACCTGCGTGGGTTTTCTCCAGGATCTCTGGTTTCCTCCCACACTCCAAAGACGTCCAGGTTCGTAGGTTAATTGGCTTTGGTATAAATGTAAAATTGTCCCTAGTGTGTGTAGGATAGTGTTAATGGCTGATCATCCACAATCAGTACCCCGTTCCTGCCTTCTCCCCATATCCCCTGACTCCGCTATCTTTAAGAGCCCTATCTTGCTCTCTCTTGAAAGTATCCAGAGAACCAGCCTCCACCGCCCTCTGTGGCAGAGAATTCAACAGACTCACAACTCTCTGTGTGAAAACGAGTTTCCTCGTCTCCGTTCTAAATGGCTTACTCCTTATTCTTCATGGCTTATCCCATTTTCGCAGGAATGCCCGAGGTTCAGGCAAGACCTGATAGAAGTGTTTAAAATAATGTGAGGAATAGATAGGGTAGACAGTCAGAATCTTTTTCCTAGTATGGGAAAATCAAATCCTAGATTGTAGCTTTACGGTGAAGTTTTTCCCCCCGGGGGGGGTGGGTGCCTGGAACACGCTGTCACGGATGGTGGTGGAGGCAGATACGATAGTGGCTTCTATGATACATAGATAGGTTCATAGTTATGAAAGGGATGGAGGGATATGGCCGATAAGAGATGGTCTTGGCATCATGTTCAGCATGGACATTGTGGGCCGAAGGGCCTGTTCTTATTTCGACTTTAGAGATGCAGCGTGGATACAGGTCCTTCGGCCCACCTGCTGACAAGCGATCACCCCGTACACTAGCACTATCCTAGACACACTGGGAACAATTTACAATTTTACCAAAGCCAATTCACCTGCAAACCTGGATGTCTTTGGAGTTTGGGAGGAACTGGACCACCCGGGATAAAACCCACACGGGTCACGGGGAGAACGTGTGTACAGACAGCCCCCGTAGTCAGGATCAAGCACGCGTCTCTGGCGCTGTAAGGCAGCAACTCTACCGCTGTGCCACCGTGCTGCCCCTGTGGGTACAGTCCTGCATGGACTGATCTACGTACTATCATGATTCGCACATGTCAGGAGTCACATCGTAGAAATTAATATTTTGCAAAGTATGGATTAAAAAAAAAAAAGTATTTGGTTGGACTTTAATAATAATAATAATGGATGGGATTTATATAGCACCTTTCTAATACTCAAGGCGCTTTACATCGCATTATTCATTCACTCCTCAGTCACACTCGGTGGTGGTAAGCTACTTCTGTAGCCACAGCTGCCCTGGGGCAGACTGACGGAAGCGTGGCTGCCAATCTGCGCCTACGGCCCCTCCGACCACCACCAATCACTCACACACATTCACACACAGGCAAAGGTGGGTGAAGTGTCTTGCCCAAGGATACAACGACAGTATGCACTCCAAGCGGGATTAGAACCGGCTACTTTCCGGTCGCCAGCCGAACACTTAGCCCATTGTGCCATCTGTCGTCCCATTTGACTGGGAGTCCCATTGTACGAGGCTGGGGATTACTAATGTATTACCTGCTGTATCAGCACTAAATACAGAATACATCTCCTGGAATGAATGATACCTTGTCATGAGCTTCCTGGCATTTGGCTGTAGAACCTTTTTCAGGCTGTGGATTGCCATTGAGACCATCCCACCTACTAGCACAGACATGATGGGCCAAACAGTCACCTTTGGCAAGATAAATCTTCCATGATTCAGTCTCGCTACCGAAAGTCAAGTCAAGTCACTTTTATATCTATAGTACATTTAAAAAACAACTCTCGTTGACCAAAGTGCTTTACATTGGTGGAGGTACTAACATAGAAACATAGAAACATAGAAACATAGAAAATAGGTGCAGGAGTAGGCCATTCGGCCCTTCGAGCCTGCACCGCCATTCGATATGATCATGGCTGATCATCCAACTCAGTATCCTGTACCTGCCTTCTCTCCATACCCCCTGATCCCTTTAGCCACAAGGGCCACATCTAACTCCCTCTTAAATATAGCCAATAGAACTGGCCTCAACTACCTTCTGTGGCAGAGAATTCCACAGATTCACCACTCTCTGTGTGAAAAATGTTTTCCTCATCTCGGTCCTAAAAGATTTCCCCCTTATCCTTAAACTGTGACCCCTTGTTCTGGACTTCCCCAACATCGGGAACAATCTTCCTGCATCTAGCCTGTCCAACCCCTTAAGAATTTTGTAAGTTTCTATAAGATCCCCCCTCAATCTTCTAAATTCTAGCGAGTACAAGCCGAGTCTATCCAGTCTTTCTTCATATGAAAGTCCTGCCATCCCAGGAATCAGTCTGGTGAACCTTCTCTGTAACGTTATACAACAGTGGTTCATATATTAAGTCCATACATAAATACAGACATATAGCCCTCCCTCAGAGGACGTCAAGAAAGGCTTGAGAGGAAAGGTGAGTTTGGAGTCGATGGAGGGGGCAGTTCTGATGGGAAGAGGGATGCTGTTCCACAGTCTAGGGGCTGCAACCGCAAAGGTGCGGTCGCCCCTGAGCTTATGCCTAGACCACGGGATGCTCAATAACCCCAAGTCGGCCGATCTGAGGGACCTGGAGGTGGTGTGGTGGGTAAGCAGACTTTTGATGTAGGTGGGGGCAAGCCCATTGAGGGCTTTGTAGACATAAAGGAGGATCTTGAAATTGATTCGGAAATGTTTAAAGGCCCCTTGGAAAGTTGAAGTTATTGGCAATGTGGAAGTCCTGAAGACTTGGCTTAAAGGCTGAGACACAGGGACTCAGTAGACAAGGGGCTGAGACAAGCGTAGAAACTGAGACAAGAACTGCTCAAGGTACAATTTTTATTGGAGAAAGTGATGCGGTAAGGAGGAGAGAGGCAACACAGAGAAAGATCCAGAACATCTTCAGACCTAGCTCGGTGGCGCAGCGGTAGAGTTGCTGCCTTACAGCGCCAGAGACCCGGGTTCGATCCTGACTACGGGCGCTGTCTGTACGGGGTTTGTACGTTCTCCCCGTGACCCGCGTGGGTTTTCTCCGAGATCTTTGGTTTCCTCCCACACTCCAAAGACGTACAGGTTTGTAGGTTAATTGGCTTCTGTAAATTGTGAATTGTCCCGAGAGCGTTGGATAGTGTTAGTCTATG
Source organism: Amblyraja radiata (assembly GCF_010909765.2). Taxonomy (NCBI): domain Eukaryota; kingdom Metazoa; phylum Chordata; class Chondrichthyes; order Rajiformes; family Rajidae; genus Amblyraja; species Amblyraja radiata. The sequence goes on from NC_045961.1 coordinate 103,196,109, forward strand.
GGGTGATCGCTGGTCGGCACGGACTCGGTGGGCCGAAGGACTGGTTTCCGCACTGTATCTCTAAAGTATAAGGTCTAAAGGATGATCAATGGTCAGCGTGGATCCGGGGGTGATCTGTGACTCTATAACAATTCAGTGCAACCAAAGATAGGACATAGTTCATAGTTGTCTAAACTAAACTGAACTAAATTAAACTAAAAGTAAGCACTTTTGAAGATACATCTGAAGAAGAAGGGTCTCGACTACAAATGTCACCCATCCCTTCTCTCCAGAGATGTTGCCCATCCCACTGAGTTACTCCAGCATTTTGTGTCTATCTTCTGTTTAAACCAGCATCTGCAGTTCCTTCCTACACACTGGCTTGTCTGAGGTTTATGGGGAGAAGGCAGGAGAATGGGGTTAAGAGGGAAGGATAAATCAGCCATGATTGAATGGCAGAGTAGACTTTTTAAGTTTAGTTTAGAGATACAGTGCAGAAACAAGCCATTCGGCCCACCGGGTCCGCGCCGGCCAATGATCCCCGCACATCAACACGGTCCTACACACGAGGGAGAATTTTTACATTTACACCAAGCCAATTAACCGACAAACCTGCACGTCTTTGGAGTGTGGGAGGAAACCGAAGATCTCGGAGAAAACCCGCGCAGGTCACGGGGAGAACGTGCGGACTCCGTACAGACAGAACTCGCAGTCGGGATCGAACCCGGGTCTCCGGCGCTGCATTCGCTGTAAGTCAGCAGCTCTACCGCTGCGCCACCGTGACCGCCCTGATGGGCCAAATGGCCTCATTCTGCTCCTATACCTGATGAACGTAAACGAATAGTGAGAGGTAAATGTTGTTATTGAGGGAAGCAAGCCAGAACAGGAGGGAAAAGCACTGCCGGAAAACAAACTAACCTAATGAATACAAGTTGAGTCTTGTTCAATTATTTAACACACTCGAAAACGCCCGTAAAACAGCTCGATGAAAATGTACTGTTACAGATGTCCCTACATGCTAGAAAATAACTTAAATAGCTCAATAAAAATAAAGTTTGTTCAACTATTTGCAAGGATTGTTTTAATTAAATGGTTTCATGCACTCAAAGTGGCAGATATGAAATAAATTAGGCTGCAGGAACTGCAGATGCTGGGAACTCGAGCAGCAAAATCACAGAGTTTCCCGCTAAACTGTTCCCATTGTACTCATGCTAGACCCATATCCCTCTAAACCTTTCCAACCATGTCTCTGCCCAGTTGGTGGGAGTTGATGGGAATGTGGGGAGAATAAATGTGAGGTTATCCACTTTGGTAGCAAAAACAGGAAGGTAGATTACTATCTAAATGGTGCCAAGTTGGGAAAAGGGGAAGTACACGGGATCTGGGGGTCCTTGTACATCAGTCCATGAAAGTAAGCATGCAGGTACAGCAGGCAGTGAAGAAAGCGAATGGCATGTTGGCCTTTATAACAAGAGGAGTTGAATATAGGAGCAAAGAGGCCCTTCTGCAGTTGTACAGGGCCCTAGTGAGACCACACCTGGAGTATTGTGTGCAGTTTTGGTCCCCTAATTTGAGGAAGGACATTCTTGCTATTGAGGTAGTGCAGCGTAGGTTTACAAGATTAATTCCCGGGATGGCGGGACTGTCATATGCTGAGAGAATGGAGCAGCTGGGCTTGTATACTCTGGAGTTTAGAAGGATGAGAGGATATCTCATTGAAACATATAAGATTGTTAAGGGTTTGGACACACTAGAGGCAGGAAACATGTTCCTGATGTTGGGGGAGTCCAGAAACAGGGGCCACAATTTAAGAATAAGGAGTAATTTCTCAGAGAGAGTGGTGAGTGTGGAATTCTCTGCCTCAGAGGGCAATGGAGGCACACAGCCACACACTCACTCACATTCTATCACACACACACACACAATCACTCTCACACACACACACACAATCACTCTCACACACAATCACTCTCACACACACGTGCTCACAACACAGAACCAATGAGGGACAGCAATGTACATCCATATTTTCCCTTTGCATTGTAATAAAACTGTTTGTTCCCTTGTAGGAATAAATCAACAAGCAGGCTTCAAGCACATCTCAACCATAAATCCCCCTGAGCTATTCAGAGTGCACGATATACATTTTATTGCATTAAGGTTGAGAGCATTTTTATTGCATTAATCTTGAGAGCTCCCATCAGAGAGAGGTGGAGAACTTTGTCAAAGTGGGCCTACCTTGTGGAGATTTCGCAGTCAAGCTGGCAGACGAAATGTGTAGGAACGAACCGCAGATAACTTCACATTCACAGGTGACAGGAGCAGAATTAGGCCATTCGGCCCATCAATTCTACTCCGCCAATCCATCATGGCTGATCTATCTCTCCCTCCTAACCCCATTCTCCTGCCTTCTCCCCATAACCCCTGACACCCGCACTAATCAAGAATCTATCTAGCTCTCCCTTAAAAATATCCACCGAAAGTTGTGACCACTGCCCAGTCTATCACCGGCTCTGACCTCCCCACCATCGAAGGGATCTATCCCAGTCACTGCCTCAACATCATCAAAGACCCACACCATCCTGGCCACACACTCGTCTCACCATTGCCATCGGGAAGAAGGTACAGGAGCCTGAAAACTGTAAAGTCCAGGTTCAGGAACAGCTACTTCCCTACAGCCATCAGGCTATTAAACACAACAACCTCATAAGCTATGAACTACAATAGACTATTATTATTAATATTATTGCACTGTTATTGTTTGGTTTGTTTGTTTTTTGTTATATTATTTATTATGTTACATATTCTGTTGTGCTGCAGCAAGTAAGAATTTCATTGTTCTATCGGGGACATATGACAATAAAATACTCTTGACTTGGCCTCCACTGCCTTCTGCAGCAAATAGTTCCACAGATTCACTACCCTCTGAATAAAGAAATTCCTCCTCATCTCCTTCCAGAAGGAATGTCCTTGAAATTCTGAGGCTGTGACCTCTGGTCCTGGACTCTCCCACTAATGGATAATGCCTGTGGTTTATACTGGAGTAACTCAGTGAGACAGGCAGCATCTCTGGAGAGAAGGAATTAGGTGACGTTTGAGGTCAAGACCCTTCTTCACTCTGAGGGAGAGTGAGATGCACTGAGAGAATGAGAGAGAGACTCTGAGTCAGGAAACAGGCCCTTCGGCCCAACTCGCCCACACCAGCCAATGTCCCAGCTACATTAGTCTCACTTGCCTGCGCTTGGTCCATATCCCTCCAAGCCTATCCTATCCATGTACCCGTCCAACTGTTTCTTCAACAATGGGATAGCCCCAGCCTCAACTACCTCCTCTGGCAGCTTGTTCCATACACGCACCACCGTCTGTGTGAAAAGGTTACCCCTCAGATTCCTGTTAAATCTTTCCCCTTCACCTTGAACCTATGTCCTCTATATATTCTATGTTTAGTTTAGTCCTCAATTTCCCCTATTCTGGGCAAGAGACTCTACCCGATCTATTCCTCTCATGATTTTATACACCTCTATAAGATCACCCCTCACCCTCCTGCGCTCCATGGAATAGAGACCCAGCCTACTCAACCTCTCCCTATAGCTCACACCTTCTAGTCCTGGCAACACCCTGAGAGAGGGAGAGAGAGAGGGAGAGAGGGGCTCTGCAATGAGGCCTACTAGAAGTATATAAAATTATGAAATGTGTAGATAGGATAGACAGACAGTAGGTTTTAGCCAGGGTGGAAATGTCAAAGATTTGATGGAGATTAGAGCAAGTGCAGACCCGTTGGGTCTGCTCCCCCAACGCACCCGTTCCCTTCCCGTAGCCCCCACGGGAGACGTGGTCCTCCGCCTCAAGCCGTTCCCGAATGAAAGATTCCAGCGCTTCCCCTGCCTCCCTCAGCAGTGGGCTTTCAAAAAATTCCTATTATACTTGCCCTGCGTGTTGCAACAGCAATTCGCCCTCACCCTCCTGTGAGGTGAAAGGTGAGATGGGCAACGTTTAAAGGAGATGTGCGGAAAGTGGTGGAAGCTTGGAGCATGAAGCCAGGAGTGGTGGTGGTGGAGGCGGGTATGAGAATGGCTTTACGAGGCTTTTAAGTAGGCACAAGGGAATAAAGGGACATGGATCGCGTGCAGGCAGTGGAGATCTGTCTGACTCGGCATTGGTATGTTCGACAGGGACACTATGGGTAGTGTTGCCAACTGTCCCGTATTAGCCGGGACATCCCGTATATTGGGCTAAATCGGTTTGTCCCGTACGGGACCGCCCTTGTCCCGTATTTTGACCTTTTGTCCCTTATTTGGGAGTGAGAAGATTGGCGACATGAGCTGCAAGCTGAAGGGCCTGTACCTGTACTGTACAATATTAGCCTGATGGTTGCGAGGAAGAAGCTGTCCTCAATGTTCAGGCCTCTGTAGCTATTAGTCCTTTGTTTTAGTTCTATAGACACAGCGGCACGGTGGCTCAGCGGTAGAGTTGCTGCCTTACAACGAATGCAGCACCAGAGACCCTGGTTTAATCCCGACTACGGGTGCTGTCTGTACGGAGTTTGCACGTTCTCCCCGTGACCCGCGTGAGTTTTCTCCGAGATCTTCAGTGTCCTCCCACACTCCAAAGACGTACAGGTTTGTAGGTTAATTGGCTTGGTATAAATGTAAATTGTCCCTAATGTGGGCTGGATAGTTTTATGCCCCTGTCCCACTTAGGAAACCTGAACGGAAACCTCTGGAGACTTTGTGCCCCACCCAAGGTTTCCGTGCGGTTCCAGGAGGTTTTTGTCAGTCTCCCTACCTGCTTCCACTACCTGCAACCTCCGCCAACCACCTGCAACCTCCGGGAACTGCACGGAAACCTTGGGTGGGGCACAAAATCTCAAGAGGTTGCCAATCATGTTTCCTAAGTGGGACAGGGGCATTAGTGTGCGGGGATCGCTGGTCGACGTGGACTCGGTGGGCTGAAGGGCCTGTTTCCGCGCTGTATCTCTAAACTAAACTATACGGACAGTACTGTTTATTGAGGCTGGCACGACAACTTGCTGGACAGTTACAATACGTTACAATAAACTGCTTCTACCTTAAGTCTGTTTCAACCTAAAATCCAAGAGTCCACCAACTATTCTGCTTATTTCATAGAACATACACCTGGCCAGTGACTAGTGGGGTGCCACAGGGATCTGTGTTGGGTCCACTGTTGTTTGTCATGTACATCAATGATCTGGATGATGGTGTGGTAAATTGGATTAGTAAGTATGCAGATGATACTAAGATAGGTGGGGTTGCGGGTAATGAAGTAGAGTTTCAAAGTCTACAGAGAGATTTATGCCAGTTGGAAGAGTGGGCTGAAAGATGGCAGATGGAGTTTAATGCTGATAAGTGTGAAGTGCTACATCTTGGCAGGACAAATCAAAATAGGACGTACATGGTAAATGGTAGGGAATTGAAGAATGCAGGTGAACAGAGGGATCTGGGAATAACTGTGCACAGTTCCCTGAAAGTGGAATCTCATGTAGATAGGGTGGTAAAGAAAGCTTTTGGTGTGCAGGCCTTTATAAATCAGAGCATTGAGTATAGAAGTTGGGATGTAATGTTAAAATTGTACAAGGCATTGGTGAGGCCAATTCTGGAGTATGGTGTACACTTTTGGTTGCCTAATTATAGGAAGGATGTCAACAAAATAGAGAGAGTACAGAGGAGATTTACTAGAATGTTGCCTGGGTTTCAGCAAATAAGTTACAGAGAAAGGTTGAACAAGTTAGGGCTTTATTCTTTGGAGCGCAGAAGGTTAAGGGGGGACTTGATAGAGGTCTTTAAAATGATGAGAGGGATAGACAGAGTTGACGTGGATAAGCTTTTCCCACTGAGAGTAGGGAAGATTCAAACAAGGGGACATGACTTGAGAATTAAGGGACAGAAGTTTAGGGGTAACATGAGGGGGAACTTCTTTACTCAGAGAGTGGTAGCGGTGTGGAATGAGCTTCCAGTGAAGGTGGTGGAGGCAGGTTCGATTTTATCATTTAAAAATAAATTGGATAGTTATATGGACGGGAAAGGAATGGAGGGTTATGGTCTGAGCGCAGGTATATGGGACTGGGGGAGAATAAGTGTTCGGCACGGACTAGAAGGGTCGAGATGGCCTGTTTCCGTGCTGTAATTGTTATATGGTTATATGGTTATAGTGGCGCAGCGGTAGAGTTGCTGCCTTACAGTGAAGCGAACAGGGTTCGATCCCAAACATGGGTGCTGTCTGTACAGAGTTTGCACAGAGTCCACGCCGACCAGCGACCCCCACACACTATCCTACATACACTAGGGACAATTTACAATTTCACCAAGCCAATTAACTTACAATCTAGCTGATCTACGTCGATGAGACCAAGCATAGGCTTGGCGATTGCTTTGCCGAACGCCTCCGCTCGGTTCGCAATAACCAAATAACCAGTGGCTCAGCACTTCAACTCCCCCTCCCATTCCGAATCCGACCTTTCTGTCCTGGGCCTCCTCCACGGTCAGAGTGAGGACCACTGGAAATTGGAGGAGCAGCACCTCATATTCCGTTTGGGCAGTCTGCACCCCAGCGGCATGAACATTGGCCTCTAATTTCAGGTAGTCCTTACTGTCTCCTCCCCTTCTCAGCTCTCCCTCAGCCCACTGGCTCCACCTCTTCCTTTCTTCTTCATGCCCCCCTGCATCAGTCTGAGGAAGGGTTTCATCCCCGAAACGTTGCCCATTTCCTTCGCTCAGTGGGACAGGCAGCATCTCTGGAGAGAAAGGATGGGTGACGTTTGTGCAGAAGGGTCTCGACCCGAAACGCCACCCGTTCCTTCTCTCCAGAGATGCCGCCTGTCCCGCTGAGTTACTCCAGCATTTTGTGTCTGTCCTCCACGATCTAGCTCAGTCACCACCGTACCCGTTCGATGGAGAGTTGACAGTGGATCGGTCAGGAGGATGAACGGAATCAATAAAAGGGCCAAACCACTCGAGGCAAAAATTAAATTAATTAAATCAATTAAAGGGTGGCACGGTGGCGCAGCGGTAGAGTTGCTGCCCCACAGCACCAGAGACCCGGGTTCAATCCTGACAACGGGTGCTGTCCGTACGGAGTTTGCACGTTCTCCCCGTGGGTTTTCTCCGAGATCTCGGTTTCCTCCCACACTCCAAAGACGAGCAGGTTTGTAGGATAACTGGCTTGGTAAATGTAAAAATTGACCAGTGTGTGTAGGATAATGTTGATGTGCAGCGACTGCTGGTCAGCGTGGACCCGGTGGGCCGAAGGGCCTGTTTCCACGCTGTACCTCTAAACTAAACTAAACTGAAGAAGGGTCCCGAACTGAAACATCACCCATCCTTTTTCTCCGGAGATGCCGCCTGACCCGCTGAGTTACTCTAGCACGTTGTGTCTATCTTCGGTATCAGCCAGCATCTCAAGTTCCTTGTTTCAACTAATAAAATCCTGCCCTACCCAACCTCGCCCTACAGCTCAGAAGCCTCCCTATAGTTCTTTTTATTTGTATGAATGAATAGGTTTATTGGCCAAGTATTCACATACAAGGAATTTGCCTTGGTGCTCAGCCCGCAAGTGACAACATGACATACAGTGACAGTTACAAATGACACATACAACATTAAACATTAATAATAAAACATTATCGATTAAACGTGTGAATTAAATAAAATACCACAGCAAAAGGAGGCTACAGATTTTTGGTTGTTGAGTAGAGCAACTACTCGTGGAAAAAAACTGTTTTTATGTCCGGCTGTGGCAGCTTTGACAGTCCGGATTCGCCTTCCAGAGGGAAGTGATTCAAAGAGTTTGTGGCCAGGGTGAGAGGGGTCAGAGATGATCTTACCCGCTCGCTTCCTGGCCCTTTGTATGGCTGTATGGTCATTCAAATCTCACTGTACCAAGAGTGCATGTGACAATAAACACAACTTGAACTTGAAATTCCGATAGATTGTTATTTTGCTCCAGATTCCAGCTTCTGCTGTGACTTGAGGCCCTACTGACTGAAGACGGTGTCTTCCCACAGTTTCCCACAGTATCCTCTGATGTACCAGTGAGGTGAATGGACATTGGTAATCAAGCTGGAACCCTCTTTCCCAAAGACAAAGCTGGAGCAGAGAGCGGTGAATCTGTGGAATTCTCTGCCACAGAAGGTAGTTGAGGCCACAATTCATTGGCTATATTTAAGAGGGAGTTAGATGTGGCCCTTGTGGCTAAAGGGATCAGGGGGTATGGAGAGAAGGCAGGTACAGGATACTGAGTTGGATGATCAGCCATGATCATATTGAATGGCGGTGCAGGCTCGAAGGGCCGAATGGCCTACTCCTGCACCTATTTTCTATGTTTCTATGTAACTCAGCGGTTCAGGCAGCATCTCTGGAGAGAAAGAACAGGTGACGTTTCAGGTCAAGACCCTTCAGAGTGAGAGCCAGGTGAGAGGGATCCAAGAGACACACATAGAACAAATTACTGAAAGGTACGCAAAGAAATAGATCATAGAAACATAGAAAATAGGTGCAGGAGTGTTAATTCCAAGGTCGACACAAAATGCTGGAGTAACTCAGTGGGACAGGCAGCATCTCTGGAGAGAAAGAATGGGTGACGTTTCAGGCAGAAACCCTTCTTCAGACTGAGAGGGAAACGAGAGGTATGGAAGGGTCAGGTGTGAAAAGGAGAGATCAAAGGGGACTGAAGTTGAAGGAAAATGCAGAATAGATCGCTGTTAGCTTGGGGAAGGTGACAACGAGGTATGCAATGTAAAATTTAATCAGGAAGACAGTCGGACTGGTCGGAGAACTAGGAAGGGGGAGGGATGGAGAGCATGTACTCCAGCATTTTGCATCTATCCTCGATGTAAATCAGCATCTGCAGTTCATTCCCCTATGAAACAAAAATGGAGAACTAAAGAACTAATTGACAATAGACAATAGGTGCAGGAGGAGGCCACTCGGCCCGTCGAGCCAGCGCCACCATTCAATGTGATCATGGCTGATCATCCCCAATCAGTACCCCGTTCCTGCCTTCTCCCCATATCCCCTGACTCCGCTATCTTTAAGAGCTCTATCTAGCTCTCTCTTGAAAGTATCCAGTGAACCCGCCTCCACCGCCCTCTGGGGCAGAGAATTCCACAGACCATATAACCATTACAGCACGGAAACAGGCCATCTCGGCCCTTCTAGTCCGTGCCGAACACTTATTCTCCCCTAGTCCCATCTACCTGCACTCAGACCATAACCTTCCATTCCTTTCCCGTCCATATAACTATCCAATTTATTTTTAAATGATAAAATCGAACCTGCCTCCACCACTTCCACTGGAAGCTCATTCCACACAGCTACCACTCTCTGAGTAAAGAAGTTCCCCCTCATGTTACCCCTAAACTTTTGTCCCTTAATTCTCAAGTCATGTCCTCTTGTTTGAATCTTCCCTACTCTCAATGGGAAAAGCTTATCCACAGACTCACAACTCTCTGCGGGAAAAAGTGTTTCCTCATCTCCGTTTGAAATGGCTTACTCCTTATTCTTAAACTGTGGCCCCTGGTTCTGGACTCTCCCAACATCAGGAACATGTCTCCTGCCTCTAGTGTGTCCAAACCCTTAATAATCTTATAAGTTTCAATAAGATATCATCTCATCCTTCTAAATTAAAGAACTAAACATGTATCAAGAAGGGTCTGGACCCGAAGCGTTTTCTCCAGAGATGCTGCCTGACCCGCTGGGTTATTCCAGCATTTTGGTGTGAAATAGCCTCTGCATTTCCTTCGTACACATGTTACAAATGCTAAGCCTGTCGCACAGCCAGGACCATCGCTTCGCCTGGTGCTGACGTCTTTCGCATTGTTGAGCACAAGAATTCAATTTTGCTAAGATTCTCCCAGAAGGATCAAGCCCTCTTGATTCCACTCTGCACTGCAAAATAAATACTGCATCATTCTCTCTGCCTGTGCTGTTCAGCCTGGGAGAATGAGCGAGACCCAGGCTGTGTTTACTTAGTAAGAGATGAAAGATTTATACCACTCTCAGGAGCGGGGCCAGAGGTGAATAGAAGGGACGATTCTGCGGGATTTAGGTACGGAGAGGCCGTGGGAAGTTTCTGACGTATAACCCTGGCATCGGAAATACTACATAACAAGAGGAGCCCATACATCATGAATGAATACGTTTATTGGCCACGTATCTACACATACAAGGAATTTGCCTTGGCGCTCCACTCCATTTTGTTGGTTCACATGCTTGATCAATGGTGTTTTATCATTAATGTTTTATTATTATTAGTGTTTTCTGATAATAATATCAATTATTATGATCTATTATTATGCAGCCCGTTTCCGCGCTGTGTCGCTCAAGTCTAGACTCTAAAATGTAACTGAAAGACACTACATTTGGAAAATATTAGGCTTGTCTTGGAGGGAAAAACCAGATCAATTTCTTTAGACATGGACACCCTTTACCGAATTCTTACAACAATAGCATGGTGCAACACAAATTTAAATTTAAATCCGATGCTGGATGGGGTGAGGCGGGCGGGCGGGGAAGGTGGGGGGGGGGGGGGGGGGGGGGGAAAGGTGGGGGTGAGGGGCAAGGTATATCTCCACCTTTCTTTTTCTCTTTTCTTATTTCTATATCTTTCTACCACACTACTTTGGTAGTTAAGGGGATTCTCTTTTGTTCTTCAATCTAGAAACATAGAAACATAGACAATAGTTGCAGGAGGAGGCCATTCGGCCCTTCGAGCCAGCACCGCCATTCATTGTGATCATGGCTGATCATCCCCTATCAATAACCCGTGCCTGCCTTATCCCCATATCCCTTGACTCCACTAGCCCCTAGAGCTCTATCTAAATCTCTCTTAAATCCATCCGGTGACTTGGCCTCCACTGCCCTCTGTGGCAGGGAATTCCACAAATTCACAACTCTCTGGGCAAATTTTTTTTCCTCACCTCCGTCTTAAATGGCCTCCCCTTTATTCTAAGACATATCTTTTCACTTTCTACTTCTTTTCTTTCATGTTTTCTTTTTTCATTTTCATAATTTGTTACAAGGTTAAAAATGAAGGGTATCATTTTCGATGCCGAATGTTTTATCTCTGTACAATTGGTTCTAATAAAAATAAAATAAATAAAGAACATGTAACTGAACAGTGCATTAGCGCTGTGTAATAAAGGATAGACTATCTGCCAGCCACAGATTACGAGAATAGAGTTACACGTTTGAAAAGCGAGATTGTTATTTTAGCTAATACAATCAGGCATTGTTATTCAACTCAGCCAGAGTGTTGGTGCATGGAACACAAGTGTCAGGGCATCGCGCAGAAATTATATTTCATATCAGCACAGAATTGAATTACTTACATGCAACATTCGACCTATTTTCTATCCCAATCCTAATGCCTGGTCCTGATGGCACTGTACGTCAGGCAGTTGTGAAGCAATACTTGAATGTATATTTTTCAACTCATTTGGATGACAAAAGGAGCAACTCAGCGGGTCAGGCAGCATCTGTGGAGAACATGGATAGGTGACGTTTCACAGAGTGTTGGAGTAACTCAGCGGGTCAGGCAGCATCTGTGGAGAACATGGATAGGTGACGTTTCACAGAGTGCTGGAGTAACTCAGCGGGTCAGGCAGCATCTGTGGAGAACATGGATAGGTGATGTTTCACAGAGTGCTGGAGTAACTCAGCGGGTCAGGCAGCATCTGTGGAGAACATGGATAGGTGACGTTTCACAGAGTGCTGGAGTAACTCAGCGGGTCAGGCAGCATCTCCGGAGAACATGGATAGGTGACGTTTCGGGTTGGGACCCTTCCTGAAGGGTCTCGACCCAAAACATCACCTATTCATTTTCTCCAGAGATGCTGCCTGACCCGCTGAGTTACTCCAGCACTCTGTGTCCTTTTGTTCATTGACCATCATTTGCAGTTAGCCATGGAGCATCACAGCTTGTATGTGTGGTTTAAACAGGACCATTTTGATTCCTGTGTTTGTACACACAGCACATTCAGAAAGTATTCAGACCCCTTCACTGTTTCCACATTTTGTTATGTTACAGCCTTACTCTAGAATTGATTAAATCCATTTTTTTTTTATCATCAATCTACACACAATACCCCATAATAAAAAAATCGAAAACAGGTGTTTAGAAATTTTTGCAAAGTAATTAAAAATAAATAACTGAAATATCGGATTTACATAAGTATTCAGACCCTTTACTCAGTACCTTGTTGAGGCACCTTTGGCAGCGATTACAGCCTCAAGTCTTCTTGGGTATGACGCTACAAGCTTGGCACAACTGTATTTGGGTCATTTCTCCCATTCTTCTCTGCAGATCCTCTCAAGCTCTGTCGGGTTGGATGGGGAGCGTCGATGCACAGCTATTTTCAGGTCCCTCCAGAGATGTTCGATCGGGTTCAAGTCCGGGATCTGGCTGGGCCACTCAAGGACATTCACAGACATGTCACGAAGCCACTCCTGCGTTGTCTTGGCTGTGTGCTTAGGGTCATTGTCCTGTTGGAAGGTGAACCTCCGCCCCAGTCTGAGATCCAGAACGCTCTGGAGCAGGTTTTCATCAAAGATCTCTCTATACATTGCTCCATTCATCTTTCCCTCGATCCCGACTAGTCTCCCAGTTCCTGCCACTGAAAAACATCCCCACAGCATGATGCTGCCACCACCATGCTTCACCGTGGGTATGGTATTGGCCAGGTGATGAGCGATGCCTGGTTTCCTCCAGACGTGACGCTTGGCATTCAGGCCAAAGAGTTGAATCTTGGTTTCATCAGACCAGAGAATCTTGTTTCTCATGGTCTGAGAGTCCTTTAGGTGCCTTTTGGCAAACTCCAAACGGCCTGTCATGTGCCTTTTACTGAGGAGTAGCTTCCATCTGGCCACTCTACCATAAAGGCTTGATTGGTGGAGTGCTGCAGATATAGTTGCCCTTCTGCAAAGTTCTCCCATCTCCACAGAGGAACTCTGTCAGAGTGATCATCAGGTTCTTGGTCACCTCACTGACCAAGGCCCTTCTCCCCTGATTGCTCAGATTGGCCGGGCAGCCAGCTCAATGAAGAGTCCTGGTGATTCCAAAGTTCTTCCATTTAGGAAACATAGAAACATAGAAACATAGAAATTAGGTGCAGGAGTAGGCCATTCGGCCCTTCGAGCTTGCACCGCCATTCAATATGATCATGGCTGATCATCCAACTCAGTATCCCGTACCTGCCTTCTCTCCATACCCTCTGATCCCCTTAGCCACAAGGGCCACATCTAACTCCCTCTTAAATATAGCCAATGAACTGGCCTCGACTACCCTCTGTGGCAGGGAGTTCCAGAGATTCACTACTCTCTGTGTGAAAAAAGTTCTTCTCATCTCGGTTTTAAAGGATTTCCCCCTTATCCTTAAGCTGTGACCCCTTGTCCTGGACTTCCCCAACATCGGGAGCAATCTTCCTGCATCTAGCCTGTCCAACCCCTTAAGAATTTTGTAAGTTTCTATAAGATCCCCTCTCAATCTCCTAAATTCTAGAGAGTATAAACCAAGTCTATCCAGTCTTTCTTCATAAGACAGTCCTGACATCCCAGGAATCAGTCTGGTGAACCTTCTCTGCACTCCTTCTATGGCAATAATGTCCTTCCTCAGATTTGGAGACCAAAACTGTACGCAATACTCCAGGTGTGGTCTCACCAAGACCCTGTACAACTGCAGTAGAACCTCCCTGCTCCTATACTCAAATCCTTTTGCTATGAAAGCTAACATACCATTCGCTTTCTTCACTGCCTGCTGCACCTGCATGCCCACTTTCAATGACTGGTGTACCATGACACCCAGGTCTCGCTGCATCTCCCCTTTTCCTAGTCGGCCACCATTTAGATAATAGTCTGCTTTCATGTTTTTGCCACCAAAATGGATAACCTCACATATTAACCTCACAGGAATGACGGAGGCCACTGTGCTCTTCGGGACCTGCAATGCTGCAGTAATTGTTTTACACCCTTCCCCAGATTTGTCTCAACACAATCCTGTCTCGGAGGTCTACGGACAATTCCTTCATCTTCATGGCTTGGTTTTCGCTCTGACATGCACTGTCAACTGTGGGACCTTATATAGACAGGGGTGTGCCTTTCCAAATCATGTCCAATCGATTTAATTTACCACTGGTGGTCTCCAATCAAGTTGTAGAAACATCTCAAGGATAATCAATGGAAACAGGATGAACCTAAACTCAACTTTGAGCATCATAGCAAAGGGTCTGAATAATTATGTAAATGTGATATTTCAGTTATTTCTTTTTAATTACTTTGCAAACATTCTAAAGACCTGTTTTTGCTTTTTTATACTGGGGTATTGTGTGTAGATTAATGATTAAAAAAATGAATTTAATCAATTTTAGAGAAAGGCTATAACGTAACAAAATGGGGAAAAGTGAAGGGGTCTGATTACTTTCTGAATGCACTGTATGTGTGTGTATATATATATATATATATATATATATATACACACACATACACCCACCCCTACACATATGTGTGTATATGTGTGTATGTATATATCGACCTATACAAAGACAGGAATCAACACAATCACATTTACATCAAATCACTCTGGTATTTTGTACTAAATATTTAATGCATTATTTCTCATTCTTATGCACCGGCATGATTCGCTGTCAATCATTTTGTAGTTGCAAACTGAACAGAAATGTAATCAAAATAGCTTAGAAGGTCAGCCGGATCCATTAAACATTAACTTCACCTGCTCTGCAATAATACAAACCTACAAATGGAAAAATACAAACTTTAACAAAAAAAAAACATTCGACTTAATCGGATGGAAATAGAAGGCAGGATAGAGACTTAATGTATCCTCAAATGTCAAGGCAAATCAGCTATTGTTTAATTCATATCTTTTGCTAATAAAATTCAGTTTGTAACAACTGGTAAATTGGCTCCAGTTGCAATGAGCTTAAAGTATAATGTGACACTGTCTAAATGCCAATTCCTAACCCTGCTGTTTAAGAAAGTACTGCAGATGCTGGAAAAATCGAAGGTAGACAAAAATGCTGGAGAAACTCAGCGGGTGAAGCAGCATCTATGGAGCGAAGGAATAGGTGACGTTTCGGGACGAGACCGAGACTGTCGGGTCTTGCACTAAACGCATTCACGTCATTCCCTATATTCTGTATCTGTACACCGTGGTTGACTCGATTGTAATCATGTATTGTCTTTCCGATGACTGGTTAGCCCACAACGAAGGCTTTTCACTGTACCTCGGTACACACGACAATAAACTAAACTAGATCCTCTACTTTTCTAGAAGTCTGAAGAGATTCAACTTGTCACCGAATACTCTCACCGGCTTCCATTGTAGAAAATATCAACAGACTATTAATAGACAATAGACAATAGGTGCAGGAGTAGGACATTCGACCCTTCGAGCCAGCACCGCCATTCACTGTGATCATGGCTGATCATCCCCAATCAGTACCCCGTTCCTGCCTTCTCCCCATATCCTCTGATCCTCTTTAAGAGCTCTATCTAACTCTCTCTTGAAAGCATCCAGAGAATCGGCATCCACTGCCTGCTGAGGCAGAGAATTCCACAGATTTCACAACTCTCTGGGTGAAAAAGTTTTTCCTCATCTCCGTTCTAAATGGCTTACCCCTTATTCGTAAACTGTGGCTGCGATTCTACAAACAGTTTGGATATACAGCGAGGAAACAGGCCCTTCGGCCCACAAGGAGAATGTGCTAACTCCACACGGGCAGTGCCCCAAGGACATGATTGGTCCCAAGTTCATACGTGATGGGAGCAGAATTAGGCCATTCGGCCCATCAAGTCTACTACACCATTCAATCACAGCTGATCTATCTTTCCCTCTCAACCCAATTTTTCTGGCTTCTCCCCATAACCCCTGATACCCGTACTAATCAGGAATCTATCAATCTTCACCTTAAAAATATCCATCAACTTGGCCTCCACAGCTTTCTGTGGCAATGAATTCCAGATTCACCACCTGGTGATTAAAGAAATTCATCCTCATCTCCTTTCTAAAGGTACATCCTTTTATTCTGAGGCTTGGCCTCTGGTCTTAGACTCTCGCACTAGTGGAAACAACCTCTCCACATCTACTGACTGATTCCTGGGATGTCAGGATTTTCATATGAAGAAAGACTGGATAGACTCGGTTTGTACTCGCTAGAATTTAGAAGATTGAGGGGAGATCTTATAGAAACTTACAAAATTCTTAAGGGGTTGGACAGGCTAGATGCAGGAAGCTTATTCCCGATGTTGGGGAGGTCCAGAACAAGGGGTCACAGTTTAAGGATAAGGGGGAAATCTTTTAGGACCGAGATGAGGAAAACATTTTTCACACAGAGTGGTGAATCTCTGGAATTCTCTGCCACAGAAGGTAGTTGAGGCCAGTTCATTGGCTATATTTAAGAGGGAGTTAGATGTGGCCCTTGTGGCTAAAGGGATCAGGGGGTATGGAGAGAAGGCAGGTACAGGATACTGAGTTGGATGATCAGCCATGATCATATTGAATGTCGGTGCAGGCTCGAAGGGCCGAATGGCCTACTCCTGCACCTATTGTCTATGTTTCTATGTTTACTCTACCCAGGCCTTTTACTATTCAGTAAGTTTGTATGAGATCTCCCCCTCATCCTTCTAAACTCCAGCGAGTGCAGGCCCAGTGTTGTCAAACGCTCATCATGCTAACCCAGTCATCCCTGGGGTATGATGAGCATTTGACAGCAATGGGCCTCTACTCGCTGGAGTTTAGAAGGTTGAAGGTTGAAGGTTAGAAGGTAGAAGGTTATAGATTTTCAAAGTCTACAGAGAGATTTAGGCTATTTGGAAGAGTGGGCTGAAAGATGGCAGATGGAGTTTAATGCTGATAAGTGTGAGGTGCTACATCTTGGCAGGACAAATCAAAATAGTAAATGGTAGCGAATTGAGGAATGCAGTTGAACAGAGGGATCTAGGAATAACTGTGCATAGTTCCCTGAAGGTGGAATCTCATGTAGATAGGGCTGTAAAGAAAGCTTTTGGTGTGCTGGCCTTTATAAATCAGAGCATTGAGTATAGAAGTTGGGATGTAATGTTAAAATTGTAGAAGGCATTGGTGAGGCCAATTTGGGAGTATGGTGTACAATTTTGGTCGCCAAATTATAAGAAAGATGTCAACAAAATAGAGAGTACAGAGGAGATTTACTAGAATGTTGCCTGAGTTTCAGCAACTAAGTTACAGAGAAAGGTTGAACAAGTTAAGTCTTTATTCTTTGGAGAGCAGAAGGTTAAGGGGGTAATTGATAGAGGTCTTTAAAATGATGAGAGGGATAGACAGAGTTGACGTGGATAAGCTTTTTCCATTGAGAGTAGGGAAGATTCAAACAAGAAGACATGACTTGAGAATTAAGGGACAAAAGTTTAGGGGTAACATGAGGGGGAACTTCTTTACTCAGAGTGGTAGCTGTGTGGAATGAGCTTCCAGTGGAAGTGGTGGAGGCAGGTTCGATTTTATCATTTAAAAATAAATTGGATAGGTATATGGACGGGAAAGGAATGGAGGGTTATGGTCTGAGTGCAGGTAGATGGAACTAGGGGAGAATAAGTGTTCGGCACGGACTAGAAGGGCCGAGATGGCTTGTTTTCATGCTGTAATTGTTATATGGTTATATGGAAAGGGGTCCTCATTGAAACTTACAGAATAATGAAGAGCATAGATAGAGTGGATGTGGAGAGAATGTTTCCACTGGTGGGAGAGTCTAGGACCAGAGGGCACAGCCTCAGAATTAAAGGGCGCTCTTTTTGAGAGGTGTTGAGGAGGAACTTCTTTAGTCAGAGGGTAGTTAATCTGTGGAACTCATTGCCACAGAGGGCTATGGAGGCCAAGTCAGTGGATATTTTTAAGGCAGAGATAGACAAATTCTTGATTAGAACGGGTGTCGAGGGTTATGGGGAGAAGGCAGGAAAATTGGATTAGGAGGCAGAGATCAGCCATGATTGGATGACGGAATGGACTCGACGGGCCGAATGGCCTAATTCTACTCCTATAACTTGTGGATTTGTGAACTTGGGATGATTCTCATAAACCTCCTCAGGAACCTCTCGAAAGCCAACAAGTTCTACCTGTTGAGTCATTGCATCATCCGGAATGTTCCTGGCATTTGCTGATTTAGTTCTATTCATGATCCATTTGGGTTTTTTACTAGAACTCAGTAGCTTTAGGATCAGCAAAAGCAAGATTAGCTCCTTAATCTAGGATTGATTTAATTACCTGAACTCTGGATCGATAGCATACGTCGCTAAATACTGAACCAATTATTTAGTTTAGTTTAGAGACACAGCGCGGAAACAGGCCCCTTCGGCCCACCGAGTCCGCACCGACCAGCGATCCCCGCACACTAAAGGGGCTGTCCCACTTAGACTATATTTAGGTGACTGCCGGCGAGTGTCACAGTCGTAGCGGATCGCCGAAAAACCGGCAACTGGACCCCCCTTCGACATAAAATTTGAAATAGATTCGTTACTTTAACAACAACAAAAACTGAAGTCGGCACCGGCAACAACCTACGTTACCCTGGCGACAACTACGACAACGCCTACGTCAGGAGAAGTCAAGCTACGCTCATTGGCGTCAAACCCACTGTCGCCGACTGCCTCCGAAAATGTTTCAACATGTTGAAAATCCAGCGGCGACCAGAAAGATGCTACGACTCTTTGGGCGACTGAGGGGACGACTCTCGACCGTACAGGCGACGCCCCGGTGACCATGTGGTGACAGCCTAGTCGCCTGTAGTCGCCTAAAAAGTCGCCTAAGTGGGACAGGCCCCTTAACCCTATCCTACACAACAGGCACATGCCACGAATAATTACTCAGGGTAGGCAGTCAGTCGGCTTTTTAAAAATCTTAAACCGCACATGGCCAGATTGTTCTCCTCTCCGTAAATTATAAAGTCTTCAAAAGCCTTATCTCTTAATAAAGTACCGTATTTCCCGGCTATGAAGACGCACCCCCATTTTGAGTTGCTACATTTTGAAAGGAGGCTGGTGGGACATAGAATTTCTGACGCTCAAAAAAATAAAATAAATAAAAATAAAGAAAGTAACAATTCAATTTGCGCACGAATTCCAAATCTCCTCCATTCTGAATTACTGAATGGGGCGGGGGTGGAGGGTGACGGCAGGTGGAGACATGGTGGGGAAAACGGGAGCACACCGGGACAAGTTGAATCAGTTGTCATCTTATTGAATGACAATACTAGTTCAAGGGACCAATTGGGGACGAGAGTTCCTTTCACAGCGTGTGAGGAGTCTGGCCAGGGGTAAAGTTGTGGGGAGGGCAGGAGCGTTGAGAAGGAGGGGGTCGGGGATCATGCCGGTAACTCACTCACTCACCGCTGCCGCCGCGCTCCGGGCGCGGAGCCACAGCATTGTGGCCAGGTAGGGACGTAGCTCGGGTGGTTGCGAGCGGCCACCGTTGGAATCTCAGCACCTTCTGCCGGCCAGCTCACCTCTGGCAGTGCTCTCCATCTGAACAGTGAGGGGACCGGCTCAAGAGCAAAGATCATAGAGCTCAGCGGGTCAGTGAGCGATGGATAATATCACAGCGGGCGGTGGAGCTTACTCCTGTGTCAGCGTAAACACGGGACCAATTGAGGTTACCGTGGAAGTGGCGGCGCTGCCCTGGCAGCAGCGGCTCACCTGCAGTCCGTCTGTTTTTGCTTTTTTGTGTTGTTTTTTTTCGTTTTGGTTAGTCTAGTTTTTTGTTTTTTTAGTTTGTATTTGGGGGGGGGGGGTTGAAACAGGGCTTGCTGTCTCTCCCTGCGGGGGAATGCGACTTTTTTGTCGTATTCCCCTTCTCTGCCTCCGTCTGCGCTGAGGCCTAATGGCGGAGCTGGCGACCTCGAGGCTCAGGAGGCAGAGCCCGCCAGGACTCGCCCTGAGCTCGATGACGTGATGACGGTCCGGCTCGGGGCTGGAACAGTGCTTCCGTGAGGGGCTGTGACGCTCCCGTGAGGGCGGCCAGCACGAGGGAGGAACGGTGCTCCCGTCGGAGTGGCCGAGCTCGGGGAGGTACGGCGCTCCCAGCCCGAGGGAGGAGCGGCGCCCAGTCGGGGCGGCCCAGCCCGAGGGAGAAGCGGCGCCCAGTCGGGGCGGCCCAGCCCGAGGGAGAAGCGGCGCCCAGTCGGGGCGGCCTAGCGCGAGGCTGAGACGGTGGCGGTACTCACGTGAGGGCGATCCGGCTCGGGGCTGGAACGGTGCTCCGGTGGCTGGGACGGCGTTCTGGCGGCGGTGACCTGAGTCCGGGGTTCGGCCGCGGGCCAGCGGCTGTGTCAGCAGGACTGGTGGACGGCAGCTTCGACCACCCCGGGCCGCGGTGATTGAGCCGCGGGACTGTTTTTAACATCGCCCGGTGGGGTATCGCCTCAGCGCAGAGGGAGAAGAGGAGGGAAGAGACTGCAGCCCTAAGGCTTTTGCCTCCATCACAGTGAGAAAGTGTTATGTGGACTCGCTGTGGTGGATGTTAATGTGTGTTTATTGTTGTTTTTTATTATATTGTATGTATGTATGACTGCAGGCACGAAATTTCGTTCAGACTTCGGTCTGAATGACAATAAAGGAAACCCTGTAACCCTGTACTCGTACTGACACATGGAGTAAGCTCCACCGCCCGCTGTCCTGTTATCCTTCGCCCGCTGACCCGCTCTTGAGCTGGTTGCTGGCATGATCCCCGACCCCCTCCTTCTCAACGCTCCTGCCCTCCCCGCAACTTTACCCCTGGCCAGACTCCCTATATGCTGTGAAAGAAACTCTCCCCCCCCCAGCAGTGCTGTCCTTTTACAGCCTCTTCCCACTTTACAGCCGCTTCCCATCAGCTGCTAGTTCTTGATGTTGCTGTACTGAGGGATAACCAAGTCTATCTTTCTTGGCTTATAACCTAACCTTCGGCCTCCAAGACTCATGTACATTTTTGTGCCTTATTTTTGGCTTAAAAATAGCGTCTTCATTGCCGGGAAGTTGGGTATTTTAAAACATATAGCTCAAAGAAATGTACTTACCACATCATTTGTTCACAAACTCCATTCTTCTCTCTTTGTTTCTCAAGATACTCTTGAAATAATGACAACCCATGTTTGAAAAACCCACCAAGAAACTTGCGCAGTCCGCAGTCCACGGTGCAAAGGCAGAATTTCAGCTGCCTTCAGCTCCCCTTGTCATTGACGGCTTGAAGCAGCATCGACGGCACGTGGGCTGCACAGACCTTCACATATCACATGTACTGCGGTTGAAAGGCACGGAGAATTATGCCTACCTAAGAATTCAATTTCATAGGTAGGCATAATTCTCCCATGCCTTTAGGGCAACAAATCTACCGCTGTGCCACTGTTCTGCCAGCTGAGCCATTGCCACATCCCGAATGTTCCTGGCATTTTCTGATTTTGTTGTATTGACGATACAGTTGGGTTTTTACAGCAACCCAGTAGCTTTAGGATAAGAAGAAGGAAGATTAGCTCCCTTAATCCCAGATTTATTTAACGACTCGCGTTTAAATTCCTCAACTGGGAATCAAACTCATATCTCTGGATCGATAGCCCAGGTCGCTAACGACTTATCCACCACTGGGTGACCACCTCACCAATCCCACTAGTCCCGTACTTCACAGGAGGCGTTCGAGTTCTGTCACGGCCAAGAATTCTCCAGGCAAGGGAAGGTTTATGTTTATTATTGTCATGTGTACCATGGAACAACAGAGAAGCTTAGTTTTGCATGCTCGCCAATCAAATCAGACAACACTGTACATAGATGCAATAAACCAAACTCAAGTACAGTAGGTGGAGCAAAGGGGAAGATACAGAATGCAGAATATAGTTCTCAGCATTGTACAATTTGATACCATACGATAGAACGTTATTTATCCCAGGACGGAGATTGCTCTGCCAACCGTCATCAAACACAAGATGCATGAAACATGGAATCAAAGTGACGAGTGGAGAGGATTGGGGACGTGCAAAGATTGGGGGGAGGGGGTGAGAGGGGTGGGGGGGGAGTGAGTCTACCCCACGGCAGAACAAGGAGGAGGAGTTTGATAGCCGCAGGGAAGAAGGATCTCGGTGGCTCAGCGGTAGAGTTGCTGCCTTACAGCAAAACGCAGCGCCAGAGACCCGGATTCGATCCTGACTACGGGCGCTGTCTATACGGAGTGTGCACGCTCTCCCCGTGACCCGCGTGGGTTGTCTCCGAGATCTTTGGTTTCCTCCCACACACTCCAAAGACGTACAGGTTTGTAGGTTGATTGGCTTGGTAAATGTAAAATTGTCCAAGTTGGCGATATGCAGAGTACTGCCCTGCTGACTACAACATTCAGCAGGTTCAGAAGGTTGTGGCGTTCGGTGCTGCATCTTTGTGTAACCAGTCTGTTGCTGAAGGTGCTCCTCAGGTTGACCAGTGTGTCACAGAGGGGGTGTGAGCTGTATTGTCCAGGATGCTCTGCAGTTTGAGGAGCATCCTCCCCTCCGAGACCAACCTCCCGTGAATCCAACTCCGACCCCAGGACGGAGCCAGGCTTCCTGATGAGTGCATCAGTGACCGCATTTGATTGTAGCGCATCAGTGGGAACACTCACCCCCCTGCGGGAACTATACATCAGAAGGTGCAAATCCAGGGCCAACAAGATCATGGGAGACCCCTTCCACCCCAGCAACGGACTGTTCCAGCAGCTACGGTCAGGCAAACGCCTCCGTTGCCATGCTGTGAAAACGGAGAGGATGAGAAGGAGTTTCTTCCCAGAGGTGATTAGGACTGTAAAACCCTATCTCACCAGGGACTACCTTTACTGGACCATTCTACTGTTGTGATGTATTTTTTAAATCGCTGTTTTTTTCTCTTTTTTCCTCCCACAGATATGTAATATGTGAATTTGTGTTTCTGTTCCATTCTGTTTTGTAGTTTGTTTTTGCACAATCCGCAAGCATTGCCACTTTTCATTTCACTGCACATCTCGTATGTGTATGTGACCAATAGACTTGACTAGTTGTGGAGGTGGGGGATTGGGAGTGGTGGTGGGGGGGGGGGGGGGGGGGGGGCTCACAAGTGAAAGCTTCTCTTCATCTAAATCCGGCCCTGGTTACATACTGGAAAACTAAGTAGCTAGCTAGAATGAGCTACATAGGCAAGGCAAGGCAACTTTATTTATATAGCACATTTCATACACGAGGCAGACTCAAAGTGCTTCACATAAAAACATGTCATACAATAAATACTGGATAGCTGGCTAGATGGCTACATACAGGGGAGAGTGCCTAGAAATAGGATGAATTTAGGGGAGGGCACCTTTGAATAGAAACATAGAAACATAGAAATAGTTGCCTAAAATTGGAGAATTCAATTAGATTTTTTTGTCTTATCATCTCTCCTTTGTCCAACCTTCTGCCAATCATAACCGATCTTGCTCACCAACTCAGTATCCTGTAACTGCCTTCTCTCATGGTGAATTAGGGGAGGGCACCTTTAAATGGTGAATTAGAGGAGGGCACCTTTAAATGGTGAATTAGGGAAGGCATCTGTAAATGTTGATTTAGGGGAGAGCACCTGTAAAGGAGCAATATAATATGAGCAACAACAACAACTGGTGTTGTTACAATCTACATAGCAATTTCATATCATTCTTTCCCCCATTGATTTATTCTCACGTGTACTGAGCTACAGTGAAAAACTTTAGTAGCGTGCTAACCAGTTAGCAGAAAGACAAAACATGATCACAATTGAGCCAGCTACTGTAGGTGGCTACATCCTGTATAACTAGGTAGCTAGCTAGATGGCTACAGACTGGATAGCTAGCTACATACACGGAAGGATTGAGGCAGTGCAGCGTATATTCACCAGATTGATCCCTGGGATGGCGGGACTGTCATATGAGGAAAGATTGAAAAGACTAGGCTTGTATTCACTGGTTTAGAAGGATGAGGGGTTATCTTATAGAAACATATAAAATTATAAAAGGACTGGACAGACTAGATGCAGGAAAAATGTTCCCAATGTTGGGCGAGTCCAGAACCAGGGGCCACAGTTTTAGAATAAAGGGGAGGTCATTTAATACTGAGGTGAGGAAAAACTTTTTCACCCAGAGAGTTGTGAATTTATGGAATTCCCTGCCACAGAGGGCAGTGGAGGCCAATTCACTGGATGGATTTAAGAGAGAGTTAGATAGAGCTCTAGGGGCTAGTGGAGTCAAGGGATATGGGGAGAAGGCAGGCACGGGTTATTGATTGGGGACGATCAGCCATGATCACAATGAATGGCGGTGCTGGCTCGAAGGGCCGAATGGAGTCAAGATCGTTCCGTCAGCGGAGGCTCGAGGCCCCCGACCGAGGAAGAACGAAGGGAAGGACTTGAACTTTATTTCACCTTCCATCACAGTGAGGAATGTGTAGGTCACTGTGGTGGATGTTTATGTTAAAATGTGTTTTTGAGTGCTGTTGCTTTTAATTGTATGACTGACCTGGCCAATGATATTCCTCATATGTTGCAAAACATACTTGGCGAATAAAGTGTGATTCTGATTCTGATTCTGATTAGTTTATTTTAGTTTAGAGATACAGCGCGGAAACAGGCCCTTCGGCCCACCGAGTCCGCACCGACCAGCGATCCCCGCACACCAACACTATCCTACACACACTAGGGACAATTTTTACATTTACGTAGCCAATTTATTTACAAACCTGCACGTCTTTGGAGTGTGGGAGGAAACCGGAGGGTCCCAACCCAGAAACGTCACCTATCCATTTTCTGCAGAGATGCTGCCTGGCCCGCAGAGTTACTCCAGCACTTTGTGTCTACCTTTGTGACTTTTTCCTCCCACTGTTAAAAGTATCAGACGGGTGTGTGAAATGTTAATTTGAATGAACTCAGCGTGGAAAGTAAAAAGTCCCACTGAGTAAGTGACAATGAAGGTGTTTCAGGAACAGTCTGAGTGCGAGTTCCTGGAGTTACTAAGTCATTGGCAAGAACGGAGTCAGCGGCTCTACCAGGTAGCAAGACAATCTGTGCTCGTGAGTGTGAAGGCCAACTCAAAGGTTAAGCATCTCCTGAATATGTATGTGTGACACATATAACCGGTGTCATCTTAGTCGATGTAGAAGCAAAACCCATAGAAAGGAACGCTGACGTCAACACTATTAGACGCACAGTCTTTTACACAGAGTTAGGGGAGGACCAGAGGACACAGGTTCAAGGTGAAGGGGAAAAGATTTAATAGGAATCCGAGGGGTAATTTTTTCACACAGGTGTATGTGTTGGGTGTATGGAACAAGCTGCCAGAGGAGGTAGTTGAGGCCAGTAAGATAACAATCCCATCGTTTAAATTTTTTCTTTATTTATATAGCACATTTTTAGTCAACTTGCATTGACCCCAAAGTGCTTCACATAATTACATCCACACACACAGGCAAAGGTGGGTGAAGTGTCTTGCCCAAGGACACAACTACAGTATGCATTCCCAGCGGGATTCGAACCGGCTACCTTCCGGTTGCCAGCCGAACACTTAGCCCATTGTGCCATCTGTCGTCCCATAAACAGTTTTAATAAACAGTTGGACAGGTACATGGATAGGACAGGTTTGGAGGGATATGGACCAAGCGTGGGGCAGGTGGGACTAGGGTAGCTGGGACATTGTTGGCCGGTGTGGGCGAGTTGGGCCGAAGGGCCTGTTTCCACACTGTATAACTGTGACTCTATGACTCCATGCCAACATCAAGGTCAATACAGCCACATAAAAATACGCAAAATACCCGATTAACGGAGTATTATACCATTCACATCTCTCCCATTCTTATCTCATGCCTTATGTCTTTTCATCTCTGGTTTTGTCCAACCATCTGCCAAGCACCTCCCCCCCCTCCCCCCCTATCCACGCTGAGTGACTATGCCTTTATAACTCAGTGGGTCAAGCAGCATCTCTGGAGAACTCGGATAGAAGATGTTTGGGGTCGGGACCCTTCTTCAGACCGATTGTAGTGGTGAAGAGAAAGCTGGAAGAGAAGTGGGGGGAGGGGGGGGGGGGGGAACAAGTCCTGGCGAGTGTTAGATGGAGATGAAATTGTGAGATAATGATAGAAGGGGTTTAAATTGTAAAGCCAGAGGAGGGAATGTGGGGATTTAGGGGGGAGGGAGGAGGGGAGAAATGGGTGCAAAATCCAGGTGGGACACAGGGGAGAGGAGAACTTTGCGGAAGGGTCCCCACCCAAAACGTCAACTATTCCTTTTCTCCAGAGATGCTGCCTGACCCGTTGAGTTACTCCAGCTTTTGGTGTCTATTGTAGCACCACCTACTGGTGCTCGTCAGCATCGAACCCTGCGGTCAGAAGCCGCGCGCATGTGACTCTGGGAGGGGTCGGGTTTTCGTGCGGTTTCTGGGCCCTGCCCTTCAGTCGTTGTGAGACCACCGTTGTGTTCTGAGACCAGAATTGGTGTCGTTCATCCGCTAAACTATCTTCATTGCAAACACAGCCAGGCAATAGACAATAGACAACAGACAATAGACAATAGGTGCAGGAGGAGGCCATTCGGCCCTTCGAGCCAGCACCGCCATTCAATGTGATCATGGCTGATCATCCCCAATCAGTACCCCGTTCCTCCCCATATCCCCTGACTCTGCTATCTTGAAGAACCCTATCTAGCTCTCTCTTGAAAGCATCCAGAGAACCGGCCTCCACCGCCCTCTGAGGCAGAGAATTCCACAGACTCACCACTCTCTGTGAGAAAAAGTGTTTCCTCGTCTCCGTTCTAAATGGCTTGCTAGATGGAGATTTACTTTAGACTTTAGAGATACAGCATGGAAACAGGCCCTTCGGCCCACCGAGCCCGCACCGACCAGCGATCCCCGCACACCAACACTATCCTACACAGGAGAGATAGTTTCTCATTTTCGCTGAAGCCAATTAACCTACAAACCTGGACGTCTTTGGATCGTGGGAGGAAACCGGAGCACCCAGAGAAAACCCACGCAGGTCACGGGTGAGGAGCACCCGCAGTCAGGATCGAACCCGGGTCTCCGGCGTGGTGAGGCAGCAACTCTACCGCTGTGCCTCCATGCCGGCCTTTTGGAACAGCAGACAGCACTGTGTCTGACCCAGTATGCAGGATAATAGAGAATTAGAATATCCTATTCATCGGTGTTAAAATCCCAACCTTGCTGTCTGAGCGTTCAAAGAACTATAATGTAGATTTTATTTTCTAAAGGGTTTATAAAACTAATCCAGGAATATGAATATAGAAAGGGGGTATTGCATCCAGTTTTATTATTCAAACACTCTTGGCAATGCTTGCCATAAATATTTGATGTGTAACTTATGATATGTTATACCTTATTAAGCTCTTCTGAATCTAAAAAACCCTCCTTGGGTAATATGAGTGAAAATTTCCATCAGGATGTCAGATTCATATTTAATTCCGGGGCTCCTAGAGAAAGTGGAAGAAAAATGATTGGGACTCAGAGGATGAAACACGAATGATTGATAACAAACAAATTACAATTGGCAGAAGGCTCTGAGCTCAATGCTTTCCGTAAGATTTGAGGCAGTTGAGGCGTTAGATGAAGCAAAACATTTCCACAGCACCTCTTAGAAGAGAAATAAAAATTGAGAGTCACAGTGTGGAAACAGGTCCATCAGTCCAACTTGCCCACACCGACCAACATGTCCCATCTACACCAGTCCCACCTGCGTGCGTTTGGCCCATAATCCCTCTAAATATTTCTTAAACGTTACATTAGTACCTGCCTCAAATACCTCCTTCGACAATGTGTTCAATACACGATTCCACAGTGGCACAGCGGCAGGGACGACAGATGGCACAATGGGCTAAGTGTTCGGCTGGCAACCGGAAGGTAGCTGGTTCGAATCCCGCTTGGAGTGCATACTGTCGTTGTGTCCTTGGGCAAGACACTTCACCCACCTTTGCCTGTGTGTGTGGATGTAATTATGTGAAGCACTTTGGGGTCAATGCAAGTTGACTAAAAATGTGCTATATAAATAAAGAAATTTAATTTAAATTTAATTTACAGTGAATGCAGCGCCGGAGACCCGGGTTCGATCCTGTCTAAGGGTACTGTCTGTACGGAGTTTGTACGTTCTCCCCGTGAACCGCGTGGGTTTTCTCCGAGATCTTCGGTTTCCACACACACTCCAAAGACGTACTGGTTAGTAGGTTAATTGACTTGGTATAAATGTATCAAATGTGAACAGGAATTGTCCCTAATGTGTGTTGGATAGTGTTAACGTACGGGGTAATCGCAGGTCAACGCAGACTCGGTGGGCCGAAGGGCCTGTTTCTCTAAACTAAACCTCCATGTACCTGTCTACTGTAAATGTTTCTTAAACGTTGTGATAGTCCCAGCCTCAACTACCTCCTTGGCCGGCTCGTTCCACACACCCACCACCCTCCGTGTAAAAAAAGTTACCCCTCAGATTCCTATTACATCTTTCCCCCTTCACCTTAAACCCATGTCCTCTGGTTCCCTACCTCTGGGCAAAAGGCTTGAGGCTACTTGAATTCCCCCTGCATTCCCCCTCTCTCCATCCTGCCCTCACCCAAGTTACACCAGCTTCTTGTTCTCACCTAGCGCACAGCTAACAACGACCTGTTTCTTTTATCATTGTTACTTTTTCCATATCTTTCATTCATTTGTTCTACATCCATCTTCATCACCGTCTATATCTCTCGTTTCCCTTTCAGTCTGAAGAAGGGTCTTGACCCTGAACGTCGTCGATTCCTTCTCTCCGGAGATGCCGCCTGTCCCGCTGAGTTACTCCAGCCGGCATTTTGTGTCTACCTTTAGTTCTGGTCACTTTGACGTGTGTGGGAACTTGCTGTTTTAGAACTAGTTTCACTCCTTGCGATGTGAGAACAACGACTGCAATCTGAGCTCACTTTAATTGGCAGCTAAATTATTCCGAGATATCTTGAGAGGTGAAGTGAGAAGCAACATTAGGAATGAAGCTCACTACTTGGAGCATAGTTGTGCCAGTATGCCAACGCCTAATGTGAGGTTATCCACTTTGGTAGCAAAAACAGGAAGGCAGATTACTATCTAAATGGCGTCAAGTTCGGAGGTTTGTAGGTTAATAGGCTTGGTATAAATGTAAAATGTAAAATGATCCCAAGTGTGTGTAGTGTAGTGTTAGTGTGCGGGGATCGCTGGTCGATGTGGGCTCACGTCCAAAGTCTGAAGTCACCCGGAGAAAACCCATGTAGGTCACAGGAAGAACATGCAAACTCCACACAGACAATACCCATGGTCAGGATTGAGCCCGGGTCTCTGGCACTGTAGAGTCTCTGGCACTGCACCACCATGCCGCCCTACTTGAATGAATGAATGAATTGGCCAAGTATTCACATACAAGGAATTTGCCTTGGTGCTCCGCCCACAAGTAACAACATGACAGACAGTAAACAATTAAGAATGACACATAAAACATTAAACATTAATAAAAAAACATTATAGTTTAAACATGTGAATGAAATAAAATACTAAAGCAAAGGGAGGCTACAGATTTTTGGCTGTTGAGTAGAGCAACTACTCGTGGATAAAAACTGTTTTAATGTCTAGCTGTGGCAGCTTTGACAGTCCGGAGTCGCCTTCCAGAGGGAAGTGATTCAAAGAGTTTGTGGCCAGGGTGAGAGGGGCCAGAGATGATCTTGCCCGCTCGCTTCCTGGCCCTTGCAGTGTACAGTTCATCAATGGAGGGAAGGTTGCAGCCAATAATCTTCTCTGGTGATCGGACGATTCGCTGCAGCCTCCAGGTGTCGTGCTTGGTGGCTGAGCCAAACCAGACCATGATGGGAAGGTGCGGCTGTCAGACTCTATGATAGCCGTGTAGAATTGGACCATCATTGCCTGTGGCTGATGGGTCCACTTCTATAGGACCATCATTTGGCACATAGTTGTTATGTGCCGAACATCTCTGCCAAGTTGTCTGGTCCACGTAACGAGATCGTAAACATTTGTCACATCAACACAAGCCTTTGAAGTTAATAGTTTAAGAAACTATGCAGTGGCTTAAAATACCGGGACTGCAATTTGGAGTGAGAGGGTCATCGCTTTGTTTACCCCATCATTAAGGATCAGCAAACTCAATCAGATCCATTTTGCCGGCTTGATGGATCACACGGGACTCGTTGGTAATTCCGTTAACCTCTGTTGTTCACCCCTGTGGAGCGTGCAGTTTGGTGTGTGCCTCCG
Organism: Amblyraja radiata; assembly: GCF_010909765.2. Lineage (NCBI taxonomy): Eukaryota > Metazoa > Chordata > Chondrichthyes > Rajiformes > Rajidae > Amblyraja > Amblyraja radiata. The sequence continues at coordinate 103,226,316 of NC_045961.1, forward strand.
ATCATCCATCACTCCTTGTAGCGGGTGTGCTGTGGCACCCTTGGTGTCGCACGCTCGTTGCTCATTGAGTCACTCGGTGTGATCGTCAACCACCCCCCCCCCCCCCCCCCCATCCATCACTGTCGCCTGCAACGTTCTTGCTGACACTGACGGCTGAGACAAAAAAGCTTATTAGCTGCACTTAAGTCGGGGCGCGTGAAAGCTCTCCCCTAGCTTTTTTGGGACCTGAACGTGTGGCTGAGGAACTGGTGCACGGGGCAGGGATTTAGATTCTTAGATCACTGGGATCTGTTTTGGGGTAAGGGGGAACTATACAAAAGGGACGATTGCATCTTAACAGGTGTGGGACCAGCATTCTGGCAGGCAGGTTTGCCACTGCTACACGGGTGGTTTTAAACTGAATAAGGGGGGTAGGGTGTCGAATGGGCTAGTGCAGGATGGAGTTAAAGGGAAATGGTTTCTTAAATGTGTGAGCGTAGAGACAGAGGGGTGTAAAATGAGGGTAGAAGCAATAGGTAGCAAGGTGAAAAGTAAAAGTGGCAGGCAGACAAAACCAGGGCAAAAATCAAAAAGGGCCACTTTTCAACATAATTGTATAAGGGGTAAGAGTGTTGTAAAAACAAGCCTGAAGGCTTTGTGTCTCAATGCAAGGAGCATTCGTAATAAGGTGGATGAGTTGAATGTGCAGATAGCTATTAATGACTATGATATAGTTGGGATCACGGAGACATGGCTCCAGGGTGACCAAGGCTGGGAGCTGAACATCCAGGGATATTCAATATTCAGGAGGGATAGAGAGAAAGGAAAAGGAGGTGGGGTAGCATTGCTGGTTAGAGAGGAGATTAACGCAATGGAAAGGAAGGACATTAGTTTGGAGGATGTGGAATCGGTATGGGTAGAGCTGCGAAACACTAAGGGGCAGAAAACGCTGGTGGGTGTTGTGTACAGGCCACCTAACAGTAGTAGTGAAGTTGGAGATGGTATCAAACAGGAAATTAGAAATGCGTGCGACAAAGGCAAAACCGTTATAATGGGTGACTTCAATCTACATATAGATTGGGTGAATCAAATTGGCAGGGGTGCTGAGGAAGAGGATTTCTTGGAATGTATGCGGGATAGTTATCTAAATCAACATGTAGAGGAACCAACGAGAGGGCAGGCTATTTTAGACTGGGTATTGAGTAATGAGGAAGGGTTAGTTAGCAGTCTTGTTGTACGTGCCCCCTTGGGCAAGAGTGACCATAATATGGTTGAGTTCTTCATTAGGATGGAGAGTGACATTGTTAATTCAGAAACAATGGTTCTGAACTTAAAGAAAGATAACTTTGAGGGTATGAGACGTGAATTGGCCAAGATTGACTGGCAATTAATTCTAAAAGGGTTGATGGTGGATATGCAATGGAAGACATTTAAAGACTGCATGGATGAACTACAAAAATTGTTCATCCCAGTTTGGCAAAATAATAAATCAGGGAAGGTAGTACATCCGTGGATAACAAGGGAAATCAGGGATAGTATCAAAGCGAAGGATGATGCGTACAAATTAGCCAGAAAAAGCAGCATACCGGAGGACTGGGAGAAATTCAGAGACCAGCAGAGGAGGACAAAGGGCTTAATTAGGAAAGGAAAAATAGATTATGAAAGAAAACTGGCAGGGAACATAAAAACTGACTGCAAAGGTTTTTATAGATATGTGATAAGAAAGAGATTAGTTAAAACAAATGTAGGTCCCTTGCAGTCAGAAACAGGTGAGTTGATCATGGGGAACAAGGATATGGCGGTACTTTGGTTCCGTCTTCACTAAGGAAGACATAAATAATCTGCCGGAAATAGCAGGGGACCGCGGGTCAAAGGAGTTGGAGGAATTGAGTGAAATCCAGGTTAGCCGGGAAGTGGTGTTGGGTAAATTGAATGGATTAAAGGCCGATAAATCCCCAGGGCCAGATAGGCTGCATCCCAGAGTACTTAAGGAAGTAGCTCCAGAAATAGTGGATGCATTAGTAATAATCTTTCAAAACTCTTTAGATTCTGGAGTAGTTCCTGAGGATTGGCGGGTAGCAAACGTAACCCCACTTTTTAAGAAGGGAGGGAGAGAGATAACGGGGAATTACAGACCAGTTAGTCTAACATCGGTAGTGGGGAAACTGCGAGAGTCAGTTATTAAAGATGGGATAGCAGCACATTTGGAAAGTGGTGAAATCATTGGACAAAGTCAGCATGGATTTACAAAAGGTAAATCATGTCTGACGAATCTTATAGAATTTTTCGAGGATGTAACTAGTAGCGTGGATAGGGGAGAACCAGTGGATGTGGTGTATCTGGACTTCCAGAAGGCTTTCGACAAGGTCCCACATAAGAGATTAGTATACAAACTTAAAGCACACGGCATTGTGGGTTCAGTATTGATGTGGATAGAGAACTGGCTGGCAAACAGGAAGCAAAGAGTAGGAGAAAACGGGTCCTTTTCACAATGGCAGGCAGTGACTAGTGGGGTACCGCAAGGCTCAGTGCTGGGACCCCAGCTATTTACAATATATATTAATGATCTGGATGAGGGAATTGAAGGCAATATCTCCAAGTTTGCGGATGACACTAAGCTGGGGGGCAGTGTTAGCTGTGAGGAGGATGCTAGGAGACTGCAAGGTGAGTTGGATAGGCTGGGTGAGTGGGCAAATGTTTGGCAGATGCAGTATAATGTGGATAAATGTGAGGTTATCCATTTTGGTGGCAAAAACAGGAAAACAGACTATTATCTAAATGGTGGCCGACTAGGAAAAGGGGAGATGCAGCGAGACCTGGGTGTCATGGTACACCAGTCATTGAAAGTAGGCATGCAGGTGCAGCAGGCAGTGAAGAAAGCGAATGGTATGTTAGCTTTCATAGCAAAAGGATTTGAGTATAGGAGCAGGGAGGTTCTACTGCAGTTGTACAGGGTCTTGGTGCGACCACACCTGGAGTATTGCGTACAGTTTTGGTCCCCAAATCTGAGGAAGGACATTATTGCCATAGAGGGAGTGCAGAGAAGGTTCACCAGACTGATTCCTGGGATGTCAGGACTGTCTTATGAAGAAAGACTGGATAGACTTGGTTTATACTCTCTAGAATTTAGGAGATTGAGAGGGGATCTTATAGAAACTTATAAAATTCTTAAGGGGTTGGACAGGCTAGATGCAGGAAGATTGCTGCCGATGTTGGGGAAGTCCAGGACAAGGGGTCACAGCTTAAGGATAAGGGGGAAATCCTTTAAAACCGAGATGAGAAGAACTTTTTTCACACAGAGAGTGGTGAATCTCTGGAACTCTCTGCCACAGAGGGTAGTCGAGGCCAGTTCATTGGCTATATTTAAGAGGGAGTTAGATGTGGCCCTTGTGGCTAAGGGGATCAGAGGGTATGGAGAGAAGGCAGGTACGGGATACTGAGTTGGATGATCAGCCATGATCATATTGAATGGCGGTGCAGGCTCGAAGGGCCGAATGGCCTACTCCTGCACCTATTGTCTATGTTTCTATGTATCTAGCGCGGCTTAGCGCCTCGCCCGCGATGGGGCTTGGCTTGGCTGGTTCACGAGGGCTCGGTTTTAATATCCCGACCGGTGTAACGTGCTGTAGAAACGGGCAACGCAAATGGTGGTGGGTGTACGGAGCGAGCTGCCAGAGGAGGTAGTTGAGGCTGGGACTGTCCCAACGTTAGATGGGTACATGGATAGGACAGGTTTGGAGGAATATGCACCAAATGTGTTCAAAAGGGAACTGCAGATGCTGGAATATCGAAGGTACACAAAATTGCTGGAGGAACTCAGCGGGTGCAGCAGCATCTATGGAGCGAAGGAAATAGGCGACGTTTCGAGCCGAAACGTCGCCTATTTCCTTCGCTCCATAGATGCTGCTGCACCCGCTGAGTTCCTCCAGCAATTTTGTGTACCTTGCACCAAATGTGGGCAGGTGGGACTAGTGTAGCTGGGATATGTTGGCCGGTGTGGGCAAGTTGGGCCGAAGGGCCTGGTTCCACACTGTAACACTCTATGATTACAACTGCAGATGCTGGTTTATACCAAAGATAGACACAAACTCCAGCACTTTGTATCTGAGGAAGTGTTTGTAGGGACCCGAGGGGCGGGGGGCAGCCGAAGACAATAGGGGATAGATAGACTGGATGTTTCCACTGGTGGGAGAGTCTAGGACCAGAGGTCACAGCCTCAAAACTAAAGGGTGCTCTTTTAGAAGGAGGTGAGGTGGAACTTCTTTAGTCAGAAGGTGGTGAATCTGTGGAACTCATTGCCACAGACGGCTGTGGAGGCCAAGTCAGTGGATATATTTAATGCAGAGATAGACAAATTCTTGATTAGAACTGGTGTCGAGGGTTATGGGGAGATGGCGGGAAAGTGGGATGAGGAGGCAGAGATCAGACATGATTGAATGGTGGAGTGGACTTGATGGGCCGAATGGCCTAATTCTATTCCGATAACTTGTGAACCTGTGACCCGGCTGGGGGCCGCTGAGAACAAAGAGGAGACCCAGCAGGGCTTGTTTCGCCCCCGTGAGCAGAAGGTAAGTCTGGCCGATGAGCTTTATGTCACGTTGTCTGAGCCAGTAATGTGACAACTCTTGTGTGCAGCCTCAGTGAGATGTAATGCATGATTTTACTTCGGAGTCACGTGAGTGACTACGTGAAGAAGGGCCATCCGTCTGCGTGCGCGTCATTACGTCTGAACGCAACGCGCATGACGGATTGGAGAGGCACTGAGTCCTCCCAGCCGTCAGGATCGGCAGGTAAGGAAAGTTGAACTACTTACCTGCGTTCTCTCGGACTTGAAGCTTTTTGTAGTTTCAGAGCCCAGATGTCGAGGAGACGCTCCACGGGGAAGTCGGCTGCCGAAGACCGCAGCATTCCCAGTAGCGGGCGACGGTCTTGTCCCCGACATTACCACCGGCAGAACCGGCAGGAAAGGCTTGGTGCAGGAGGAGGAGCTCCGTGGTGGTCCTGCGGGACGTAAAAACCACCCGCTAGTCTGACACCCGTTGACTCAGATGAGTCCGGGGAAGAGGGATGCCCTCCCTCAACGGAGAGCGTCTGAGGACGACTCTCCCACATGGAGCAACTTATGGAGAAGTTGCTCCAACAATGATCTGCTCCGAAGGAGGGAGCAGTATCAGCACGGGCCTCTACAGCAGGCCGTGCCAGCAGCCTCACACATGGGGAAAACAAAACTGGCCAGGAGTACCTAGGCAAACCCAATTGGAGGGTAGGCCAGGAGGATCCCGGATGGAGAGGATTACCTCCTTCATGGGTAACGTGTTTAAACGTTCAAAACCCACATGGAGCACCTGATGGAGAGGTGCTCCACAATGATATACTCCAAAGGAAGGAGTTATCAGCCCGGGAATTATGGAGAACCCGCAGGCAGCGGCACCTGTTTCAGGGCTGCACAAATGTCTCCTGCTCTGAGGAGAGGAGCATCCACGGTCAGTTTCAGTCTGACCCAAAGCAAGAATCTCATTTAGGCCCGCTAGAGGGGCCATGTCAGCGCAGGTATCCTCAGGGGCCTGCGGCAGCACCTGTTTTCAGGGCTGCCTACAAATCTCACTCTCAGTGGAGGGGAGTGTGAGTGATCAGTAGGTAACTGATCTCGAATTTAAAGTATGAACATACTGAAGCACATGCATATGGCCTCAAGAGCCAGCAGTTGGCAGAATATTTGCACAAATGCCGGCAAGGGAACAGCGCTATCAGGGTGACATTGGAGAAACTAGCCGCCGAATCCTCGCTTCAGGTAAGACCAGAAGAAGGAAGCAAAAGCTGTCGGACCAATCAAGGTACCAACGACAAGCAAACTTCATCAGTAGGCCCACACCCCACACCTCCATAGGGGATAAGCAGTTCACTGAAGCCGGTGGTAGCTTGAAAGCTGGGCACGGAAATATGATCAGAGTCGTCTTTCAAGGCAGACTCAGAATTATGGCCAGAATTGTCTTACAAGGCAAGCTCAGTATGATAAGGTTTTCAGACCAAGACCCAAGCAGAGGTCAGGAGAAACATGGAATCCACACTCCCTACCAGTCCTACTCCCAATCAAGGAGAGAAAAGGAACCCGCATCAGGGGCCTTTGGGCTTACCACAAGACCACCGGTAGCCATGGAGGTAGGTGGGTCTGGGTTTACCGAAACAAGGGATTGTGGACCAGTTACATGTTGGTAATTTTACTCTTGTGTTTTTGTTCAAAATGACAATAACATGAATTTCAGATCTGGTTTAAAAAACAGATAACAACATGTGATTATTTTTACTGCACAACATACATAGGTTCCAAGCAGACTTGGAACTCAGACCGGAGTTGTCTTCGAGGCAGGCCCAGTATTATGGGCAGGATTGCCTTCCAGGACAGGTGACAGATGGAGGATGTCACTTCAGCCAGGTTTAACTCATTTGTGCAGTACAGACTTTCAGAACAGTAAAATTTTGTTATGGTCTAACAACTGTTTTATAGGAGCTTCCTATAAAATGGTCACATGGCATGCATCAACCTCAAAGATGCATACTATTCGGTGTCTATTCACTAAGAACAGGAGATATTTGAAGTTTAACTGGATGACATGGCTCTGCCAAATGGGTTGACATCAGCTCCTAGACTATTGACTAAACTACGGAAACCAATTCTGGGCCTACAAAGGTCTCAAAACCACATAGTAATGGCATATTTGGAGGACATTTTCAATTTGGAGTCACCAAAAATTGGCAGAAGCATCAGTCAAAGCAAAACAAAACCTTGTTTGAAAGAATTGGTTACCTCATCCATCCAGTTAAATCAAAATTGACACCTACAAGGGTAATTGATTACCTAGGATTTACTATTAAAAACAGTAAATATGTTGGTGACTTTGCCTAGGGGCAAACAACAAGATTAAGTAAGCCTGCTATGACCTGATAGTCAAATACTAGCCATCTATCAGGCAAACAGCGAGTGTAATTGGCAAATAGTACCTGCATTTCCAGCAGTACGTCACGGGCCTTTGCATTACCAGAATTTACAGCGAGCAAAGGAACGAACACTCAGATTCCATGCAGGCCAAATTGGCAAAACTATGGATTACCAGCAGAGGCCATTGTTGAATAACTATGGTGGATAACGAACGAGAGACAGCTCAAGGGAAATCTTGCTCGAAAGCCATCGGTGGTTCAGACCAATGCTAGCGGCTAAGGATGGGGAGCCACAAACACAGTCTAGAGCTGTGGGGGCAGATGGAATGAGCAGGAGTCTGTAATTCCCCAACACATGGAATCAATTACCCAGAATTGTTGGGGGCACAATATGGACTCAAGGTTCTCTGTAGCAACATGCAACCGGTGCTTGTTCAAATTCAGATTGATAACACCACTGCGGTGGCATATATCAATCACAAGGGTGGTGTAAAATCTGTATCTTGCGTCAGATTGTCGAACCTCATTTGGCACTGGTGTATCGAGAGGAATATTTGGGTTACGGCGGTCTATCTACGAGGTAGATATAACACGGTGACAGATGCTGGATCACGAATGTTTAATAACAACACAGAATGGATGTTGAATCGGGCAGTATTTAACAAAATAACTACACGATTTGGCATACCAGATATTGATCTGTTTGCATCTAGACCAAACCATCAGTTACCCAGATATGTGTCCTGCGAGCTGGATCCAGGAGCTAAGGCAGTGGATGCTTTCTCCCTCAATTGGGGAGGAATGTTTATGTATGCTTTCCGCCAATTTGTCTCACAAACCGATGCTTGACCAAAATCAAGCAAGACTAAGCCACAGGCATATTGGTAGTGCCAGATTGGCCTACTCAAGCCTGGTCCCCAAAATATTTGGGAATTATAGTCCAGCCAGTTATGGCTGTACCCAAGAGCAGGGACCTCCTAGTGAACCCAGTTACAGGGAGCAATCATCCACTACATGAACGTATTAACTTGTTGGTCTGCAGATTCTGAAGAGGCCATGTCAAGGCATAGGACTGTCCGAACAAATACAACACAGTTCGGATAACGGATGTCTTGGAGTTCCTATCAACTCTGTACCATAACTATAAACAAAGTTATAGTGCAATCTATAGTGCCAGAGGCGCACTCTCCTCCTATCTGATGCTGGAAGTAGGGCACAGGTCGATAGGAACGCACCCCTTTACAACAAAATTCATGAAGGGAATTTACAACTTAATACCTCCAAGGCCAAGGTACACTGAAACATGGGATGTGAGCGTGGTACTAACCCTACTTTGACAGTGGGGACCGCCTATAACTAACCCTGAAGGTGGTATGCTGACAAAGAGTCCAGACACTGCAAAAGTTACAGTTGGACTACATGACCACCAATATGAACAACATAACATTCCTAATCAGGAACCTGATAAAACAGAGCAGGCCAGGAATACCAGGGATGGAGATCCAGTTCTTGGCATATCCAGAGGACCAACGGTTGTGTGAGTGGTAACATACTAACACCACTATCTGAGAGTTACGGAGAACCTCAGAGGCTCAGAACAATCGGTCCTCATCAGCCATAATAAACCACACCAGAAGGTATCAACTCAAATAGTAAGATTAAACGAGAACTTACCAGTTTGAAGTTTGATCTGTATTTTATGAGGAGTTACGATGAGGGATTACGTGAAGAACCCGCTCAGTGCGCAGGCGCGGCATACTTCCAAACAACGGTGTGGAATCACAGATAGACACAGTTATTTTGAAGTAAACATAGTAAAGATAAGGAGACATCAATTTATTAGTTTGATCCATATAATGAGGGTGGGAGCGGAGGGCACGTAATACCCTCATCGTAACTCCTCATAAAACACAGATCAAACTTCAAACTGGTAAGTTCTCGTTTAATCTTACTATTTTACTTCGGAGTCACGTGAGTGACTACGTGAAGATTTCAAAGCTCTGTGATTTCAAACCGTTTAACAGTTTCATTTCACTCACTGCCGAAGTTCTTGAGGGAGGAAGTGTTATCGTAATGAACCAATGAGTCTATTTGTAGAAAAACACAATGGTATTTTTTAAACAATAACAACAAAGAATTAAGTTGCTCCCCTGGGCTTAAATTAAATATTTGCAGTTCGTAAATCTTTACTGCAAATAAACCAGGTTATGCCAACAGCTTATTATAAAATTTCTGAACGGTCTTTTCCCCCCCCCACCATCCTGCTGTAGCCAGGATGTGGTCTATAGGCATGTCCATTCTTTAGCCGTCGACATGGATGCTGCCCTGGTGGAATAAAATTTGTACATGTTAGTGTTTATCCCAGCAGTTTCTAGCACCTGCTTGAGCCATCTCGCAATGGTTTGGCTTGTACCCCACCATAAGGTTTTTGTGACTGACCCACAAGGCTTTTCATCTCCCTCGAATATTCTGGTTGTGTCTATGTAGGATAGTAGGTGGGTCATGGCACATAACCGTGGTTCTGGTGGGTAAGCCACGACTGGATTAGGTGTTCCTGGTCTGCTCTGTTTGACCAGTCGCTGGATAACGACAGATCTGGTCTGGAGCTGTGATCATGTTGTCCAGTCGCAATAGGTGTAGTGACTGGACCCTCTGGGCGGATACAAGTGCCATCAACATGAGCGTCTTTAGTGTAGCTTGCTCGAGGCCGGGGGATCTGGCTGGTGGCCATTCCCTGAGATATGTCAGGACCACACTGATATCCCAAATATGGGTATACCTGGGCTTAGGGCTTGATATTGTAAATGCCCTTCATCAGTTTTACCACCAGTGGATGGGATCCCATCGCCTGTTGTCCTGGCGCTGGTTTGAGATAAGCAGAAAGAGCACTCTGCGCTGTGTTGATGGCACTGTAGCTGATCCCTACATCGTGGTGTAGATAGGCCAGGAACTCCAGTATGTTGGTGGCTGTAGCTGTTGCGTATGTTGTCCCTGTTTCCTGGCAGTACTTCTCCCTTTTTTGATGCTGGTTAAGTACTGCCTCTTGGTGGATGTTCGAAGGGATGCCGACATGGTGGTGATGGTTTGTTTGGACAATCCCAGTTCCAGGTAAGGTCTGTTCAAACTTGCAACCCAGGCGTTTAATTTTCTTATGGCATGGGTGTTTAGCTTACCTGGTAGGTATGTAGCTGATAGCCAAATATGTCTTTCGACACACCATTGCCAAATCATGTTGACCAATTTGTCGCATGATAATGATTTTATGCCACCCATATGGTTAATATAAGCCATCACCGTAGTATTTATCAATTTGTAACCGAACATACAAGTGCTGCATATTAGATACCTATGCTTTTAAACCATAAAGGCGCCCAACATCTCTAGATAGTTAATGCCCAGTGTAAGTAGTAATGATGACTCTAGGTTAGTCCATCTACCACTTGTGCTGGATATGGAATTAGTCGCTCCCCAGCCTTGAGCACTGGCATCTGTTTGAATAACTAAAGTAGGGTTAGTGGTAAAGATAGGGCTGAAACTATGCCAAACGTTTTCTGCCCACCACTGTAGCTCTGATACTGCTGCCACAGCCAATTCCGTCGTTTTCCCTACTATCAGAATATCCTCCAGATATGCCATGACAATATGTTTTTGTTTTCTTAGTATTGCCATGGCTGGGTTCAATATTTTGGTGAATAATCTTGGGCTGAAGTTAGCCCATAGGGCAATGCTTTGTACCATCCAGATAAATTTTAGGTATCTGCGATGATCCTTGTATATGGGTACTAGATAGTAAGCATCTTTAAGATAAATGCTTGCCATGAAGTGTTCTTTGGAATTCAGTTGTTTGGCAGTAACATATGTCTCCATTTTGAAATGTATATACTTAACAAATTTGTTTAGTGATGTTAAGTCAATGATGATGCGACAGCCACCATCTTTTTTGGTTTTAGTGAATATATTCGCTACAAATTCCAAAGGTTCATATTTGGTCTTTTCGATGACCCCCTTTGGTTAAGTCTCACCAGTTCAGCTTGTCCCTCACGTTTCTCTTTGACGGAGGGAGAAATACCCTTTGGGGCCATTGTTGAACTGGCGGCGTTTTTTCTGACATGAATTGTATTTTATATCCACTAATGCTGTTGAGTATATACTTGTCACTCGTGACCATACCCCATGCTTCTTTAAGTAAGTGTAATCTCCCCCCTGTTAATAAAGCACCGTTATTCTCCATATGCTGGTAGGGACCAGACCCACCTACGTCCATGGTTATTGGCGATTCTGTTTCTTCATTTTCCTGAAGATTTTGTTCTGACGTGCTGGCGATGTTGGGGGAGGTGCATTTTCCAGAGGGTCCGCTGTGGGCCCTGATCTGAAAGATCTTTGGGGATAATGTGCGGACCCCAAGCGTTCACCAGTCCCATATTGCGGACGTCGACTGGTGGATGCCGTGGGGTGCTGCCGCTTGGGTATCGGAGGTCTTGGTTTGCTCGTCCCGGGGCCTGCCCTCATTAGGCCGAAGGTTTTTGATGCTTCCTGCATCTCCTTCAGTTTTTTATTGAAATCTTCCCAAATAGCAGCGCGTCCGTCTCCGCAGCTGGGGCTTTACACAAGCCAGCAAATTTGGGATTGAGGGCAGGTCTTATGTTTCCCTCCGGAGATTGTTGATCTCAAATTGTGTGGTACACATTAATGCCAGCACATGCTGCTGGCAGGTATCCATCTCCGTGGTCTCCACGGAACGAGCAAATGCTGTGATGGCCGACGTCAGGAGCCTTAGGATCCGCTGTAGCTTGAGTTCTTGGGTCCGGATGTGTGACCCACATGCCCCCAGATTTGGCTGTGGACACTTTTTACTTTGAGGGCCTCACAGTTTTCTGGTGCTGTGTGTTGTTTCAGCACCTCGGCGAGCACCTTTTCCAGTAATGGTTGATGCTGGCCGCCATTCTTGGTTCCAGCGGTGCTCCAGCCCGTGAGGTTGCTACAAAGCGGTCCATCACACCCAACAGCTTTTCATGTTCCTGCACCCCTGGCATACTCCCGAATTCGTCCGCCTGCCCCTGTTCCAGACCAGCCCAGCCCTGGTCACCAATGCTAGCCTCCAGTAATGAGGGAGCAGAGGGCAGTGTACAGAACACTGTGGAGGGGGTGCCTGACCTCCCTCCGCGAGAGCGCTCTTTCTGCGCATCACGCTGGAGCTGCTCCAATTGCTGTTGGATGCAGCTAAGTCGGCTGTCTCTCCTCCATTTAGGTGGAGACATGTCCCCGTCCGACGAATCGGACGCCACCAGCCGGATGCCTGTTCGGATGGCTAGACATCCAGCCCGCAGTTTAGGCACTAGCGGGACTGGGCTCGGCGCGGTGATGGGGATAGCGGAGCGCCCAGTAATTGTTCCTACCGCCTTCTTCTGGAGCTTTTGTCTTGTAGATGCGAGAGCGCCCCTCAAGCAGCGCGTCTCGCAGGCACCTGCTCCGTGAGCCGCTCCAGCGGCTCAGGCGGCTCTCTCTCCCCCCGTGCGGGTGGAGAGACGTCCCGTCCGACATCGGGAACATCTGCCGGATGCCTCTCGAGTGGCTATGCATCCAGCCCGTTGCTCAGGTACTAGCGGGCTGGCCTCGGCACGGTGTCGGGGAATTACGGAACACCGGGTAACGCTCCTACCGCCTGTTGCTGCCCCCCTCCCCGACGGGAATACGTTCCTCCTTGAACGGGGGACAGTTTTGTTCCAGAGCCTTTTTCTCTGCCTGTAAAAACACAAGCAGAAAAAGGCTCACCTGTAAAAGAAAACCCGACCTCAGGGTACTCACCTGACGGTCCGGTTCATTCTGTAGCGGGAGCGCCTATCTCCCGTGGCAGCCGCTGTTGCACTGCTGGCGTAATGCCGCGCCTGCGCACTGAGCGGGTTCTTCACGTAGTCACTCACGTGACTCCGAAGTAAAATCATCTCCAGATGGTCAAAGGAGGTAATGGCGGTAGCAGGAGTGAACATTTATATCGTTAAATCTCACTCCACCAGGGCTACATCTACGTCGGCAGCAAGAGCTATGGACGTGCCCCTTAACGACATCCTAGTGGCTGCAGGATGGACGAATGAAATAACGGTCCACCGGTTTTTATAACAAACCCATAACCGGACTGGGGGTGTTTGCATGTACTATTTTAAGTTCTGTCCCTTAGTTTCCCCCCAAGGTTGGGAGGGGTAACTTTTTTAAAAACTTTTCTTTCATTTAAAGCATCAGTTTCTTTACTTAACTACGTAATGTCTGAATGCTTTAATGATTACACGCATCCATGGTCAATCCATTCAGTGTGTGACGCCTGGATTCGTAACCGGCGTAAAATCACAGAGCTTTGAAATCTTCACGTAGTCACTCATGTGACTCCAAAGTAAAATAGTAAGATTAAACGAGAACTTACCAGTTTGAAGTTTGATCTTGATTTTATGAGGAGTTACGATGAGCGATTACGTGCCCTCCGCTCCCACCCTCATATTATCAAGGTCATATGGAAGTTCAAGTTTTTCACAGTCTTACTATTCTCAGGTCTTTTTTATCTGTGATTTAACACCGCTGCTTTGAAGATTGACGGATGGCCCTTCTTCACGTAATCGCTCATCGTAACTCCTCATAAAATCAAGATCAAACTTCAAACTGGTAAGTTCTCGTTTAATCTTACTATTTTACTGGGTTGTACACAAAACAAAGCATTTCACTGTACCTAGCTACATGTGACAGTAACTTTAGGTTAGGTAAGGGGGAGGTACAGCGAGACCTGGGTGTCCTTGTACACCGGTCACTGAAAGTGGCCGTGCAGGTACAGCAGGCAGTGAAGAAAGCTAATGGAATGTTGGCCTTCATAACAAGAGGATTTCAGTATAGGAGTAAAGAGGTTCTTCTGCAGTTGTATAGGGTTCTGGTAAGACCACAACTGGAGTATTGTGTACAGTTTTGGTCTCCTAATTTGAGGAAGGACATCCTTGTGATTGAGGCAGTGCAGCGTAGGTTCACGAGATTGATCCCTGAGATGGCGGGACTGTCATATGAGGAAAGATTGAAAAGACTAGGCTTGTATTCACTGGAGTTTAGAGGGATGAGGGGGAATCTTATAGAAACATATAACATTACAAAAGGACTGGACAAGCTAGATGCAGGAAAAATGTTCCCAATGTTGGGCGAGTCCAGAACCAGGGGCCACAGTCTTAGAATAAAGGGGAGGCCATTTAAGGTGAGAAAAAACTTTTTCACCTAGAGATTTGTGAATTTGTGGAATTCCCTGCCACAGAGGGCAGTGGAGGCCAAATCACTGGATGGATTTAAGAGAAAGTTAGACAGAGCTCTAGGGGCTAGTGTAGTCAAGGGATATGGGGAGAAGGCAGGCCCGGGTTATTGATTGGGGACGATCAGCCACGATCACAATGAATGGCGGTGTTGGCTCGAAGGGCCGAATGGCCTCCTCCTGCTCCTATTTTCTATGTTTCTATGTATCATCATCATCACACTTTAGGGCGGCACGGTGGTGCAGTGCTAGAGTTGCCGCCCTACAGCGCCAGAGACCCGGGTTTGATCCCGACTACGGGTGCTGTCTGTACGGAGTTTATACGTTCCCTCCCTGATCTGTGTGGGTTTTCTGCGGGACCTCGGTTTCCTCCCACACTCCAAAGACGTTCAGGTTTGTAGGCTAAATGGCTTGATATAAATGTAAACATTGTCCCTCATGTGTGTAGGGTCATGAGTCAAGAGGCAAGAGAGTTTATTGCCATGTGTCCCAGATAGGACAATGACATTCTTGCTTGCTGCAGCACAACACAATATTGTAAACATAATACAGAGCAAGAGATAAAGGTTCAGTGTGTCTATACACCATAGACCATATATATACACAATAAATAAACAGATAAAATGCAATAATAATAATAGACTGTTACTGTTCAGAGCTTATTTGATGTTGTGTTTAATAGCCTGATGGCTGTGGGGAAGAAGCTGTTCCTGAACCTGGACGTTACAGTTTTCAGGCTCCTGTACCTTCTTCCCAATGGCAACAGAGGGATGAGTGTGTGGCCAGGGTGGTGTGGGTCTCTGATGATGTTGGCAGCCTTTTTGAGGCAGCGACTGCGATAGATCCCTTCGATGGTGGGGAGGTCAGAGCCGATGATGGACTGGGCAGTGTTTACAACTTTCTGCAATCTTTTCGGCTCCTGGACGTTCAAGTTGCCGAACCAAGCCACGATGCAGCCAGTCAGTATGCTCTCTACTGTGCACCTGTAGAAGTTGGAGAGAGGCCTCCTTGACATACTGTTAATACTTGACATAGTGTTTATGTGCAGGGATCGCTGGTCGGTGCGGACTCGGTGGGCCAAAGGGCCTGTTTCGATGCAATATCTCTAAACCAAATCGAAACTAAAAAACAAACTGCTGGAGTAACTCAGCGGGTCAGGCATCTCTGGATTAAATATAGAAACATATAAAATAGGTGCAGGAGTAGGCCATTCGGCCCTTCGAGCCAGCACCGCCATTCAATATGATCATCCTATATCAATACCCCGTTCCTGCTTTCTCCCCATCTCCCTTGATTCCGTTAGCCCGGTGAGCTATATCTAACTCTCTCTTGAATACATCAGGAATAAAGGAATAGGTGGTGTTTTGGGTCGAGGCCCTTCTTCAGACTGAGAGTGAGGGGAGAGGGAGACTGGAGGTATGGAAAGGTACAAAGAGGAATTGAATGAAAGGTATTCAAAGAACAAACCTGTACGTCTTTGGAGCCTGCAATTATTTGTTTCTGCATTTTGTCGGCATCCTCTGTAACATCTCCTCAAGGTCTGGCTACTTTGAAGAAGTTTTTCTCCTCTCTCCGACAGTTCTACAACACTCTCTCTCACTGCTCCCCCTGTGATTCCTCCACCTCTCACCTCCAGCTCCTCACACGCCACTTCACCCCCTACTTTCAGTCTAAAGGGCCCCATATTGGGTTGCCAACTGTCCCGTATTAAGTTCAAGTTCAAGTGAGATTATTGTCATGTGTCCCTGTATAGGACAATGAAATTCTTGCTTTGCTTAAGCACACAGAAAATAGTAGGCATTTACTACAAAACAGATAAATGTGTCCATATACCATGATATAAATATATACACACATGAATAAATAAACTGGTAGTGCAAATAACAGAAATTGGTTGCTAATAATCAGTTTTGTCCGAGCCAGGTTTAATAGCCTGATGGCTGAGGGGAAGTAGCTATTCCTGAACCTGGATGTTGCAGTCTTCAGGCTCCTGTACCTTCTACCTGAAGGTAGCAGGGAGATGAGTGTGTGGCCAGGATGGTGTGGGTCTTTGATGATACTGCCAGCCTTTTTGAGGCAGCGACTGCGATAAATCCCCTCGATGGAAGGAAGGTCAGAGCCGATGATGGACTGGGCAGTGTTTACTACTTTTTGTAATCTTTTCCTGTAGCCGGGACATCCCGTATATTGGGCTAAATTGGTTTGTCCCGTACGGGACCGCCCTTGTCCCGTATTTGACCGCTACTACTCGGGTCGAGGGGACTGTCGGGTCTGAGCGCCGCGTCCGGCCCCCACCTCACCCGTCCCGACGTAGTGCAGCCCATGGAGTGCAGCAGCAGCAGCAGCAGCAGCAGCGCCTCGCCCGTGGCCCCGTCGGTCGGCAGCCCGGCCAGCTGTCCGACCTTCGGACCTTCGCTTACCGCCGACACCACCACTACCCCTCCTTCTCACGGCCGATCATCGGTTCATGAGTTGGACGTGGCGCCGGACTTTGCGCGCGGCCCGGGCCAGAACTCCTCAGCTGGCCCGCCGGATGGGCTTTGTGTACAGTCCAGCACCCGGGGCCAGCTCATCATTCACCCAGCCACGGCCCAGTCGGTCAACGAATTGCTGTCGGGAATTTGTCCCGTATTTTGCCCTTTTGTCCCTTATTTGGGAGTGAGAAAGTTGTCGAGCCTAGTCCTGACCCAAAACGTTTTCTATCCTTTTTCTCCAGAGGTGCTGCCTGACCCGCTGAGTTACTCAAGCGCTTTGTGTCCATCTATAATGTGCTTACAAGATAGGACAGTACAGCACAGGAACTGGCCCTTTGGCCCACATCGGCGGTCACTGAAAACAAGTATGACTGTCCTCTCCTCACCATAGGGTCGTCTATTTGTGGGTCTGCCGATGTCTGTAGAGGCTGATCCGCGATCCACAC
Organism: Amblyraja radiata; assembly: GCF_010909765.2. Classification (NCBI taxonomy): domain Eukaryota; kingdom Metazoa; phylum Chordata; class Chondrichthyes; order Rajiformes; family Rajidae; genus Amblyraja; species Amblyraja radiata. The sequence continues at coordinate 103,243,424 of NC_045961.1, forward strand.
ACCTTGGTGCAGACTGGCGGTGGTTGGTAGTCGTCGAGCCCCCTTCTATCTCTACTTACGATGTTATCGCTTTGTCTCTGCGACACGGCGTAGTTCCGTTTCGTGACGTGCAGCTCATTCCTACACGGATTTCCTCCAGGAGCGCCTGCCCAGTGCAATGTGCTCCCAGTTGCTCGATGTGATGTGGAATTTCTTCAGACTGTTCTTGATGTTGTCCTTGAAGCGTTTCTTTGGCCTGCCGGGGGCTTGCCGACCTTCCTTCAGTTGACAGTACAGGATCTGTTTAGGGAGACGTTTGTTGGACATGCGAATGACATGGCCATTGTCTCTGTGTAGAACATGATGCCAAGATCAACTCTTATCTGCCTTCACATGGTCCAGGTCCATGTGCCTAGCCAAAGAATTATTCCAGTTTCTTCCCAAAGACATGCGGGTTTGTAGGTTAATGGACCTCTGTAAATTGCTGTCTAATGTGTAGATGACAAATGATTCTAAAGTAAAGGGAACGAGGGGCACTTTTACAGGGTGGTAGGTGTATGGAATAAATAAGCTGGTGGAGGAGGTAGTTGAGGCAGGGACTATCATAACATCTGTGGACAGGTACAAGAATAGGAGTAGGCCATTCGGCCCTTTGAGCCAGCACCGCCATTCAATGTGTTACATGGATAGGATATGATCAAAGTGTTATGGGCCAAATGCAGGCAGGTGGGACTAGCGTAGAGGGGCAATGTTAGTCCGTGTGGGCAAGTTAGCACGGAGTTTCCTTGCTGTATGACTCTATAACAACGGTGGCGCAGCGGTAGAATTGCTGCCTGATAGCGCTTACGGCATCAGAGACCCGATTTTGATCCTGGTTCCGGGTGCTGTCTGTACGGAGTTTGCACGTTCTCTCCGTGACCTGCGTGGGTTTTCTCCGAGAACTTTGGTTTCCTCCCACACTCCAAAGACGTACAGGTTTGTAGGTTAATTGACGGTATAAATATAAATATCAGGTCAGGTGGGGGGGTTGCCCCCCCGCCACGGGTACCATGTAATCCCGTGCTACCTGCTCCATGGTCGGATAGTCGGCGACTAAACCGTCTCCCCCACCCGGTTTGCTGGGTGAGGAGGGGGCTGTGGACCCCCAGCAGGACCAAAAACAAGACCTGTCAAAAGGTGGATGAGGTCGTGAGCCAACGACCATCCACACTTCAGTAGAAGTTGCGATCACTGTCGTACACGGCATTGTAAGGAACGATGATAAAGCACACACACACACCAACATCCTATACTTCCAGTGGCGGAAGTCGGCAGGAACTGGAGGACAGAGATGTGTGGTGCGTCCGTCACCGTTCCCGTCGGAAACCAGCACCACTGCGTCGCTAACGTTTTTAACGATGATGAATAAAAATAATTCCCTATCTATGAATCGCTGGTCGGCCTGTTTACGCCAAAGATCCTATATCAAGCAAGATAGACCACTCCTTCTAAATGCAATGGGCTGACGTGTGGTATGCAACGTAACCCGACCCGACCGACTCGCAGTGTAATCAACGTTGCGGGGGAACAGTTTGTGTCAATAAATTATAATTCTGAAAATGAGGAGAAGATTTTTACCAAATAACTTTTATTTTTACGAGGATGTTTCAGTAACCGGCTTCCGTCTCCGCACTAGAATCCTACGGGAACTTTGGTGCGGAGACGGAAGACCGATTATGGAAAAGGGGCAGAAAATTACCCATGAATCTGCCCATGACCGTACTACGTCTTTTTCGTCGAGTGATCTATCTTGCTCGCTGTAGGGTCTTTGGTTTCCGCGCTGTATCTGCAAACTAAACTAGATGCTGCAGGAAGACGTACAATAGGCTGCAAGCAGAACAAATGAGTGAAAAGCTTTACTAATCGGGTAGTGATCGTGTGAATCAGACGTCCAGATCATGCAATTGATCAAGGCCAATTAGCACTTTGGAAAAGCAATCTCGATTGATAAATGTTGAGATTGCTGATTGTGTTAGGAGCACAGTCGGGGTCTGCTAATTGTAGCTGGGGGAAACAATGTAATGTTTCCTCAAACAAGGGCACAGCGGTTGAGATGCTGCCTTACAGCGCTAAAGATCTGTGTTCCATCCCGACTATGGGTGCTGTGTCGGTATGTACGGAGTTTGTACGTTCTCCCCATGACCTGTGTGGGCTCTCTCCGAGATCTTCGGTCTCCTCCCCACACTCCAGAGATGTGGGTTAATTGGCTTGGTATAAAAATGTAAATTGTCCCTAGTGTGTGTAAGCTCTGTGACAATGTGAGTGGATCGCTGGTCGGTGCAGATTGGGTGGGCCGAAGTCCACGCTGTATCTCTAAACTAAACTAAACCACTCAGCAATCGGTGACTGCGGTTGAAACCCATGAAATTCCAGGCGCAAAGATCCTCAGGGAATAGGGTGAATTCACGAAAGGTCACTGGAGCGTAAATCCCCACTCACGTGACCGAAATTTTTAACTGGGGGACAAGCGTCACTTCCGGTACATGTTAGTGGATGGGAAAACACGCACTTTCACACCCGTTAAAAACATCGAAAACGGCCAGGTTTTGAGCTGCAATTTACTGTGCCAGTCGGGGTGACCGTGAGGAACAGCTACCTAAATTTACAGTCCAAAAAAAAGATAGAAACTAAGGTAAATACAAGAGGGAGCTGAAGGTGTAAATACAGCGGAAGTGCTAGCGGACTTTTTTCTTGGAGATTTAAAGATCCAAAATATCGGGAATTATCGCGTTTGCTCGCTGCATTTCATCAAAAGTGGCATTATTGACTTTTTATCTTTATTCATTTGTTATATGAAAAGTATTAAAAGTTAAAAACCCGTCAGTAAAATTGCAAAATCGCCCATGGTTCTCGGGTGGGTTTTAACATGCAAAATGAAAACGCTTCTAAAGCTCCATTTACCATTTAAATAATCGTAAACTCTCAATGCGTTTGGAAATCAATTTTACTGAGATGCAAGCTTACGATTATTTAAATGGTAAATGGAGCTTCAGAAGCGTGTTCATTTTGCATGTTAAAACCCACCCGAGAACCATGGGCGATTTTGCAATTTTACTGACGGGTTTCTAACTTTTAAAACTTTTCATATAACAAATGAATAAAGATAAAAAGTCAATAATGCCACTTTTGATGAAATGCAGCGAGCAAACGCGATAATTCCCGATATTTTGGATCTTTAAATCTCCAAGAAAAAAGTCCGCTAGCACTTCCGCTGTATTTACACCTTCAGCTCGCTCTTGTATTTACCTTAGTTTCTATCTTTTTTTTGGACTGTAAATTTAGGTAGCTGTTCCTCACGGTCACCCCGACTGGCACAGTAAATTGCAGCTCAAAACCTGGCCGTTTTCGATGTTTTTAACGGGTGGGAAAGTGCGTGTTTTCCCATCCACTAACATGTACCGGAAGTGACGCTTGTCCCCCAGTTAAAACTTTCGGTCACGTGAGTGGGGATTTACGCTCCAGTGACCTTTCGTGAAATCACCCTATAGAACATGGAGCTCAGAACATTGAACAGTAAGGACAAAAGGTCATAAAGAATAGGAATAGAATTAGGCCATTCGGCCCATCAAGTCTACTCCACCAGGGGCGCCGGGGCGATGGCTGCCCTACGTTTTTTTATTCTTTTTGTTATTTTTTAGTGTGTTAAAAGTTTGTTTTAATGTTCTTCAGTTTGTTTTATGTGGGGGGAGGGGGGAGGGAATCGGGGAAACCTTTATTCAACCTCCTACCTTGCCGGAGGTGTGATTAATTTTCGGATCACATTCTCCGGGCTCTGCAGCCTTCCATCGATGGAGCTGGAAGCCGCCTCGGACTGTCGTGAGCCCCACCGCGGGGCGCGGACTTAACATCGGAGCTGATCCCTTACCTGGGATCGCTCCCACCGCGGACTTTAACATCAAGAGCTCGCACTCTTCGGGAGAGGTTAGTCGGGAAGCTCCAACGCCGCAGAAGGATCGACCAGCCTTCCATCACAGTGAGGAATGTGGAGGAGTCACTGTGGTGGATGTTGATGTTAAAATGTGTTTTTGACTGATCTGTTGCTTTTAATTGTATGACTGACCTGGCCAATGAAATTCCTCGTATGTTGCAAAACATACTTGGCGAATTAAATCTGATTCTGATTCTGATTCCATTCAATCATGGTTGATCAATCACTCCCTCCTAACCACATTCTCCTGCCTTCTCCCTTTAACCTCTGACACCTGTTATAAGGACATCAGTAGAATTAGGCCATTCAGCCCATCAAGTACGGTACAGTGGCGCAGCTGGAAGGGCTGCTGCCTCCAAATGCCAAAGTCCCGGGTTCAATCCTGACTTCGGGTGCTGTCCGCGTCTGCGTGGAGTTTGCACGTTCTCCTTGTGACTGCATGGGTTTCCTCCGGGTCCTCCTCATTCCTCCCACATCCCAAAGACGTGCGGGTTTGTAGGTTAATTGACTCTCTGGTAAAATGTGTAGAGTGACGGGGGAAAGGATTTAATAGGAACCCGAGGGGCACCATGTTTTTTACACAAAGGGCGGTGGGTGTATGGAACGAGCTGCCGGAGGAGGTAGTTGAGGCTGGGACTATCGCAACGTTTATGAAGCATTTACACGGGGAGGTTGGAGTCGGCGATGATGGTGGACACGACAGGCAAGGAGTGCGTTTGGTGGGAGAGGAGAGGAGAGGGAATTGGGGTCAGGCACACCGCTAGGGTTGCCAACCTTCTCACTCCCAAATAAGGGACAAAAGGTCAAAATACGGGACAAATTCCCGACGGCAATTCGTTGACCGACTGGGCCGTGTCTGGGTGAATGATGAGTTGGCCCCGGGTGCTGGACTGTACACAAAGCCCAGCCGGCAGGCCAGCTGAGGAGTTTTGGCCCGGGCCACGCGCCCCGTCCAACTCGTGAACTGATGATCGGCCGTGAGAAGGAGGGGTGGTGGTGGTGTCGGCGGTAAGCGAAGGTCCGAAGGTCGGACAGCTGGCCGGGCTGCCGACCGACGGGGCCACGGGCGAGGCGCTGCTGCTGCTGCTGCTGCTGCACTCCATGGGCTGCACTACGTCGGGACGGGTGAGGCGGGGCCGGACGCGGCGCTCCGACCCGACAGTCCCCTCGACCCGAGTAGTAGCGGTCAAATACGGGACAAGGGCAGTCCCGTGCGGGACAAACCAATTTGGCTAATACGGGACAGTTGGCAACACTACCCACCACGCCCTCGAGGTATCGGCTGCGGGAGGCTCCCATCCCCCGGGGCGCAAAGGTGGGCGGGCGAGGAGAGGGACGTATGTTCACTGCTCGATCCATACGTCCAAGGAAGGCAACGGTTGGAGGCCCAACAGCAGACTGGGGCTCGCCCGGATCGGGCACCGCTCATAAGACACAGAGCTCGGACTGGAGTTCGTAAACGATGCCAAAACCTACCGCCTATTGCATGGAGGCTCAGTGGATTATTTCTGTATGCTTTGCTAAGCGGGATTGTGTTTACGTATGGCAATACTCTACTGGACTGTAAGAAAATAATTTCCCTGGTGCATTTAGAAACATAGAAACATAAAAATTAGGTGCAGGAGTAGGCCATTCGGCCCTTCGAGCCTGCACCGCCATTCAATATGATCATGGCTGATCATCCAACTCAGTATCCCGTACCTGCCTTCTCTCCATACCCTCTGATCCCCTTAGCCACAAGGGCCACATCTAACTCCCTCTTAAATATAGCCAATGAACTGGCCTCGACTACCCTCTGTGGCAGAGAGTTCCAGAGATTCACCACTCTCTGTGCGAAAAAAGTTCTTCTCATCTCGGTTTTAAAGGATTTCCCCCTTATCCTTAAGTTGTGACCATGTGACCATTTGCACATGTGACGGTAATGAACCACTGAACCATTGAAATGCTGTAGCGATCGTTGCACAAGGCAGATGCTTGGTAGACACAAGGAACTGCAGATGATGGAATCTTGAACAAACCACAAAGTGCTGGAGGAACTCACCGGATCAGGCAGAATCTGTAGAGGGAATGGACAGCCAACGTTTTGGTCAAAACCCTTCATCATTCCAAAGACCCAAAAGGTTGCCTATCCGCTCCTTCCACAGGTGCTGCCTGACCCAGAGTTTCTCCAGCACTTTGTGTGATGTTCACAAGCATCAGTTTGCTGATTCTGGAATTGGATGGTGTGGAGGTGCAGTTGGTAGAGTTACTGGATCACAATGCCAGAGACCCTGTTTTGATCCTGATCCCGGATATTTTTTTTTTGCACATTGCACATAGGTGCAACGAGATTTGGGTATGCAGCTTCCATCTGAGTCATAACTTAAACAACTAATAACATTTAGATACCCCGAGAAACATGATTTATAAAAAAAAAGAACAGTAAAACACTCTAAAGTGCAAATATGTCTGTGCCGGGTCGATGTGCGTGAATACAGTTCATGGGGGTGGGGGTGGGTGGGCACTCAGCAGGGCCGGTTCAGAAGCTGTTCCTGAGTCTGGAGGTGCGGGCGTAGAAGGCCTTGTAACGCCTGCCGGAGGGTAGGAGTTCGAACAGACTATTACAAGGGTGTGTGGATGCTGACGGCCTTCCTGAGCCACCGTATATAGTAGATGCCCTCCAAGGCTGGTAGCTGTGTCAGGCTGGTAGCTGTGTCTAGGGGTCGCTGTGTCTAGGGCTGGTAGCTAGGATTAGGGGTGAGGCATTTAGAACGGAGACGAGGAAACACTTTTTCACACAGAGAGTGGTGAGTCTGTGGAATTCTCTGCCTCAGAGGGCGGTGGAGGCCGGTTCTCTGGATGCTTTCAAGAGAGAGCTAGATAGGGCTCTTAAAGATAGTGGAGTCAGGGGATATGGGGGAGAAGGCAGGAACGGGGTACTGATTGGGGACGATCAGCCATGATCACACTGAATGACAGTGCTACCTCGAAGGGCCGAATGGCCTACTCCTGCACCTATTGTCTATTGAGATACAGTGTGGAAACAGGCTCTTCGGCCCACCGAGTCCGCACCGACCAGCGATCCCTGCACACTTACACAGTCCTTCACACACTAGGGACAATATACAATTTTACCGTAGCCAATTAACCCACAAACATGTACGTCTTTGGAATACGGGAGGAAACCGGACCACCTGGAGAAAACCCACGCAGGTCACGGGGAGAAGGTACAAACTCCGTGCAGACATCACCCGTAGTCGGCATCGAACCCGGGTCTCTGGTGCTGCCAAGCAGCAAGTCTACCGCTGCTCCACCGTGCCACCAATACTGTCGGATACTGTCAATGTTGGAGTTTGCACGATCTTCCTGTGACCGTGTGGGTTTCCTCCGCGTAATCCAGTTTCCTCCCACATCCCAAATACGGGCAGGTCTGTAGGTTGATTGGCCCAGGGAGTGGATGATGTGTCGGGAGTTTGTGTCGAAAGTAGAATAACATGGAACCAGGGTGAATGGGTGAACGATGGTTGGTGCAAACCTGGCGGGCCGAAGGGCCTAGTTTTCATACCACCAGCTATGCATTTGATTTCACAGTCAGAAACAAAGTAACACACAACTCATACAAATTCAAAGTACTCAGCCAATTTCATGCTTGGTATTCAAGTCCACCTGACCAGAATGTGCAGTTTGTGACGACTGCCATTGATCCATTGGAATGCAAAATCCACATCCATCTGCATTAGATTACAAATGTTTTTACAGTCATAGACACACAGTGGCGAAAGAGATGCTTTAGCCCAACCCATCCATGCCAACCAAGATGCCCCAGCTAAACTCATTTCAGTTGCCTGCAAGTAATCCTCAGTCTAAACTACCTATGTTTAAGAAGGAACTGCAGATGCTGGAAAAATTGAAGGTCGATAAAAATGCTGGAGAAACTCAGCGAGAAACTCACTTTGAAGAAGGGTCTCAACCCGAAACATCACCTATTCCTTCGCTCCATAGATGCTGCCTCACCCGCTGAGTTTCTCCAGCATTTTTGTCTACCTGTAAACTACCTAAACCACCTTAAAAGCTGTAGAGGCCAAGTTAATGGATATTTTTAAAGTAGCGAAAGGAAAAAAAGGCTTTCTGTTCAGCTACAGGAGGCAACCTGTGCAACTTCAGAAATGCAACATCCTCGAACACCAAATTGTTATTTCTGGTCTGTGAGGATGGGGAATCAATGGCTTATACAGAACAGGCAACCCTGCCGCGCAGGAAGGAACTGCAGGTGCTGGTTTAAACCGAAGACAGACGCAAAATGCTGGAGTAACTCAGCGGGACAGGCAGCATCTCTGGAGAGAAGGAATAGGTGACGTTTCGGGTCGAGACCTTTCTTCGGACTGATCATCCAGAGATGCTGCCTGTCCCGCTGAGTTGCTCCAGCATTTTTGTGTCTGATTTGAGGGCCTGTCCCACTTACGCGATCTTTTCTGTGACTACCGGCACCTGTCATAGGTCGCCGAAAATTCAGCGGCGACCAGAAAGATGCTAAGACTCTTTGGGTGACTAGGAGATCTCTCACGACCATACAGGCGACCCCTGGTGACGTGTCGCGGGGTGTCACTAGGGGACATGTCGCCAGGGGGTCGCCTGTATGGTCGTGAGAGGTCGCCGGGGGTCGCCTGTATGGTCGTGAGTAGTCACTTAAAGAGTCGTAGTGTCTTTCTGGTCGCCGCTGAATTTTCGGCAACTTATGACGGGTGCCAGCAATCGCCGAAAAGGTTGTGTAAATGGGACAGGCCCTTGAGCATTGGTTTTTCCTCATGTTTTGTCAGCTGACAATCACTTCGAATTGTTCATCACAGAAGGTGCAGAGGCGTGCCGAAAAGATAAGGAGATTGGAAGGCACACTGACGCAGCCACTGCCTGCAGTGCCAACGTCCCAGGTTCAATCCCGATCTCGGGTGCTGTCCGTGTGTGGTTGTTACACGTTCTCCCTGGAACCTCCTGGATTCTCTCCAGGTGCTCGGGTCTCCTCCCACATCCCAAAGGCGTGCGTGTTTGTAGGTTGACAAAAGTGCTGGATAAACTCAGCGGGTGAGGCAGCATCTATGGAGTGAAGGAAATAGGCAACGTTTCAGGCCAAAACCCTTCTTCAGACCCGAAACGTTGCCTATTTCCTTCGCTCCATAGATGCTGCCTCACCCGCTGAGTTTCTCCAGCATTTTTGTCTACCTTCGATTTTCCAGCATCTGCAGTTCCTTCTTAAACATGTTTGTAGGTTAATTGCCCCTAGTGTGTAGGGAGTGGATGAGAAAGTGGAATGATATAGAACTAGTGTGATCGATGGTCGGCGTGGATGCAGTGGGTCGAAGGGCCTGTTTTTTCGTGCTGTATCTTTCAATTAATCTTTTAAAAAACTGGAGTAAAGGGTTTGAAAGTGGAGGTGAACTGACTTTGATTCTTGTACCCCATGAGGCTTCTCGGATCTTGCTAAAACCTACAATCACCACAAAACTAGCTTCTGAATTCACAATGTGGACTTAAGTGCTGGTATTACAATGAAGTAAAGTGCAGACTGATGTAAAATGGCCAGAGGATCCACAACCGAGTATAATTTACTTCCTTCTGAGTGTAATTCATCAATGCCTGCCCTGATGAATAAATGTAAAAGGTGTTCACACATTGAGAGCCTGACTCTTTCCATCTTCAATATGTTAATGTGTACAGCATTTGCGAACGTGCCCGTAAATGAAATGTATGCCAGAGCTCCTCAGACACTAAACAATTTAAGCTTCAGGCGAAGTAAATCTTACTCCCAGCGTTTATTCAAGAATACATGGGACTCGCACACTACTTAGAACGTATTTAATAATTAGTGAAACGGTATCAAGAATTATCTTCCCAGGCATTGATACACAATAGATATGACCACAAATTGAGAGAAAATAATTAAAATATATTCTGAAGACATCTTATAACCTTCTTATGAATAAAATGATATTCATTTGTCACTGCCATTTGGCTGATACAAAGTCAATCATAACTCTAACAGTGTCTAATTCGAACAAAGTCCGACATTTGCAAACCTTAAAAACATCCAAATGGTATTTTTCAAACCAGAACAAGATGTAATAGATGGAGATATTTTGGTGTGAATACCTGTGCTCCTCGAATTGAGGGTCTTTGGATTAGTGTGTTTCCAACTCCAGGAAATTCCAGTGTGGGCTGAAGGGCCTGTTCCTGTGCTGGAGTTTTCTAATTGGAAACTAATTGATGAAACTGGAAGCAGAGTTAAGTTCCTTCTACTCTATACAAAATAAGTAGTTTTACATTTCAATAACTAGTAAATATAAATGTTTCCATCAGTTATTATGATGAGCGTTTGACGACGCTGGGCCTGTACTCGCTGCAGTTTAGAAGGACGAGGGGGTGACCTCATTGAAACCTACCGAATGGTGAAAGGCCCGGACGGAGTGGATGTGGAGAGGATGTTTCCACCAGTGGGAGAGTCTAGGACCAGAGGCCACAGCCTCGGAATAAAAGGACGTACCTTTAAAAAAGAGACGAGGAGGAATTTCTTTAGCCAAAGGGTGATGAATCTGTGGAATTCATTGCCACAGGCGGCTGTGGAGGCCAAGTCAGTGGATATTTTTATGGTGGAGATTCACAGATTCTTGATTAGTAAGAGTGTCAAGGCATATGGGGAGAAGGCAGGAGCATGGGGTTGAGAGTTAGACATAGATCAGCCATGATTGAATGACGGAGTAGGCTTGATGGGCCAAATAGCCTAAATCCACTCCGATGACCAACAAACTAATTCAGAATAACGTGAGCGATGGAAATTGAATAATTTTATAGTTTAGCAGCATTGGGCAAATAAACAATAAAAGGTCCATATCTATTAGGAATTGGAATTATACAATATAGAGTCCTGACGGATGTGTACATGAGTGACCCATCTACATTGGACTCTACGGGTAATTCCATATACAGTGCATATATCCTCACAATCACTTGAATGATATACTTTGAGGTAATTTTTCACCCCTCCATCCGACTCCATAGAACAACGACAGAACATCTGATGAAAGATAACACACTTGAAACATGAACTGTACTTCAGTGAGACAAGGAACTGCAGATAGACACGAGGTGCTGGAGCAACTCAACGGGTCAGGCAGCATCTGTGGAGAAAAGGAATCGCTGACGTTTTGGGTCCGTATCCTTCTTCAGACTGAACGTGGTTGGGATGGAGGGACCGAATGTAGGAAGAGGACTGGCAACAGTGGTATTCCCTGAGGTACACAAAAATGCTGGAGAAACTCAGCGGGTGCAGCAGCATCTATGGAGCGAAGGAAATAGGCAACGTTTCGGGACGAAACGTTGCCTATTTCCTTCGCTCCATAGATGCTGCTGCACCCGCTGAGTTTCTCCAGCATTTTTGTGTACCTTCGATTTTCCAGCATCTGCAGTACCTTCTTAAACTTCTTAAAGGGGAGTTGAAATGTTCGGCAACCGTGATATCGTGCAGGCAAAACCCCAAAAGACACAAAGTGCTGGAGTAACTGAACGAGTCAAGCAGGCAGCATCTCTGGACATGGCTAGGTGACGTTTCGGGTCAGGATCCCTTTGTCAGAATTATTGTGGTGGCTGGGAAGGGGAAGTTGGGGGAGAGAGACCAGGAAGAGAACTCAGTGGGTGACAACGTTGAAAAGGCAACTGGACAGGTGCACAAATGGGAAAGGTTTAGAGGGACATGGGCCAAATGCGGGCAGGTTAGACTAGTGTAGATGGGGCACCTTGGTCGGCATGGGCAAGTTGGGCCGAAGGGCCTGTTTCCCTGCTCTATGACTCTGAGAAGTGGGGGGGGGGGGGGGGGGGTAACAAAGCCTGGCAAGTGATAGGTACTTCTCTCTGTACTTCTCTTACCACAGAGGCTGCCTGACCAACTGAGAGTTTACAGTGCTTTCAGTTTTTATTTCAGATTTTCAGCATCTGCAGTTTTTAATTAAATTTTACATTGGGTTGGGGATGAGCATCGAAGTCAAAGAGGGAATTATCATTAATATATCCATAGATAACAGGCCACATAGCCATAATTATAGATTTAGACACAGAATGCTGGAGTGTAGGAAAGAACTGCAGATGCTGGTTTAAACCAAAGATAGACCCAAAATGCTGGAGGAACTCAGCGGGACAGGCAGCCTCTATGGAGAGAAGGAATGGGTGACGTTTCGGGTCGAGACCCTTCTTCAGACTAGTCAGGGGAAAGGGAAAGGAAAGATATAGATGGTGACGTAGAGAGATAAAGAACAAATGAATGAAAGATATGCAAAGAAAAGAGTAACAATGTTATAGGAAACAGGCCAGTCACTGTACATCCTCCCCACCATGAGAAAGATGCTTCACAGCTACTTGCAGAGTGCCCTCGGCTGACAAACCGCATCAAAGTAGTCACGGACACTAAAACACAAGTGCCTGAAACCTAAAATAAAAGCAGAAAATGATGTAGACATTCAGCAAGTCAGGGCTTCCGATGAAAGGTTATCGACCTGAATTTTCTCTCTGCAGGGTTGCTGCCTAACCCGCTGAGTTCTCCAGCATTTGCTGTTTCTATAACATGTCACGAGGGAGCAGGAGGCTGGGGAGAGATGCTTGTGAGAAGAAAAACAAAGCCACTGATCGCAACCATTTAAAAAAAAAAATTCTGATCTCGGAATTCAGATAACAGCCTGGAACAATGCATTGGTGATTTGTACTGCCGCCTTGATAATTGCGAGATGGTTGATGAAACTCTGCACTATTTTAGGACGTATCTGGCCTCCGCTGAGCATCGATTATTATTTGCTTTTTTATTCCTCATTTTGTTTTTCTCTAACGCGCGCAATATCTCGCAGACGTATTTTAATTCCGCAATAAAGTTAATGAATGCCAACTGGGAGATAATCAGCTGGAAAGTGACTCTTTCAATCCGATTTAAAAGGTATGAAGGATTGCGTGAGCTCTCACAGAAACATAGCAACATCAAACGGGGAATAAAGATGGAGGAGCAAGGGGGCAGCTTACGACCAACGTTGAGTTCTCCAATTGCATTCCCTCCCCCAAACCATAGTCGTCCTAGTTCCATTGTTTAAGAAAGAACTGCAGATGCTGGAAAAATCGAAGGTTGACGAAAATGCTGGAGAAACTCAGCGGGTGAGGCAGCATCTATGGAGCGAAGGAATAGGTGACGGTTCATTTTTCGCATCCATGCATCCCTTCATTATCATCCTTCCCGTGTCAACAATGGACCATTGTGGGCTCCACCTTTCCTTGGTCATCTGTTGTTGCCGGCCCCGATTTGTTCTGGCCTTCTCCTACCCCCCCCCCAGTTCCACCACCTCTACTTTCAAGGGGCCTGTCGCACGGTATGAGTTCATTCAAGAGCTCGCCCGAGTTTTTAAAAAAAAATCAAACTCGTGGTAAGCACGTAGAATGTACGTCAGAGCTCGGGGACGTCTCTTAGCGGCTCGTAACGCTAACGGCAGGTACTCGGGAAACGCGGTAAGCTCGTGAAGACCCGTGAAGATTTTTCAACATGTTGAAACTCAGCGGGTGAGGCAGCATCTATGGAACGAAGGAAATAGGCAACGTTGCCTATTTCCTTCGCTCCATGCAAAGAGTTGAACAATCTCCACTATAGGAAATAGGCAACGTTTCGGGCCGAAACCCTTCCGGGTTTCGGCCCGAAACATTGCCTATTTCCTTCGCTCCACAGATGCTGCCTCACCTGCTGAGTTTCTCCACCAATTTTTGTCTACATGTTGAAAAATGTCCACGAGAGCCCCGAGTACCTACGAGCGGCTATTAACGTAATTCTCCGAGTTCGAATCAGGGGAAACTCGGGAGAGCTCTTGAATTAGCTCGTACAGTGGGACAGCCCCTTTAGTCTGAAGAAGGGTTCCGAACCAAAACGTCACCCGTTCCTTCTCTCCAGAGATGCTGCCTGACCCGCTGAGTTGCTTCAGCACTTTGTGTCTATCTGTGGACAGAATAAACTCACGGCAAAATGGAGACACAAGTGACTGCAGATATGGGGGGGGGGGGGGAGGGAGGGGAGGGGACAGTCGGCGTTTCGGCTCGAGACCCTCCGGACTACTAGCTCTCAATGGTGAAAGACACCGTTCTCATCCACGAACAGAAGTAACTTAAAAAAACACATGAATTGACACTGGTCAATGCACTGGATCTGAACTCTGAAATGGCGCATGGCACCCTAGTCTTGGTTATTCGTGAGTTCAAAGTTGAAGGAGAGCGTGAATGGCAATCCAGAAAAAATAAACAACAGGGACCCTTGCACCAGAAAAAACCCAAAAGTGACACCTGTATCTGGAAAAAAACCAATAGGAATCCTTGTATCAGAAAAACCATTAAGGGCCTGTCCCACTTACACAACTTTTTTGGCGACTGCCGGCACCCGTCATAGGTCGTTGCAGGTCACCGAAAATGTTCAACATGTTGAAAATCCAGCGGCGACCAGAACAAGGTACGACTCTTTAGGCGACTACTCACAACCATACAGGCTTCATCCTGCGAGATGTCACCAGGGTGTCGCTTGTATGGTTGTGAGAGGTCTCCTAGTCACTCAAAGAGTCGTAGCGTCTTTCTGATCGCCGCTGGATTTTCAACATGTTGAAAATTTTCGGTGACCTATGACGGGTGCCGGCAGTCGCCGAAAAAGTTGCGTAAGTGGGACAGGCCCTTTAGGAACCCTTGTGCCGAAAACCAATGGGACTCTTGTACCAACATAAAGTCCACTAGGGATCCTGGTATCAGCAAAGGAATAGTGGCCCCTCGTACCAGAAACAGCAATACGGACCCTTGCATCAGCAAGTTCGATAGGGCCCGAGTACCAGAAAACCAACAGGGATCTTTGTATCAGAAAACCAATAGATATCCATGTGCCACAGACACCAATACACAGAGGGTGGTAGGTTTTACATGTTAGGGTGGCAGGGAATCAGAACACAGAGGTCATAAGCTTAAGGTGAGAGGGGAAAGATTTAATAGGAACCCGAGGAGCAACTTTTTCACTCAGAGCATGGTGGGTGTATGGAACGAGCTGCCAGAAGAGGTAGTTGAGTCAGGTACAATCACAACGTTTAATACACATTTATGACAGGTACATTGGTAGGATAGGTGTAGAGGAAAATGGGGCAAACACAGGCAGGTGGGACTAGTGTAGATGGGGCATGTAGGTTAGTGTGGGCAAGTTGGGCCAGACTCCATGGCTCTAATATATTGCGTCAATCCTTATATTTTGTGACTTAAACACAAAGCAGCTGATCGAATGGCCACAAGATCTCCCATTGATTCATCACCAATGTAAATTAAATCTGAAATGACGCATTCTTTTAGTTTACAGTCACAGCACCAGAGCTTCCTCTCCGTTTTGCAAGTTGAATTAAATGCTGAGATGTAAACCCAGACTGAGGTAAAGGTTTGGGTGCCACTACGGAGAGGGTCCAGAGGAGACTTGATCCCAGGAACGATTGAATTAAAGTATGATGAGCATTGGACAGTGCTGTACTCGTTAATGAGTTTCGAAGGATGAGGGGCCCCCTCATTGAAAGTTACCGAATAGTGAAATGCCTGAAAGGAGTGGATGTGGAGAGTGTGTTTCTACTCGTGGGAGAAACTAGGACCAGAGGCAGTAGCCTCAGAATAAAAAAGACATTCCTTTAGAAAGATGAGGAGGAATTTCTTTGGTAAGAGGGTGGTGAATCGGTGCAATTCATTGCTACAGAAGGCTACAGAGGCCGTCAATTAATATTATTAAGGCGGAGTCCGATAGATTCTTGATTAGAATGGGTGTCTATGGGGAGAAGGCAAGAGAATGGGGTTGAGAGGGAAAGATAGGTCAGCCATGATTGAATGGCGGAGCAGGCTTGATGGCCTAATTCTGCAACTAGAACTTAAGAACTTTTGGTGCAGAGGTCAGCTTGACTTTACTGTGTTCAAGAAGGAACTGCAGATGCTGGAAAATCGAAGGTAGACAAAAATGCTGGAGACACTCAGCAGGTGCAGCAGCATCTATGGAGCGAAGGAAATAGGCAACGTTTCGGGCCAAAACCCGGAAGGGTTTCGTCCCGAAACGTTGCCTATTTCCTATAGTGGAGATTGTTCAACTCTTTGCATGGAGCGAAGGAAATAGGCAACGTTGCCTATTTCCTTCGCTCCATAGATGCTGCTGCACCCGCTGAGTTTCTCCAGCATTTTTGTGTACCAGCTTGACTTTACTGTCGGGGATCAGAATACTACACTGGTCGTCGGGTGTTGCAATTGTAAAAACGATTTGGAAGGATTCGATGAAAAGGCACCGGCCGCACGGATGAATGGTCTTCCTCCCACGACCAAGACCAGAGAAAGAAGAACCAACCCACACACTCTGCGCCTGGAGACTGGCTGAGAGACTAATCATACGCAGGTAAACCAAACAATTCCGGCTTGAAGTCCTCCAGCGACTTGAGTACCAGGGTTGCCGACTTTGTGAGCTCCGGGTCCAGCTGGGGGTCTGGAACGTGGACCACCTGCATCCCTGCTGTCAACGCTGCCGTCACTCCATTCGGGGAATCTTCAAACACAAGGCACTGGGTGTGGAGAGAACAAAGCATTTTGTTGAGTAAACAACACACAGATTCCCTTCAATCCCCCAGCACACACACGTATCACGGCTTTCCCCACACGCAATCTTACAGACACTCATTCTTCTTGGGTTTTAAGAACCCAACCGACCTCCCTTCCATTGACTCCATTTACACCTCGCGTTTTTACACCAGGCCAGCAGCATAATCCAGGACGAGTCGCACCCTGGCCACTCCCTCTTCACCCCATTAGGCAAAAAGTACAGAAATGTGAAAACGCACACCTCTAGATTCAGGGACTGTTTCTTCCCAGCTGTTATCAGGCAACTGAACCATCCTACCACACCCAGAGAGCAGCGCTGAACTACTATCTACCTTATGGGTGACCCTCGGACGATCCTTGATCGGACTTTGCTAGTTTTACCTTGCACTAAACGTTATTCCCTTATTCATGCATCTATACACTGTCAATGGCTCAATTGTAATAATGTATATACAAAATGCTGTAGTAACTCAGCGTGACGGGCAGCATCTCTGGAGTGAAGGAATAGGGGACGTTTCAGGTCGAAACTGAAGGTCACTTTGTGGTGTTTAAGAGGCCTTTAGATGGGCACATGAATATGCAGGGATGTGGAGGGATATAGAGTTTGACCAGCTTATCAAAAACTTGAGGGCATAGCTTTAAGGTGAAAGGGGCAAAGTTTAAAGGAAGTGCAGCGTAGGTTTACAAGGTTTATTCCCGGGATGGCGGGACTATCATATGCTGAGAGAATGGAGCGGCTGGACTTGTATACTCTGAACTTTAGACGGATTAGAGGGGATCTTATTGAAACATATAAGGTTATTAAGCATTTGGACATGCTAGAGACAGGAAACATGTTCCCGATGTTGGGGGAGCCCAGAACCAGGGGCCACAGTTTAAGAATAAGGGGGTGAGCCATTTAGAACGGAGACGAAGAAACACTTTTTCTCACAGAGAGTTGTGAGTCTCACAGGGCGATGGAGGCCGGTTCTCTGGATACTTTCAGGAGAGAGCTGGATGAGGCTCCTAAAGATAGCGGAGTCAGGGGATATGGGGAGAAGGCAGGAACGGGGTACTGATTGGGGATGATCAGCCATGATCACATTGATTGGCGGTGCTGGCTCGAAGGGCCGAATAGCCTACTCATGCACCTATTGTCTATTGTCATTCTGATATTTTGTCTAATTCTCCTCCATGCCTGTTAATGGGGAGAATGAATGGCAGTGGACTCCTGAATGACAGTGAATATCATAGCTAATTAACTAGCCTGATATAATACCTGATGGCAGTAGGAAACAGTAATCCTACAGCTTCCCACCCTCTCTACATTTCCCTCTCTCTTTCCTGGAGTGGGGGGGGGGGGTGTTTGGGCCAATTAAGGCCGCCTGATCTCCAACCCGGGCCCCAATAATCAGTTTCCACCCAAGCACATTTTTTCCCCACAGTGCACAATTACCGCACGATCAAATAAGTGACACTTGGCTTGCTTCGATGAAAGGATGAAATACAAATTGCTAGATGTAACACGGAGAAGAGAAAAAAAACAAAATGAAGCAGATTTCTTTATGTTTTTTCCCCCTGACTTTAAATGAAGAATGTCACCCCATCATCTTCCAGAAGTGAAGGGAGCTGATTAGTGTATTTTGATCTAAAAACAGGCACAATCCCATTCCTCTTTTATCAACATGTTTTGCACTAGCTCAGTAGAAATCCTGCTAGCGGCATTTCTATTAAGACTTCCCTCCTCTTCCTTGAAGCACGCCTGTATCGTCCCTCCCCCCTCCCCCCAGCCTTGACCTTGACCTTGAAGGCCTGGCGATTTTTGTTTTCTGTTGCAAAATGCGTCTCAATTATAGGGTTTTTGCAGAGGCTAATATTTCTGTGACAGCAAGCAACCTTTTGGAAGGAGCCTTTTACCATGCACAAGACTGTCAGACTCCTTTAATGTTTTCAGAGCTTTGAACAATATCCACGTCAAAGAGAAGGAAAAGAAAAGCAGCCCTTGCCAACTGGCTTTGACGCTCAGTGCCTGCCTATCCACTCTGCAGAATTAAGTCGGACTCCCTTGAAAACCCCGTGTCCAGTGATGAAAGCTCTCTCTAAACGCTCGACTGTGATACGGCCCGACTTTTGCGGGTAAGCTTAAAAGCTGCACAAAATAGCATTATCAGGCCCTTCAGAAACACTTTGTATCCAGACAGTGCACAGAAATACACTTGACAAGCCTTGCAAAGACGAACCTAATTGACTTCCGTGATGTCACGGATCTTGTTTGCAACCAACCAATTATTACCCGAGCAAGATGCATAATGGAGGGACTTAGCTAATTCCCTGAAACTAGAGGCAATTAAAACTCTTCATTACCGAGGAAGCCAAGCTAATGACCCATAATCATTGCATTTATTTGTTACAGCAAATATATATAGGCATCAAGGATGGTCTTTGTGCTTTGATTTTGACAATACTGTAAGATGTTAATACCTCTTCAGAATTGAGGGAAGGATGCGTGCCAACTTTGACGTGGAAGGGGAGGATCCCCTGTATCTCTCTCACACACACACACACACACACACACACACACACACACACACACACACACACACACACACACACACACACACACACACACACACACACACACACACACACACACACACACACACACACACACACACACACACACACACACACACACACACACACACACACACACACACACTGTCAATGTCATAGAGAGCAGCTGCATATCAGATAATGCATCAAAGTTTTCCCTCAGCTTCAGCCTGTAAAGATAGGGACAAAATCAAGCTTGCATTCATCCTGGCGGGAGCCTCCTATTATGGATTTCAATCAAAGGGCATCCGTGTGACAAAGCTAAAATCTTCTTCCCAGTCACGTCCACCTCATTAATTATTCCGAGATGAAGAATTATGAATTCTGCCGCACAGAATATTGATCCTGGATTGTAGAATCCCCGTGCAAGGACAAACCCCACACTCGCTCTGCAATTCTCAGCTGTGAGAGCAACTCCGATTTAATGTTTAAGAAGGAACTGCAGATGCTGGAAAATCAAAGGTAGACAAAAGTGCTGGAGAAACTCAGCGGGTGCGGCAGCATCTATGGAGCGAATATGGAGTGAAGAAACCCTTCTTCAGACTGATTGACATTGTTTTGTCTGGAATGTTGGGGACCTGGTAGAAGTGCATAAAACTATGTGAGGCGTAGATAGGGTAGACAGTCAGAACCTTTTCCCAGGAAGGGAAAAAGCAAATGCCGAGGGCAGAGTTACATTTAGTTTAGTTACATTTTACAGAGTTACATTTAGAAACATAGAAACATAGAAATTAGGTGCAGGAGTAGGCCATTCGGCCCTTCGAGCCTGCACCGCCATTCAATATGATCATGGCTGATCATCCAACTCAGTATCCCGTACCTGCCTTCTCTCCATACCCTCTGATCCCCTTAGCCACAAGGGCCACATCTAACTCCCTCTTAAATATAGCCAATGAACTGGCCTCGACTACCCTCTGTGGCAGAGAGTTCCAGAGATTCACCACTCTCTGTGTGAAAAAAGTTCTTCTCATCTCGGTTTTAATTTACATTGCAGAAGAAAAGCTCTTCGGCCCACCGAGCCCCTGCTGACCAGCAATTACCATACACTAGCGCTATCCCACACTAAGGACAATTTATATATTTTTCCCCGAACCAATTAACCCACAAACCTGTACATCTTTGGAGCATGGGTGGAAACCGAGGCACCCGGGGAAAACCCACACGGTCAAACCCGTAGTTTGTCAGCAGCCGTAGTCAGGAACAAACCCGGGTCTCTGGCGCTGCAAGGCAGCAACTATCTTAAGCTGCCACTGTACCGCACCTAACATGATTCCATCTTTGCTCCTTACATGGTTCCACACGTAAGATGCAGCAGGGTTGTATTTCCAGTTGAAGTGACTCAGTGAGGGTGAGACGCCGCAGACACTGGATATATTGAAGCAAAAACGTCAACTGTTGTAAACACCCAGGCCAGGCCAGGCCAGGCCAGCCAGATTGGGCAACACATTGGTGCAGCTGGTAGAGCTGCCACCTCACATCGCCCCTAACTCAGCTTTGAGCCTGCCCTTACACGCTGTCTGTATGTGGAGTTTACACATTCTCCCTGTGACCTCGTGGGTTTCCTCCGCTTGCTCTGGTTTCCTCCCATGTCCCAAAGACATGCGGGATGTGGGTTTGTCAGTTAATTGCCCTCTGTAAATTGCCCATAAGGCATGGGAAGTGGATGAGAAAGTTGGATATCATGTAATTAGTGTGAATGGGTGATCAATGAAGAAGGGTCTCGACCCAAAATGTCACCTATTCCTTCGCTCCATAGATGCTGCCTCACCCACTGAGTTTCTCCAGCATTTTTGTCGACCAATGATCAGTGTGCACTCAGTGGGCCGAAGGGCCTGATTCCATGCTGTATCTTTCAATCAATCATTCGAACATAGAACTAGTGTGAAGGGGTGATCAATGGTCAGTGAGGACTCGGTGGGCCGAAGGGCCTGATTCCATGCTGTATCTCCAAACTAAACATCCACGGAAAGTGAAATAGCTGCCATGTCTGGGATCCTTCATCAGAACAAGAGGGGTAGTTAGGTTGTTGTGGAGGAGAACAGCCACGGTAGATTTTATGGATTGGTATCTTAAGGTCTCTTAATCTGGATCTATATGAAGTGAAAAATCACAATACTATAGCTTAACGTCAAAATCCAGTCACTGAGCAGCTGAGAAAAAAAGTTACTTTCATAGCTTTGGCAAGTTGAAAACCAGAGCAAATTGCTTGTGTGCTCGTAACATCCCTTTTAATACGGCGTAACTTTGATCATTCATCTTAATAGAAGACAACCGGTCCTAAACAGCTACTAAAACTGATTGCCGTCAGTTTCCACTCCTAATTCCCTACTTTCTCATATGTCGGAAGCTAAATCTCAACTGCACTGAGAGGAAATGATACCTGACACAGGACACTGACATAACGAATATTTATGTTGGAAACGTGTGCCACATGCAACTAAATTGCATTTCTGCCGGGTTATGCGGTGGTAAAACCACCACTCTAACTAAACTCCACGCGCTGTCCTGCCACAATTCACCGCATTTATTCCCCATCTCACTTCAGTGAGCTTACCCTGCCATTTAGTTAGTTACGCAGGATATTTATCCCTTAGTTGCCGCGTTCTCTCTTTCCACATCTTTCATTGCCACAGCTAGACGTCTGCTCACTCGTAATGTGTCTATCCCTCCATCAGGTGATTCACGGAGAGAGGAGCAAGGAGCATTTTTCTATGCCTGCCCAATGTTGTTAGCAAGAGAGGCGGGGGGGGCCATTTTGATGGTCGACCCTTAAATTGTCATGAAGGCGGTGGGTGAGCTGTCAGCTTCATCCGAACACTGGCATCGCTTCTTGCTGTTCAGGGAGAGGGTAACGGGTGTGAAACCCACAGGCAGATGGATTGTAATGAATGGGGGGGGGATGGGAAATGACTGTGAACTAGGCTCATGTGTATGGGAGAGCTTACAACCAAAGTGCACAGTGGCACAGCTTCGAAGCAAGACTGACCCGAGTTCTTGCTATTGAGAGAGTGCAGCGTAGGTTTACAAGGTTAATTCCTGAGATAGCGGGCCTGTCATATGCTGAAAGAATGGAGCGGCTGGGCTTGTATACTCTGGAGTTTAGAAGGATGAGAGGGTATCTTATTGAAACATATTAAATTATTAAGGGTTTGGACACGTTAGAAGCAG
Source organism: Amblyraja radiata (assembly GCF_010909765.2). Classification (NCBI taxonomy): domain Eukaryota; kingdom Metazoa; phylum Chordata; class Chondrichthyes; order Rajiformes; family Rajidae; genus Amblyraja; species Amblyraja radiata. Next base: position 103,265,760 of record NC_045961.1, read on the forward strand.
GAAACATTTTTCCGATATTGGGGGAGTCCAGAGTTTAGGGGGCCACAGTTTAAGAATAAGGGGTAAGCCATTTAGAACGGAGATGAGGAAATACTTTTTTCACACAGAGTGTTGTGAGTCTGTGGAATTCTCTGCCTCAGAGGGCGGCGGAGGCCGGTTCTCTGGATACTTTCAAAAGAGAGCTAGATAGGGCTCTTAAAGATAGCGGAGTCAGGGGATATGGGGAGAAGGCAAGAACGGGGTACTGATTGGGGATGATCAGCCATGATCACATTGAATGACAGTGCTGGCTCGAAGGGCCAAATGGCCTCCTCCTGCACCTATTGTCTATTGTCTATTGTCAGTCGCGACCTCCAGTGCTGTCTGTGTGGGTGGAGTTTTCACGTTCTCTCTGGGTGCTCTAATTTTAAAGAGATTCCGCATGCAAACAGACCCTTCGGCCCATCAAGTCCACACCAACCATCAATCACCCTTTAGACTTCAGAGGCACATCGCGTATACAGGCCCTTTGGCCCACTGAATCCGCGCCAACTAGCAATCACCCCGTACCATATCACTGTCCGACACACTAGGGACCATTTACAATGTTACCGAACACAATTAACCTACAAACCGGTACGTCTTTGGAGTGTGGGAGGAAACCGGGAGAAAACGCACGCGGTCACGGGGAGAACATACAAACTCCGTACAGACAGCACAGCACCCGTAGTCAGGATTGAACCCGGGTCTCTGGCGCTGTAAGGTAGCAACTCCACCGCTGCGCCACTCAGCCGTCGTGTTCAAACTAGCCCATCGCATCTTTGGATCCACTCCCTACACTCAGGGCCTTTTTTCAGAGGCCAATTAACCTGCAAATCCGCACGTCTTTGAGATGTGGGAGGAGGAACTTAATTGTTCCTTTTCGGTACATATGGATAATAAAACACTCTTGACTCGTGGCTGCCTTGAAACCGGAGAAAACCCATGCAGTCACGGACAGAAGGTGCAAACTCCACACAGACAGCACCTGAGGTCAGGATCGAACCAGGGGTCTCTGGCACTTGTGGTGCATCGGCTCAAAACGGGACCCGACCCAAAGCGTCACCCATCTTTTTTCTCCAGGGATGCTGCCTGACTCGCTGAGTTACTCCAGCACCTTGTGGCGATCTTCGGTATGAACCAGCGTCTGCAGTTCCTTGTTTCTATATTTTGTCACCTCTTTCCATGTCCTCCAGAGATGCTGCCTGACCCGCTGAGTTACTCCAGCACTTTGTGTCTTTTTGTGCATTAACCACCATCTGCAGTTCTTTGTTTCTACTGTTGATGAACACACTTGGTAGACACTGCCTGGTCCATGACAGGTACTGACCTCCCCACCGTCGAAGGGATCTATAAGAGGCATGGCCTCAAAATGGCAGCCAAAATCATCAACGTCCCACACCATCCTGGCCATGCTCTCATTCACTCCAGGTATCATCTCCTCTTCGGTATCAGTTCCCTGCAGCCCTTCAATTCTTTGATCTTTCAAAGATCTATCCAACTCCTCTTCAAAAGCTTTCTATGATCGAGCTCAGCTGTTCTTAACCTGGGGGTCGGGAGCCCCATGGGGGGGGGGTCATTTGGGGCTTTACCTCGGGACACGAAGGGATCATAAATGTTCCCAATGTGGGGCGAGTCCAGAACCAGGGGCCACAGTCTTAGAATAAAGTGGAGGCCATTTAAAACTGAGGTGAGAAAAAACATTTTCACCCAGAGAGTTGTGAATTTGTGGAATTCCCTGCCACAGAGGGAAGTGGAGGCCAAGTCACTGGATGGATTTAAGAGAGAGTTAGATAGAGCTCTAGGGGCTAGTGGAGTCAAGGGACATGGGGAGAAGGCAGGCATGGGTTATTGATTGGGGACAATCAGCCATGATCACAATGAATGGCGGCGCTGGCTCGAAGGGCCGAATGGCCTCCTCCTGTACCTATTTTCTATGTTTCTAAATAACATATCCATTTGTTGAGCCCATTTTTAGGAACCATACCACATACAGTATTTTGTTCGCGTATGCCCGTACGTATGCCAAAAAGGTTAAGAACCACTTGTCTAGCTAATAATAATAATAATAATAATATATTTTATTGTCATTGCACATAGGTGCAACGAGATTTGGTCTGCAGCTTCCATCCGATGTCAACTAATAAAATTTAGATACCCCGAGAAACATGATTTATAAAAAAGAACAGTAAAACAGTCTAAAGTGCTAATATGTCTGTGCCGCGTCGATGTGCGTGAATACAGTTCATGGGGGTGGGGGGCACTCCGCAAGGCCGGTTCAGAGCAGCGATAGCTCTGGGGATGAAGCTGTTCCTAAGTCTGGAGGTGCGGGCGTAGAAGGCCTTGTAACGTCTTCCGGAAGGTAGAAGTTCGAACAGACCATTACAAGGGTGTGAGGAGTCTTTGTGGATGCTGACGGCCTTCCTGAGGCACCGTGTGTAGTAGATGCCCTCCAAGGCTGGTAGCTGTGTCCCAATTATCTTCTGCGCCCTGTGGACGACAAGCTTCCAGGTACAGAATTCAAGAGATTCACCATCCAAGATCAGCTATGATTGAACGGCCAGACTAGACTTGACGGGCCGAGTGGCCTAATTCCGCTCCTGTCACTTATGAACTAATGCAGAAGAGGATGGCGAATGATGAAGGAGCCAAGCAGAGGGAGTCAGGGAGGAGATTCCAGAGCAGAGAGAAAAATGATGTCTTAAAAATGTATTAATGGAGAGGACAGAACCCCACAAATCGTATGAGGAGTCAATAAAGATGTATGCTCCTAATGCCATTCACATGTATGAAAACGACATTCACTTTTGACAACAAAATGAATGCATTTCTTCCTGGTCAAAGATAGATACTTTGTGAGAGTGAATAGATATGTTACATAGCTTTTTCATAAGTAAGATTACCGGCAATGTACCTGTCACCTTGTGAATTATAAGAACGTGACACCACAAAAGCTTCAGCAAGATAATAATCCTATGAATTATTTAAATATAGTTGCGCTCTCAGGAAATTTAATCCAAAATAAATGTAACACCGTTTCTTTACATGTGAGAGTTAAGAAGTAACCTCATGAGGCACCAATGTAAAAATAAAATCCACTTTATCCAATCTTTTCAACTTTAAATGAAAGAAAATGCATAGAAGTAATAAAACTGTATGTAAAAATGAAGCATTTTATTTCGCTCCCAGATGGAAAATGGCAGATGAATGGGTTTCTATGAATACTGATCTGACACAGACACCGAGATACAGTGAAATATTGAGAATGGAACGTCTCAAATAAAATAAGGGACAGACAGGCAGACCAGGGATTACAGACATCAACTTTGTTTTGAAGGAAAGATTAAGAATCGTGTGTCATGGTAAACACACAAATACACACACACACACACCCACACACACACACACACACACACACACACACACACCCACACACACACACACACACACACACACACACCCACACACACACCCACACACACACACACACACACACACACACCCACACACACACACGCACGCACGCTCACACATATACACACACACACACACACGCACGCACGCTCACACATACACACACACCCACACACACGCGCACGCGCGCACACCCACACACACACACGCACGCGCACGCGCACGCACACTCACACACATACACACACACACACACACCCACACACACACACACACACACACACACACACACACACACACACACAAAGTTGTGGAGGAACTCAGCGCGTCAACAGACAATAGACAATAGGTGCAGGAGTCGGCCATTCGGCCCTTCGAGCCAGCACCGCCATTCAATGTGATCATGGCTGATCATCCCCAATCAGTACCCCATTCCTGCCTTCTCCCCATTTCCCCTGACTCCGCTATCTTTAAGAGCCCTATCTAGCTCTCTCTTGAAAGCATCCAGAGAACCGGCCTCCACTGCCCTCTGAGGCAGAGAATTCCACAGACTCACAACTCTCTGTGAGAAAAAGTGTTTCCACGTCTCCGTTCTAAATGGCTTACTCATTATTCTTAAACTGTGGCCCCTGGTTCTGGACTCCCCCAACATCGGGAACATCGGGTCAGGCAGCATCTGTACAAAACGTGACTCTCGACATACCTTGTCCGTGTCTATTCCCTCCACAGATTTGGTTTGTAAGTTTTCAAGATACGGCATGGAAACAGGCCCTTCAGCCCATCGAGGCTACGTTGGCCATAGATCACCAGTTCAAGTTAGATTCAAACAAAAAGCTGGAGTAAAAGGGCCTGTCCCACTTTCACGACCTAATTCACAGTCTCTCATCGAGTTTGCCCTTGACTCATACTCGCAGCATGGTCATCACGAGGTCGTAGGAGGTCGTAGGTAGGTCGTGATGCTAGTCGTAGGTACTCGTGGCATCAAGTAGGTCGGGGCGTTTTTCTAGCCTGATGAAAAATGTCCACGAGTAAAAAAGGTTGTGAATTAGGTCGTGAAAGTGGGACAGGCCCTTAACTCAGCGGGACAGGCAGCATCTCTGGAGAGAAGGAATGGGTGACGTTTCGGGTCGAGACTCTTCTTCAGACTCCGAAGAAGAGTCTCGACCCGAAATGTCACCCGTTCCTTCTCTCCAGAGATGCTGCCTGTCCCGCTGAGTTACTCCAGCTTTTTGTGTCTATCTTCGGTTTAAACCAGCATCTGCAGTTCTTTCTTACACATTAGATTTATATTATCCCATTCCCTACAAGCTAAGGGGCAATTTTACAGAGGACAATCAACCTATAAACCGGCATGTCTTTTCGGATAGTCATGGAGTCAGAGTATGGGCAGTGGGCAGGTGCTATAGACCTGCACTGGAAGGTAGATGCTCATGAAGGTCATGGAAAAGGCTCCAGGAGTAAACCCCAAGAAAATCCGGAGTCGGAGCCCCTAAGGCAGTTTGTCGTTGTCTACAACCTCACTCTGGCAGCTCCTGCGACGGCGCTGGTGCCAAACTGTAACGGCCCTGCTGGTCCTTTGGATCGATCAGCGACGTGGAAAGGGGGGACGTGCTGCATGGGCAACAGCCTGTCTGTCCTCCATATGACATCGATCGCCCAGGCTTGCATCCACCCGACCAGGATGCATCACCCATGGTCAGTCATGACCTAGTACTATCATACAGTCACACAGTGTGGAAACAGCCCCTTCGGCCCAACCTGCCGATACTGGCCAACATGTCCCAGGTGCACTAGTCCCATCTGCCTGCATTTGGTCCATATCCCTCCAAACCTGTCCTATCTGTGTACCTGTCTAACTGCTTCTTAAACGTTGCGATAGTCACTCTACGCCAGGAGTCGGCAACCTACGGCCCCCGGGCCGAATGCGGCCCGTAACCCGAAATCATCCGGCCTGTAGGCAGATTTTTCCCCCCGTAATCATCCGGCCTGCCGAGCGCCGAGCTCTGGCTGTACCACCTCACTATGATGGAAGGCAGAAAAAAAAAGTTCAATCTCTTCCCGTCTTTGTTCTCCCACCGGTTTCCTCCCACACTCCAAAGACCTACAGGTTTGAAGGTTAATTGGCTTGCTAAATGTTAAAAAAAAATTTTGTCCCTCGTGGGTGTGTAGGATAGTGTTAATGTGCGGGGATCACTGGTCGGCGCGGACCCGGTGGGCCGAATGGCCTGTTTCCGCGCTGTATCTCTAAACTAAACTAAACATTGTAGCGCACCAGTTCCATAGAGAAAATTGGATAGTATCCTCGCTTACGGAAACACATCTCTTCCATAAGCTAGGGTACTGGCTGATTCATCTCCACTCTGTTGCGGACATTGGACTTTTGTCTACAGAACTGCTCCTTATATTCCATTTGCTCTACCTATGGTACTTGAGTTTGACGGCTGTGTTGATGTATAATATTTTCCTATCTGACTGCACGGCATGCAAGGCAAAGGCTCTCTTGTTGGAGGTGGTACCTCTGGCATTTTTTGTGACTTGAATACTTCTGGCCATGCAGATTTGGACTGCTTCAATTGTTTAAGAGTTGCAAATGGAATTGAACATTTGTGCAATCAGAGAATATCGCCATTTCTGATTTTATTTTGAAAAAAAGGACATTGACAAAGTCAAATAATGGAATTCCCAGGCAGCGAAGGGAAGATAAGTGGGCAATTTTCCACGCTGTTGGGTAGATGCCAGTGTTGTAACTGGACTGGAACAGCTTGGGAGCACAGGTCTTCAATACAACAGGTAGGACGTTGTCTGGGCCCACAGCCGTTGCCATATTCAGTGCTCTCAACCATTTCGTGACACCACGCAGAGTGAATCAAATTGCCTGAGGGCTGTCTCCTGTGACGGCGCGGATCTCAGATGGAAGCCAAATTGGCAAATTGATTTGGCACTTCCAGCGGAGGTTCAGCCAAAGTGGTGGAGACTTGTTTCTGCATCAAGCTTCATTATTCTGCACGCTGGGGCCTTGGTTCGTGACACAGGTGTATCCTCTCAATAATTATATTAATGCAAAAGATAATGCACCTTTTAAAAACATTTTAGGGAACGTAAACACCTGGAACATGTCACACAAATGGAAACAGGCTCTTCAGCCTCATTCGCCCACGCTGACCAAGATGCCCCATCTACCCTAGTCCCACCTGCCCCCATATGGCCCATATGCCTCTCAACCTTTATCCACATACCTGTCCAAAATCCAGTTTAAATGTTGTTAGAAGCATATTTGAAGCAGGATAATGGATATTTAAGAAACAGGTAAGTGTGATATGTGATGATCTTCAGTTTTAGTTTTAGTTTTAGTTTTAGAGATACATTGTGGAAACAGGCCCTTCGGCCCACCGGGTCCGCGCTGACCAGTGATCACCATCCTACATCCACCAGGGACAATTTTTACATTTACCAAGCCAATTAACCTACAAACCTGCCTCATCCTATAATTTCTTCGGAGCGTGGGAGGAAACCAAAGACCTCGTGAAGGTCACGGGGGAGAATGTACAAGCTCCGTACAGGCAGCACCCGTAGTCGGGATCGAACCCTGGTCTCCGACGCTGCATTCGCTATAAGGCAGCAACTCTACCCGCTGCACCACCGCGACCGTGATCTTCTGGAAGAATGGGATCAAATAGGAACAGGTCTTACAAGGTTGTGAATACTTCAGCCTCGTGTCTGGCATTCGCATGCTGGTCCCGCTATAAATGAGGGTGGGGATATACTTGAAGCCTCCTCAAATTCTTGGGATGCAGTTGGACTGCAGGACTTCAATGTGATTGTGAGCTCCGTCCATTGTATGTAGTTGTTGCTGTTTAGCATGCATGTCGTAGAGTGATACAGTTTGGAAACAGGCCATTCGGCCCATCATACCCATACTGGCCAACAATGTCCCAGCTACCCTTGTCCCATATCCCTTCAAACCTGTCTTATCCATGTACCTGTCCAACTGTTTCTTAAACGATGGGATAGTCCCAGCCTCAGCTACCTCCTCTGGCAGCTTGTTCCATACACCCTCACGGTCCCTCAGATCCACATCAGCCGGTCTCCTCTCCATCCACAAGTCTAACCTCCGCAGTTTTGGGGACAGAGCCTTCTCCAGGGCAGCTCCCAGGCTCTGGAACTCCCTCCCCCAACTGATCCGCAATTCCGTGTCCCTCACCATCTTCCAGTCCCGCCTCAAGACCCATCTCTTCACCTCTGCCTATCCTTAGCCCCACGTCCCCCTCCCTTTTCATCTGTGCTTGAATTGCCTCATATTGTGTTTTGAATTGAATTCTGTCTTTTAATTTGTGTACTAGTCATGTCTCTACTATTTGTTTCATTCCGCTTACATGTTTTTCCTCTACCTGCTAAATTTTTGTAAGGTGTCCTTGAGACTCTTGAAAGGCGCCCATAAATAAAATTTATTATTATCATTATTATTATACACTATGGAGTGAAAACGTTACTCCATAGATTCCTATTAAATCTTTTCCCTTTCACCTTGAACCTATGCCCTCTGGTCCTCGATTTCCCTACTCTGGGTAAAAGACTCTGTGCATCTACCCGATCTATTCCTCTCATGATTTTGTACACCTCTATAAGATCTCCCCTCATCCTCCTACGCTCCATGGAATAGAGACTCAACCTACTCAACCTCTCCCTATAGCTCAAACCCGCTAGTCCTGGCAACATCCATGTGGTCCTGTGTTGCAGCTTCTCGACACTGACACCTCATTGCCCAGTCTACCATGTGTTGGTCTTGGCCTGCCATCTGCATTCCTCATCATGGGCCCACCATCAGATGGATCTTGTTGCCTCAAAATACATCCAGCATTGTCAAAGAACCACACCACCCTGTGTAAGAAAGAACTGCAGATGCTGGTTTAAATCAAAGGTAGGCACAACATGCTGGAGCAACTCAGCGGATGAGGCAGCATCTCTGGAGAGAAGGAATGGGCGACGTTTTGGGTCGAGACCCTTCTTCAGACTCACGTTTCGCGTCGAGACCCTTCTTCAGACATGTGAAGAAAAGTTTCGATCCGAAAAGTCGCCCATTCCTTTTCTCCAGTAATGCTGCCTCACCCGCTGAGTTACTCCAGCATTTTGTGTCTAACCTCACCACCCTGCCACGTTCTCACTTCAATCCTGCCATTGGGACAAAGGTCATAAGAGCCTGAAAACTCTGACGTCCAGGTTCAGAAACAACTCCTCCTCTATAACAGCTTGGTTTATTATGGTCACGTGTACTGAGGTACAATGAAAAGCTTTTTTCTGCCTGCTCTCCAGTCAAAACGACTGGATAACATGCAAACAAAAAGTCGTCATATAAAGGATAAAGAGTGTAGCATTTAGTGCAACCGTCAGGCTATTGAACACTACAAACACCAGGTTTACTCCAAACTGTTTAAGAAGGAACTGCAGATGCTGGAAAATCGAAGGTAGACAAAAATGCTGGAGAAACTCAGCGGGTGCAGCAGCATCTATGGAGCGAAGGAAATAGGCAACGTTTCAGGCCGATACCCTTCTTCAGACTGGAGGAATTTTGTAAGTTTCTATAAGATCCCCCCTCAATCTTCTAAATTCTAGCGAGTACAAACCGAGTCTATCCAGTCTTTCTTCATATGAAAGTCCTGACATCCCAGGAATCAGTCTGGTGAACCTTCTCTGTACTCCCTCTATGGTAAGAATGTCTTTCCTCAGATTAAGGCAGCATCCTTGCCAAGGTGACTACCCCTTCATCGCATATTCCTGCTTAAGTTTCTTATGAGCCCTGAAAGGTACAGGATACTGAGTTGGATGATCAGCCATGATCATATTGAATGGCGGTGCAGGGCTCGAAGGGCCGAATGGCCTACTCCTGCACCTATTTTCTATGTTTCTATGAATCCACAACCTTCAGACTCAGAGAGCAGAGTGCTACTGACCGTCGGAAAACAACCATCTTGCTACAAATCAGGGAAGCCTCTTGCCAATAGTTTCTCCCCTCAGCGCCCATTCACATCCTTGGTTAAGTACTGCCCTGTTGTCGAGCGGAGCTTTATCTCTCCTCCAGCATTAGCACTAAAATATTTATATTTTTACACAGAAAGTAAACTGATTTGTAGAATGATCCCGAAACAATAATAAAAATCATGGAATCTGAAGTGGTAAAAAATAAATTAACTTGTGGAGTAGCCGTCTTGTAGCAGCTGCCTTGTACAATGGCTTTTATTAAAAGTCTCCTCCAGTTGAACATTATTTCTTGAATTGTCAAGATTTTTCTTGGGGCTGTGCTAGTCTCTTCAAGTTGACCGTCTGGTTTTAGCGAGTTTTGCAGCTGGCCATGCATGCTTTTTTTTAATGCGTTTAGAAGGAATGTAATAGTGGCATTTAAGATGATGAAAGGATTCAATAAGGGAGTTATCAGAGGAGCCATTTTCTGTGCTGAGGCATCATTAGGCGAGGACACTTTACAGGTAAGTCTGATATTAAGAAGCGCATTTTCACAGAGGGGTTGCTTGAATCTGTAAATCTCGGCACGTGAAAGTCGTTGGAGACAAATGAAATTCTCCGAATTGAAAAACTCAGAATGGCATAAAAGGTTCAGCTCAGTTTAGTTTATTGTCACGTGTAGCGAGGTAGAGTGAAAAGCTTTTGTTGAGTGCTATTCAGTCAGCGGAACGACAATACATGATTACTAGAGCTAGGATGTTTAGGCACTAAAAAACTCTGAAACAGGCAGGCAAAAAGGCATAACAAATTACAAAAAAGGCACGAAAAAAGCATTTATTGACAAAAAAAGGCATGTTTTTCCACCACCAAAATATGGTTAAAAATGAGAATATAAAGGTATACTTTATACTATATTAATATATACTCTATAATATGATATATACTATACTATATAATATATATTATATATACTAATATTAAATGACCAAAGTTGCCTGGTTGCACATAATTATTAGCATTTTGTTCAAATTATCTAGTGTTAAACTATGCCGTCTGTCAGACAGAATATGCTTCAGTTGCGAAAAACTTCTTTCTACCTCAGCTGAGGTCACTGGTGCATACCCGAAACAAGCTACAGACTCTATATTCATGTCGATATCTTGTGCATTACAACTACCTTTGAGAACTTTAGCTATATTTTGTATTTCTTCAAGATCTTTGTTAGCTAAAATCACCCTCTCACATTTTCCTTGTATGTCTTTACCTACATCGCCAGGAACTTTACAAATATCGTCAGCTACTTTGTTGAAAACCTGCAAGTTATTCACTAATGTTTCGCTACGTTTCTCAAGGGAAGTGGTAGCTTGTGGGAAGTTTGCAAAATTGGAAGCAATAAATAGATTTTGGCGAACACTGAACCAGCGGGCTGCGGCACGAACGAATGAAAGACCGATGGTGGCGTCCCCGGTTTCGCCCCGGTAGTGGAGATTTTCTTGTAATTAATACTACGTTAACACGTTAATAATCACAATAACATTAATGTGTTAACATAGAAAATGTCATTGTAATCACGGTACATCTAGAGAAAATAGCACGACCTTTTAGCAAAACGGCAAAAAAATGCTGATTTAGGCACGATCGTGAAAAAGGCATTATCTTGGTGAAATCATCAAAAATATCTGTGGCCTCCCTTTGTATTTTGTTGGTTCACATGCTTGATCAATGGTGTTTTATTATTAATGTTTTATTATTATTAATGTTTAGTGTTTTCTGAGTCATTCGTAACTGTCACTGTATGTCATGTTGTTACTTGTGGGTGGAGCACCAAGGCAAATTCCTTGTATGTGAATACATTGCCAAAAAACTTACTTACTTACTTACTTAAAAGGCGTGAAAAGGCACTTATGGCAAAAACCTGGCTCTAATTATTACAATCGAGCCATATACAGTGTCTAGATATCATAGTTAAAGTAAAACATTTTGCTGCAGGAGTAGAGATTGAAGAGTGTGGAGTGATTGTAATATGTGGTTGTAGATCTGCCTCTGTGGCCGGCACACAAAATGGTCGCCTGGGTAGGCCGCCATCTTGGAGGTGGAGTAGAATGGTTAGCACACAACAAATGCTTTTCACTGTACCTCGGCACAGGTGACAATAAACTAAACTCATAAACTAAACGCTGTCAGGAGGTGGAAACTGGAATCTTGAGCAAAACACAAAGTGCTGGAGGAACACAGCAGGTCAGGCAGCATCTGTGGAGAGAAATGGGCAGGTGATGTTTCAGGTCAGGATGCGTCTTCAGGTGTGGGGGGGAGAGGAGACAAAGATGGAAAAGAGTGGTGGGGATGGTATAAAGCTTGGCAACTGATTGGCAGATTGATGGAATAAGTGGCAAAAGCTAGAAATTAAAAGGACACAAAAGGGTGTCAAATAAGGAGAGATTTAGGTTTATTATTATTGTCATGTGTACCGAGGTACTGTGAAAAGCTTTGCTTTGCATGCTTTCCAAATAGATCATCATTGAAAACATTAGCGACGCAGTGGTGCTGGTTTCCGACAGGAACGGTGACGGACGCACCATACATCTCTGTCCTCCAGTTCCTGCCGACTTCAGCCGCTGGAAGTATAGGATGTTGGTGTGTGTGTGTTTTATCATCATTCCTTACAATGCCGTGTACGACAGTGATCGCAACTTCTACTGAAGTGTGGATGGGCATTGACTCGCTAGTAGCTTCTTCTTGCGTATGGCATGCACAGCCTAAAGTTGTAGGACAACTTGTTCTATTTGATCTTATTTGATTATGCACGCCGGGTTGATTGCAATCGTTGAAACTGGGCAGACCACGTGAAAGTTGCAATCTCCCACCCCAGCTTGGAGCTCATCCACCCTTTGACAGGTCTTGTTTTTGGTCCTGCTGGGGGTCCACAGCCCCCTCCTCACCTGGCAAACCAGGTGGGGGAGGCGGTTTAGTCACCGACTATCCAACCATGGAGCAGGTAGCACGAGGTTACATGGTACCCGTGGCGGGGGGGGGGGGAGGGGGGGAACTCCCCCCGACCTGACCAAATAGATCAAATAATACTACACAAGAATCAAGTCAAACTCAAGTACAATTGGTAGAGCCAAGTACAGATACAGAGTACAAAATATAGTTCTCAGCATTGTAGTGCATCAGTTCCATAGAGGGGTGGAAGATTGCAACCTCCACGTTCCTGTTCCATGTTTCGACAAATGCAATCAACCAGGGTGCACAATCAAATAAGATCAAATAGAACAAGTTGTCCCACAACTTTAGGCTGTGCACGCCATACGCAAGAAGAAGTTCCACAGACAAAGTCCAATGTCCTCAATGGGACTGAGGTGGATTAGACAGTACCCTAGCTCATCAAACTGTTCAGAAGCCTGATAACAGAGGGGAAGAAGCTGTTCCTGAGTCTGGCGGTGAATGCTTTAAGCTCCTGTCCCTTCTGCTGGATGGGAGCATGGAGGAGGAGGAATTACCAGAGTGGGCCAAATCTTTGATTACATTGGCTGCTTTCCCGAGGCAGAGTGGAGTCAATGGGGGGGAGCCTGGTTGTGTGTGACGGACTGGGCTCCATCTATAACTCTCTGCAATTGAAGTCAACAGTGGCTTGGCGTGCGTTATTTTCAACTCCTATTTTTTTTCTCCCCAATGTCTATTCTCTTACTCAAATGAATGCTCAGCGATCCCTGCGGGAAAGGAGCAAAGGCAAATTCCTCTGGTTTAACAGCCTTGGCCAACAAAGGAATTGCAGTGTCAACATTGCACCACTTGTTGTCATTATTGCACTGTATAATGCTGTGCTGCAGATTAGTGAACACAAACCACTCTGCACCAGATTGCCAGGACGTACGCTTATTTCCACCGTGCATCAATCAAACCATGATTAGTAAGTTTAAGAAAGAACTGCAGATGCTGGTAAAATCGAAGGAAGCCAGAAAATGCTGGAGCAACACAGCGGGTGAGGCAGCATCCATGGAGAGAAGGAATTGGCGACGTTTCGGGTCAAGACCTTTCTTTTGTAGGTTTCCGGCTTATACTAAAGTGGGTGGTATCGCAGATAGCAAAGATGGTTATCAAAAACTACAGCAGGATCTTGATCAGCTGGGCCAGTGCGCTGAGGAATGGTTAATGGAGTTTAATGCAAATAAGTGTGAGATGTTGCGTTTTTGGACGTCAAGCAGGGCAGGATCTTCACAGTGAATGATGGGAAGTGTAGAACAGAAGGATCTTGGAGTGTAGGTACATAGTTTCGGGGAGGTTGGGCATAGAAACATAGAAAATGGGTGCAGGAGGCCATTCGGCCCTTCGAGCCAGCACCGCCATTCATTGTGATCATGGCTGATTGTCAAAAACCCGTGCCTGCCTTCTTCCCATATAGATTTCCCCAGGCATATAGAAGTCTCCAGGCGAGGACTTTATTCCTTGGAGCCACAGGAGGATTAGGGGTGATCTTATAGAGGTGTATAAGATTAACAATAGACAATAGGTGCAGGAGTAGGCCATTCGGCCCTTCAAGCCAGCACCACCATTCACTGTGATCGGACTGACTTTGAGCCCTGTCGCGGGGCGCGGACTTAACATCGGACCTAATCCCTTACCTGGGATCGCTCCCACCGCGGACTTTACCATCAAGCTCGCAGTCGGGAGAGGCTAGTCGGAAGCTCCAACATTGCTGAAGGTTCGACCAGCCCAACGCGAGGTTTGATCGCCTGGCGCGGGGGTGCTGACATCCCCCCCCGATGTGGGAGCTCATCGCCTCGACGCGGAGGGCCCGAATGCCATCGGCTACGGGAGTCAAGATCATCCCGTTAACGGGGGCTTGAGGCCAACGATCGAGGAAGAACTAAGGGCTTGAACTTTATTTTACCTTCCATCACAGTGAGGAATGTGGAGGAGTAACTGTGGTGGATGTTCATGTTAAAATGTGTTTTTGAGTGATCTGTTACTTTTAATTGTATGACTGACCTGGCCAATGAAATTCCTCGTATGTTGCAAAACATACTTGGCGAATAAAATGTGATTCTGATTCTGATTCTGAAAACGACCAAATAAATTTTCAGCCAACATATTTTAATGCAAATATCAAGGCATCTCGTGTGATGTTCATTATTAATTATTCAGCAACACTGACAGGCTAGAACTACGAGAAATCACATCAGTTCTGGGAAGGGATGCAATGTGTGGAAAGGAAACTATTCTCATTGTTCCTCCTCAGCTGTTTTCTAATGAACGCAACTTTTGAAGGAAAAATATTCAAGCAGACATGGAATTAAAATTTCATGTCCAGTCTATTATTTGTTACTTGAATCGTGGTACTAACACTCTCAGTGATATTTGTTGCTTACGCTTTGATACACAATTTGTTCAATATTTTAGGAGAGCTGGTAGTGGAACATCAACACCTCCTTTGCTAATCACACTGACAGGCTACCCAATTTGCAGATCTGTTTCTTCTATGATGTGCAAAAGAAATGTCAACAGTCCATCAGACACTTGGCCAAATTGGCAATTCAAAAACAATACGGAGGAATAGATTACACTCTGGATCTTATCCGGTTCAAAGGTTCAAAGGTCTTTTACTGTCACGTGTACCAATTAAGGTACAGTGATATGCGAATTACCATACAGCCATGCTAAAAAAAGCATCAAGACGCATAACTACATAAAAGTTAACGTAAACATCCACCACAGTGGATTCCCCACATTCCTAGCTCGGGATGGAAGGAAAAAAAGTCCAAACTTCTTCCTCTTTATTTTCCCGCGGTCGGGGCAGGCAAACCATCTGTCGGGGCGATCGCAGCCCCCGCGTCGGGGCGATCGAAGCTTGCGTATTCCCGAAAGTCGTTCTAATCAGAGACTGCGGGCTCCACGATGCTCCTCACTGTTTAAGGATAAGGGGGAAGTCTTTTAGGACCGAGATGAGAAAAAAAATTCACACAGAGAGTGGTGAATCTATGGAATTCTCTGCCACAGAGGGTGGTTGAGGCCAGTTCATTGGCTATATTTAAGAGTTAGATGTGGCCCTTGTGGCTAAAGGGATCAGGGGGTATGGAGAGAAGGCAGGCACAGGATACTGAGTTGGATGATCAGCCATGATCATATTGAATGACGGTGCAGGCTCGAAGGGCCAAATGGCCTACTCCTGCACCTATTTTCTATGTTTCTATGTTATAGTGTGCAGGCACCCACGGTTGGAGTTCAGAGGTCGATCCCTGGCAAAGGGATCGCTAGCTCCGCGATGGTAAGTCTGCAGGCAACCGCGATGGAGCTTTCGAACTCGGCCTCCAGCAAAGGCCGCCAATTCCTCGATGTTAGGCCACAGTGAGGACGGAGGTACGGAAAATAATCACATCGCCGTGGAGACAAGAGATTTTTTTAAAGTTTCCCTCAACCACCCACCCCCACCCCCACATAAAACAAACAAAAGAAAACTAGAAACACATACTATTTAAACAACAAGAGGCAAGGGACAGACGGACTGTTGGCGAGGCAGCCATTGCTGGTGCAACCGGGTTGGAGTGTAAAACAAGTCATTTATTTCTCTGCTCCATTTGATGGCACAACATATTTCTGGGTATGGTTTCACATTTTGCATCATCTTTGTATCCCCCAATGCTTGTTTATTCCCGAGTTCAAAACCAACCAGAACACCAGCCACGTTGGCGTAGATGGGTGGCACGGTGGCGCAGCGGTAGAGCTGCTGCCTCATAGCGCCGGTGACCCGGGTTCGATCCAGACTGCGGGCGCTTGTCTGCACAGAGTTTGTACGTTCTCCCCGTGACCTGCGTGGGTTTTCTCCGAAATCTTCAGTTTGCTCCCACGTACAGGTTTGCAGGTTAATTGACTTGGGATAAATGTAAAATTGTCCCTAGTGTGTGCAGGGTAGTGTTAATGTGCGGGGATCGCTGGTCGGTGCGGACTCGGTGAAGTGAAGGGCCTTATTCTGTCCGTATCTCTTAACTAAACTGCAAAAACCCTAACACAGCCCTTTTTCCAATACTTTGATAACTAAGTGATGACTCTTTCCATCACTCTGTATCATAAAGTTCCATCAATCGCCCTTCCAAATTCCTTATTTCTGGGCCAGCAGAGCCAAAGAGGTGTACAACTTACAAAAAGGCCATTTGGCCTCCAGTGTCATGCCTACCTGTTCTACTCCCATTTATAAGTTCATAAGTGTGGTGCTGGCTCGAAGGGCCGAATGGCCTACTCCTGCACCTATTGACAACAAGTGATAGGAGCAGAATTAGGCCATTCGGCCCATCAAGTCTACTCCACTATTCAAGCATGGCTGATCTATCTCTCCCTAACACCATTCTCCTGCCTTCTGCCCATAACCCCTGACACCCATACTAATCAAGAATCTATCTATCTCTGCCTTAAATATATCCATGACTTGACCTCCACAGCCTTCTGTGGCAAAGAATTCCAGATTCACCACCCTCTGACTAAAGAAATTCCTCCTCATCACCTTGATTTCTGAGGTGTGCCCTCTGGTCCTAGACTCTCCCTCCAGTGGAAACACCCTCTCCACATCCACTCTATCCAGGCCTTTCACTGTTTGGTAAGTTTCAATGAGGTCCCCCCCTCATCTTTCTAAACTCCAGTGAGTACAGGCCCAGTGCTGTCAACCATTCATTCCAGATTCCTCTGTGCTCTGCTCATTCAACAACTTGCCCAGGTGTAGCTACCATGTTGTTTTTGTTCCTAACTCCACCACCTCATCAGCGAGTCTGAAGAAGAAGGGTCCTGACCCGTATCGTCACCTTTCCATGTTCTCCAGTGCTGCTGCCCCGACCCGATGTGTTACTTCAGCACTTTGTGTCAGATTAGTGTGTCGTTTTTAAATGGACAACCAGCCACTAGAGCAGACAGGCAGAGCACAGCCCTGCACAGACGCACTTCAAAAAATCTCAAATGCTGACACGATGTTTGCGTCCACCTCTCTTCAATTTAATCCTACGACTGGAGAATAATTAGGAACTTGAACGCCGAATAATTTCCCTGTGCCTGAGACAAGAATGCTGAGGCAACGAATAAAGCTGAAATGAATGCAGATTATTTGAATGTGTTAAGTTCCTGATTCAGTCTTGCACTCGTGGTGCATAACATTCAGCAACGGAATTATTGGGCAGCTACCTCTATAGATTGTTCAAGAAGGAACTGCGGATGCTGGAAAATCGAAGGTAGGCAAAAGTGCCATGGAGGAGGCCCAGGACAGAATTGGAGGAGCAGCACCTCATATTCCCATGGCTAGAGTCAGTACCACCGGAAATTGGAGTAGAACCGCATATCGCGCTTGGGCAGTCTGCACCCCAACGGTATGAACATTGACCTCCAATTTCCGGTAGCCCTTCCGACCTTTCTGTCCTGGGCCTCCTCCATGGCCAGAGTGAACACCACCGGAAATTGGAGGAGCAACACCTCATATTCCGCTTGGGCAGTCTGCACCCTAGTGGCTTGAACATTGACTTCTCCAATTCTCTTTTCCCAAGGTTGTTCACTGCACTCTTTACAGTACACCAACTAATTTGGATCTTCTAAGAGCTTGCAGTATTGCACCCATCAATTTGATAAACGTTTGGAACATTTTTGTATTCCTGAGCTTGAGGTGCCCATTCTATACAGCTCTCAGGGTCCCAACCAGAAAAGTTACTTATCCAAGTTCTCCAATGATGCTGTCTGGCACCTGCCTGCCTGTTGGCTGATGTGGGCAAATTGGGCTCTGTGGCTTGTTTCCACGCTGTAAGATGCTAAGCTGAGTTATTCCAGCACTATACGGAATTTGCACATTCTCCCCGTGACCGTATGAAACATAGAAACATAGAAAAAAGGTGCAGGAGGAGGCCATTCGGCCCTTCGAGCCAGCACCGCCATTCATTCATCCCCAATCAATAACCCATGCCTGCCTTCTCCCCATACCCCTTGACTCCACTGGCACATAGAGCTCTATCTAACTCTCTCTTAAATCCATCCAGTGACTTGGCCTCCACTGCCCTCTGTGGCAGGGAATCCCACAAATTCACAACTCTCTGGGTGAAAAAGTTTTTTCTCACCTCAATCTTAAATGACCTCCCCTTTTGTCTGGGTGCTTCAGTTTCCTCTCACATGCCCTCTGGTCCTAAACTCTCCATCTAGTGGAAACATCCTCTCCACATCCACTCTATGGCCTTGTAGGTTATTTGGCTTAGCTAAAATTGTAAAATTGACCCTAGTGCGAATGCTATTGTTATCGACTTAGTGGGCCCAAGGGTCTGCTTCTGCACCGTATCTCTAAAGACTAAGGTGTATCTTACCATCTACAAAGGGACCATCTTGTTAACGGTGAGCTTTGTGAATCCCGTATTATTCAGCTGGAATCTAACTGCTCACCAAACTGGTTTATACACCCAGAGAAGATAGACACAAAACACTGGAGTAAAGGGCCTGTCCCACTTTCACGACCTTTTTTGACTCGTGGACATTTGTCATCAGGCTAGAAAAACGCCCCGACCTACTTGATGCCACGAGTACCTACGACTAGCATCACGACCTACCTACGACCTCGTGACGACCATGCTGCGAGTACGAGTCAAGGGCAAACTCGGCAGAGGTCGTGAATTAGGTCGTGAAAGTGGGACAGGCCCTTAACTCAGCTGGTCAGGCAGCATCTCCGGAGAAAAGGGAAAGGTGACGTTTCAGGTTGGAACCCTTCTTCAGCTTTCTAAACTGGTGGAAAACCACAAATGACAAAGGCACAATTGCATTTATCGGCTACAATGACTGGTTGATGTCACAGCTTGACGGATAGGACATGCTGAGACAGCATTGATCGATTGCCTGTCTCTACTGCAAAGGATTGGAATCAGACAAAAGTTCTTCCTACATGTCAATGAACCTGTCTTTCCCATTGAAGAGGTTGCGTACCATGGTTATAATATCATCTGTGGAATCAAAAAGAAAACAGCTACTGTGGTTTCCAAGACCAAAGCTCTTAGCTGTTTTCTACAATTGATTGTTTTATAAATCACGTTATTTTCCGTTAATAATATGGATCTGAAGGAAAGCTACGCCTGATAAAGAAAGCTTGCGAGTGGACACCACAGTGGAACTGCCGATGATTCCACATTGAACTCTTCAATTTCAGGTCGCTGAGTTACTAACAACCCCCCTCCCTCTTCTCTTTAACTTCTTTGGATTTGCACCCTTCCCTCTCCCTGTCCCTATCCTCCCAACTATATTCCTTCCTCGGGCTTCACAATTCGCACCCCTTCTATCCTTATCTCTCACGTTTTGTCCCATCAGCTCCGGCAAGGGTTGCCAACTTTCTCACTCCCAAATAAAGGACAAAAGGTCAAACTAAGGGACAAATTCCCGACGGCAATTCGTTGACCGACTGGGCCGTGTCTGGGTGAATGATGAGTTGGCCCGGGTGCTGGACTGTACACAAAGCCCAGCCGGCGGGCCAGCTGAGGAGTTTTGGCCTGGGCCGCGCGCAAAGCCCGGCGCCCCGTCCAACTCATGAACCGATGATCGGCCATGAGAAGGAGGGGTGGTGGTGGTGTCGGCGGTAAGCGAAGGTCCGAAGGTCGGACAGCTGGCCGGGCTTTGTGTCAGATTAGTGTGACATTTTTAGATTAAAAAAAAGATAATTATTAAATATAAATAGTAAGGATTTCCAATTAATTTACTAAATTCAGTATTTATTATTAAATTGTTATTATTTTAAGAATCGATCTTACGTCGGCATAATTCTCTCGTGCCGTTCATCCACAGTACATGTAATACGCGTGACTATGTTCAATTCACGTGCCGTGGACGCTGCTTCAAGCCTTCACCTACAACGGGCAATAAAGGCAGCTGAAATCCTGCCTGCATCGTGGACTGCGCGCAAGGTGCTGCGCATGCCCATAGGAGAGGAGACCAATCTGCACATGCGTGTTTTTTAAAGATTTTTTTTAAAGTCGACTGTCCACAGGACCAATCTGCGCATTTTACGATTTTCGGTTTTTAAAGGTCGACTGACTGCCCAGTGCCTACCCGGAGTAACTACTCATGCCACGTGCCTCGTACGCAAACAAGGAATTTGCATTGGTGCTTTGCTCGCAAGTAACAACATGGGGTTTACTGGGTTGTATGTAAAACAAAGCATAAACTCACTGTGCCTCGGTACAAAGTTTCATGCACATTAGAGACATTCCAAACAGGAACAGGTTCTACTCAATGTGTGGACAGATCCTACTTTGAACGGTCACCAACTGTGATTCGGTGCATCACTGGAGGTCTTTATTATGCAAAACTGACCGCATGATGTTTGATTATGAGGTATAAGATCACAAGGCATTCATTTTACCGAACTATGCTCTCTCTCTCTCTCTCTCTCTCTCTCTCTCTCTCATCTCTGCGGCTCATAAACACAGCAGCCTACGATCGATACTTTTCCCCCAACATCAAGCACCCGGTCCCTGTCGAGGGCAGCTTTGGCTGGCTGATGACCTTTTGCCTTCTGGATATTCCTGCCAGCACATTGTTCTTTCCAGGCCACAGGAGCGTGACTTTCCCACTTGTTGCCTCACATATGGAAATGCATTGGAAGATAGGAGTGAAGAATTTAACAGGAGATATTGTAACACATGGCTGCTGAAGTGTGGGGCACCTATTCTTTAAAGGTTAGTGTGTGTGTGTGTGAGTGTGAGTGTGAGTGTGTGTGTGTGTGTGTGTGCTTTATGTCTTTACAAGTGAGTCATCCACAGTGTACAGATAAAGGATAAAGGGTTATCGTTTAGTGCAAGATAAAGTCCAGTAAATCCGACTAAAGATAGTGTCTGAAGAAGGGTCTCGACCAGAATCCATACCCATACCTCAAGTCAAGTCAAGTCAAGTTTATTTGTCACATACACATACGAGATGTGCAGTGAAATGAAAGTGGCAATGCTCGCGGACTTTTGTGCAAAAGACAAACAACCAAACAAACTATAAACACAATCATAACACACATATTCTTTTACATAATAAATAATGGAAGGAAAAACGTTCAGTAGAGTTAGTCCCTGGTGAGATAGGCGTTTACAGTCCGAATGGCCTCTGGGAAGAAACTCCTTCTCAACCTCTCTGTTCTCACCGCATGGCAACGGAGGCGTTTGCCTGACCGTAGCAGCTGGAACAGTCCGTTGCAGGGGTGGAAGGGGTCTCTCATGATATTGTTGGCTCTGGAGTTGCACCTCCTGATGTATAGTTCCTGCAGGGGGGCGAGTGAAGTTCCCATAGTGCATTCGGCCGAACGCACTACTCTCTGCAGAGCCTTCTTGTCCTTGGCAGAGCAATTCCCAAACCAGATGGTAATGTTCCCGGACAAGATGCTTTCCACCGCCGTTGCGTAGAAGCACTGGAGGATCCTCGGAGATACTCTGAATTTCCTCAATTGCCTGAGGTGGTAAAGGCGCTGCCTTGCCTTACTCACGAGTGCTGAGGCGTGTGATGCCCATGTCATATCCTCGGAGATGTGGACTCCCAGATATTTAAAACAGTTCACCCTATCCACAGGATCCCCATTTCTCCTCAATGGAGTGTACGTCCTCGGATGATGTGCCCTCCAAAAGTCCATGATCAGCTCCTTCGTTTTTTTGATGTTCAAGAGGAGGCTGTTATCCTGGCACCAGAGTGCTAGATCAGCCACCTCCTCCCGGTAGGCCTTCTCATCGTTGTCTGAGATCAGGCCCACCACCACAGTGTCATCAGCAAACTTAATTATTGAGTTGGAGCTGAACCTAGCCACACAGTCATGTGTGTACAGGGAGTACAATAGGGGGCTGAGGACGCAACCCTGGGGCGATCCTGTGCTCAGGGTGAGGGACTTCGATGTATTCCCTCCCATCTTGATTACCTGGGGCCTGGTGGTGAAAAAGTCCAGGACCCAGGCACACAGCATCTCTACCTTTCAGCAGAGATGCTGCCTGCCCTGCTGAGTAACTATCTATCTTTGCACTAGACAACTCTGGCTTTGGCAGACCCAATGCAAACTACCACGCGTTTATTCTGCTGAGACACGTTTTATTCTGCTGGGTCAGGTGTATAGTCACAGTTTTTTCTCCCAAGAGAGGTGAATGTAGCACTAGAGGACAGAGATTTTAGTTTAGTTTATTGTCACGTGTACCGAGGTACAGTGAAAAGCTAGTGTTGCGTGCTAACCAGCCAGCAGAAACACTATACATGATTACAATCGACCCATCCACAGTGACTTCTTAGGCCCCCTTCGGTCGTGGCTAACCATGGGTGTCTCCAGGGTTGGAGGACTCCTGTGCGTGACTTTGTTTAACGTGGGGAGACTGGTGCACAGACAGCCACCCCACGTGGGGTCCTTGACAGATCTGGGTCAGGATCCAGTGGCATGGAGTCCAAGACGACCGGAGACCCTTTTCTGCTGCAGCCTTCATCCGCCTTCCCAGCCGTTGTGACGCTCCACTAAGGTCAGCCATCGTCCTCCGCCTGTTCCACCGTTGAGGTCTTGGTTGGATCGCTCTTTGTCAGAGACCTCTCCCTCGACCTTACCACCATGGGTGGCCCTACCAGCAGCATAGCTCCAGACGGCATCGCTCTCAGGATCTCAGGTCACGCACAGGCATCCTCCATATAGGGAATAGCACCCTGGAGACACCTATGGTCAGCCATGACCGAAGGGGACCTAAGATCTCATCTAAACATAAATCTGTCTGTACATTGAAAATGGGAGGAATAGGCCACCTGACCCTTCGAGCCTGCTCTGTCATTCAATATGAATGTGACCGATCATGCAAATGTTGTCACTAGAGTAGACGGGACATGCTGGTCAGTGTCGGTGAGATGGGCTGAAGGGCCTGTTTCCACGCGGTAAGACTCTGGCGATGCACAATTTCAAGCTTTTTGCACCGTCAACTCGTACACAAATTGGTGCCACGTTTCCACCATCGGCCTTCAAAAGTAATTCAATGGCTGTGAAATACTTTGGGACAAAGTGATGCTGTGAAAGATGGCGTGCAACTTCAAGTCCTCCTTTCATTCTCAGGTCCTCCTGCCACCTTCAAAGCGCTGTGTACATAACACCCTCAGGGCTCTCTGTTCCTGTACTTCATTCAAATGCGATCCATTCAGTTTACATTGCCTTTCCTCGGCTCTCTCCACCAATATTAAATTGAGCACTTAACTACATTAAAATCCATCTGTCATAAGCACTTAAACCACTCCTGTGTTTATCCTCATTGTGTTTTATGTCATTGGCAAAACTTTGAAATTACACCAAGGTCATTTAGGCACAATGACATGATTAGGTGCGCCTGGTGTCTCAACATAGTAATGCCACACTAAATCCATCTTTCCTGCTACCTTGAGATCTTGCACTCGAGCAGTCAAATGTGGACAATAGGAACTGCAGATGCTGATTTACAAAAGCACACAAAGTCACCAAACACTTACCGCCGGTCTGCCAAGGCCTAATGGAACATTAAAGGCCTGGTTGCTAACTATTTTGGAGAGACAGTATGCTGGAATAAAGGGCCTGTCCCACTTGCACGACCTAATTCACAACCTTTTTTACTCGTGGACATTTTTCATCGGGCTACATAAACGCCCCGACCTACGATGCCACGAGTACCTACGACTAGCATCACGACCTGCTACGACCTACCTACGACCTCCTACGACCTTGTGACGACCATGCTGCGAGTACGAGTCAATGGGCAAACTCGGCAGAGGTCATGCATTAGGTCGTGAAAGTGGGACAGGCCCTTATCTCAGCGGGACAGGCAGCATCTCTGGATAGAAGGCACAGGTGACGTCACCCATGCCTTCTCTCCAGAGATGCTGCCTGTCCCGCTGAGTTACTCCAGCTTTTTTGTCTATAGAACAGTACAGATCAGGAACAGGCCCTTCGGCCCACAATGTCTGTGCTGAACATGATGCCAAGATAAACCGGCACATCATAGGATCATGTGATAGGAGCAGTATTCCTCCAGCGCTGTGTGCTTTTCTTTCCCCATTTACCATCTCCCTCTGACTCCTTCCACCAACCAGTTTTAAAATCAGTCGGACAACTCACCCAGGACCCAAGTGATATAAACTAACCCCAAGTAACTATACGTTATGATAGCCTTCTTGTGAAATACCTTCGAACACTTTGTTACTTTAAAAGGCTCCGCTTCTTTGTTCGTGTCCATCATCTATGTTTCAAATATTGGGCCAGGTTCTTCCACAGTGGACAACCTTCTCGTTTGCCACCGCTGGATCTTCCACGCACCATTGTTCACCAAGAAGTGGGCATCTCAGTAGGTGTGGCATGGATTGTACAGATGTTCCACATTCACATCCTGTGTCTGCTGCACCTGCAGAGCCCCATTTGCTCATGTTCGTCTTGCATCGGCCCATCCCTGTACGAATCCTATTGAGGGACGTCCAGGACTTCCAGTCACACCTGTGACCAGGTAGTAGCTGTTCCTTGGTTGGGATCGGCATCTTTACGTGGTGGTGGTTTTCACTGCGTTTCTTTTTCCCACAAGGCTAGTCTGGTTGCTTGAGGAGACGGTGACACTGGCTGGACTGTGTGAAGGAAGCTCTTCCTCTTCCTCAACTTCAGCCGTTTTAGGGCTGGGTGATAGGAATGGCGGGCGTCCCCAACTTGCCGGCTACGCTCAGTTCTACCGGTGACTGATCTGCGGATTCCTGGTGGAGCAATACCAGCCAAGACATGCACGCTATTCACATGGTTTTAGGCAGCCAGTGATGCATCTGCAGCTGTCATTAGCTCAGCACAGAAGGGTATCGACCCGAAATGTCACCCATACCTTCTCTCCAGAGATGCTGCCTGTCCCGCTGAGTTACTCCAGCTTTTTGGGTCTGTCTTCGGTTTAAACCAGCATCTGCAGTTCCTTCCCACATATTTCCTATGTGTAATGTTTTACAAATTGTGGCCCAAATCCCACAAAAAAAAACAATATTCCTCTTTGAAGAAGTAAATAGCAGGACAGACAGTGGATGATGTTTCTTCCTACACCTATAGTAGTTCTGTGCTACTGCAATGAGTACTATTCAATTGCTTACAATCCAACCGTAAGAACAAAGAATTGTCCCATTTTTGGTAACCTCCAACAACAGCCCCCCACCCATCCTTTTTCTCCCACACACCTTCCTTATTTTCCTTTCCTCCCCCCCCTCCTCCATGGTCCCCCACCTGAACTTTTCTCCGCTCCTCATCCACCTTCATTCCTTCCTCCAGCTTCACAATTCACAACTCTTCAATCTTTTTGTCTCACACCTTTCTGTTTTCTTCCTTTCTGGCCTCTGTCTGCTTTCCGCAAAGACCGCTCTCTCCATAACTCCCTGGTCAATTCTTCCCTTCCCACCCGCACCACCCCCTCCCCGGGCACTTTCCCTTGCAACCGCATGAGATGCTACACTTGTCGCTTTACCTCCCCCCTCGACTCCATCCAAGGACCCAAGCAGTCGTTCCAGGTGCGGCAGAGGTTCACCTGCACCTCCTCCAACCTCATCTATTGCATCCGCTGCTCTAGATGTCAGCTGATCTACATCGACGAGACCAAGCGTAGGCTTGGCGATCGTTTCGCCCAACACATCGCTCGGTCCACATTAACCAACCTGATCTCCCGATGGCTCAGCACTTCAATTCCCCCTCCCATTCCGTATCCGGCCTTTCTGTCCTGGGCCTCCTCCATGGCTAGAGTGAGCACCACCGGAAATTGTAGGAGCAGCACCTCATATTCCGCTTGGGCAGTCTGCACCCCAGCGGTATGAACATTGACTTCTCCAATTTCAGGTAGCCCTTGCTGTCTCCTCCCTTCTCAGCTCTCCCTCAGTCCTCTGACTCCTCCTCTTCCTTTCTTCTCTCCTTCCCCCCACCCTACATCAGTCTGAAGAAGGGTTTTGGCCTGAAACGTTGCCCATTTCCTTGGCTCCATAGATGCTGCTGCACCCGCTGAGTTTCTCCAGCACTTTTGTCTACCTTTGTCCAACCATCTGCTTACCAAACATCCTTCCCCCCCCCCCCCCCCCCATCACCTGTATTTACTTATGACCTGCCACACTTTGTCTTGCCCCCCCTCCTCCTTTCCTGCTTTCTCCCCCCCCCCCCGACTCAACAATCCTTCTGACGTCCTGATGGGTCACGATCCAAAACGTCACCTTTGCAAGTTCTCCAGAGATGCTGTCTGACCGTTTTGAGTTACTCTAGCACAATGGGTCTTTGTTAAATTCGATCATTAATCAGCATTGACTTATCTTGCTTCGGTAAAAGAAACAACCCACAAGTCAGCGAGGAATCTAGATATTAAATTAAAAGGCATGAATTGCTGGAGTGACTCGACCGGTCAAACAGCATCTGAAATGCCAGCGAGCCAGGCTGAGGCCGCACCCAAACTGGAAGAACTGGGTAGTTTACAAACCAGTGGTATGAACATTGAATTTTCCATGTTTAGGTAACTAACCTCAACACTGCCCTCCTTCCTTCCTCTCCCCCTCCCCACCCCCCACGTTGACTAGCACCCACTTCTTTCCTCCGCCTCTACCTATATTCCTCCACTTCTTCAATCCTTATGCCTTTGTCTTTTCACCTCTGCCCTTCATCCAACCATCTACTTATCAAACCCCCTCTTCACTTGTATCCACCTATCACTCATCAAGCTTTGCCCTGCCTTTCCTCTCCTCTAGATTTTTCTTCTTCCACCCCCAACATAACCAATCTGAAGGGTCCCAACACCAAACCTCACATAGAAACAAAGACAATAGGTGCAGGAGGAGGCCATTCGGCCCTTCGAGCCTGCAGCACCATTCATTGTGATCATGGCTGATCATCCACAATCAGTAACCCGTTCCTGCCTTCTCCCCATATCCCTTGATTCCGCTAGCCCCAAGAGCTCTATCTAACTCTCTTTTAAATTCATCCAATGAATTGGCCTCTACTGCTTTGTATGGCAGAGAATTCCACAAATTCACAGCACTCAAAGTTTGTATTCATCTCAGTTTTAAATGGCCTCCCCTTCATTCTTGGACTGTGGCCCCTGATTCTGGACTCCCCCAACATTGGGAATTTTATTTCCTGCATCTCGTTTGCCCAGTCCTTTTATAATTAAATACGTTTCTATAAGATCCCCTCTCATCGTTCTAAATTCCAGTGAATACAAGCCCAGTCTTTCCAATCTTTCTTCATCTGACAGTCCCGCCATCCTGGGGATTAACCTGGTGAACCTACGCTGCACTGCCTCAATAGCAAGGATGTCCTTCTGCAAATTAGGAGAGCAAAACTGCACACAATACTCCAGGTGTGGTCTCACCAGGGCCCTGTACAACTGCAAAAGGACCTCTTTGCTCCTATACTCAAATCCTTGCGTTATGAAGGTCAACATGCCATTCATTAGCTTTCTTCACTGCCTGCTGTACCTGCATGCTGTACCTGCATGCTTACTTTCAGTAAACACCATCCAGCATCTGCTGCTTCTTGTTTTTGCACAGGAATTACTTAGGAGAGGCACTAAAAATGCCATTGTCACCCTTTCCCCTGGAGATATTGACTCCTATGACAAGGAAAGCAAACAAAGGAGTAATTTATAAGCAAGCCAAATCAGGTGGAGCAAGCGCTGATGAAATCTCTGTGGTGGAAGACGTCTTTCTAACCCACGATAAACAGAGGCGGCAAAGCCATTACTGATCATTTATTGTCGGGGATTTATTCTAATTATAACAAGTAGATAATACTTTATCAGCATCAATTCAAGCAAAGCAAGATCACCCTTGCAAACTAGCGCATTGCTAACCATAATTCTACTTTATGACCCGCATTTATTTGGTGACAGCTTAACAGGGAAGTGTTCAGCTACATTTTGCAGGGAAATATCGTGAATGCAAACTGGATCCATGTTAAACATCCGCAGAAACCAATCCCTTTATTGCCAAGGTAGACAAAAAATGCTGGAGAAACTCAGCGGGCGAGGCAGCAACGAACTCGACCCGAAACGTCGCCTATTCCTTCTCCCCATAGATGCTGCCTCGCCCGCTGAGTTTCTCCAGCATTTTTTCGTCTACCTTCGATTTTTTTCCAGTATCTGCAGTTCTTTCTTAAACCTTGATTGGCAAGCACTATTTTCCTTTGGGAACTGCGTGCTCTGCAGGATGACTGACCTGACGGATGGAATGAAATATTGTGCTTTCCAGTGCGCAGCAGAACATAGAACAGTACAGAAGGAACTGCAGGTGCCAGTTTAAACCGAAGATAGATGCTAAAAGCTGGAGTAACTCAGCGGGTCAGGCAGCATCTCTGGAGAGAAGGAATAGGTGACATTTCGGGTCGAGACCCTTCTTCAGATTGTCTATAGAAGAGCACAACACAGGAATAGGCCGTAATTCCTGATTCCATGAAAGGATTTGAAGGCACTTCAGGTCAATAGACTAGACCAGGGATGGGGAACCTGCGGCCTTCTAGACTATTAAGTGCGGCCTTTTGAATGAATCCAAATTTTGCAGAACAAATCTGGGGAGAAGGCAGGAATGGGGTACTGATTGTGGATGATCAACCATGAACACAGTGAACGGTGGTGAAGGGCCGAATGGCCTACTCCTGCACCTATTGTCTATTGGGACAATTTACACATACACCAAGCCAATTAACTTACAAACCTGTATGTACCTGTATGTCTTTGGGGTGCGGGAGGAAACCGAAGATCTCGGAGAAAACCCACGCGGTCACAGGGAGAACGTACAAACTCCGTAGACAGCACCCGTAGTCGGGATCGAACCCGGGTCTTTGGTGCTGCAAGCGCTGTATGGCAAGTACTCTACCCCTGCGCTACCGTGGCCGCCCACTAGTGGGCATAACTCTCTAGTCATTGACCCTTGCCACTTTCATCTTAATGCTATGTACTCTAGTCTTTGACATTCGTCCCTCTCATCTTAAATCTATGCTCTCTACTCTTTGGACATTTGCTCCTCCCACCTTGAAGCTACACCCTGTAGTCATTGACATTTGCTCCCACCTTGAAGCTGGTCAGGCACAGTTGGATTCAGTGGGTGGAAGGGGTTGCATCTTTTAACTAACAGAAACTAAATTAAGAGCGGCAGCATCTGAAAAGACATTTGTTTTATGAGAAAGGCTTTCTACAGGATGTGATCAAGATGTGATAAGGACCCATGTCTTCGGACTGCTACAACCTTAGCCAGCCAATGCATTTCAACAGTCACACATAAGCCGGGATTCACCGCCTTGTCATCTACAGACCAACAACTGGTTCATGATCATTGTCCTTGCCTCCAGCGCCCACATGATAAACCATTGTTCTTTTTCTAAGATTACACATCACACACGTTGACAATCAAAGGGTGGTGGGTGCATGGAACGTGCTGCCAGAGGAGGTGGTCGAGGCTGGGACTATCCCATCGTTTAAGAAACAGTTGGTCAGTTAAGTGGATAGGACAGGTTTGGAGGGATATGGACCAAGCTCAGGCAAGTGGGACTAGTGTAGCTGAGACATTGTTGGCCAGTGTGGGCGAGTTGGGCCAAAGGGCCTGTTTCCACACTGTATCACTCAATGACTCTAAACAAGATCATCTGCTCCTTGATTTAGGAAAGACATTTTCTTGATTGATATATCCTAATATGGCCCTGTCCCATGGTACGAGTTCATTCAAGAGCTCTCCAGAGTTTTAAATAATATCAGACTCGTGGTAAGCACGTAGCATGAATGTAGCAGGTATGTCGGAGCTTGGGAACGTCTATTAGTGGCTCGTAACACTAACGGCAGGTACTCGGGAAACACGGTAAGCTCGTGAAGATTTTTCAACATGTTGAAAAATGTCCACGAGAGCCCCGAGTACCGACGAGTGTCCATTACCATAAATCTCCGAGTTCGAATCAGGGCAAACTCGGGAGAACTCCTTGAATTAACTCGTGCAGTGGGACAGGGCTTTTAAGCTTTTTCCTGAATTCACCTAATTCTTCCCCCCCCCCCCCCCCCCTCAAGTTCAAGTTCAAGTGAGTTTATTGTCATGTGTCCCTGTATAGGACAATGAAATTCTTGCTTTGCTTAAGCACACAGAAAATAGTAGGCATTTACTACAAAACAGATAAATGTGTCCACATACCATGATATAAATATATACACACATGAATAAATAAACTGGTAGTGCAAATAACAGAAAGTGGTTGCTAATAATCAGAGTTTTGTCCGAGCCAGGTTTAATAGCCTGATGGCTGAGGGGAAGTAGCTATTCCTGAACTCCATCTCCACTTACCCCCACTCCATCTCCACTTACCCAGCCAACTCCCTCCACAGAGGTTTAAGGTTAAAAACATCAGATTTATCTGTCAGTTTGACTGCCTCCAGCAATTCCAAGCTTTAAAAGACGTAAAATAACCCCAGAGACATCTTGTCTAAGAGATGCTGGTTAAATCGAAGGTAGACACAAAATGCTGGAGTAACTCAGCAGGTGAGGCAGCATCTATGGAGAGAAACATAGAAAATAGGTGCAGGAGTAGGCCATTTGGCCCTTCGAGCCTGCACCGCCATTCAATATGATCATGGCTGATCATCCAACTCAGTATCCTGTACCTGCCTTCTCTCCATACCCCCTGATCCCTTTAGCCACAAGGGCCACATCTAACTCCCTCTTAAATATAGCCAATGAACTGGCCTCAACTACCTTCTGCGGCAGAGAATTCCACAGATTCACCACTCTCTGTGTGAGTATTTTTTTTCTCATCTCGGTCCTAAAAGATTTCCCCTTTATCCTTAAACTGTGACCCCTGGACTTCCCCAACATTGGGAACAATCTTCCTGCATCTAGCCTGACATCGGGAACAATCTTCCTGCATCTAGCCTAGAAGGAATAGGTGATGTTTCGGGTCGAGACCCGTCTTCAGACTGATGTCGGGGAGGGCGGGAAAAGGGAAGAGGCGGAGACAGTAGGCTTGGATTGAAAGGTGAGGACTAGGAAGGCTCTGTCCCTGTTGCAACTGAGGGGGGGGGGGGGGGGGGGGATCAAGAGGGGAGCTAAGGGATACCGAATTCACAGCGGCCCTTTAACTTCACCAATGCTTCTTTTGGGTGTGGGAGGAAACCGGAGCTCCCAGGGTAAACCCATCTTCGACTACCCCGCTGCCTGGACCCGAGAATGGCCATCTTGGCCATGCCCAGGAGCAGACCGACAGGGAGACTCCCGACCCTCTCCCTCTCCACCCAGTCGGCCTGCTCCTGGGCCTGGCCAAGATGGCCATTCTCGGGTCCAGGCAGCGGGGTAGTCGATGGCTGCACCGGGGTCGGCCGCCTGCCCCTTTTCCGGGCCTACGTCCGTGTCCGCGTGTCCCTGGAGAGATATCAACGCGGTGTCCACAGGGACTTTGGAGGCCTTCCGTGAATGCTGGTCGCCACGGGAGGGGGGGGTGGGGGTCGAGTGTGCAACCTTCACACAGACAACAACAATGAAGAATCAGACCCAGATGAAGTGGGAGCTGTGTGGCAGATAGGCGACGTTTCGGTAGAAACTTTAGAGCATAGACAATAGGTGCAGGAGTAGGTCATTCGGCCCTTCGAGCCAGCGCTGCCATTCAATATGATCATGGCTGACCATCCCCAATCAGTACCTGCCTTCTCCCCATATCCCCTGACTCCGCTATCTTTAAGAGCCCTGTCTAGCTCTCTCTTGAAAGTATCCAGAGAACCGGCCTCCACTGCCTTCTGAGGCAGAGAATTCCACAGACTCAACACTCTCTGTGAGAAAAAGTGTTTCCTTGTCTCCGTTCTAAATGGCTTACCCCTTATTCTTAAACTGTGGCCCCTGGTTCTGGACTCCCCCAACATCGGGAACATGTTTCCTGCCTCTAGCGTGTCCAAACCCTTAATAATCTTATATATTTCAATAAGATACCCTCTCATCCTTCTAAACTCCAGAGTGTACAAGCCCAGCCGCTCCATTCTCTCAGCATATGACAGTCCCGCCATCCCGGGAATTAACCTTGTAAACCTACACTGCACTCCCTCAATAGCAAGACTGCCCTTCCTCAAATGAGGGGACCAAAAGTGCACACAATATTCCAGGTGCGGTCAAAATCAGGAAGCAGATAGTACCAGGCCATGAATGTGGCACTACAGCTGAATAAGAGTCAACATCTTCATGAAAGGTGAGACATACATTGATGTACAAAAGAACCAATGAAGAAAGGTTGTCTTACATCTGCAGGGCACGCTGGAGGGTCAAATTCCTTCGCAGAGACCACGAAGGTGTCGGGGTGCGGCTTGCTGTTCTTCACTTCGGGATGGTCGCCACGTATAATGTGGTGGAATAAGGCGAAGAACTCCTTGTGTCTGCTTGTCTTCAGTTCAAACATCTTCGTCAATGAGCTGGTGCCCACTGCTATGGGTACACAGTGCTTAACGAGGTGACACACTAACTTCTTGGCACCTGGGGGAGGGAACAAACAAAGCACCATTAAATGGTTCTGAATTCACAGTGGCGCAGCAGTACTGACTCACAGCATCAGAGACTTGTATTAGATCCTGACTGTGGCTGCTGTCTGTACAGGGTTTGCACGTTCTCCCTGTGACCACATGGGTTTTCTCTGATTGTTTCCTCCCACATTCCAAAGACGTGCAGGTTTGTAGGTTCATTGCCTTCTGTAAAGGGCCTGTCTCACTTACACGGCATGTCGCAGGGTGACGCCTGGATGGTCGTGAGTAGGGTCGTACCTTTTTCTGGTCGCCGCTGGATTTTCAACATGTTGAACATTTTCGGCCACCTGCTGCAACTAATGACGGGTGCCGGCAGTCGCCGAAAAGTGAGACAGGCCCTTAAATTGTCTCTAGTGTGTAGGATAGTGCTAGAGTACAGATGATCGCTGGTCGGTGCGGACTCAGTGGACCGAAGGGCCTGTTTCCATGCTGTATCTCTAAACTGAACTAAATTAAATTCCAATCGGGCATTTCAGACAATGGATATAACAAAGAAGTTCACGTTCCCAAGTTATAGGAGTAGAATTAGGCCATTCGGCCCATTGAGTGTACTCCGCCATTCAATCATGGCTGATCTCGGCCTCCTAATCCCATTTTCCTGCCTTCTCCCCATAACCCTTGACACCCGTTCTAATCAAGAATTTGTCTCTCTTTATATCCACTGACTTGGCCTCCACAGCCCTCTGTGGCAATGAGTTCCACAGATTCACCACCCTCTGGTGTGGGAGATTGCAACCTTCACGTGGTCCACCCTGTTTCGACTAATGCAATCAACCCGACGTGCAAAAACAATTTGATCAAACAGAATACAACTTTAGGCTGTGCACGCCATACGCAAGAAGAAGACTATCCTCTGACTAAAGAGGTTCCTCCTCGCTCCCTTTAATTCTGAGGTTATGACCTCTGGTCCGATACTTTCCCACCAGTGGAAACATCCTTTCCACATCCACTCTATCCAGGCCTTTCACTATTCTGTAAGTTTCAATGAGCTCCCCCTCATCCTTCTAAACTCCAGCAAGTACAGGCCCAGCGCCATCAAACTTGACTCAGAACTGCTGTAGTTTTGGGAGCAACAGCAACAGGAGTTTAGCAAGAGATACGACTGATTGGCTCTAGCCCAAGTGGGAGGAGAGAAGTGAAAACAGTTAAAGTAGAGGCCAAGGTCAGGCAGACTTTACTCAGAACTGCTGTAGCTTTGGGAGCAACAGCAGCAGGAGTTTGGCAAGAGATACGACTGATTGGCTCTAGCCCAAGTGGGAGGAGAGAAGTGAGTCAGTGCCGGGAAAACAGTTGAAAACTGAGGAATTTGGTTTGTAAATTGGTAAATCAGGCAATTTATCAGTCAATTTAAGCAAGACGGCTCTTAGCGAGCGGCAGTGAGTGAGTGCCCTGTGAGAAAAGTGTGAGTCTTTGGCTCGAGAGTCTTCGGCGAGGAGGCTGAGGAGAGGAGACCACGCAATACGCTTGAGAGGTAGAGACGAAAGAAGGAGATGTCAGGCAAGCTGATTCAGTGCGATGCTTGCAGTATGTGGGAGGTCAAGGACACCACTGGTGCCTCTGGCTGCTACAAAGGCGAGAAGTGCATCCAGGTAGAGCTCCTGAAGGGCCGTGTTGGGGAACTGGAGAAGCAAGTGGATGACCTCCGGTTCGTCCGAGAAATGGAGTCGTTCCTCGACAAGTCCTACAGTACGATTGTTACACCTAAGGTACTGGAAGAGAGAAGGTGGGAGACAGTGAGAACGGGAGGGAAGCATGGAATGCCAACGTCCCCGGGTGTTGTACCTCTTGTGAACAGGTTCACCCACTTAGAAGCTGTCGGGACAGAAGAGGTGTTTACACTGGGCGGCAGACTGGCTTGTGATGCGAATAGAGCTGTTGAGCCAAAACCAAAAAGGCCTAAGGCAGGCAACGCCATTGTAGTAGGAGACACCATTGTGAGAGGTACGGACAGGGGTTTCTGCGGCAACAGACGGGATGCGAGGATGGTGTGCTGCTTTCCTGGTGCCAGGATCCAGGATGTCACGGACAGAGTGCAGAAAATCCTCAAGGGCGAAGGTGAACATCCGGAAGTGGTAGTGCATGTCGGCACAAACGATGTCGGAAAGAAGGGGATGAATATTCTGCAGCGTGACTTTAGAGAGCTCGGAAAAAATGCTGAAAAGCAGGACCTCCAGGGTTGTTATCTCCGGTTTGCTTCCAGTTCCTCGTGCTGGCGAGAGCAGGAACAGGGAGATACGGGACCTGAACGTGTGGCTGAGGAACTGGTGCACGGGGCAGGGATTTAGATTCTTAGATCACTGGGATCTGTTTTGGGGTAAGGGGAAACTGTACAAAAGGGACGGATTGCATCTTAACAGGTGTGGGACCAGCATTCTGGCAGGCAGGTTTGCCACTGCTACACGGGTGGTTTTAAACTGAATAAGGGGGGTGGGG
Organism: Amblyraja radiata; assembly: GCF_010909765.2. Taxonomy (NCBI): domain Eukaryota; kingdom Metazoa; phylum Chordata; class Chondrichthyes; order Rajiformes; family Rajidae; genus Amblyraja; species Amblyraja radiata. Next base: position 103,301,060 of record NC_045961.1, read on the forward strand.
TGTCGAATGGGATAGTGGAGGATGGAGTTAAAGGGAAAGGGTTTCTTAAATGTGTGAGCGTAGAGACAGAGGGGTGTAAAATGAGGGTAGAAGCAATAGGTAGCAAGGTGAAAAGTAAAAGTGGTAGGCACACAAAACCAGGGCAAAAATCAAAAAGGGCCACTTTTCAACATAATTGTATAAGGGGTAAGAGTGTTGTAAAAACAAGCCTGAAGGCTTTGTGTCTCAATGCAAGGAGCATTCGTAATAAGGTGGATGGGTTGAACGTGCAGATAGCTATTAATGACTATGATATAGTTGGGATCACGGAGACATGGCTCCAGGGTGACCAAGGCTGGGAGCTGAACATCCAGGGATATTCAATATTCAGGAGGGATAGAGAGAAAGGAAAAGGAGGTGGGGTAGCGTTGCTGGTTAGAGGAGATTAACGCAATGGAAAGGAAGGACATTAGTTTGGAGGATGTGGAATCGGTATGGGTAGAGCTGCGAAACACTAAGGGGCAGAAAACGCTGGTGGGTGTTGTGTACAGGCCACCTAACAGTAGTAGTGAAGTTGGAGATGGTATCAAACAGGAAATTAGAAATGCGTGCGACAAAGGCAAAACCGTTATAATGGGTGACTTCAATCTACATATAGATTAGGTGAATCAAATTGGCAGGGGTGCTGAGGAAGAGGATTTCTTGGAATGTATGCGGGATAGTTATCTAACATGTAGAGGAACCAACGAGAGAGCAGGCTATTTTGGACTGGGTATTGAGTAATGAGGAAGGGTTAGTTAGCAGTCTTGTTGTACGTGCCCCCTTGGGCAAGAGTGACCATAATATGGTTGAGTTCTTCATTAGGATGGAGAGTGACATTGTTAATTCAGAAACAATGGTTCTGAACTTAAAGAAAGATAACTTTGAGGGTATGAGACGTGAATTGGCCAAGATTGACTGGCAATTAATTCTAAAAGGGTTGACGGTGGATATGCAATGGAAGACATTTAAAGACTGCATGGATGAACTACAAAAATTGTTCATCCCAGTTTGGCAAAAGAATAAATCAGGGAAGGTAGTACATCCGTGGATAACAAGGGAAATCAGGGATAGTATCAAAGCGAGGGATGATGCGTACAAATTAGCCAGCATACCGGAGGACTGGGAGAAATTCAGAGACCAGCAGAGGAGGACAAAGGGCTTAATTAGGAAAGGAAAAATAGATTATGAAAGAAAACTGGCAGGGAACATAAAAACTGACTGCAAAAGTTTTTATAGATATGTGAAAAGAAAGAGATTAGTTAAAACAAATGTAGGTCCCTTGCAGTCAGAAACAGGTGAGTTGATCATGGGGAACAAGGATATGGCGGACCAATTGAATAACTACTTTGGTTCCGTCTTCACTAAGGAAGACATAAATAATCTGCTGGAAATAGCAGGGGACCGCGGGTCAAAGGAGTTGGAGGAATTGAGTGAATTCCAGGTTAGCCGGGAAGTGGTGTTGGGTAAATTGAATGGATTAAAGGCCGATAAATTCCCCAGGGCCAGATAGGCTGCATACCAGAGTACTTAAGGAAGTAGCTCCAGAAATAGTGGATGCATTAGTAATAATCTTTCAAAACTCTTTAGATTCTGGAGTAGTTCCTGAGGATTGGAGGGTAGCTAATGTAACCCCACTTTTTAAGAAGGGAGGGAGAGAGAAAACGGGGAATTACAGACCAGTTAGTCTAACATCGGTAGTGGGGAAACTGCTAGAGTCAGTTATTAAAGATGGGATAGCAGCACATTTGGAAAGTGGTGAAATCATTGGACAAAGTCAGCATGGATTTACAAAAGGTAAATCATGTCTGACGAATCTTATAGAATTTTTCGAGGATGTAACTAGTAGCGTGGATAGGGGAGAACCGGTGGATGTGGTGTATCTGGACTTCCAGAAGGCTTTCGACAAGGTCCCACATAAGAGATTAGTTTACAAACTTAAAGCACACGGCATTGGGGGTTCAGTATTGATGTGGATAGAGAACTGGCTGGCAAACAGGAAGCAAAGAGTAAGAGTAAACGGGTCCTTTTCACAATGGCAGGCAGTGACTAGTGGGGTACCGCAAGGCTCAGTGCTGGGACCCCAGCTATTTACAATATATATTAATGATCTGGATGAGGGAATTGAAGGCAATATCTCCAAGTTTGCGGATGACACTAAGCTGGGGGGCAGTGTTAGCTGTGAGGAGGATGCTAGGAGACTGCAAGGTGACTTGGATAGGCTGGGTGAGTGGGCAAATGTTTGGCAGATGCAGTATAATGTGGATAAATGTGAGGTTATCCATTTTGGTGGCAAAAACAGGAAAGCAGACTATTATCTAAATGGTGGCCGACTAGGAAAAGGGGAGATGCAGCGAGACCTGGGTGTCATGGTACACCAGTCATTGAAAGTAGGCATGCAGGTGCAGCAGGCAGTGAAGAAAGCGAATGGTATGTTAGCTTTCATAGCAAAAGGATTTGAGTATAGGAGCAGGGAGGTTCTACTGCAGTTGTACAGGGTCTTGGTGAGACCACACCTGGAGTATTGCGTACAGTTTTGGTCTCCAAATCTGAGGAAGGACATTATTGCCATAGAGGGAGTGCAGAGAAGGTTCACCAGACTGATTCCTGGGATGTCAGGACTGTCTTATGAAGAAAGACTGGATAGACTTGGTTTATACTCTCTAGAATTTAGGAGATTGAGAGGGGATCTTATAGAAACTTATAAAATTCTTAAGGGGTTGGACAGGCTAGATGCAGGAAGATTGCTCCCGATGTTGGGGAAGTCCAGGACAAGGGGTCACAGCTTAAGGATAAGGGGGAAATCCTTTAAAACCGAGATGAGAAGAACATTTTTCACACAGAGAGTGGTGAATCTCTGGAACTCTCTGCCACAGAGGGTAGTCGAGGCCAGTTCATTGGCTATATTTAAGAGGGAGTTAGATGTGGCCCTTGTGACTAAGGGGATCAGAGGGTATGGAGAGAAGGCAGGTACGGGATACTGAGTTGGATGATCAGCCATGATCATATTGAATGGCGGTGCAGGCTCGAAGGGCCGAATGGCCTACTCCTGCACCTAATTTCTATGTTTATATGTTTCTAAACACTCATCATATGTTAACCCACTCATTCCTGGAATCATTCTGGTAAACCTCCTCTGGACCATCTCCAGATGTTTCCTCAAAGCGCGTTTTATTGCAACTCTTTGCCTTCTGCCAACCCGATATCCATGTTAGTATCTTCCCTGTAATACCATGGGCTCTCATCTTGCCGAGCAGCCTGACCGAAGGCCTTCTGAAAATCTGGGTAAACAATATCTACAGCCTCCCCTCTGTCTGTCCTGCTATTAGCTTCCTCAAAGAAGTCCAGCAGATTTGTCAGGCAAGATCTTCCCTTCACAAAATCATGCAGACCAGCCTATTTTATCGTAAACGTCTATGTACTGCGTAACATCATCCTTTATTATAATTGACTCTAGAATCTTCCCAACCACCCAGAAGTCAGGCTAACCGGCCTATAGTTACCACTCTTCTGCTCTGCTCCCTTCTTGTTCAGCGGGGTGATGCTCGCAACTTTCACATCTTCAGGAACCTCTCGTAACTCTAGTGATTCTTGAAATATCACAACTAATGCCTGCCTCCACAATCTCTGAGGTCACCTCCTTCAGAACCCTGGGGGTACAGTCCATCCGGTCCAGGTGACTTCTCTACCCTCAGACCCTTCAGTGTTCCTCGCACCTTCTCCTTAGTAATGGCCACTCCACTAACTTCCACCCCCTGACTCTCTGGGATTGCAGGCACACTGCTGGTGTCGTCCACTGTGAAGACTGATGCAAAAAGGTTATTCAATTCCTCTGCCATTTCTTGCTTTCCCGTCATCACTTCTCCCACATCATTCTCCAGCGGCCCAACGTCCACTCTTGTAGAAACTCTTGCTACCCTCTTTTATGTTATTGGCTAGTTTACATTCGTACTTCATTTTTTCACTCCGTATTGTACGTTTAGTTACCTTTTGCTGTTTTTTAAAAATCCTGGTCCTCTGGCTTCCCACTAATCTTTGCAATGTTATATGGTTTCTCTTTTGCTATTAGGTTGGCCTAGACCTCCCTTGTCAACCATGGTCATCTTATTCTTCCCCCTGGAATCTTTCTTGCCCTTTGGAATGAAATGATCCTGCACCTTCCGAATTATCCGCAGAAATCCCTGCCATTTCTGCTCTCCCGTCATCCCTACTAAAGCCCCTTTACAGTCATAGAAACTTGGAAAATAGGTGCAGGAGTAGGCCATTCGGCCTTCGAGCCTGAACCGACATTCAATATGATCGTGGCTGATCATCCAACTCAGGTGGGCTGCGCGACTTTCGTCAGCAGCGGCCTCTGCAGTCCGTCTGCGTTTTAATTATTTTATGTCTATGTTTTTATGTAGTTTTTGTTATTTTTTGTTGGGGTATGTGTGTGTGGGGGGGGGGGTGGGGGGTGGTGGGGGTGGTGTGGGGGGGAGGGGGTAACTTTTAAATCTCTCCCTGCACGGGAGACCCGACATTTTCTTTGTCGGGTCTCCGTTGTCGTTGGGGCTGCAAGGAGGAGCGGCCTCCAGCAGGAAGACCGGGGGCTCTGGTTCCGACTACTCACCTCACCGTCGCGGAGCTGGCCGAGTCCAGAGCGGGTGGAGCTGTGGTGGACGCTGCTGCGGCCCGACCTCCGGAGTGGCTGCAACTGCGGGTTTGGCGGACTGCGGCACCGGGAGCCCGCGGGTCCCTGGAGGGAGACCGCTTTTCAGGGCTCCCGCAACGGCGACTTCTCCCGCCCGAGTTGCGGGGTTGAAGAGCTCCTGGAGCGGGGCCTTACACCACCGCCCTGCGCGGCTTGGAATGGCCACGGGACTCTGCGAGCGCACGCCGGGGGCTCTAACATCAAGAACCCGGTGCGCGACCTTGCATCACCCGGCGTGGCTTTAATGGCCGCGGGACAATCGCCATCGCCGACCGGGGGCTTTGACTTCGACTCTGACATCGGGGGGGGAGAGTGCAGTGGAGAGATAAGTTTTTTTGGCCTTCCATCACAGCAATGTGATGGATGTTTATGTAAATTATGTTGTGTCTTGGGTCTATTTGTTTGTAATGTATGGCTGCAGAAACGACATTTCGTTTGGACCTCAAGGGGTCCAAATGACAATAAATTGAATTGTATTGTATTGTATTGTATCCTGTACCTGCCTTCTCTCCATACCCTGATCCCTTTAGCCACAAGGGCCACATCTAACTCCCTCTTAAATATAGCCAATGAACTGGCCTCAACTACTTTCTGTGGCAGAGAATTCCACAGATTCACCACTCTCTGTGTGAATTCTTTTTTTCTCATCTCGGTCCAAAAAGATTTCTCCCTTATCCTCAAACTGTGACCCCTTGTTCTGGACTTCCCCAACATCGGGAACAATCTTCCTGCATCTAGCCTGTCCAACCCCTTAAGAATAATAATAATAATAATACATTTTATTTATGGGCGCCTTTCAAGAGTCTCAAGGACACCTTACAAAAATTTAGCAGGTAGAGGAAAAACATGTAAGGGGAATGAAATAAATAGTAGAGACATGACTAGTACACAAATTAAAGACAGAATTCAATTCAAAACACAATATAACCATATAATAACCATATAACAATTACAGCACGGAAACAGGCCATCTCGGCCCTTCTAGTCCGTGCCGAACACGTATTCTCCCCTAGTCCCATATACCTGCGCTCAGACCATAACCCTCCATTTCTTTCCCGTCCATATAACTATCCAATTTATTTTTAATGATAAAAACGAACCTGCCTCCACCACCTTCACTAGAAGCTCATTCCACACAGCCACCACTCTCTGAGTAAAGAAGCTCCCCCTCATGTTACCCCTAAACTTCAGTCCCTTAATTCTCAGGTCATGTCCCCTTGTTTGAATCTTCCCTACTCTCCGTGGGAAAAGCTTATCCACGTCAACTCTGTCTATCCCTCTCATAATTTTAAAGACCTCTATCAAGTCCCCCCTTAACCTTCTGCGCTCCAAAGAATAAAGCCCTAACTTGTTAAACCTTTCTCTGTAACTTAGTTGCTGAAACCCAGGCAACATTCTAGTAAATCTCCTCTGTACTCTCTCTATTTTGTTGACATCCTTCCTAATATGAGGCAATTCATGCACAGATGAAAAGGGAGGGGGACGTGGGGCTAAGGATAGGCAGAGGTGAAGAGATTGGTCTTGAGGCGGGACTGGAAGATGGTGAGGGACACGGAATTGCGGATCAGTTGGGGGAGGGAGTTCCAGAGCCTGGGAGCTGCCCTGGAGAAGGCTCTGTCCCCAAAACTGCGGAGGTTGGACTTGTGGATGGAGAGGAGACCAGCTGATGTGGATCTGAGGGACCGTGAGGGTTGGTAGGGGGAGAGGAGGTCAGTGAGATATGGGGGGGCCAGATGGTGGAGGGCTTTGTAGGTGAGGACCAGGATTTTGTAGGTGATCCGATGGGAAGCCAGTGAAGTTGTTTGAGGACTGGAGTGATGTGATGCCAGGATTTGGTGTGGGTGATGAGTCGGGCGGCTGCGTTCTGGACCAGTTGGAGTCAGTTGATGTAGGTGGAGCTGATGCCAAGGAGAAGTGAGTTGAAATAGTCCATGTTGTAAGTTTCTATAAGATCCCCCCTCAATCTTCTAAATTCTAGCGAGTACAAGCCGAGTCTATCCAGTCTCTCTTCATATGAAAGTCCTGCCATCCCAGGAATCAGTCAATCTTTGCCAGCTCCTCCCTCATGCCTCAGTAGGCCCCTTTGCTCAGCTGCAGTACCGACAAATCCAATTTCACCTTCTCCCTTTCAAATTGTAGGTTAAATCTTATCATATTGTGGTCACTACCTTCTAGTGGTTCCTGTACCTCAGGTTCTCTCAGTAAATGTGGTTCATTGCACAACAATCTGGTTCATTGTTCAAGAGAGAGTTAGATTAGCTCTTAGGGCTAAGGGAATCAAGGGATATGGGGGAAAAAGATGGAATGGTGTACTGATTTCAGTGTGTATATATATTACACACTGAACTTTTTTTTTCTCTCCCGTTGTGTACAATGTTTACATATTGTGTTGTGCTGCAGCAAGTAAGGATGTCATTGTCCTTTCTGGGACACTCTTGACTCTTGATTTTGGATGTTCAGCCATGATCATATTGAATGATGGTGCTGGCTCGAAGGGCCGAATGGCCCACCCCTGCACATATTTTCTATGTTTCTATGTAACACTAAATCTAGAATTGCCTTATCCCTGGTAGGCTCCAACAAAAGCTGTTCTCAGAAACTATCTCGGAGGCACTCTACGAATTCTCCATTTGGGTCCAGTGCCAGCCTGATTCTCCCAGCTTATTAAAATCTCCCGTGACTTTTCCTTGCCTACGCGCTAATTTTATTTCCTGATGATGCAACATGTACCCTACATCCTGGCTACTGTTTGGGGGCCTGTAAATAACTCCCATTAAAGTATTTTCACCCTTGCAGTCCAGAAATGCAGCCGGGAAACAGGGTCTTTGGCCCTCCATGCCAACCACCGATCACCCCATATGTTGTACCTTTAAACCTTCATTGGTGTATAGTGGATGGCTTGACTGTATTCATGACCCGCTGAGTTACTTCAGCATTTTGTGTCCATCTCCGATGTAAAGCAGCATCTGCAGTTCCTTCCGACCCACTTGTATCGTTTGTGGAATTCCCTGTCACAGAGGGCAGTGGAGGCCAAGTCGCTGGATGGATTTAAGAGAGAGATAGATAGAGCTCTAGGGGCTAGTGGTGTCAAGGGATATGGGGAGAAGGCAGAAACTGAGACGAGGAAATACTTTTTCTCACAGAGAGTGGGGAGTCTGTGGAATTCTCTGCCTCAGAGGGCGGTGGAGGCTGGTTCTCTGGATGCTTTCAAGAGAGAGCTAGATAGGGCTTAAAAATAGTGGAGTCAGGGGATATGGGGAGAAGGCAGGAACGGGGTACTGATTGTGGATAATCAGCCATGATCACATTGAATGGCGGTGCTGGCTCGAAGGACCGAATGACCTACTGCTACACCTATTGTCTATTGTTTAGTGCAAGATATAGTCCTGTAAAGTGTGATTAGAGAAAGTTTGAGGGCCTCCCATGAGGTAGATGGTAGCTCAGGGCTGCTGGTTTACAGAAAGATGCAGGCTGACAGAAAGAAACACAGAGTGCTGGAGTAACTCAGTGGGTCAGGCAGCATCTGTGGAAGACATGGATAGCAGACGTTTTCCAACCCAAAACATCACCTGCAATGAGGTAGCATGAAGGTTCATCCAATTATAAATGAGGCGATTGGCCGATTGTTACCTGGCATCAGCTCGGCGGTGGGGAACAGGTTGGTCTGCAAAATAGCAGCTTGTGTCATCAACTCTTCTGGGGAGATGGGGAGCTCCAGCTTCTCGCAAATAACTGCGGCCCCGTCCAAGGCCCGCATTCCCATAATTAAGCCCTTCAAGTCCCACTTAAATCTCTTGTTATAACGGGAGCAAACTTCGTCGAATGCTATGGTGTACAGCCTCTCCGTGTCTGCAAGAGAAAAGCAGCATAAACGTCTGTTAGGCACAAGGAACTGCAGATGCTGTTTAGTTTAGTTCAGAGGTTACAGTCTGGTTACATGCCCTTCGGCCCACCGAGTCCGTGCCGCCCAACAATCACCTTACACTAGTTCCATGCTACACACTACAGGCAGTTTACACAAGCCAATTAACCTCCAAACTTGCATGTCTTCGGCATGTGGGAGGAAACTGGAGCACCTGGAGAAAACCCACGAGATCACAGGGAGAACTCTAAACTAAACACAACACAAAGCCTGGAGATGGACATAAAAAGTTGGAATACCTCAACGGGACCGGCAGCATCTCTGGAGTGATGGAATGGGTGATGTTTCGGGCCGAGGCCCTTCTTCAGATGTCTCGACCAAAAACGTCACCCATTGCTTCTCTCCAGGGATACTGCCTGTCCCGCTGAGTTACTCCAGCTTTTCCTGCCTATCTTCGGTTTAAACCAGCATCTGGAATTCCTTCCTACACATAAAGCCTGGATACTGATTTGTGCCTCTTTTCCTACTTCGTCTGACGCAGAGACGGAAATGGGGGTTCTGTAAGTTTAGGAATAGGCAAAGACTTTTATGGTGGCATACACAGAGTGCTGGAGAAACTCAGCAGGTCAGGCAGCATCTGTAAAGAACATGGATAGGCGACATTTCGGGTCAGGACCTTTCTTCAGAATGTTGATGAGTGTGACGAATGGTCCCAACCTGAACCATCAACTATCAATGTTGGCCACAGACGCTGCCTGACTGAATTACTCCCGCACTTTGTGTCTTTACTTTTGTAAACCAGCATCTCCACTCCCGCATCCCCGTCACCCCCCTCTCCCGTCACCCCCCTCTCCCATCTTCCCCCCTACCCCCTCTCCCATCTTCCCCCCCCCCTCCTTTTCCTCCCCCTTCCTTCCACCCCCCCCCCCCCCCCAATCTTTGCACATCGCCAATCCTTTCCACTCGTCACTTTAATGTCACGTTTCATGTATTTTGTGTTTTTATGACTGTTGGCCGATCAATTTCCTCCTGGGATAAATAAAGTTCTATCGCATCGCACGTTGGTGCAGCAGTACAGCCTTTGCCTTACAGTACCAGAGACCTGGGTTCATCATTGACTAGAGAACAGCATGGAAACAGGCACTTCAGCCCACCGAGTCCACACCGACCATCGATCACCCGTTCTCGCTACCTCTGTTATCTCACTTTCCCCATTCACTGCCTTCAGACACGGGGGCAATTTATACAGAAGTCAATTAACCTACAAACCTTGGGACTAGGAAACCAGAGCACCCGGAGATAACCCATGTCGTCACAGAGAGAATGGGCAACTTTCACACAGGCAGCAGCCGACGTCAGGATCAGACCCGGGTCCCTGATGCTATGAGGCAGCAGCACTACCAGCTGCGCCACTATGTGAATGACTATTTAATGAACGTAAATGCAATGGATTTCTCTCAGCTTCTGCATCCCTCTTCTCTCAGCTTTGTAATTCCGTGAAACCACAGAATGGGAACAGAACAGCTATGATGCCAGAAAAGCCGAGCGGCATTGTTTGCGGTGAGACAGAGAATACAATGTTCTCTCAGGACAGGAGATACACACGAGATAAAGCACAATGTTGTTTTCTGCCGGTTAGGTGGAGCTGGACAAGAGGCAGACTCTCTATTTAAGGGTATGGTGTGCAATAAAAGAATCAGAGGTTAACTTGCCACAGGGTAGAATAAAGGAGAGGCCATTTAAGACTGAGGTGAGAAAAAACATTTTCACCCAGAGAGTTGTGAATTTATGGAATTCCCTGCCACAGAGGGCAGTGGAGGCCAAATCACTGGATGGATTTAAGAGAGAGTTAGATACAGCTCTAGGGGCTAGTGGAATCAAGGAATATGGGGAGAAGGCAGGCACGGGTTATTGATAGGGGACGATCATCCATGATCACAATGAATGGCGGTGCTGGCTCGAATGGCAGAATGGCCTCCTCCTATTTTCTATGTTTCTATGTTTCTAGGACAGAATATAGACAAAAATGCTGGAGTAACTCAGCGGGACAAGCAGCATCTCTGGAGAGAATGGGTGACGTTTTGGGTCGAGACCCTTCTTCAGACTCCGACCCGGAACATCACCCGTTCCTTCTCTCCAGAGATGCTGCCTGTCCCACTGAGTTACTCCAGCATTTTGTGTCTGTCTTTAGTGTAAACCAGCACCTGCAGTTCCTTCCTGCACAATGCTAATGGACAGGTCAGTTAGACAAATGGTTCCCTTCAAATTCCTAGTTGGTTGATGTTTCTTGGCCACAGGCAGAAAACATGCACAGAACAACCGGCTTCTTGGATCCAAGACTAAAAAAGTAGTGAGCTGATAAGTGGAATCGGGCACGGTGACAGGCCACACCAGATTTGGGTGGCTCAGCGGTAGAGTTGCTGCCTCACAGCGAATGCAGCACCGGGGACCCGGGTTCCATCCCGATTACAGGTGCTGTCTGTACGGAGTTTGTACGTTCTCCCCATGACCTGCGTGGGTTTTCAGCGAGATCTTCGGTTTTCTCCCACACTCCAAAGACGTCCAAGTTTGTAGGTTAATAGGCTTGGAATAAATGTAAAAATTGTCCCTAGTGGGTGTAGGATGGTGCTAATGTGCGGGGATCGCTGGTCGGCGCGGACCTGGTGGGCCGAAGGGCCTGTTTCCATGCTGTATCTCTAAACTAAACTAAATTTCTCTCGGGTGAAATCAAATATTCTCCCCTCTTGAAGTCCAAGGAACATTAAAAGGATCCTTAGCAACAATTTCTCCTCAAGTTATTCTATAACAGCAAATTAATTAGTCATTATTGTCCGTGGAATCTTTCTCTTTGCAAAATAGAAAATATATTAGCCCGCTTGTCCGTACATGCAAATAATTGATTTTGTATAAAACGACATTAATATAGGAATGTTTATCGGTGGAAAAATTCCTGAAGAGAACAGCAGTGTCCAAACCAAGTGGCAGAAATGTGCAGGAAGGAACTGCAGATGCTGGATGAAACCGTAGACACAAAAAGCTTGAGTAACTCGGCGGGGCAGGCAGCATCGCTGGGGAGAAGGAATGGGTGACCCTTCTTTAGACCGTCTGAAGAAGGGTCTCGACCCGAAATGTCACCCATTCCTTCTCTCCAGAAATGCTGCCTGTCCCGCTGAGTTACTCCAGCATTTTGTGTCTACTTTTGGCAGAAATATGTCCAAGCTCGCGGATGGGAGTAAGGTGGTGAGATGGGGGGGGGGGGGACACAGGAGATGTTTCAGAATGGATCAGGTCAGCTTGATGTGACATGGATGGGGTGGGCATCACAGAGGATGCAGTTCAGGTGATGGGAGGGCACGTAGACACAAGGAACTGCAGGTGCTGGTTTACAAAAAAAAGGACACGTGCTGGAATAACTCAGCAGGTCAGGTAACGTCTCTCTAGAATGTTCTGTGACGTATCATGTTGGGATCGTTCTTCATACTGACTATGAGAGGGTGGGGGGGGGCGGTGGTGGTTGATGAAAGGTGGAAGTAAGCTGGAAGGGGGGGGGGGGGGCAGGACAAAGCCTAGCAAATGATCGGTGGATAAAGATTATGCCTACTTTGAAGAGTTTCTCCTCCTATCTCTGACGTTTAAGAATAAGGAGTAAGCCATTTAGAACGGAGATGAGGAAACACTTTTTCACACAGAGAGTTGTGAGTCTGTGGAATTCTCTGCCTCAGAGGGCGGTGGAGGCCAGTTCTCTGGATACTTTCAAGAGAGAGCTAGATAGGGCTCTTAAAGATAGCGGAGTCAGGGGATATGGGGAGAAGGCAGGAACGGGGTACTGATTGGGGATGATCAGCCATGAGCACATTGAATGGCGGTGCTGGCTCGAAGGACCGAATGGCCTACTCCTGCACCTATTGTCTATTGATTCGTTCTGCTGTGCGACCATGTTCTGACCCGAACTCGCATCTCTTCTATCCTTCAGGCCCTTGTCCAACCATCTGCCGACCAGTCTCCCTCCCCTCCCACCTGGATCCACCTGAAGCCCGCCAGGCTTTGTGCTGCCCCTCCTCCACTCTGTTCTTCTCCTCCCCACCATCATCATCCTAAAGAAGGGACTTGATCCAAACCATCATTTATCCATATTCTCCAGAGATGCTGCCTGACTGTTGAGTTACTCCAGCACTCTCAAGCAAAATGGGAAGGGAGAACAAAGCTGTTGATCAGCTGGGAGCTGCACATGGTGAGCAGACAGGACAGAGGAGAGAGATTGTGCTTTACAAAAAGAGGCAAAGTGCCAGAGTAACTCTGTGGTCGGGTAGCCGCCTGACCAGCTGAGTTACTCCAGCATCTTGTGTCTTTCTTCCTTGTATACTATGTTCATGCAACATAAGACTACATGCTCCCTATGCACTGTAGTCACCTTCTGCACTTTACTTATTTATTTTATTTATATTATTTACTTCCCCCCCTCATTATTTATTTATTTGTTTTTAATGTTGTTTTTATAAACATGCCCGCCCATATTGTTTGTATAATACTCAAATGTTCTGTTTTGATATGTACATTTGGAAACATAATCTGCACCCATTTTTTGATGGCTCAATAAAATTTATATTAAAATTTATATTTATTTTTATTTTTTAAATAAGACTACATGGCATACCTAGCTACAACTCTTTATACTTTCCCCCACCTGATCCATCTGCCTTTTTAAAAAAATAACCTGCTCCCAACTATCATCCACCTAGCCGCTTCCTAATTCCACCCCACCCCTACCTTGTGTGAAGTTTTGGTCCCTTAAATTGAGGAAGGACATTCTTGCTATTGAGGGAGCGCACCGTAGGTTTACAAGGTTAATTCCCAGGATGGCGGGACTGTCATATGCTGAGAGAATGGAGAGGCTGGGTTTGTACACTCTGGAGTTTAGAAGGATGAGAGAGGATCTTATTGAAACATATAAGATTATTCAGGGTTTGGACACGCTAGAGGCAGGAAACATGTTCCCGATGTTGTGAAGTCCAGAACCAGGGGCCACAGTTTAAGAATAAGAGGTAAGCCATTTAGAACGGAGACGAGGAAACACTTTTTCACACAGAGGATTGTGTGTCTGTGGAATTCTCTGCCTCAGTAGGCGGTGGAGGCCGGTTCTCTGGATACTTTCAAGAGAGAGCTAGATAGGGCTCTTAAACATGGCAGAGTCAGGGGATACGGGGAGAAGGCAGGAACGGGGTACTGATTGGGGATGATCAGCCAGGATCACATTGAATGGCGGTGCTGGCTCGAAAGGCCGAATGACCAACTCCTGCACCTATTGTCTATTGTATCATCAAAGATCCACACCATCATGGCCATGCGCTCATTTCATTCCTACCATCGGGAAGATGGAACAGGTCTGAAAACAGTGATCTCTATGTGCAGGATCAGCTTCTTCCCGTCAACCATCAGGCTCTTGAACACCAAAGACCAACCAAACTACAAACTCTCTCGGTTGCACTAGAGACTTGGGTATTTTGTTTTGGAATAATATTGTGTTTTTTTAATTTATTGAACATTTTTTTAATCATGTTATCTATGAGTAGGCCTGATGAGGCCCAGATAGAATGGATCTGGAGAGGATGTTTCCACTAGTGGGAGAGTATGGGACCAGAGGCCATAGCCTCAGAATTATAGGACATACCTTTAGAAAGATAAGAAGGGATTTCATTTGTCAGAGGGTGGTGAATCTGTGGAATTCTGCCACAGACGCCTGTGGAGCCATTGAGTATTTCCAGGGCGGATATTGACAGATTCTTGATTAATAAGGACATCAAAGGTTACGAGTAGAAGGCAGGAGAATGTGGTTGAGGTGGAAATATAGATCAGCCATGATTGAATGGCAGAGTAGGTGATGTGCTGAATGGCCTACTTCTGCTCCTATAACATTAACTCATGAACTTATGAGTACCACATTTACAAATCTAACGTGTAGGAAGGAACAGCAGATGCCGGTTGATTCCGCTGTGTGGGGATGTTTATGTTAAACTCTATCGTGTATGGTGTTCTTTTTTTTTTTTGTACGGCTGTATGGGAACTCAAAAATCTCACTGTACCAATTGGTGCATGTGACAATAAATGTAACTTGAACTTGGTTTACACTGAAGATAAGACACAAAATGCTGGAGTAACTCAGCGGGACAGGCAGTTTGGAGAGCAGGAGGAATCACTCGCTGAGTTACTCCAGCATTTTGTGTCTATTTACAGACTTGTTAGGCTGCAAATAAGAACTTCATTGTTCTGTTTTTGGTAGACTTAACTCTTGGTTCCACCATTCCTCACCTCTCCTTGGCCCACCAAAGACCACTTGCCCCCCTGTCTCACCCCTCGCCTCTATATACTGGCTCTCTTTCCTCTCAGTCCTGATGTAGCTTCTTGACCTAACATTGTCTGAAGAAAATTTCTGGACTCAAAATGTCATCTGTCCATTACCTCCACAGATACTGCCTGACATGCTTGCTGTTCCTCCAGCACTTTGTTATAGACAATAGACAATCGACAATAGGTGCAGGAGTAGGCCATTCAGCCCTTGGAGCCAGCACCGCCATTTAATGTGATCATGGCAGATCATCAGTACCCCGTTCCTGCCTTCTCCCCATATCCCCTGACTCCGCTATTTTTAAGAGCCCTATCTAGCTCTCTCTTGAAAGCATCCAGAGAACCCGCCTCCACTGCCCTCTGAAGCAGAGAATTCCACAGACTCACAACTCTCTGTGAGAAAAAGTGTTTCCTCGTCTCCGCTCTAAATGGCTTACCCCTTATTCTTAAACCGTGGCCCCTTGTTCTGGGCTCCCCCAACATCGGGAACGTGTTTCCTGCCTCTAGCGTGTGCAAACCCTTAATAATCTTATATGTTTAAATAATATTCCCTCTCATCCTTCTAAACTCCAGAGTGTACTAGCTCAGCGGCTCCATTCTCTCAGTATATGACTGTCCCGCCATCCCGGGAATTAACCTTGTAAGCCTACGCTGCACTCCCTCAATAGCAAGAATGTCCTTCCTCAAATTAGGGGACCAAAACTGCACACAATACTCCAGGTGTGGTCTCACTAGGGCCCTGTACAACTGCAGAAGGACCCCTTTGCTCCTATGCTCGACTCCTCTTGTTAAATGTGCCATCGTGCCATTCGCTTTCTTCACTGCCTTCTGTACCTGCATGCTTACTTTTTTTTCTATTTTGTTTTTTATTTTTCTAGAATCCAACATCTGCAGTCTCTTCTTGCCTCTCCGCACTTTAATGTTACGTTTGAAGTTTCTCCAATCCATTTTCTTTCGCAATAGTTAGCCGTCTTCATTTAAATACTTTGCTTCCTCATTTGTCCTTCCAAAATACATGACTTCACATTTTCCCATATTGCACTTCCTCTGCAAACTTTCACCCACTCAATCAACCCAAAGTTCTGCAGGTTCTTTGCGTCCTGCTGTGTTCCTTTCTGTCCATCATTTACTAACCCACCTATCTTTGCATCATCAGTAAATCCAACTTTCAAAGCCTCAGTTCCTGCATTCATTAACCAGTTGAGCCCCAGTACTAATTCCTGTAGCTCCCCACAAGTTACAGGATGCCGTGCAGCAGTTTCTAAACCTAGTACACGCGTGAGTGAAAAAGGGTGGTGGGGGGGGGGGGGGGGGGGGGGGGGAAGAGAGTGAGCGGGGGAGAGAGCGAGCGCGGGGGAGAGAGCGAGCAGGGGGGAGAGAGCGATCTAGGGGGGGAGAGCGCGATCTAGGGGGGGAGAGAGCGATCTAGGGGGGGAGCGAGCGATGGGAAGGGGAGGGGGAGAGATGTGGGATTGGGGTGAGGGAGGAGTTGGATGAGGAGGTAGTAGGGGCACGCGTTACGGAGAGAAGTGCAAGGGCGTGAGTGGGGGATGAGGATGGTCAACTGCCTGCTGGCGAGGGTGGGTTGGGGTAGAGGGGTGAGAGGGATGGGTTGAGGGATGAGAGGGACAAAGTGAGATGTGTGAGATACATACATACATAGACCACACGTGCAGGAGTAGGCCCTTCGAGCCAGCACCGCCATTCAATATGATCATGGCTGATCATCCATAATCAGTATGTACACAAAAATGCTGGAGAAACTCAGCGGGTGAAGCAGCATCTAACGAGCGAAGGAAATAGGCAAGGTTTCGGGACGAAACCCTTCTTCAGACCCATAATCAGTACCCTGTTCCTGCTTTTTCCCCATAGTCCTTGACTCCGTTAGCCCTAAATCTAACTCTCTTTTGAATACATCCAGTGAATCAGCCTCCACTGCCTTCTGAGGCAGAGAATGAGGGGAAGGGGTGAGCGGGAGAAATGTGGGATTGGGGTGAGTTGGATGAGGGGGACGGTTCAGCGAGAGATGAAATGAGAGGAGTGTGAGAGGGGGGTGTGAGTGAGGGGGAGAGTAAGTGAGGGGGAGAGAATGAGTGAGGGGGGGGTGAGTGAGGGAGAGAGTGAGTGTGGGGGGGGGAGTGAGGGAGAGAGAGTGAGGGGGAGAGAGTGACTGAGGGGGAGAGTGAGTGAGGGGGAGAAAGTGAGTAAGGGGGAGAAAGTGAGTAAGGGGGAGATAGTGAGCAGGGGGCGGACAGGGAGATGAGGGAGAGGGAGGAGGGGGAGATGAGAGGTGACGGAGAGGCGAGGGGGAGGAGGAGTGGAGGGGGAGAGCGTGAGTGAGGGGCGATTGTGGATGATTGGGAGTGGGGGGGTGAGAGGAGGCGACTGAGGTGCGGGAGGGATGCGGAGTATGGGAGTGATGGGGGTAGAATTTTCTTTTCCGTGAGGAGGGAGGGCGGGAGAGAGAGTCGGTGAGGGGGGGATGGGAGGGGGAGGGAGGGGTGAGGGCTGGCGTGAGAGAGGGGAGATGTTGGGTGGTGGTGAGTGAGGGGGAGTAGGCTTGGATGAGAGTGATGTGAAGGGGGGTGGGAGAGAGTATGAGTGAGGGGCAGAGGCGGGGATGATGGCGAGAGGGAGGCGGGAGGTTGTGGGGTGAAGATGTTGAGGGAGGGGTGAGGGGGAGGAAGAGGGGAGGGAGGGGACGGGTGGGAGACGAGGGGTAGAATGAGCGAGTGAGGGAGGGGTGGGAGAGGGACGGGGAAGGGGTGAGTGAGTTGGGGGTGGATTGGAGGTCCGAAAACCTCTTGTTGTGATCGTGACGGGGGGAGAGACGTGAGGATGGGGGGGAGAGTGAGGGAGGGGAGAGTGGAGAGGGGGGGAGTGAGGCGGGAGGGTGAGGAGTGAGTGAGGGGGGAGAGATGAGTGAGGGGGCAGAGAGGGGGAGTGAGGGGGGGAGAGTGAGGGGAGGGGGGATGAGATGTGAGTGAGGGAGGTGAGAGTGGGAGTGAGGGGCCGGAGAGGAGTGAGGGGGAGAGTCGGAGGAGGGGGGAGAGAGGTGAGTGAGGGGGGGGAGAGATGTGAGTGAGGGGGAGAGAGTGAGAGGGAGAGAGGAGAGGGGAGAGTGAGAGTGAGGGGGAGGAGAGTGAGTGAGGAGGGGGGAGAGAGGGGGGTGGGGGGAGAGAGGGAGCGGGAGGGGGGGGGAGAGAGTATGTGAGGGGGAGAGTGTGGTGAGAGAGTGAGTGAGCGGGGAGAGAGTGGGTGAGGGGGGGAGAGAGTGGAGGGGGGGGCGAGTGTGTGAGGGGGGGAGAGTGAGTGAGGGGGGGAGACGTGAAGTGAGAGTGAGGGAGGGAGGGGAAGTGTGAGTGAGGGGGGAGAGTGTGAGTGAGGGGGGAGAGTGTGGAGGGGGAGAGTGGAGTGAGGGGGGAGAGTGAGTGGTGAGGGGAGAGGGAGAGAGTAGAGTGAGGTGGGAGAGTGTGGTGAGTGAGGGGGGGGGGGAGTGTGAGTGAGGGGGGGAGTGTGAGTGAGGGGGGAGAGTGAGTGAGGGGGGAGAGTGTGAGTGAGGGGGGGAGAGTGTGAGGGGGGGAGGGAGTGTGAGGGGGAGAGAGTGAGTGAGGGGGAGAGAGTGTGAGTGAGGGGGGGAGAGTGAGTGAGGGGGGGAGAGTGAGTGAGGGGGAGAGTGAGTGAGGGGGGGAGAGTGAGTGAGGGGGGGGAGAGTGAGTGAGGGGGGAGAGTGAGTGAGTGAGGGGGGGAGTTGTGAGGTGACGGGGGGGCAGAGTTGCGTGAGGGGGAGAGTGTGAGTGAGGGGGGGGGAGAGTGAGTGAGGGGGGAGTGTGAGTGACGGTGGGAGAGTGATTGAGTGGGAGAGAGTGTGAGTGAGGGGGGGGGCGATTGTAGTGAGGGGCGGGGGAGAGTGCGTGAGGGGGAGAGAAGTGTGAGTGAGGGGAGCGGAGATGAAGTGAGTGAGGGGGTGAGGAGATTGTGAGGTGAGGGGGGAGAGTGAGTGAGGGGGGGGCGAGGGTGAGTGAGAGTGAGTGAGGGGGGGGAGGGTGAGTGAGGGGGGGAGAGAGTGGGTGAGGGGGGAGAGTTGACGGTTTGAGGGTGAGATGAAGTGAGGTTCAGGCCGGTCCAGGCGGGGGCTAGATGGATAGATGGATGGATGGATGGATGGGCGGAGGTGGAGGCCGAGCCCAGGACGCGGGGAGCCCGGGTACCGCGGACTCTCACCCAGCAACAGGCCGTCCATGTCGAAGATGATGTGGGTGACGGGCCGGTAAGGCGCGCATCTCCTCGCCGCCGCCGCCATGTTGCAGGCACTGTGAGTGACGGGCCGAGCAGCCGCAGCGCGGAGTGAAGTGAAGACTCCGGCCCCTCCGGGCTCCACCGCAATGAATAGCAACCGGCAAATGTTTATTTTGTTTGTTTTCAACCCTGGTGTGAAGGGAAGCATTGTTTGAGGGGGCGCACGGGCTGGGGGTTGGTGGGGGGCCGGGGGTTGAGGGTGAGGTGGGGGGGGTTATGGTCGGCCATCTGCGGGAGCAGCGGCAGTGGCGGGGAGACGGTTGTGGGGGGGGGGGGGCGGGGCACCGGAGCCGTGAGTGGCAGGGAGCCCGGCCAATGACAGGGGGCGGATCACGGAGTGGGGGCGGGACAACCAGGCATGGGCGGGCTTTAGGCAATGGGTGACGTTGGGGAGAGCCAATGAGAGGCTGGATCAGGGTGGGGCGTGTCACTGAGCAGTGAGTGACGGCGAAGCCAGCCAATGACAGGATGAAGTCGGCTGGAGCCAATGACTGGGAGGAGTGGGGGCGGGATGTTGAGAGGGACGCGAGATCGGGACATAGAAACATAGTTGGCCATTCGGCCCTTCAAGTTCAAGTTCAAGTTCAAGTTCAAGTGAGTTTATTGTCATGTGTCCCTGTATAGGACAATGAAATTCTTGCTTTACTTCAGCACACAGAACATAGTAGACATTGACTACAAAACAGATAAGTGTGTCCATATACCATAATATAAATATATACACACATGAATAAATAAACTGATAAAGTGCAAATAAATAGAAAATGGTTATTAATAATCAGAGTTTTGTCCGAGCCAGGTTTAATAGCCTGATGGCTGTGGGGAAGTAGCTATTCCTGAACCTGGTCGTTGCAGCCAGCATTGCCATTCAATGTTCCTGCTTTCTCCCCATATCCCTTCATTCCTTTAGCCCTGAGCTAACTCTCTCTTGTAAACATCCTGAGAACCGGCCTCCACTGCCTTCTCAGATTTGTCAGATCAGATTTGTCAGATTCAACTTTAATTGTCATTGTCCGTGTACAGTACAGAGACAACGAAATGCATTTAGCATCTCCCTGGAAGAGCGACATAGCATATGATTTGAATAAATATTTACATTAGCATATATACAGACATAGTGTTTTACCTGTGGGAGGAGTGTCCGTGGGGGGGGTGATTGGCAGTCACCGAGGTACGTTGTTGAGTAGAGTGACAGCCGCCGGGAAGAAGCTGTTCCTGGACCTGCTGGTCCGGCAACGGAGAGACCTGTAGCGCCTCCCGGATGGTAGGAGGGTAAACAGTCCATGGTTGGGGTGAGAGCAGTCCTTGGCGATGCTGAGCGCCCTCCGCAGACAACGCTTGCTTTGGCAGACTCAATGGAGGGGAGCGAGGAACCGGTGATGTGTTGGGCAATTTTCACCACCCTCTGCAATGCCTTCCGGTCGGAGACAGAGCAGTTGCCATACCATACTGTGATACAGTTGGTAAGGATGCTCTCGATGGTGCAGCGGTAGAAGTTCACCAGGATCTGAGGAGACAGATGGACCTTCTTCAGTCTCCTCAGGAAGAAGAGACGCTGGTGAGCCTTCTTGATCAGAGTTGAGGTATTGTGGGTCCAAGAGAGGTCATCGGAGATGTTAACACCCAGGAACCTGAAGCTAGAAACACGTTCCACCTCCGTCCCGTTAATGTGGATGGGGGTGTGCATGCCGCCCCTGGATTTCCTGAAGTCTACAATGAGCTCCTTGGTCTTCTTGGAGTTAAGGGCCAGGTTGTTGTCAGCGCACCATGCTGCTAAGTGCTGGACCTCCTCCCTGTAGGCCGACTCACCGTTGTTGCTGATGAGGCCAATCACCGTTGTATCATCTGCATACTTGATGATGGTGTTAGTACCATGTACAGGTGTGCAGTCATAGGTGAAGAGGGAGTAGAGGAGGGGGCTCAGCACACAGCCCTCAGGGTGAGGGTTGAAGAGGTGTGCTTGTCTAACCTAACAGACTGGGGTCTGTTGGTTAGAAAGTCCAGTATCCAGTTGCAGAGGGAGGGGTCGATGCCCAGGTTACCGAGTTTGGTGATCAGTTTAGAGGGTATAATGGTGTTGAATGCTGAGCTGTAATCGATGAACAGCATTCTTACGTAAGTGTCTCTGTTGTCGAGGTGGGAGAGGGCGGAGTGAAGTGCCGTTGAGATGGCATCCTCCGTCCTCCTGTTCTTGCGGTAGGCAAACTGATAGGGATCCAGTGTGGGGGGTAGGCAGCCTTTGAGGTGTGCCAGGACCAGCCTCTCGAAGCACTTGGTGATGATGGGGGTAAGTGCAACTGGGCAGAGGTCGTTGAGGCTTGCCGCAGTGGAGTGTTTTGGCACTGGCACGATGGAGGTGGTTTTAAGGCACGTGGGGACAACTGCTTGGGCAAGTGACAGGTTTAAGATGTCAGTCCAGACGTCTGTCAGCTGCGCAGCACAGGCCCTGAGGACGCGCCCGGGGATGCCGTCAGGGCCAGCAGCTTTACGTGCATTAGTTCTACTCAGTGCCACGTACACGTCGTAGGGGGTGAGTGTGAGGGGTTGGTGATCGGCAGGTAGCACAGCCTTGATGGCTGTCTCTAGATTGTCCCTGTCGAAGTGGCCATAGAAGTGATTAAGCTCCTCAAGGAAGGAGGCGTCGCTGGATGTGGGGGTGGTGTTGGTGGGTCTATAGTCCGTGATGGCCTGGATGCCTTGCCACATGCGTCGGGGGTCAGAGTTGTTGTTGAAGTGCTCCTCAATCCTGAGCTTATGGCAGTGCTTGGCCTTCTTGATGCCCCTCTTCAGGTTAGCCCTGGCTGAACTGTGGGCTCGAGCATCGCCTGACCTGAAAGCGGTGCCCCGTGCTTTCAGCAGTAGCCTGACCTCGCTGTTCATCCATGGCTTCTGATTCGGGAATATGGTCACCTGTTTGAGGGAGGTAACACTATTGATGGTGGAGTTTATAAAGTCCAGAATAGAGGATGTGTAGGAATCAATGTCCCGCTGAGCTACTCCAGCTTTTTGTGTCTATCCTGACATTCCCAGTCTCCTATCACCAAGGAAACTAGAATTGCCAGTTATTAATATCAATTAATATATAAATTAAAACAGTAACTCCAAATCGAATCTAACAGAATCTAATTTCACAGAGCAAGTTGTTTTGAGCCAATATTGAAAACTGCAGTAGGGTTCTTGATATCCATCAATCACTCTTGGTTTAAATTAAGTAGGCCTCTCTAATTTAGGTTTAGGCTTAGAGATACAAACATAGAAACATAGAAAATAGGTGCAGGAGTAGGCCATTCGGATGTTTAGATGGTATAATGGTGTTGAATGCTGAGCTGTAATCGATGAACAGCATTCTTACGTAAGTGTCTCTGTTGTCGAGGTGGGAGAGGGCGGAGTGAAGTGCCGTTGAGATGGCATCCTCCGTACTCCTGTTCTTGCGGTAGGCAAACTGAGTCTGAGGTGGAGAATTCCACAGATTCACAACTCTCTGCGTGAAAAAGTTTTTCCTCATCTCAGTCCTTATTTCTTCTTGGTTTCTTAAACTGTGCCACCTGGTTCTGGACTCCCCCCCAACATCGGGAACATGTTTCCTGCATCCAGCCTGTCCAAAACCTTGAACATTTTATATGGTTCTTTTATAGCCCTCGCATCCTTTTAAATTCCTGGTCGGGGGCGGGGCCATGGGGCAGGGAGGGGCGGGGCCATGGGACAGGGAGGGGCGGGGCCACGGGGCAGGGAGGGGCGGGGCAATGGGGCAGGGAGGGGCGGGGCAATGGGGCAGGGAGGGGCGGGGCCATGTGACAGGGAGGGGCGGGGCCATGGGGCTGGGAGGGGCGGGGCCAAGGGGCAGGGAGGGGCGGGGCCATGGAGCAGGGAGGGGCGGGACCATGGGGCAGGGAGGGGCGGGGCCATGGGGCAGGGAGGGGCTGGATCACGGGGCAGGGAGGGGCGGGGCCACGGGACTGGGAGGGGCGGGACCAAGGGGCAGGGAAGGGCGGGGTCATATGCGGTGAAGGGTTGTGGCTCATAGCGGGAGGGGGCGGGGCCTCCAGGCAAGTGGGGCGGGGAGCTGGCGGCGCGATGTTCAGGGCGGGGGGCGGGGCCTGGGTCAGTGAGTGGCAGGAGGGGTTGGGGTTGGGAGGTTCGTTGCTTGAGGGCGGGGCCATGATGCAGGGAGGGGGGGCGGGATCTAGAGGCGGGGCGGGGCCACAGCGCGGGTAGGTGGTGGGGACTAGGTCAGTGAGTGGCAGGTGGGGGTGGGTGGTCGTTGCTAGGCGGCGGGGCCATGGTTGGGGGTGGGGCGACCGGACGGTGGGGGCGAGTCCGCTGACGGGGAGCGGCGGTGAGAGGGGGAAGTAGCCTGGGTACGTATGTATGTGTGTGGGTGTGTGACAGCTGTGCCAGTGGGGGTACAGGTGGCTGTGGAAGGGTGGGGGATATTCCAGTGAGTGTGGGGGGTGCTACCTGTGCCAGTGTGGGCAGGCCCAGGCCCAGGCCCAGTATAAAGGTGTACCTCCCCGCCCAAGGTGTGCACATCCAGGCTGCAGCTGGTTACAGGTAACATTCATCTCGTAAACATCCGCCAATATTCAGCATTAGTTCTACCCCTCCAATCCAACCTCCCCTCCAACCTCCTTTATCTTTCCCTCCTCTGTTTACAAATAGTCTCCAACCTGCACGCTTGTTTACTGTAGACCGAAGCTGAATTAGTCGCTGCCACAGCCTTGGTTTCTTGGTCCTCCAAAATATTCCAAATGGAATTTAAACTGGAGGTGGTGGAGGGAAGTCTTAAGCCAGAAAGGGTTTTTGGGAAGAAAGAACTAGCTTAAACTTAGTTGTATCTGGTTGGGTAACTATGGTAGGGTGAGAGTGTTTAATTATCATATGTGGCGAAACAGAACAATGAAATGTTTATTTGCAGCCCCAGGGACTCATCCAGTGACATGTGAAGCTGTCACCCCCGCTACTGGCCTTTATCTCATTTATGAAGGGGAGAATATCTAATTTATAAATTAGTTGTGCAGGAAGGAACTGCCGGTGCTAGTTTTCACCGAGGATGAACACAAAAAGCTGGAAAAACTCAGCGGTACAGGCAGCAACTCTGTAGAGAAGGAATGGGTGACGTTTCAGGTCGAGACCCTTCTTCAGACTGATGTCAGGGGAGTGAGCGGGACAGAGATAGAATGTAGTCGGAGACAGTGAGGACAGCACAGAGCTGGTCGGGGGGGAGGGCAGAAGAACAACTCCAGGACTGTTTGGAGTCTGTAGACTGGGCAATGTTCAAGGACTCGGCAACGGACTTGAACGAATACGCCACAGTCGTTACAGACTTCATAAAGAAATGTGTGGAGACTGCATCCCTACAAAAACCTTCCGAGTGTTTCCCAATCAGAAACCTTGGATGAACTTTGAGATCCGCACTCTTCTAATGTCCAGACACAAGGCATTCATGTCCGATGATACAGTGGCCTACATGAAGTCCAGATACGACCTTGGTAAGGCCATCAAAAAGGCCAAAAGGGACTTCTGCTCCAAACTGGAGGATGAGACAGATGTTCGGCAGCTGTGGCGGGGCCTGAATGCAATCACCTCCTACAAGGTGAAACCAGGAGGCAGCTCGAATGTCGGTGAAACATCACTCCTGACGAGCTCAATGCGTTTTACGCACGCTTTGACAGGGAGAATACTGATGTGCCTTCCCGATCCCCCATTCGCTGTGATGGCATTTCAGTCTCAGTCACAGAGGCCGACGGCAGGAAATCCTTCAGAGGAGTGAACCCCCGAAAAGCACCTGGTCCTGATGGTATACCCGGTCGTGTTTTAAAAACCTGTGCGGACCAACTGGCGGGAGTTTTTACGGACATTTTCAACCTCTCACTTCTGAGGTCTGAGGTCCCCACCTGCTTTAAAAGGGCATCAATTATACCGGTGCCCAAGAAGAGTAAGGTGACGTGCCTCAATGACTATCGACCAGTGGCACTAACGCCGGTGGTGGTGAAGTACTTTGAGAGGCTGATCATGGAGCAAATCAACTCCTACCTCGACAAAAACCTGGACCCACTGCAGTTCGCTTACCGCCACAACAGATGAACGGTGGATGCGATCTCGCTGGCCCTCCACTCCGCACTGGACCACTTGGACAACAAAAACTCATATGTCAGACTGTTATCAGCCATCATCGATTACAGCTCGGCATTCAACACAATCATCCCCTCCAAACTGGTTACCAAACTCGCAGAACTGGGTCTCTGCGCATCCCTCTGCAACTGGATCCTCGACTTCCTCATCCACAGACCACAGTCTGTTCGTATTGGTGGAAATGTGTCAGCCTCGATAACAATCAGCACGGGAGCACCTCAAGGCTGCGTGCTCAGCCCCCTGCTGTACTCACTCTATACCCATGACTGCGTAGCCAACCACAGTGCGAACTCCATCATCAAGTTCGCTGACGACAGCACTGTTGTGGGACGTATCACTGATGGGGGATGAGTCAGAATACAGAAGAGAGATCGAGCAACTGTCCATATGGTGCCAGCGCAATAACCTGGCCCTCAACACCAACAAAACCAAGGAACTGATTGTGGACTTTGGAAGGAGTAGGAGGGGGACCCACAGCCCCATTTATATCAACGGGTGGTTGATGGTTGAAAGGGTCAAGAACTTCAAATTCCTGGGCGTGCACATCTCTGAAGATCTTTCCTGGTCCGAGAACACTAACGCAATTATCAAAAAAGCTCATCAGCGCCTCTACTTCCTGAGAAGATTACGGAGAGTCGGTTTGTCAAGGAAGACTCTCTCTAACTTCTACAGGTGCACAGTAGAGAGCATGCTGACCGGTTGCATCGTGGCTTGGTTCGGCAATTTGAGCGCCCTGGAGAGGAAAAGACTACAAAAAGTAGTAAACACTGCCCAGTCCATCATCGGCTCTGACCTTCCTTCCATAGAGGGGATTTATCGCAGTCGCTGCCTCAAAAAGGCTGCCAGTATCATCAAAGACCCACACCATCCTGGCCACACACTCATCTCCCTGCTACCTTCAGGTAGAAGGTATAGGAGCCTGAAGACTGCAACAACCAAGTTCAGGAATAGCTACTTCCCCTCAGCCATCAGGCTATTAAACCTGGCTCGGACAAAACTCTGATTATTAGCAACCACTTTCTGTTATTTGCACTACCAGTTTATTTATTCATGTGTGTATATATTTATATCATGGTATATGGACACATTTATCTGTTTTGTAGTAAATGCCTACTATTTTCTGTGTGCTTAAGCAAAGCAAGAATTTCATTGTCCTATACAGGGACACATTAGATTAGATTAGATTAGATTCCTTTATTGTCATTCAGACCTTTCGGTCTGAACGAAATTATGTTGACAATATGACAATGACAATAAACTCACTTGAACTTGAACTTAAGACCAGTGGGAGAACTGGGGAGGGGATGCAGAGAGAGGGAAAGGAAGGGCTATCACGGAGAAGTCAATGTTCATACCGCTGGGGTGTAAGCTGCCCAAGCGAAATATGAAGTACAGTGTGTACCTCCAATTTGCGCTGGGCCTCACTCTGACAATGGAGGAGGCCCAGGACAGAAAGGTCAGTGTGGGAGGTGGGAGTAAAAGTGCTGAGCAGCCGGGAGATCAGGTAGGTCTGCGCAGACCGAGCGGAGGTGTTCAGCGAAATGATCGCCGATGCTGCGCTTGGTCTCGCCAATATACAGGAGTCCACACCTGGAAAAGCGGATATGTAATGCGGATCTAGGAATACATGTACGAGGCTACCGGAGTGGCATCACGGATAGATAGAGTGGTCAAGAAGGTTCTTGGGACATTGGCCTTCATTGATCAGGGTATTGAGTATAGAAATTGGGACATTATGTTTCATTTGTACAAGATGTTGGTGAGGCTGCATTTGGAGTACTGTAGATAGACACAAAATGCTGGATCAACTCAGCGGGACAGGCAGCATCTCTGGGGAGAAGGAATGGGTGACGTTTCAGGTTGAGACCCTTCTTCAGACGCAGACTGGAGTACCGTGTTGTTTTAGTCACCCTGCTGGAGAACGGATGTCATTAAGCTGGAAAGGGTGCAGAGAAGGTTTAATAATAAGTTTAAGTTTATTGGCCAAGTATTCACATACAAGGAGTTTGCCTTGGTGCACCGCCCGCAAGTGACAACATGACATACAATGACAGTTAGGAATGACACATAAAACATTAAACATTACAAGGATGTTGCCAGGACTCAAGGGTCTGTGATATAGGGAAAGGTTGAGCAGGCTAGGACTTTATTCCTTGGAACGCAGGACACTATGGGGTGATCTTATAGAGGTGGATAAAATCGCGAGGGTCCTCCAGAAATTAACCTAAAGCGAAACAATTTACTCCGACAGAGAATTATGAGCCAGAGGACATAAATTTAAGGTGAGAGAGGAAAGATCAGATCCTGAGGAGCAACTTGTTCACTCAGAGGGTGATATGGAACCAGCTGCCAGATGAGCTAGGTGAGACATGCACAATAAGACGATTTAAAAGTCATTTATGCAAGTAGATGGATAGCAAGTGGATAGGGCTATGGGCCAAAAAGTGAACAAATGAATGAATTATTGAATTATATTTTATTGTCACATGTGACGAGCAATCAACTACAGTTCGCATACCGCCACAACAGGTCAACGGAGGATGCAATTTCACTGGCTCTACTCCGCATTGGACCACTTGAACAATAAAAACACCTACGTCAGGCTGTTGTTTATAGACTACCGCTCGTCGTTTAATACTCGTTGCATCGTGGCCTGGTTCGGCAACTTGAACGTCCAGGAGCGGAAAAGACTACAAAAAGTTGTGACCGCTGCCCAGTCCATCACCGGCTTTGACCTCCCCACCGTCGAAGGGATCTATCATAGTCACTGCCTCAAAAAGGCAGCCAACATCATCAAAGACCCACACCATCCTGGCCACACACTCATCTCACCATTGCCATCGGAAACAAGGTATAGGAGCCTGAAAACTGTAACGTCCAGGTTCAGGAACAGCTTCTTCCCTACAGCCATCAGGCTATTGAACACAATGAATAAGCTCTGAGCTCTGAACTGCAAAAGACTATATTATTATTTGTTATTTGCATTGAACTTTTTCTTTTTTTTTTTTCCCCGTTATGTACAATGTTTACATATTCACATATTGTGTTGTGCTGCAGCAAGTAACAATTTCATTGTCCCGTCCGAGACGTATGACAATAAAACACTCTTGACCCTTGAGTCACAGTGATATTCTTTGTTTTGCGTACTCAAGGTTTGGCGGTCGGCACGGTGGAGCAGTGGTAGAGCTACTGCTTCGGTCGACCCTGACCAAGGGTGCCGTCTGTTTGGAGTTTGTACGTTCTCCCCATGACCTGTGTGGATCTTTGTTTTCCTCCCACACTTCAAAGACGTACAGGTTTGTAGGTTAATTGGCTTTGGTATCAATGTAAAATAATCTACACCAATGACCAGCCAATGGACCAGAACACTGAGCGGTTCATCTACGCCGACGACCTCTGTGTAACATCCCAAGAGAGTACGTTTGAAGCTGTAGAAGCGAATCTCACCTCAGCCCTAGATGAGCTACACCTCTACTACGAGCGCAACCACCTACACGCAAACCCTGCGAAGACCCAAGCCTGCTCGTTCCATCTCAGGAACCGGGAAGCAAACAGACCCCTTAACATCACATGGTCTGGAACACCTCTTGAGCACTGCACCAACCCTGCCTACCTCGGTGTAACACTGGATCGCACTCTCTCCTATAAGGAACACGTCAAAAACACCAAATTGAAAGTTAACTCCCGAAATAAAATCCTCCGGAAGCTGACCAACTCCAAATGGGGAGCCACAGCACACACATTAAGATCTACTGCTCTGGCCCTGTGCTACTCCTCTGCGGAGTATGCGTGTCCTGTTTGGGAGAGATCATCCCATGCCAAGAAACTAGACCCAGTGTTGAATAACACCTGCCGCTCAATCACTGGCTGCTTGAAGCCCACCAACATAAACAACCTGCACCTCCTCGCTGGCATTGCCCCTGCTGATGTGAGACGGGAAGTCGCCAGCCGAGTAGAGATAACCAAGGCCACCAGTGATGAACGCCACCTCCTCTATGGACGTGTACCCCCGGCCCAACGGCTGAAGTCCAATAGCAGCTTTCTCAGCCATGCCCAGCCCCTAATAACATCACGGGAAGAAACCAGACTCCAACTATGGACAGAAAGGCTTGAGGACGACCCCCCTCCTACTGACATGGGTATCCCTCCTTCTGAAGCCCTCCCTCCGGGCTCAGAAGCACCATGGGTCCAGTGGAAGACACTCAACCGCCTGAGAACAGGAACAGGGCGATCAAAAGCTGCCATGGCCAGATGGGGCTATGAAACTGGCCAAACCATCTGTGAATGTGGAGAAGAGGACCATACAATGCAGCACTGCCTTGTCTGCCTCCTACTACCCAACCAGTGCAGCTCAAAGGATCTTGCAGTGTTCAATAAAAACGCAAAGGACTGTGTAAAGGAATGGCAAACTGTCATATAACCAACCAGCTTCAAAGACACGAAAAGAAGAAGAAGAATGTAAAATAAAATTGTCCCTAATGTACGATGGGTAGTGACAATGTACGGGGATCACTGGTCGACTCAGACTCAGTCGACCGAAGGGCCTGTTTTCACACTGCATCTCCAAACAAAATAAAAGAGAAAACTAAAACAAGGTATGCAAAGAGTTGCCACAGAAAGGGCGTTGACAAAGTTACAAGTATGCCATTTTAACACAAACCATCTTCAACAGACACTAGATTAGATGGACTGCACTTCTTCCCACCCTGCCTCCTGTAAGGACTCTTTCCCCTACTCCCAATTCCCCAGTCTATGCCGCATCTGCACCCAGGATGAGGTGTTCCAAACCAGGGCATCGGAGATGACCTCATTCTTTAGGGAACGGGAGTTCCACTCTTCGACTATAGATGAGGCTCTCACCAGTGTCACCTCTATATCCCGTAGCTCCGCTCTCACTCCCCATGCCCCCCCACTCGTAACAAGGACAGAGTCCCCCTTGTCCTCACCTTCCACCCTATCAGCCATCACATACAACAGATAATCCTCCGACATCTCCAACGGGTTCCCACCACTGGCCACATCTTCTCATCCCCTCCCCTTTCGGCTTTCCGCAGAGACTGCTCCCTCCGTAACTCCCTGGTCAATTCCTCCCTTCCCACCCACCTGCGCCTCCTCCAACCTCATCTATTGCATCCGCTGTTCTTGGTGTCAACTGCTCTACATCGGTGAGACCAAGCGTAGGCTTGGCGATCGCTTCACCCAACTCCTCCTCTCAGTTCGTATTAACCAACCTGATCTCCCGGTGGCTCTGCACTTCAACTCCCCCTCCCATTCTGAATCCGACCTTTCTGTCCTGGGCCTCCTCCATGGCCAAAGTGAGTCCCACCGCAAATTGGAGGAGCAGCACCTCATATTTTGCTTGGGTAGTTTACACCCCAATTTCAATTTCAGGTAGTCCTTGTTTTCTCCCTCCATCCTCTCCCCTTCCCAGCTCTCCCACAGCCCACTGTCTCCGCCTCTTCCATCTTTCCCCCACATCAGTCTGAAGAAGGGTCTCGAGCCGCAACGTCATGTCTTCCTTCGCTCCGTAGATGCTGCCTCACCCGCTGAGTTTCTCCAGCATTTTTGTCTACCCTAG
The DNA here is from genome assembly GCF_010909765.2 of Amblyraja radiata. Lineage (NCBI taxonomy): Eukaryota > Metazoa > Chordata > Chondrichthyes > Rajiformes > Rajidae > Amblyraja > Amblyraja radiata. The sequence goes on from NC_045961.1 coordinate 103,331,981, forward strand.
ATTAGATGAGACATCTTGATTGGTATGGAAGAGTTTGGCTAACGGGCCCATTTCCGCTGAATGACTCTACCTCTAACTGTGGTGTAAGAATGTGCACATGCAGCGATCTAAGATATTGGTAGCTGCACTACGGCCAGCCCCTTTGTAGAATAGCAAAACATAGCCCTGTGCATGAGTTAGTGGGAAATGATATAATAGATGTAGTTAAGCCAGAGAGGGTTCAGAAAACAATGATGCAGATGGTACAGTTACTGTCTCACAGTGCCAGAGACCCTTATTCAATCCTGACTTCTTGCTGGCTGCGTGGAGTTTGCATGTTCTCCCTGCGACCCTGTGTAAATTGCCGCTAGTGTGTAGGGAGTGGATGAGAAAGTGGGATAACGTGGAACTAGTAAAACAGGCCCTACAGTCCACGTCAACCATCGAACACTCATTCACACTAGTTCTATATAATCCCTCTATACCTTCCTTCCACTGCCTATATACCAGGGGGTAATGTACAGAGGTCAATTAACCTACAAACCTGTACGTTTTGGGGATGTGGAAGGATACAGGAACTCACGCAGCCACGCTGAGAATGTACAAACTCCACACAGACAGCACCTGCGGTCTGGATCAGACCAGGGGCACTTCTAATACAGAATTAACTTTCTATCAAGTAACCTTGCTAACTTTACTTCTATCATTTATATTTCAGCAACATGAATATCTTGGCAGTGTTTCTTCTCCTCCATTTGGCACAACCAATTCTCGGCCAAGGTCCAGATCAGCGGCCCAACTATGTAATTTTCATGGCCGATGATCTCGGTATTGGAGACCTAGGATGTTACGGAAACACCACTCTCAGGTTTGAAGTTCACTGTGTGTGCACGTGTGTGTGTATGTGTGTGTAAGGGGTATTGGAAAAGCTTCACACATCCCTTGTATGCATGAGGGATATTGGCAAGGACATAAAGTGCTTGGGTAACTCAGCGGGTGTGGGCAGCATCCCTGGAGAACATGGATGGCCGATGTGTGTAGGAAGGAACTGCAGATCCTGGTTCACACCAAAGCAGGCACGTGCCGTCAGGGTAGGCAAGGTAGGCACTGCCTACCCTGACAAAATAATAAAATGGTAATTATTAAATATAAATAGTAAAGGCATGGGAGAATAATGCCTACCTAAGAGATTGATCTATTAGGTAGGCATAATTCTCGGTGCCTTTCATCCGCAGTACATGTAGCACGCGAAGGTCTGTGCAGCTGACGTGCCGTCGTGGCTGCTTCAAGCCGTCAATTTCCAGGGGACTGAAGGCAGCTGAAATTCTGCCTTTGCAGTACTGCGCATGCACAGCGTGAGTTTCTTGGTGGGTTTTTCAAACGTGGATTGTCATTATCTTAAGAGTATCTTAAGAAACAAAGATAGAAGAAAGGAGTTTGTGTGCAACTGATGTGGTAAGTACTTTTCTTTGAGCTATATGTTTTTAAATACCGTATTTCCCGGCAATGAAGACGCTATTTTTTACCCAAAAATAAGACACAAAAATTTACATGTGTCTTGGAAGCCGAAGTTGGAAGATTGTTAGCCAAGAAAGATAGACTTGGCTATCCCTCAGTACAGCAACATCAAGAACAAAGTTGTTTTATTGAGGGATAGCCAAGTCTAAGTGAGGAAAACATTTTTCACACAGATGAAAACATTTTTCACACAGTGGTGAATCTCTGGCATTCTCTGCCACAGAAGGTAGTTGAGGCCAGTTCATTGGCTATATTTAAGAGGGAGTTAGATGTGGCCCTTGTGGCTAAAGGGATCAGGGGGTATGGAGAGAAGGCAGGTACAGGATACTGAGTTGGATGATCAGCCATGATCATATTGAATGGCGGTGCAGGCTCGAAGGGCCGAATAGCCTACTCCTGCACCTATTTTCTAGGTCTATGTTTCTATCCCTCATTACAGGCAGCTGATGGGAAGCGGCTGTAAAAGGACAGCGCCACTGGGGAGGTGAGAGTTCCTTTCACAGCGTGTGGGGAGTCTGGCCCGGGGTAAAGTTGCGGGGAGGGCAGGAGCGTTGAGAAGGAGGGGGTCTGGGATCATGCCAGCAACTCACTTGCCGCGACGCTCCAGGCGCAGAGCCACCGCATTGTGGCTGGGGGGAGAAGTAGCTCGGGTGGCTGCGAGCGGCCGCCGGGACCACCTCAGCTCCTTCTGCCGGCCCCCGCTCACCTCTGGCAGTGCTCTCCATCTGAAAACCTCTCTCCTGCCGCTCGCCGGCCTCACTCATGTCAGCCGCTTCCCGCAAATCCTTAAATTCCGACAGCGCGATCAAGAGACCAATTGAGGTTCCTCGGCTGTCGGAATTTAAGGATTTGCGGGAAGCGGCTGACATGAGCGAAGCCGGCTAGCGGCAGGTGAGAGATGTTCAGACGGAGAGCACTGCCAGACGTGAGCGGGCCGGCAGAAGGCACTGAGGTGTCAGCCAGTTCTGCTGTCTGGACCGAGACCGCTCGCAGCCACCCGAGCTGCTTCCCTCCCCGGCCACAATGCGGTGGCTCCGCGCCCGGAGTGCCGCGGCAGCAGTGAGTGAGTTACTGGCATGATCCCCAACCTCCTCCTCCTCAATGCTCCTGCCCCCCCCCCCCCCCGCAACTTTACCCCGGGCCAGACTCCCCACACACTGAACTCTCCCTTGAACAAGTAATGTCATTCAATAAGATCACAACTGATTCAACTTGTCCCGGTGTGCTCCCGTTTTTCCCACCATGTCTCCACCTGCCGTCACCCTCCATCCCCCACCCATTCAGTAATTCAGAATGAAAGAGATTTGGAAGCCATGGGCAAATTGCTTTCTTTATTTTTAATTTTTTGAGTGTGAGAAATTTCTTTCAAGATTCAGCAACTCAAAATGGGGGTGCAACTTCGACTCGGGTGCGTTTACATTGCCAGGAAATACGGTACTTTATTAAGAGATTTGGCTTTTGAAGACTTTATTAAAGTTGACTGACAGCTGAGTGAACAATGTCGCATGCGCGGTTTAAGATTTTTTAAAAGCTGACTGACTGCATACCCTGAGTAATTACTCACGGCACGTGCCTGCACTGAAGGTGGACACAAAATGCTGGGAGTAACTCAGCGGGACAGGCAGCATCTCTGGAGAAAAGGAATGGGTGACGTTTCGGGTCGAGACCCTTCTTCAGTGAGAGTCAGAGGAGAGGGAGTCAAGAGATATGGAAGGGTCTCCATGGATGGGTGATGTTTCGGGTCCAACCCCTTCTTCAGCGCATCGTTTCTCGGTTTAACACCCCTACCTCTTTGGGTAGCAAAGGAGGACACGCTTGTGTCGAATAATGACTTGGAATCTTCTCAGTTAGACTTGAAGCCACCGCCTGCTGTTGCAGTGGTATCAGTGCTGCAACTGAACCATAACTGGGGGCGGCACGGTGGCGCCGCAGTAGAGTTGCTGTCTCACAGCATCAGTAATCGGGTTCGATCCTGATCCTGACTACGGATGCTGTCTGTACGGAGTTTGTATCTTCTCCCCATGACCAATGTGGGTTTTCTCCGCCGGTTTCCTCCCACGTTCCAAAGACGTACATGTTTGCAGGTTAATTCGCTTGGTAAAATTGTAAATTGTCCCTAGTGCAGCGTAGGTTCACGAGATTGATCCCTGGGATGGCGGGACTGTCATATGAGGAAAGATTGAAAAGACTAGGCTTGTATTCACTGGAGTTTAGAAGGATGAGGGGGTATCTTATAGAAACATATAAAATGATAAAAGGACTGGGCAAGCTAGATGCAGGAAAGATATTCCTAATGTTGGGCGAGTCCAGAACCAGGGGACTCAGTCTTAGAATAAAGGGGAGGTCATTTAAGACTGAGGTGAGAAAAAACCTTTTCACCCAGAGATTTATGGAATTCCCTGCCATAGAGGGCAATTGAGGCCAAGTCACTGGATGGATTTAAGAGAGAGTTAGATAGAGTTCTAGGGGCTAGTGGAGTCGAGGGATATGGGGAGAAGGCAGGCACGGGTTACTGATAGGGGACGATCAGCCATGATCACAATGAATGGCGGTGCAGGCTCGAAGGGCTAAATGCCCTCCTCCTGCACCTATTTTCTATGTTTCTATGTCTATCTATGTCCCTACTGTGCGTAGGATCGTGTTAGTGTGCGGGGATCTCTTGTCGGTGCGGTCTCGGTGAGCCAAAAGACCTGTTTCCGTGCTGTATCTTGAAACTAATCTAAACCGTGGGTACCATGAGGTGGGATTATTCTGTGTCGATCAGATCTGAAAGGGCGGCGCAGCTGAAGGAGTGGGTGAGAAAATATCATAACATAGAATTAGTGTGTACAGGAAATCGATGGTCGGCGTAAACTAGGCTTGCCAACTTTCTCACTCGCAAATAAGGGACAAAAGGTCAAAATACGGGACAAGTTCCCAACGGCAATTCGTTGACCGACTCGGCCGTGGCTGAGTGCACATGAAGCCCAGTTGGCGGGCCAGCTGAGGAGTTTTGGTCCGGGCCGCGCAAAGTCCGGCGCCCCGTCCCACTCATGAACCGATGATCGGCCGTGAGAAGGAGGGGTGGTGGTGGTGTCGGCGGTAAGCGAAGGTCTGAACGTCGGACAGCTGGCCGGGCTGCCGACCGACGGGGCCACGGGCGAGGCGCTGCTGCTGCTGCTGCTGCTGCTGCACTCCAAGGGCTGCACTACATCAGGACGGGTGAGGCGGGGCCGGACGCGCCGCTCTGATCCGACAGTCCCCTCGACCCAAGTAGTAGCGGTCAAATACGGCACAAGGGCGGTCCCGTACGGGACAAACCAATATACAGGATGTCCTGGCTAATACGGGACAGTTGACAACCCTAGCGTAGACTCAGTGGGCCAAAGTGCCTGTTTCCATGCTGTGTGCATGTACTCCACCACTCATGCTTCCTGAAGTCAATAACTAACTCCTTCATCTTGCTGATCTTGAGTTAGAGATGACCTTTACCTCTCTCTCATTAACGCTGAGGCTTTGGGGTTGGAAAGTATGATGGTCACACCCGATAGAACCTGTGTATGGTGATGCTGAGAACGTCTAGAATTAGCCAGAGCAAAGTAAAAAGGACAAATATTTTTATTCATTGCTGGCATTTATTTTTTGGTTGTTCGTTAAACTACATAGTAGCATATTTTATTGCACAAAATGCTGGAGTAACTCAGCGGGTGAGGCAACGTCTCTAGAGAGAAGGAATGGGCGACGTTTCAGGTCGAGACCCTTCTTCAGACTGAGTCACTCCAGAATTTTGTGTCGACCTTCGATTTAAACCAGCATCTGCAGTTCTTTCTTACATATTTTATTGCAACTATATTTGCATTGCACTTCAAGATGAAAGTGTAGTCGTACTCAAGCTGCTGTAGAAATGTGGATAAACATGCAACATTGCTGATAGTGCCAGTGGGAGGAACTTAGTAAATTGGCATGAAAGCTATAATTTAGACTGAGCCAACTGGTTTGGTCAGATTCTTAAGCCTCTGACTTTAACATGATCCTCCCGCACAGTTCGCATTAACCAACCTGATCTCCCGGTGGCTCAGCACTTCAACTCCCCCTCCAATTCCGAATCCGACCTTTCTGTCCTGGGCCTCCTCCATGGCCAGAGTGAGTCCCACCGCAAATTGGAGGAGCAGCACCTCATATTTTGCTTGTGTAGTTTACACCCCAGTGATATGAACATTGACTTCTCCAATTTCAGGTAGTCCCTGCTTTCTCCCTCCTTCCCCTCCCCAGCTCTCCCACAGCCCACTGTCTCTGCCTCTTCCTTTCTTCTTCCTGCCCCCCCCCCCTCCACCCCCACATCAGTCTGAAGAAGGGTCTCGACCCGAAACTTCACCTATACCTTCGCTCCATAGATGCTGCCTCACCCGCTGAGTTTCTCCAGCATTTTTGTCTACTTTCGATTTTTCCAGCATCTGCAGTTCTGTTTTCTGCTTTCCAAGCCCCCACTCCCTTATCTCTACCATGGGCGTTCAGTCACTCTACATCTCAAGATGCAACGAGACCTGGGTGTGCTTGTACATCAGTCACTGAAAGTAAGCAAGGTACACACAATTGCTGGGGAAACTCAGCGGGTGCAGCAGCATCTATGGAGCGAAGGAAATAGGCGAAGTTTCGGGCCGAAAAGAAGGGTTTCGGCCCGAAACGTCGCCTATTTCCTTCGCTCCATAGATGCTGCTGCACCCGCTGAGTTTCCCCAGCAATTGTGTGCACCTTCGATATTCCAGCATCTGCAGTTCCCTTTTGAACACTGAAAGTAAGCATGCGGGTACAGCAGGCAGTGTAGAAAGCTAATGGCATGTTGGCCTTCAATGCGAGAGGATTTGAGTTTAGGAGCAAGGCGGTCCTACTGCAGTTGTACAGGGCCCTGGTGAGACCGCACCTGGAGTATTGTGTGCAATTTTGGTCTCCTAATTTGAGGAAGGACATTATTGCTATTGAGGGAGTGCAGCCTAGGTTCATCAGGTTAATTCCCGGGATGGCAGGACTGACATATGATGAAAGACTGGGCTTGTATTCACTGGAATTTAGAAGGATGAGAGGAGATCTTATAGAAACATATAAAATTCTTAAAGGACTGGACAGGCAAGATGCAGGAAAAATGTTCCCGATGGTGAGGGAGTCCAGAACAGTTTAAGAATAATGGGTAGGCCATTTAGGACTGAGATGAGGAAAAACTTTTTCACTCGGAGAGGTGTGAATCTGTGGAATTCTCTGCCAAAGAAGGCAGTGGAGGCCAATTCACTGGATGTTTTCAAGAGAGAGATTTAGCTCTTGGGGCTAAAGGAATCATGGGATATGGGTAAAAAGGAGGAACGGGGTACTGATTTTAGATGATCAACCATGACTATATTAAAGGATGGTGCTGACTCGAAGGGCCGAATTGCCTACTCCTGCTCCTGTTTTTCTATGTTTCTGTCCCCCACAAGTAAGGCCTTAAAGCGCTCAGTTTCTTCCTCGGCCCCAGAACCTGCCGATTTCCCTCTACCAACACTCTCCTCTGCCGAGCGGAGCTGGTCCTCACCCTTAACATGGTCTCTTTTGGCTCCTCCCATTTCCTCCAAATCAAAGGAGTAGCTAGGGGCACTCGCATGGGGATACGTTGAACAATCCGTGTTCCAGGCTTACACTGGCCCTATCCCCGAACTCTATCACCGTTACAATGACAACTGCATTGGTGCTACCTCCGGGCACCCATGCAGAACTCATGGACTTCATTAACTTCACCACCAATTTCCATCCTGCACTCAAAATCACTTGGACCATCTCCGACACCTCCCTCCCCTTTCTTGATCTCACCCCCTCCATCACAGATAGACTATCGACCGACGTCTATTACAAAACTACTGACTCCCACAACAATCTCGACTGCACTTCTTCCCGCCCTGCTTCCTGGAAAGACTCTGTCCCCTACTCCCAATTCCTCCGTCTACGCCGCATCTGCGTCCACGATGAAGTGTTCCATACTAGGACATCCGAGATGTCCTCATTCTTTAGGCTATGGGAGTTCCCCTCTCCCATCATAGATGAGGCCCTCACACGTGTCTCTTCGGTACCCCACAGCTCCGCCCTTTCTCCCCCTCCCCCTAGTCGCAACAGAGACAGACTCCCACTAGTCCTCGCCTTCCACCCCATCAGCCATCGCATACAACACGTAATCCTTCGACGTTTTCACCACCTCCAATGGGATTCCCACCATGTCGCATCTTCCCATTTCCACCCGTTTCCGCCTTCCGCATAGGCCGTTCCCTCCGCAACTCCCTGGTTAACTCATCCCTTCCCACCCAAACCACCCCCTCCCCAGGTACATTACCCTGCAACCACAGGAGATGCAACACCTGTCCCTATACCTCCTCCATCGACTCTGTCCAGGAACCCCGACAGTCCTTTCAGGTTAGGCAGAGGTTCACTTGCACCTCCTCCAACCTCATCTACTGTATCCGTTGTTCAAGATGTGGACTCTTATACTTCAGCAAGACCAAACGCAGACTGGGCAATCGTTTCGCATAACACCTTCGCTCAGCCCGCCTGAACCTACCTGATCTCACGGTTGCTGGACACTTTAATTCCCTTCCCTTTCCCATTGACCTTTCTGTCCTAGGCCTCCTCCACTGTCAGAGTGAGGCTAAATGCAAATTGGCACGACAGCATCTCATATTTTGTTTGGGCAGCTTACAACGCAGTGGTATGAAAATTTGATTTCTCTAACTGCAAGTAACCCCTGCATCCCCTCTCCCTCCATCCCTCCCCAACACAAGTCACGGCAGCTTTCATTGTCACCTAGCTACAGCTAACAATGACCTTTATCATTGTTGCTTTTTTGCATACAGTATCTTTAATTCATTGTTCTATATCTCTCTACAACATTGTCTATATCTCTCCTTTTCCTTTCCCGTGACTGAAGAAGGGTCTCGACCCAAAAAGTCACCCATTCCTTCTCTCCAGAGATACTGCCTGTCCCGCTGAGTTACTCCAGCATTTTGTGTCTATCTTCGGTTTAAACCAGCATCTGCAGTTCCTTCCCACATATTTCCTATGTGTAATGTTTTACAAATTGTGGCCCAAATCCCACAAAAAAAAAACAATATTCCTCTTTGAAGAAGTAAATAGCAGGACAGACAGTGGATGATGTTTCCCTAGATTTTCAGAAAGCCTTTGATGAGGTGCCACACGGGAGGCTGCTGAGGAAGATGAGAGCCCATACTATCAAATGGGCAGATACTAGCGTGGATAGCAGGTTGGCTGGATTGCAGAAGACAGTGTGGCAACAAAGGGGGCATTTTCTGGTTGGCTGCAAGTGACTAACAGAGATCCGCAGAGGTCGATGCTGGGGTCGCTGGTCTTCACGTTGTATATTAATGAGTTGGATGAAGGGATTGAAGGCTTTGTGGCCAAATTTGCAGATGATACGAAAATAGGTGGAGGGGCAGGTAGTGTAGAGAAAGCAGGGACTCTGCAGAAGGACTTGGACAGGTTGGGAGAGTGCAGACAAGTGGCTGATGGAATATAGTGCAGCAGAGTTGTGCGTTTTGATAGTAGGAATAAGGACGTAGACAGCACCTGTAGTCAGGATCAAACCCGGGTCTCAGACATTGTAAAGCAGCAACTCTACTGCTGCGCCACTGAGACGCCCTCTTGTTGAGCGGTGCAAAATTAAATTCAGCCATGATTAGAACGGGTGTCAAGGGCTATGGGGAGAAGGCAGGAAAATGGGATTAGGAGGCAGAGATCAACCATGATTCAATGATGGAGTAGACTCGATGGGCCGAATGGCCTAATTCTACTCCTATAACTTGTGAACGTGGGCAGTCACGGTGGTGCAGCGGTAGAGTTGCTGCCTTACAGCGAATGCAGTGCCGGAGACCCGGGTTTGATCCCGACTACGGGGGCTGTCTGTACGGGGTTTGTACGTTCTCCCCGTGACCTGCGTGTGTTTTCTCCGAGATCTTCGGTTTCCTCCCACACTCCAAAGACCTACAGGTTTGTAGGTTAATTGGATTGGTAAAAATGTAAAAAAACATCCCTAGTAGGTGTAGGATGGTGTTAATATGCGGGGATCGCTGGTCGGCGCGGACCCAGTGGGCTGAAGGGCCTGTTTCTGTTTCTATAACTTATCAACGTGATTGAATGGCGGAGTAGACTCAATGGGCCGAACGGCCTAATTCTACTCCTCTAACGTGAACGTGATTGAATGGCCCATTGGGCTGAATGGCCTAATTCTGTTTCTATATCTTATGAATTTGTGAATCTTCAACTGTACTTTCCTCTCCTGTTGCAGGACCCCTCATATTGACAGCCTGGCACATGATGGAGTGTTGTTGACCCAACACATTGCTGCTGCGTCACTCTGTACCCCGAGCAGAGCTGCCTTTCTGACGGGCAGATATCCAGTCAGGTCAGGTAAGTGCGTGTACCTGGGCCACACATCTGGCGTTGGAGAGGCTGCAGAGGAGGTTTACGAGATGGAACTCGGCCGGGGATGCCTGGGTTAATGTATGATGCACGTTTGACGGCACTGGGCCTGCACTCGCTGGTGTTTAGAAGGATGATGTGCACCTATAGACGTTCGAGAGAGTCGTCCTCCTTGACAACCCGACTCTCCGTAATCTTCTCAAGTAGTAGAGGCGCTGACGTGCCTTCTTTATAATTGCATCAGTGTGCTGGAACCAGGAAAGATCTACGGAAATATGCACACACAGAAATTTGAAGTTTTTGACCCTTTGACCAGCGGGCACTGCCTCAGAATAAAAGGACGTACCTTTAGAAAGAAGATGAGGAGCAATTTCTTTAGTCAGAGGGTGGTGAATCGCCACAGATTGTGATGGAAGCCAAGTCATTGGGAATTTCTAAAGTGGAAATTGATAGATTTTTGATTTGTAAGGGTGTCAAGGGTTATGGGGATGAAGGAGAGAATTGGGGTTGAGAGGGAAAGATAGATCAGACATGATTGAGTGGCTTATGAATGTGCAACTCGGGGTAATGCAAAATTTAAGGGACTCGGGGAATTGCTGTCTGGTGGTGAACTGTTGGAAACATTGGGCCAATTAGTGTTTGTGTTATAGATACAACATGGAAACAGGCCCTTTTGCCCACCGAGTCCATCAACAACTTTGTACACTAGTTCTATGTTATCCCACTTTCTGTAGTCGCCATGGCATGGAAAGGCTATGGACCATATATGGGTGCATGGGATTAGTGGTAGAGTGTGCTAGTACAAAGGTGGGCTGAATGGCCTGTTTCTGTATAGGAAGGAACTGCAGATGTTGGTTTACACTAAAGACAAACACAATAAGCTGGATTAACTCAGCGGGTCAGATAGAGCCTGGATAGAGTGGATGTGGAGAGGATGTTTCCACCAGTGGGAGAGTCCAGGACCAGAGGTCACAGCCTCAGAATTAAAGGACGTTTCTTTAGGAAGGAGATGAGGAGGAATTTCTTTAGTGGAATTCATTGCCACAGATGGCTGTGGAGGCCGTCAATGCATATTTTGAAGGCAAAGATAGATAGGTTGTTGATTAGTACGGGCCTCAGGGGTTATGCGGTGAAGGCAGGAGAATGGGGTTAGGAGGGAGAGATAGATCAGCCGTGATTGAATGGCGGAGTAGACTTGATGGGCCGAATAGCTTAATTCTGCTCCTATCACATGAATCTATGGACAGGCCGCATCTCTAGAGAGAAGGAATGGGTGACATTTCCGATTGAGACTGAAGAAGGGTCACCCATTCCTTCTCTCCAGAGATGCTTGCTGCCTGTCCCGTTGAGTTACAGCAGCTTTTAGTGTGTTTTATCTGCCGCCTATTTCTGTGTTGTCCGGCTGCGTGATCTAAAGGAGAACGTTGTTCTCTCTTTTTCAGGGATGGCCTCCTTCAGCAGAATCGGTGTCTTTCTCTTTACTGCTGGGTCAGGAGGACTCCCCACCAACGAGACCACCTTTGCCAAACTGTTGAAGGAACAGGGCTATTCCACTGCCTTGATAGGTAAGAGCGAGCAACCTTACCCTCTGATCCCTCGCTCCTTTGATCTGTAACTCCTCCTCTGTCTCTTATTTTCTGCCCTCTCTCTCGGACTACTCCATTTTGTCTTCGGTAGACAAAAATGCTGGAGAAACTCAGCGGGTGCAGCAGCATCCATGGAGGGGAGGAAATAGGCAACATTTCGGGCCTATTTCCTGCTGCACCCGCTGAGTTTCTCCAACATTTTTGTCTACCTTCGATTAGAAACATAGAAAATAGGTGCAGGAGTAGGCTGATCATCCAACCAGTATCCTGTACCTGCCTTCTCTCCATACCCCCTGATCCCTTTACCCACAAGGGCCACATCTAACTCCCTCTTAAATATAGCCAATGTACTGGCCACAACTACTTTCTGTGGCAGAGATTTCCAGGGATTCACCACTCTCTGTGTGAAAAATGTTTTCCTCATCTTGGTCCTAAAAGATTTCCCCCTTATCCTTCAACTGTGACCCCTTGTTCTGGATTTCCCCAACATTGGGAACAATCTTCCTGCATCTAGCCTGTCCAACCCCTTAAGAATTTTGTAAGTTTCTATAAGATCCCCCCTCAATCTTCTAAATTCTAGCAAGTACAAACCGAGTCTATCCAGTCTTTCTTCATATGAAAGTCCTGACATCCCAGTAATCCGTCTGGTGAACCTTCTCTGTACTCCCTCTATGGCAAGAATGTCTTTCCTCAGATTTGGAGACCAAAACTGTACGCAATACTCCAGGTGTGGTCTCACCAAGACCCTGTACAACTGCAGTAGAACCTCCCAGCTCCTATACTCAAATCCTTTTGCTATGAATGCTAACATACCATTCGCTTTCTTCACTGCCTGCTGCACCTGCATGCCTACTTTCAATGACTGGTGTACCATGACACCCAGGTCTCGTTGCATCTCCCCTTTTCCTAATCGGCCACCATTTAGATAATAGTCTACTTCTCCAGCATCTGCAGTTCCTTCTTAAACAAATCCATTTTGTCTTCTTTCTTTGCACACACTGACGTGTGTTCCGCCACACGCATGGAGTCATAAAGTATTGAAATAGGCCCTTCGGCCCAACCTGTCCGTGCCGACCACCTTGCCCCAGTCTAGTTTTAGTTTAGTTTAGAGATACAGCGCGGAAACAGGCTTTTCGGCCCACCGGGTCCATGCCGACCAGCGATCACTTCAACACTATCCTACACCCACTAGGGACAATTTTTACATTTACCAAGCCAATTAACCTACAAACCTGTGCGTCTTTAGAGTGTGGGAGGAAACCAAAGATCTCGGAGAAAACCCACGCAGGTCACGGGGAGAACGTACAAACTCTGTACCGACAGCGCCCGTAGTCAGGATTGAACCCTGTAAGGCAGTAACTCTACCGCTGCACCACCCTGACCGCCCTCCCATTTGCCCACATTTGTCCCTCTAAACCGTTCTTATCTATGTACCTGTCCAAGTGTCTTTTAGATAGACACAAAAAGCTGGAGTAACTCAACGGGTCAGCAGCATCTCTGGAGAGAAGGAATATGCTGAATATTTCGGGTCAAGAACCTGCTTCAGACAGGGTGAAACTGGGTCCAGTCTAAAGAAGGGTTTCCACCCGAAACCTCACCTTTTCCTTTTCTCCAGAGATTTTGCCTGACCCGCTGAGTTACTCCAGCATTTTGTGTTTATCTTCAGTGTAAACCAGTATCTGCAGTTCCTTGCTGCACAAGTGTCTTTTAAGTGCTGTTATAGTCTGTACTTCCATCTCTTCTGGCACCACGTTCCATATACCCACCGCACCAACTGTGTGTAAAAGTTGCCCTTCATTTCCATTAAATCTTTCCCCTCTCACCGTAAACCTATGTCCTCTGGTTCCTGACTCCACTACAAGACTCTGTATTCACACTATCTCTCCCCCCCCCCACCCCCTCTTATGGTTGTATTCACCTCATAAGATCACCCATCAGCCTCCTGCACTCCAGGGAATAAAGTTATAGTCTGCCCGTCCACTTCCTATAGAAATCTCCCTCTCAATCTCTCTCCCTCTCTCCACCCCCCCCTCTCTGCCCCATCCGCCCAAATCCTCCCCACCCCATCACCCTCCCCTCTCTCCCACCCTTCTGGAGAGATATGGATCATGTAGAGGCAGATAAGGTTAGTTTAACGGTATCATGTTGGACACACATGTATGTGCAGGGAATGGAGAGACATGGATGATGTGCTGGCAGAGGAGATTAGTTTAACCCAACATCAGGTTCACCACGCAGGGACATTGTGGGCCGGGGCTGTACTGTTGCATGTTCCATGAAAATGAATGCTTCTCATTTGGAGATTTGGGCGGCACAGTGGCGCAGCAGTAGAGTTGCCGCCTCACAGCGCCAGAGACCCGGGTATGATCCTGACTACGGGTGCTGCCTGCACAGAGTTTGTACGTTCTTCCCCCATACGTTCTCTCCGCATAGGGGTTTTCTCTGGGTGCTCCGATTTCCTCCCACATTCCAAAGACGTGCAGGTTAGTAGGTTAATTGGCTTTGGTAAAATTGTAAAAATCATCCCTAGAGTGTAGTGAAAAATAAACGTGACATTAAACTAAACGGACTAACTAGCATGTTTAAGAAAGAACTGCAGATGCTGGAAAAAACGAAGGTAGACAAAATTGCTGGAGGAACTCAGCGGGTGAGGCAGCATCTATGGAGCGAAGGAATGGGCGACGTTTCGGGTCGAGGCCTTCATCGGACTGATGTCAGGGTGGGGGGGGGGAGAAAGAAAGGAAGAGGCGGAGACAGTGGGCTGTGGGAGAGCTGGGAAGGAGGGAGAAAGCAAGGACTATCTGAAGTTAGAGAGGTCAATGTTCATACCGCTGGGGTGTAAACTACCTAAGCGAAATATGAGGACTAACTAGTATAGTGTAATTGTACTGGGTGATTGCCGGTTGGCACGGACCCGGTGGGCCGAAGGGCCTGTTTCCACGCTGTATCTCAAGTAAATCAAACAGCTCCCGGGGATAGAACACAAGGTAGCCCAACGAGTGCCTGTGAATGCAGGATCTTTGAGTTTGTACATCAGGGTGCCTCAAAAATGCTGGTAGTATCATCAAGGACCCACACCATCCTGGCCACACACTCATCTCCCCGCTACCTTCAGGTAGAAGGTACAGGGGCCTGAAGACTGCAACGACCAGGTTCAGGAATAGCTACTTCCCCACAGCCATCAGGCTATTAAACTTGGCTCGGACAAAACTCTGAACATTCATAACCCATCATCTGTTATTTGCACTTTATCAGTTTATTTATTCATGTGTGTATATATTTATACAATGGTATATGGACACACTGATCTGTTCTGTAGTCAATGCCTACTATGTTCTGTTGTGCTGAAGCAAAGCAAGAATTTCATATTCCTATCAGGGACACATGACAATAAACTCACTTGAACTTGAACTTGACCTGGCGATCTGCTTTACAGGGAAGTGGCACCTTGGTTTGAATTGTGAGGCCAGCGGCGACCACTGCCACCATCCAGCCAACCACGGCTTTGACTACTTCTACGGCCTGCCACTGACCAACATGCGCAACTGCAAGCCCAACAGCGGTGACATCTTTATGGCGGGGTCTCGGAGTGCCATCCGCGTGGCGGTACCGCTCATCACCCTGGCGCTCTTCACCTTGCTGCTACTGGACTACCTGGCTCTCCTGACCGTCCCCTGGAGAGTTCTCGGCTTCGTCTTGCTGGCCGCCGCTCTGCTGATCGGCGCGGTCGTGCTCTTCCTGTCCCAGTTTCGCCAACTCAACTGCATCCTGATGCAGAATGACAAGATCATTCAGCAGCCCTTTACGTTTGACAGCCTGACGCAGAGACTGACCAACCAGGCCACGAGCTTCATGGAACGGTAGGTGACCTGATTCCAATCACCTGTTTACTTGAAGGTATCCTTAGTGTGTGACCGCCTCTCATTCTATCAGGTCGCCCAGTCCATACCGACGACCAATGATCCCCGCACATTAACGCTATCCGACACACACTAGGGGCAATTTACATTTTACATTTATAGCAAGCCAATTAACCTACAAACCTGGATGTCTTTGGAGCGTGGGTGGAAACTGAAGATCTTGGAGAAAACCCACGCAGGTCATGGGGAGAACGTACAAACTCCGTACAGACAGCACCTGTAGTTGGGATGGAATCCGGCTGCAAACGCTGTAAGGCAGCAATTCTACCACCCTTTACTCCAATGGTGTAGAGAGGCACTGCAGATGCTGGTTTACACTGAAGATAGATACAAAGTGCTGGAGTAACTCAGCGGGTCAGGCAGCATCTCTGGTGGGAAGGAATTGGTGACGTTTCGGGTCGAGACCCTTTTCATAAGTCACAGGAGCAGTAGTAGGCCATTCGGCCCATCGCATCGACTCTGCCATTCAATAATGGTTGATCTAACTATCACGACTTGACACCCGTACTAATCAAGAATCTGTCAATCTCCACCTCAAAAATATCCATTGATTGGGCCTCCATGGTCTTATGTGGTATTGAATTCCACAAATTCACCACCCTCTGACTAAAGAAATTGCTCCTCGTCTCCTTAGCAATGGTATGTCCTTTCATTCTGAGGCTGTGCCCTCCGGTCCTAGACTCTCCCACTCGTGGAAACGTCTTCTCCACCTCTACTCTGTCCAGGCCTTTCACTGTTCAGTAAGTTTCACTGAGGTTCCCCGCCCCCTCATCCTTCTAAACTCCAGCGAATAATCAACATTACAGTCCAAAGAAGGGTCCTGCGACTGGGCTTGTACTGGCTAGAATTTAGAAGAGTGAGGGGGGATCTTATAGAAACTTACAAAATTCTTAAGGGGTTGGACAGGCTAGATGCAGGAAGTTCCCAATGTTGGGGAAGTCCAGAACAAGAGGTCACAGTTTACGGATAAGGGGGAAATCTTTTAGGACCGAGATGAGAAAAACATTTTTCACACAGAGAGTGGTGAATCTCTGGAACTCTCTGCCACAGAAGGTAGTTGAGGCCACAGTTCATTGGCTGTATTTAAGAGGGAGTTAGATGTGGCCCCTGTGGCTAAAGGGATCAGGGGGTATGGAGAGAAGGCAGGTACAGGAAACTGAGTTGGATGATCAGCCATGATCATATTGAATGGTGGTGCAGGCTCGAAGGGCCAAATGGCCTATGTAAAGAAGTGTTATCGACACACTGTGACTTTACTTCTTTATTACATTCATACTGTGGCATTACAGAGAGCACTAGCTGTACGTGGTCTGTCACGGAAACTAGAGAGCGCTATGTGGGTGGGGAGGTTGTAATTATACTTGTGATATGGGGAGTGGTTAGTAGTGATGAGTTAACTATATTAAGGGTCACATGCATATGTCATCTACATCTTTCCCCTTGGAAACGAAAGACAAACAAAGTAGCGACAGGGCGACCACGTCTCATGCGCTGACAATCAAATGAGTAGAAATGGTTAAGCAAAATCGCCATAGCGGACAGGCGGCTTGACAACACGTCCCGACCGGGTTCGCATCTCGCCATCTCCCCTCCCTGCAGGAACAAGCGGAGGCAGTACGGCAACAGGTGCAGACGGCTGCACTGGAACAGGTGAGCCGGGCGGGGACGGAGAAGACAAGGGCAGAAGGGCACGAGGGGATGCGGGACTCGCAGAGGACTGCGCGCGGGCAGGCGAGGGAGGGTGAGCCGGAGGAGGAGCAGACGGATAGAGCTGTGAGGGTAGAGACCGTGGCATGCGAGGAGCGATGGGCCGAGCATCGCCTGGAGGCTTAAATTTCAGCGGGGGAGCAAAAGGATCTGCTGGTGGTGGTCGCGGCTCATCGACAAGCCGCAGATGTTGGCGGGACCGGCGGTAGATGGTTCCTGCATGGTCGACGAGATAGGACCGAGGCGACCCAGCAGTGGCGACTACGGTAGCAAGCCGGGAGTGACCGGTGGGGGTCTGCATGCGGACAACCTGACCGGGGAAAAGGCGCGGCAGGAGACTTGTCATGGGAGCGTTTCTGAACATTGCGCTTAAGGGCAATGCGCTCCTGAACAGCAGCGGGCTTGAGGACAGAGGGGATGAGTGAGCGCTGGGCCACCGGGATCGGTGGTCTGGTAGTGCGAGACATGAGCCGCTGAGCAGGGGAGCCCACGGCAGGGTCACGGGATATGTTGCGAAGGTTGAGGAGGGCTAGAAAGAAATCAGAGTTAGACAAACGACATTGTTCCAGTAAGTTGTTTGCACTGCGAACGGAGCGCTCGGCCAGACCGTTGCTTTGCGGGTACTCAGGGCTGCTGGTGTAGTGGCGGAAGTTCCAGCTGGTTGCAAAAGCCCGAAACTCGGAGCTCGTGAATTGGCTGCCGTTGTCCGACTGCAGGCTGGCCGGGGTGCCAAAGGTAGAGAAATGGCGGCGCAGCTTTTCGACAACGGCCGAAGAGGTGAGGGAATGCAGCTGGTCAATCTCGAACCAGTTGGAGTAGGAGTCGACTAGTACCAGGAAGTGTTTGTCTCGCCACTCGAAAATGTCAGTGGCAACCGCCATCCAGGGCAGTTCGGGTGCAGGCTGCTGCAGAAACGGCTGTCGTTGCTGGTGGGGGGCGAGGCTGTTGCAGGTGGAACATGAAGAGACCCTCTCCCGGATGTATTGAGCCATACCAGGCCAGTAGAACTGGCTCTGGGCGTGAGACAAGGTGGCTTCGGCCCCAGGATGACCGTTATGAGCGGCCTGAAAATACTGGTCGTGCAGAGCAGCAGGCACTACTACCTTGTGTCCTTTCACAATCACGCCGTCGTGGAGTACGAGCTCATCACGGACCAGGAAGTAGGGCACGGCGCCAGCCGGCAGAGCGGAACGATGGCAGCAAGCTGTTGCAGGGCAGGATCATCGGCAGTGCTTGACCAGGGACTTCATCTGCTGTGAAGGGACAATATTGACATTGAGCACCATCAGGTCAGACATTTCATAGGGGTGGCAATCGGTGGATGTTAGCGGGGCGCGGGATAGCGTGTCGGCCACGAACATGTCTTTGCCTTTCCGGAAAACGACTTTGAAAGTTCCAGTGTGAATCCCACTTCTGACACCATGTAAAGATTTGTTATCGACAAACTGTGACTTTACTTCTTTATTACATTCATACTGTGGCATTACAGAGAGCACTAGCTGTACGTGGTCTGTCACGGAAACTAGAGAGCGATATGTGGGTAGGGAGGTTGTAATTATACTTGTGATATGGGGAGTGATTAGTAGTGATGAGGTAACTATATTAAGGGTCACATGCATATGTCACCTACAGCCTATTCCTGCACCTATTGTCTATATTTCTCGGCCTTTTGGCTGACCAATTGTAGTATCACCTTGGTATTCCTGGTGGCGGCGCGACTCGTTGCAGCGGCTCCTACAGCCTGTCTTTTTTTTTTTTTTTTTTTGTCTAGTTAAATGTAGTGTTTGTGTTTTTTTAAGCTTGGTTTTAAATGTGTATATGTGGGGGGCGGGGGGGAGGGGGAAACCGTTTTAAATCTCTTCCCTGTTCGGGAGACCCGACCTTTTCCCTGTCGGGTCTCCGTTGTCGTTGGGGCCTAGCACCGTGGAGCGGCCTCCAACCTGAACGACCCGGGGGCTCGGGAGACTGTGGATCTGCGAACTACTCACCATCGTGGGGCTGGCCGGCCTCGGTGCGTGGGGAGCGGTGGTGACTCGCTGCTGCGACTCGACTCCTGGGGCTCGGAGGCTCCAGCAACGCAGCCGCAGGTCCGGTGGACTGGGACATCGGGAGCTCACGGGTCCGGGGGGAGAGAGAGACCGCTTCCCGGAGCTCCCGCAACGCGACTTCTCCAGCCCGTGTCGCGGGGTTGGAACGACCCGGAGCGGGGTCATACATCGCCCAGCACGGCTTCATGGCCGTGGGACATTACAGCGCCCGCCGGGGGCTCCAACTTCGAGACTTCTAGACCGGGAGCGGGGCCTTAAATCGCCCGGCACGGCCTAAAATGGCCGTGGGACTTAGCATCACCCGCCTGGGGCTTGGACATCGGGAGAGACATGGAGAACAGGGGAGAGAAAAGACTTTGCCTTCCAACACAGTGGGTTCACTGTGATGGATGTTTGTGTGAACTTAATTGTGTGTATGTCTGTAGGACATTGTTTTTGTTTGTATGGCCGTGGAAACAAAATTTCGTTTGAGTCTCACTGGGGCTCAAATGACAATAAATTTGTATTGTATGTGGCTGCATCCGGTGGAGCGTAGAGCCAAGGCACATGGGCACTAAGTGTCACGACCTGCTGAGAAGGAAGTGCAGATTTTTCACCCTGTACACACACGACTGTGTCTCCACCCAGGAAAACACCATCATTATTAAGTATGCGGATGATACCACCATCCTGGGCCTCATCAAGGGGGGGGGACGAGTCGGGCTACAGGAGTCTGGTGAACGACATTCTTGCCTATGGTGAGGTGAACGACCTAAGCCTCAACGCAGACAAGACAAAAGAAATAATAATGGACTTCAGAAAAAATCCACCCCCCCTGCAGCCCCTCATCATCAAGGGGACTGTGGTGGAGAGGGCTGACAGTTACAGATACCTGGGACTACAAATAACATCAGATCTGAACTGGACTTTGAACACTGCAGCCACAGTGAAAAAAGCCCAGCAGAGACTGTACTTCATCAGGCTGCTCAGAAAAGCTGGTCTGCACTGTCGCCTTCTCACCCAGGTCTACAAAGGACTGGTAGAGAGCATCCTCACCACAGGCATCACGGTGTGGTATGGAAACACCACACAGATAGAGAGGAAGGCTCTGCAAAGAGTCATAAAGACTGCAGAGAGGATCATCAGAACTGAACTCCCCTCCATGGACACAATCTACACACAGCGCTGTCAAAAAAGAGCAGGGAGAATCATTAGAGACACACTACATCCAGCTCACTCCCTGCTCAAACACAAAAACTGCACATACAACCTCAGGCACAGACGAGCGGACAGTATCGCCACAAATAGAACACGCTTTTTTAAGAGCTTCTTCCCTGCAACAGTGAGACTCTTGGCCAAAACACAACAAAATGAACTGATGTCCTGATATAGTGTTTGTGCAAGCTACAATGCTCTATGTGGCTTCTGTGTGTCTTTTTAAATTTTCTTTAATTTTTTAATTTTTAATTTTAATTTTTAACGTAACTTGACTCTCTGAATAGCCGCACAAGAGTTCCTATGTGTGTAAGCACAAATGGCAAATAAAGTTTTTGACCTTGACCTTTGAGATGCTGATTGAAGCATTTAGCCAGGTACATGGATAGGACAGGTTTAGAGGGGTACGGACCAAATGCAGGCAGGTGGGACTAGCGGAGATGGGACATGTTGGTCAGTGTGGGCACATCTGGCCAAGGGGCCTGTTCCAACCTCATCTATTGCATCCGCTGTTCTACATGTCAGCTGATCTACATCAGTGAGACCAAGCATAGGCTTGGCGATTGTTTCGCCGAACACCTCCGCCGATAAACCAACCTGACATCCCGGTAGCTCAGCACTTCAACTACCCCTCCCATTCCGAATCCGACCTCTCTGTCCTGGATCTCCTCCATGGCCAGAGTGAGCACCACCGGAAATTGGAGGAACAGCACCTCATATTCCGCTTGGGCAGTCTGCACCCTAGAGGCATAAACATTGAATTCTCCCATTTCCGGTAGCCCTTGCTGTCTCCTCCCCTTTTCAGCTCTCCCTCAGCCCTCTGGCTCCTCCTCTTGTTTTTTCCTTTTTTCTCCCCACCCCTTCCTCCCCCTCCCCCCCCACCCTCCATCAGTCTGAAGAAGGGTTTCGGCCCGAAACGTCGCCTATTTCCGTCGCTCCATAGAAGCTGCTGCACCCGCTAAGTTTCTCCAGCACTTTTGTCTACCTTCGATTTTCCAGCATCTGCAGTTCCTTCTTAAACAAACTGTTTCCACACTCTATGACCCTAGACTATGGCCCAGTGAAAACCAGTGCCAACAAGCTGATTAGCACAAAATTATATTCTTGACACCTTGTCGGGTGTGAATGCCAGTTAACACCGGACAGATAGATTCTTGATTAGTATTGGTGTCAGGGGTCGGGCACCGCTAACCTGGGCGTGTAGGAAGGAGCTGGAGATGCCGGTTTACACCGAAGGTAGACAAAAAGTGATGGAGTAACCCAGTGGGCTCAGGCAGCATCTCTGGAGAAAAAGGCTGGGTGACGTTTCGGTTTGAGACCCTTCAGATACATCGGAGAGAGGAGGAGGACTTCTTCAAAGTGGGCATACATTGCAGAGATGAGTAGGACCGACAACAGTCCGCTCCGACCCAAAACCTCACCCATCCATGTTCCCCAGAGATGCTGCCTGTCCCGCTGAGTTACTCCAGCACTCTGTGTCTTTCTCACAGTTAACCTTGGGGTTGATGGATGCTGTGTCCAACCACCAAATGTTTAAGCAAGGTCTCGACCAGAAACGTCACCCATTCCTTCTCTCCAGAGATGCTGCCTGTCCCGCTGAGTTACTCCAGCTTTTTGTGTCTATCTTCGGTTTAAACCAGCATCTACAGTCCCTTCTTATTCTCAATCCTGGGAGCAAACCCAGCAAATTGGTTTCATTGCATCTTTGTGTTTATGGACCTCAACATTCTGTGACGTCTCAACTTCCCTAGAATCTCCAGGCTTTGTCGGCACACCTTGGTTGATATGTCTTACCTTCTTTACCACACATCTCTGCTTTCATGTCTACATCAAACGGGTTCCAGTGGAGAAGGAGATGGATTAAAGACCACTGCCTTCATTTCCGGTGTCATTGCTATTTAAGTGATGTCGATTCAGAGACATTACTTCAGTGCAGCTGTCTGTTTGTTCCCTGTCAGTTCCTACTGATAATGGTCAGGGCCATTGTTGTAGTGTGTGGCTTTGACACCTATTTACTTTGAAGCCTTAGCTCTCTGCTTATTTTGCTTTGTAGTCTCAGTATTTTCTTCCAAGCTGTAATAAGAAGCTTCTGCAGATAACAGAAAGCAATCTGTCATACCTAAGCATGATTTCTCCCTCTCTTTTCTCTCTCCCTTTCTCTTTTTATCTCTTTCTCTCTCTTTCACTCTTTCTCTTTCTCCGTCTTTCTCTTTCATTCTTTCTCTTTTTCTCTTTCTCTCTCTTTCTTTCCCTTTCTCGCTCTCTCTCCCTTTCTCCCTTTCTCTTTCCTCTCTCTCTGTATCCATATATCTGTCCAAGTGTCTTTTAAATGTGGTTACAGTACCTCCCACAACTACCCACCTGTTCCATATACCCAGAGCCCTCTGTGTGGAAAAAAGTTGCCTCCTTCGTTCCTCTGGAATCTTTCCCCTCTCACTTTAAACCTATGTCCTCTAGTTCTTGATTCCCCTACTCTGGGTACAAGACGGCATTCACCCTGTCCATTCCATTCATGATTTTACACATCTTTAAAGTTTAACGGTATCATTTAGAATTTAGAATCGCTAGAATTTAGAAGATTGAGGGGGGATCTTATAGAAACTTACAAAATTCTTAAGGGGTTGGACAGGCTAGATGCAGGAAGATTGTTCCCGATGTTGGGGAAGTCCAGAACAAGGGGTCACAGTTTAAGGATAAGGGGGAAATATTTTAGGACCGAGATGATGAAAACATTTTTCACACAGAGAGTGGTGAATCTGTGGAATTCTCTGCCACAGAAGGTAGTTGAGGCCAGTTCATTGGCTATATTTAAGAGGGAGTTAGATGTGGCCCTTGTGGCTAAAGGGATCAGGGGGTATGGAGAGAAGGCAGGGATGGGATACTGAGTTGGATGATCAGCCATGATCATATTGAATGGCGGTGCAGGCTCGAAGGGCCGGATGGCCTACTCCTGCACCTATTTTCTATGTTTCTATCATGTTGGACACACATGTATGTGCAGGGAATGGAGAGACATGGATGATGTGCTGGCAGAGTAGATTAGTTTAACCCAACATCAGGTTCACCACGCAGGGACATTGTGGGCCGGGGCTGTACCGTTGCATGTTCCATGAAAATGAATGCTTCTCATTTGGAGATTTGAGCGGCACGGTGGCGCAGCAGTAGAGTTGCTGCCTCACAGCGCCAGAGACCCGGGCTCGATCCTGACTACAGGTGCTGCCTTCACCGAGTTTGTACGTTCTTCCCCCATACGTTCTCTCCGCATAGGGGTTTTCTCTGGGTGCTCCGATTTCCTCCCACATTCCAAAGACGTGCAGGTTAGTAGGTTAATTGGCTTCGGTAAAATTGTAAAAATCATCCCTAGAGTGTAGTGAAAAATAAACGTGACATTAAACTAAACGGACTAACTAGCATGTTTAAGAAAGAACTGCAGATGCTGGAAAAATCGAAGGTAAACAGAAATGCTGGAGGAACTCACCGGGTGAGGCAGCATCTATGGAGAGAAGGAATAGGCGATGTTTCCGGTCGAGACCCTTCTTCAGACTGATGTCGGGGGGGGGGGGGGGTGAGCGGGAAAACGAAAGGAAGGGGCGGAGACAGTAGGCTTGTGGGAGAGCTGGGAAGGGGGAGGGGAAGGAAGGAGAAAGCAAGGACTATCTGAAATTAGAGAAGTCAATGTTCATAAAATCACCCCTCATTAACCTGCATTCCAAGGAATAAAGTTCTAGCCCGCCCAACCTCTTCCATTATCTCAGGCCCTCGAGTCCTGGCAACATCCTCATAAAACTTCTCTGCACTCTGTCCAGCTTAACAATATCCTTCCTATAGCAGGGTGCCCAAAATGAGCGCAGTACTCCAAATGCAGCCTCAACAACGTGTTGTACAACTGTAATACATCTTTTTTTTTTTAATTTAATTTCAAAATAGACTTTATTCAAGTAATAAATATATACAGTACAGGAACCAGTCAAAATACTAATCCGACTTCCTTGGAGCCTATACAAACATTCAATACTGTTTACACACTTTACCCCAAATTTCACAACATTTCTCCCCCACCCATGTGGCCCCCTGGTGTGGAATCCCTTCCCTTATTTTCAGGGGCGTCTCCACCACACCCTGCCCCCCATGTCCAGCAGCGGAAGGACACTAGACTGTGGTCATCCCACACCGAGCCTTGGCGTTGGCTGCACGGAGCTTCAGTGCGTCCCTCAGCACGTACTCCTGCAGTCTGCGGCGGGCCAGTCGGCAACATTCCCCGACGGACATCTCGCTCCGCCGGGAGGTCAACAACGCTCGGGCAGATCAAAGAGTGTCTTTCACCGAGTTGATGACCTTCCAGCAGCACTCGGTGTCAGTCTCTGAATGCGTCCCTGGGAACAGTCCGTAAATCACAGAGTCCTCTGTGATGGAGCTGTGCAGAGCATACCGTGACAGAGACCCTTGCAAACCTCTCCAGACTCTCTTTGCGAATCCACACTCTGCAAAGAGGTGGGCAACCGTCTCCTCTCCATAGCAGCAAATTTCCCGAGGGCAGCGTGCGCTGGTAGTGAGGTTCCGAAGGTGCAGGAAGGATCTGACTGGGAGGGCTCCCCTCACTGCCAGCCAAGCCACTTCTTGGTGCTTGTTGGTGAGTTCTGGTCGTGAGGCATTTTGCCAGGCAAGCTGGGCAGTCTGCTCTGGGAACCACATACAACTTCCCACGTTCTATACTCAATACCCTGCCTGATGAAGGCCAATGTACCAAAAGCCTTCTTGACCACCCTATCTACCAGTGATGCCACCTTTAGGAAACTATGATGTAAAAGGATTTTCTCCAGAGATGCTGCCTGACCCACTGAGTTACTCCAGCTTTTTGTGTCTGTCTATGGTGTAAACCAGCATCTGCAACTCCTCCCTACACATGTACCCGAACTATATCCCTTTGCTTTACAACAGTTGCATAGGGTTCTCCCATTCACTGTGAAGGCCCTGTCCTGGTTTCCTCCCGCATCCTCCCTCCTGTTCTACCCCTTGCACTTATCTGCATTAAGCTCCATTCGCAGTTGCATGCTGGCGTGGTGCACTAGTTGCTCAATATACTGGCATCAACATGGCACCTCACCAACCATCTCCAGCGGTTTGGGTAACGAATATGGAATGTATGCCTTTGCAGTCACGGTGGCGCAGCGGTAGAGTTGCTGCCTTACAGCGAATGCAGCGCCGGAGATCCGGGTTCGATTCCGACTACGGGCGCTTTCTGTACAGAGTTTGTACGTTCTCCCCGTGACCTGCGTGGGTTTTCTCCAAAATCTTTGGTTTCCTCCACATTCCAAAGATGTACAGGTTTGTAGATTAATTGGCCTGATAAATGTAAAAATTGTCCAGTATAAAATTGTCCAACTTCCAGGTGGACTCTTCAGAAGGTACCAGGTATAAGGTGTAGGAAGAAACTGCAGAAGATTGACACAAAATGCTGAGGTAACTCAGCGGGATAGGCAGCCTCTCTGGAGAGAAGGAACGGGTGACATTTTGGGTCTAGACTCTTCTTCAGACTGAGAGTCAGGGGAGAGGGAGTCTAGAGATATAGAGGGGTAATTAGTTTAGTTTATTGTCACGTGTACCGTGGTACAGTGAAAAGGTTTTGTTGCGTGCTATCAAATCAGCTGAAAGACAATAGATGATTACAATTGAGCCATTTATAGTGAATAATAATAATAATAATAATAATAAACTTTATTACGGACTCAAGGTCCAGACAAGGGGCAACATTACATTAAAAATGCATTGCATATCAAATATCATAAATATATATAAAATCATGGTATATCACATAAAAACATCATAATTTATATTTAACAAAAACCCACAATACTTAAGTTAAAAATCCAGATTAAAAGATGATCAATGTCCTACAACGAGACAACGATACCAGTGTCTCCACAACTGGGATTCGTAGCGTGTAGTGCTAACCCTTATGTTTGTCAAGGCCACAATAAGCACATGTTTAGAGTCATTTATCCTGCAAATGAATTTATACATGTGGTGTCTTAGGATAGCTTCTAAAGTACTGACTCCTGCAGCCACAAACATATTATTGGCACTACACCATCTAGGTTGCCTTAGCAGTGTTCTCATGGCATCATTATATGCCACCTTTAGTCTCTGCATACTTGTCTTTAAATAGTTCGACCACAGGTGAATAGATACGTGATAAGGGAATAACATTTAATGCAAGATGTGAAAACGACAGATCAAAGCAGACGATGATGAGGAAATGTAGAATGGTTCGTTGCTAGCTGAGGGGAAGGCGCTGCCTGTCCCGCTGAGTTACTCCAGCATTTTGTGTTGATCTTCCGTGTACGCCTTTGCATTGTATCCTTACTCCCTTTGACAAGTGTTTTGTAATGTTCCCTTGTTCTGCAGGAATTTGGGCCGTCCGTTCCTGCTGTTCACATCCTACTTACACGTCCACACGGCACTATATGCTTCTCAGGAGTTTTTGGGGAAAAGCAAACACGGTTTGTACGGTGACAGTGTGGAGGAGATGGACTGGAGTGTAGGTAGGTGTTCTGAGCCCTTCCACATGAGGCTCGACTTTGTGCTGTGTTGCTGAGAAATGATGTGGACATTTTATGCAAAGTTTTGCTTAATTTTAGCCTTGATATTTGACTAAAAGTGGATATTAAAATATTTTTATTTTTTATTTTTATTTAACCTTTATTTAACCAGAAGAAGTCTCATTGAGATTAAAAATCTCTTTTACAAGAGAGTCCTGGCCAAGACAGGCAGCAGCACAGTTCCACAGTTACAGACAATAATTTAAAAACAACAGAGAACACATAAATAGAGTCACAGTCAGAGCATCATCAAACAAAGCATGTACAGACTGAAGAGCCCGCTTCAACATCATTAAGAAGGGATTTAAATCTGTTTATAGAAACCAGCTCCTTAAGTTTCAGTTCATTCTGCAGCTGGTTCCATGCGAAGGGAGCAGCATAACTAAATGCCCTTTTCTCCAGTTCAGTACGGACTTTAGGTACAGTTAGTAAGAACAAGTCCTCAGATAAGTTCCTGTGCTTTTTCGAATTACATACTTCTGCAGGTATGAAGGAAGAACACCGAGGATAGTCTTATAAATAAGGATATGCCAATGATGGAGTCTGCGGGTGGACAGGGCAAACCATCCCACTTGAGCATACAAAGTGCAGTGGTGCGTGAGGGTTTTAAAATTAGTAACAAATCTCAGTGCTCCGTGGTAGACCGTGTCCAAAGACTGTAGGCATTTTGAAGATGCATTCATATATAAAACATCACCATAGTCCAACACAGACATAAATGTTGCAGCAACAAGTCTTTTTTTGGCTTCAAAAGAAAAACAAGATTTGTTTCTAAAGTAAAAACCTAATTTTATCTTTAGTTTTTTCACAAGTTGCTGGATATGAGGTTTAAAAGAGAGAGAATCGTCAATTATAATTCCCAGATATTTATATTGAGACACAGATTCAACCACAGAGCCCTGCAAGGTGGTGATAGGAGGGAGGTCCGAGGGCTTTGATTTAGCTTTAGTGAACAGCATGAGCTTTGTCTTGTCAGCATTTAAACAAGTTTTAAATCACACAGGTTACGTTGCACAGTTAAAAGCAGTTTGGAGCTGACAGAGAGCCTGATTTGGGGTAGACGCAGAGCAATATATCACTGTGTCGTCAGCATAAAAGTGAAAATTTGTATTCGGAGCTTTATGATCTAGACTATTAATATAAATAGTAAATAATAAAGGTCCTAGAACCGATCCCTGTGGCACACCCTTGGATACATTAAGAGAGCTAGAAGTAATACCTTCTGCTCGCACACACTGGGATCTGCCTGATAGATAGTTTTTAAACCAACAGACAGCTTGATCAGACAAACCGATGCTGCATAGTCTTTGTAACAATAAGGCATGATCCACAGTATCGAAAGCCTTTGATAGGTCAACGAAAAGGGCTGCACAGTGTTGCTTATTGTCTAAAAATTCAATAAAATCATTTACTACTTTTAAAGCAGCTATTGACGTACTATATTTTTTCCTAAAACCAGATTGAAATTCAGATAAAATACTGTTAGTTGATAAAAAAGTCCTTCAGTTGTTGGTTTACAATGGATTCCAGCACCTTAATTAAAACAGACAGTTTGGAGATGGGTCTATAGTTGTTTAGCACAGTGGGGTCCCCCCCTTTTAACAGCGGGAGAACAAAGGCAGATTTCCAAATAAGGGGAATTTCGTTTGTCTCCAGGGATAGATTAAAAAGATAAGTCAGAGGCAATGCAATAAAATCAGCAGCTAACTTTAGGAAGTAAGGCTCAAGGTTGTCTGGACCTGCCGATTTGTTTGTGTCTAAACATCTCAGGGCCTTATGCACCTCTGAAAGTGTAACAGCGTCAAAAGTAAAGACTTGTCCCTCAAAAAAACAACTACTATCAGAGCAAGCAGAGGAGCCTTGAGCTGTCTTTTGAGAGTTGAAAAGTGAACCAGAGGCAATGAAATGCTCATTAAAACAACCAAGCATGTCAGCCTTTTCATAAATTTGGGTAGAGTCTTTGACAATGCATGGAGGTAGCTCAATAACATTTTTATTTCCAGTTATTGATTTAATGGTTTTCCAGAATTTCAACGGATTGTTTAGGTTATTTGAAGTTTCAGTAAGGAAATGATCAAGTTCAAGTTCAAGTTCAAGTGAGTTTATTGTCATGTGTCCCTGTATAGGACAATGAAATTCTTGCTTTGCTTAAGCACACAGAAAATAGTAGGCATTTACTACAAAACAGATAAATGTGTCCATATACCATGATATAAATATATACACACATGAATAAATAAACTGGTAGTGCAAATAACAGAAAGTGGTTGCTAATAATCAGAGTTTTGTCCGAGCCAGGTTTAATAGCCTGATGGCTGAGGGGAAGTAGCTATTCCTGAACCTGGTTGTTGCAGTCTTCAGGCTCCTGTACCTTCTACCTGAAGGTAGCAGGGAAATGAGTGTGTGGCCAGGATGGTGTGGGTCTTTGATGATACTGCCAGCCTTTTTGAGGCAGCGACTGCGATAAATCCCCTCGATGGAAGGAAGGTCAGAGCCGATGATGGACTGGGCAGTGTTTACTACTTTTTGTAGTCTTTTCCTCTCCAGGGCGCTCAAATTTCCGAACCAAGCCACGATGCAACCGGTCAGCATGCTCTCGACTGTGCACCTGTAGAAGTTAGAGAGAGTCTTCCTTGACAATCCGACTCTCCGTAATCTTCTCAGGAAGTAGAGGCGCGGATGAGCTTTTTTGATAATTGCGTTAGTGTTCTCGGACCAGGAAAGATCTTCAGAGATGTGCACCCCCAGGAATTTGAAGTTCTTGACCCTTTCAACCATCGACCCGTTGATATAAATGGGGCTGTGGGTCCCCCTCCTACTCCTTCCAAAGTCCACAATCAGTTCCTTGGTTTTGCTGGTGTTCAAGGCCAGGTTATTGCGCTGGCACCATATGGACAGTTGCTCGATCTCTCTTCTGTACTATGACTCATCCCCATCAGTGATACGCCCCACAATAGTGGTGTCGTCAGCGAACTTGATGATGGAGTTCGCACTGTGGTTCGCTACGCAGTCATGGGTATAGAGTGAGTACAGCAGGGGGCTGAGCACGCAGCCTTGAGGTGCTCCCGTGCTGATTGTTATTGAGGCTGACACATTTCCACCAATACGAACAGACTGTGGTCTGTGGACGAGGAAGTCGAGGATCCAGTTGCAGAGGGATGCGCAGAGACCCAGTTCTGCGAGTTTGGTAACCAGTTTGGAGGGGATGATTGTGTTAAATGCCGAGCTGTAATCAATGAATAACAGCCTGACATATGAGTTTTTGTTGTCCAAGTGGTCCAGTGCGGAGTGGAGGGCCAGCGAGATCGCATCCACCGTTGATCTGTTGTGGCGGTACGCGAACTGCAGTGGGTCCAGGTTTTTGTCGATGTAGGAGTTGATTTGCTCCATGATCAACCTCTCAAAGCACTTCATCACCACCGGCTTTGGCTTTTCTAATTGCAACTGTGCTTGCATTTCGCAGCTGCCTAAAGAGCAACCAGTCTGATCCAAGACCAGTACTCCTGGCTTTAGACCATGCCACATTGCGCTCATGGAGTAAGATGGATAACTCTGACGTGAACCATGCATTATCCCTGCCCCTTATTCTATACTTCCTAAATATTTAGTGGTACATGGAACAGCCTGCAGCACAAGAACAGGACCTTCAGAGTTCTAAGCCCAATGAGGTAGAAGATCATCTGTGATCTTTTTTAATGAGAAAAAACGTCTTCACCCAGAAAGTTGTGAAGGTTAACGAGGTTAATTCCCGGGATGGCGGGATTGTCATATGTTGTAAGAATGGAGCGACTGGGCTTGTATAGACTGAAATTTAGAAGGATGAGAGACGATCTTATTGAAACATATAAGATTATTAAGGGATTGGACACACTAGAAGCAGGAAACATGTTCCCGATGTTGGGGTAGTACAGAACCAGAGGTCACTGTTTAAGAATAAGGGAATAAGCCATTTAGAACGGAGACGAGGAAAAACGTTTTCACCCAGAGCGTTGTGAATCTGGAATTCTCTGCCTCAGAAGGCAGTGGAGGCCAATTCTCTGGATGTTTTCAAGAGAAAGTTAGATAGAGCTCTTCAGGATAGCGGAGTCATGGGATATGGAGAGAAGGCAGGAACGGGGTACTGATTGTGGATGATCAGCCATGATCACAGTGAATGGCGGTGCTGGCTCGATGGGCCAAATGGCCTACTCCTGCACCTATTATCTATTGCCTATTATTGAATGATCTTATTTGGAGTATTGTGCGCAGTTCTGGTCGCCCCATTACCGGATGGACGTGGGGCTGTGGGCAGGGTGCAGAAGAGTGTTGCCGAATGCTGATAAGAGAGTATTGACTACAAGGAGAGGTCAGACATTTGGATTGTTTTCTCCGAAATTAAGGGTTTTGGCCCGAAACGTTGCCTATTTCCTTCGCTCCATAGATGCTGCTGCACCCGCTGAGTTTCTCCAGCACTTTTGTCTACCTTCGATTTTCCAGCATCTGCAGTTCCTTCTTACACACAGAGTCTTCTGCATCCCTTTTGTTCCTTTCTGCTCGGTACCTTTGGGAGATCCAGCCTGCAGAAGGCCGTTCCCTTCCTCCTCAAAGTTACCCTTTGTATTGAAAGTTGTTAAAAATTGGTTCATGCCCCAGTGCCCGGACCTTGTGTTCCGATGAGCAAGAGAATCCGACTCTGCAGTCTACGTGGCTTCAAGATCTCTGCTTTTAATCAAAGTCCCTGAAGCTGCAAGGAAATGTATTTGAAGTTGTTTACCGAACAATTGGTTTGAACCAGCCACTTTGCACAAATAAGGCCTTCAAATCAATGTTTCTTAGAATCCCACGTAACAGTGAAATGCATCTCTGTTCAAGGTCTTCTTTAAGGGCCTGTCCCACTTACGCGATGTTTTTCGTCGGCACCCGTCATAGTCGCAGCAGGTCGCCGAACATTTTTTTTTTTTAAATAATAATTTTATTAAAAGCATATACATATTGTAATCAAAACACAATTTGTTTATCAATTACATATTGTTAATAGCTGGGAACCTAGCTATCAAAATAGCTGGGGTCCTCGTTTATCGATTACATACTAACACAGCTTCTATTTGTTTATTTTTTTTATAGATAGAAAGAAATTTAAAAAAAGATGAAAAAATAGAATAAATTACCAATAATACAGCTTTGGAGATAGGTCTGTAGATTATAAAACGTAACTATTCATCTAATCCTGGATTCAAGTTTCAGTCAGGCTTCTGTGCTGGACCAATTTACACTTTCATAAAATCAATAAATGGAGACCATATTTTCAAAATGTTGAAAATCCAGCGGCGACCAGAACAAGGTACATGTCTGGTCGTGAGTGGTCGCCCAAAGAGTCGTGCCTTTTTCTGGTCGCCGCTGGATTTTCGACATGTTGAGAATTTTCGGCCACCTGCTGTGACTATGACGGGTGCCGGCAAGTGGCTGAAAAAATTGCGTAAGTGGGACAGGCCCTTTACTTCTATTATTCATTAATGTGCAAACAAAATCAGATGATAACAAGTTCAGATGGTTGTTACCCCAAAGGCCATAAGTGCTTGTTTATTTATTTTAGTTTAGAATGGCTTGGATAGAGTGGATGTGGAGAGGATGTTTCCACTAGTGGGAGAGTCTAGGCTAGAGGTCATTACTTCAGAATTAAAGGATGTTCTTTTAGGGAGATGAGGAGGAATATCTTTAGTCAGAGGGTGGTGAAGCTGTGGAATTCTTTGCCTTGTGGAGGTCAAGTCAATGGATATTTTTAAGGCAGAGATAGATAGATTCTTGATTAGTACGGATGTCAGGGGTTTATGGGCAGAAGGCAGGAGAATGGGGTTAGGAGGGAGAGATAGATCAGCCATGATTGAATGGCGGTGCAGACATGATGGGCCGAATGGCCTAATTCTGCTCCTATCACATGACCTTATGAATCACAGTGCGGAAATAGGCCCGCTGAGTCTGCGCCGACCTGCGATCACCTGTACTTTAATACAATCCTACACACGAGGGACAATTTACAATCTTTACCGTAGCTAATTAACCTACAAACCTACACGTCTCTGGAGTGTGGGAGGAAAACCAACGCGGTCACAGGGCGAACATACAAACTCCATACGGACAACGCCCGTAGTCAGGATCGAACCCAAGTCTCTGGCGCTGTAAGGCATAGACATTACCACCGTGCCACCCTGGAAGCAGTTATAAATACTGCAACAAGCCAGTGCTGTTACAGGCTCCAGTGTTTAAGCGGCTATTAATCTACCCATGCTGCAGTTAATGCACAAAAACTATTGAGCTTGCAGGAAAACTCCCGTCTTCCCCTTCCCGTTCAATATAAATATGGCAATGCAAAGAATTATTCACTTGTTAAGAATTGGTGTAACTTGACTTTTTAAGCAGAGGTTGGACGGACTTGAATTGTTTTCTCTGAAACATCGTAGGCCGAGAGGAGATCTAACAGAAGTGCGTAACGTTATGAGAGGGATATACATACATAGGGTGAACAGTCAGAGCGTTTTTCCCAGGGTGGAAATATCAAAGACTAGAGGGCGTAGCGTTCAGGTGGTTTTTGGTGATTTTTATTTTAAGTGGAACAAGAGTGGAGACTGGGTCGTCTCCAAAGTTTGCAAAAATGATTTTGCAACTGTTGAATGAAGCTTTTGATTGATTGATTGATTGACTGAAAGATACCACTTGGAAATGTTCCCTCCGGCCCATCAAGCCAACGCCAACCATCGATCCACCCGTCCACACTAGTTCCATGTTATCCCACTTTTGCATCCCCTCCCTACGCACTAAGGGCAATTTTACAGAGGGCCAATTAACCCAGTGCTTCCACACCTCAAAAAAAAAATTATTCCTGAAATAGAATTTCAAATGACCTGGAATTTGATGGTATTTCCCAGTCCGGTGAGCCTTCCCCAACAGCGCACGCGCGGATACCGGGCCCACTGCGCATGCCCGCGCGGGGAGTCGTCCCTACCGCGTCACCGGCGCCATTTTCAATTGTGACGCAACTGACGGACCTCCCCCAACTGCGCGGGCGCGGACTGTCATAAATATACAGGCACATACTTTTTTTCCGCAAATCATCCCGCGGGCCCGATTGGAACCTTTGGCATCTCCCCGCGCGGGCGTGCGCAGTGGGCCAGGATTCCGCGCGTGCGCAGTCGGGGAAGGCTTACCGGGCCAGGAAATTTCCCGAAATTTCCCCGAATTATTTCATTTCCCTAAAATTACCCGATGACAACCCGAATTTCCAGAATTTCAGGTAATTTCCTTCAAAGTGGAAACACTGAATGAACCCACAAACCAGCATGTCTGCGCGATGTGGGAGAAAAATGGAGCACCCGAGGAAATCCCACGGGGAGAAGGTGCAAACACCACACAGACAGCGCCCATGGTCAGGATCGAACCCGGTCTCCTGCCCTACAAGGCAGCAACTCTACCGCTATGCTACTGCACTGCCTGATGAAGCTGGCTACCAGTTAGGGGAGATTGAATGCACCTTTTAATGAGGTGCTGTTTACTTATTGAACAGGTTTGTTAATGCAGTCCGTGCTGAGCTGTGTGAGCTCTGACCCGATGCTGTTGAGAGTTTATTAAGTATACGAGGGAATTGCAAGTTAAATGAGGTGGAACTATTGAGTAAATAAGCATCTCTGTCCTCGATGCCCAGAATGTTTAATGTGTTCGGAGCATCAATGTAGCAATTGAACAATAGAAATGGTCGGTTAACACTTTTTAAATGATTGTCTGTTTTTTAAGTATGCCTTTAATTTTCAAGAGACTGGGACTGTGCTCTGTATTGCATTGCATTACAATACATAATATAGCATTGATGGCCTCGCCTGCGATCTAGAGTGCGGCGGCACGGTGGCGCAGCGGTAGAGTTGCTGCCTTACAGCGCCAAAGGCCCGGGTTAGATCTTGATTACGGGCGCTGTCCGTACGGAACTTGTACGTTCTCCCTGTTTCTGAGTTGGCTTTCCCCGGGAGCTCCAGTTTCCTCCCACACTCCAAAAGACGCACAGGCTTGTGGTGAAACTGGCTTCTAAAAATTGTGCCTAGTGTGCAGGGTAGAATTATTACACGGGTGAAAACAGGTCGGAGCGGGCCTGGTGGGCCGAAGGGCCCGTTTACATGCTGTGCAAACTCAACTCAAAAAACTAAACACAGGGAGGAGGTAGCGATTTAAAATAATTATGAGGAACAAAGACAGGATATATATTACAGAGACTTTAAGATTTTGCCTTCCACCACAGTGAGGAGGTGTTTGGTGAACTCACTGTGGTGGATGTTAAATTTGTGTTGATTGTGTGTTTTTGTCATTTTTTAAATTATATGTATGACTGCAGGGAAACAAAATGACAATCAACGAATCTAATCTAATCTAATCTAATCTTAGGACACCTCCTCATGACAGAGGTGTCAATGACCAGAGGACATTGTTTAACTCAGCAAATGGCCATTCCCTATTTGAGATTCCATGAGGGAATTAATCAGTGGTGGGCATCATCCACACCAGTTTGTCCCCCAATGCCAATCTGTGACAATGTACAAGGATCCTTCTCCAGGCCATCTATCTGTGTTCTCCAGAGATGCTGCCTGACCCGTTGACTTGTTCCAGCACGACAAGCTGAATGTCTTTTCTTGCCCATGCGCCTCGATGTCTCCCAGGAGGCCGCCTAGAAGCTGGGCGTCGGAGCCCGAGCCTGAGCCTTGCAGAGTCGCCGGAGACTCGCGCCCGACGGAGCCTGGGTCAACCGAGCTCGTGGCCGGCCCCAGCGTCTGGAGGGGACCCGCCAGCGATCGTGGAGTGGGTCGGTGCGGCGGTCGGCGGTCGAGGATGGGCCACGTGGGAGAAAGGAGGAACCGGCGGGGGGGGGGTGGGGGTGGGGACCGCCGTGAGGGGGGGGAGGGGAGGAAGAACAATGGAAGTCTCGGCTACGTCAGGAGGGGGGGGAGGGGGAGAACAAAGGTGCGGGATACTTTGTAACTTTGTCAGTGCCCTTTATATGGTGATTATTTGCATACCTCTCGGGCAATAGTAATTGGGGACTCTATTGTTAGGGGGTCGGATAGGCGATTCTGTGGACGCAGTCGGGAGACCAGGATGGTGGTCTGCCTCCCTGGTGCCAGGGTCTCGGATGTGTCTCAACGCGTCCAAGATATCCTGAAATCAGAAGGACAGGAGCCTGAGGTCGTGGTACATATAGGTACCAATGACATAGGTAAAAAAAAGGGAAGAGGTCCTGAAGGGAGGATTTAGGGAGTTGGGAGGAGAGTTAAGGAAAAGGACCAAAAAGGTAACTATCTCAGGATTACTGCCTGTGCCACGCGACAGTGAGAGTAGGAATGGAACGAGGTGGAGGATAAATGCGTGGCTGAAAGACTGGTGCAGAGGGCAGGGATTCAAGTTTCTGGATCATTGGGACTTCTTTTGGGGAAGGTGGGACCTGTACAGAAAGGATGGGTTGCACTTGAACCCGAGAGGGACCAATATCCTGGCGGGGAAATTCGCAGATGATACCAAGATAGGGGGTGTTGTGGGTAATGAAGAGGATTTCCAAAGTCTACAGAGTGATTTAGGCCATTTAGGAAGAATGGGCTGAAAGATGGCAGATGGAGTTTAATGCTGATAATGTGAGGTGCTACACCTTGGCAGGACAAATCAAAATAGGACGTACATGGTAAATGGTAGGGAATTGAAGAATACAGTTGAACAGAGGGATCTGGGAATAACCGTGCATAGTTCCTTGAAGGTGGAATCTCATATAGATAGGGTGGTAAAGAAAGCTTTTGGTATGCTAGCCTTTATAAATCAGAGCATTGAGTATAGAAGCTGGGATGTAATGTTAAAATTGTACAAGGCATTGGTGAGACCAAATCTGGAGTATGGTGTACAATTTTGGTCGCCCAATTATAGGAAGGACGTCAACAAAATAGAGAGAGTACAGAGGAGATTTACTAGAATGTTGCCTGGGTTTCAACAACTAAGTTACAGAGAAAGGTTGAATAAGTTAGGTCTTTATTCTCTGGAACGCAGAAGGTTAAGGGGGGACATGATAGAGGTCTTTAAAATGATGAGAGGGATAGACAGAGTTGATGTGGATCAGCTTTTCCCTTTGAGAAAAGGGAAAATTCAAACAAGAGGACACGACTTCAGAATTAAGGGACAGAAGTTTAGGGGTAACATGAGGGGGAACTTCTTTACTCAGAGAGTGGTAGCGGTGTGGAATGAGCTTCCAGTGGAAGTGGTGGAGGCAGGTTCGTTGGTATCATTTTAAAATAAATTGGATAGGCATATGGATGAGAAGGGAATGGAGGGTTATGGTATGAGTGCAGGCAGGTGGGACTAAGGGAAAAAAGTTGTTCGGCACGGACTTGTAGGACCGAGATGGCCTGTTTCCGTGCTGTAATTGTTATATGTTATATGTAAGCAAAACAAAGAATTTTACTGTGACTTGTCACGTGACAATAAAGTATTCATTCCTCTTTCTGGTTCGGAGTAAAGTCAAACCCAGTCACTCCACCCTGATGCAAACGTTCATACTGTGCATACCAGAAAGAGAATTGGAAGCCTAGTAATGGAGAGAAATTTTACCATCTGCATTAGACACACGTATTTCTAGCTGGAATCCCTGGAGAATGGCAAAAGAGGAAATAGTACAATTATACCCTCATATCAAATCACCAGGAATGCCCCTGAGGTGTGCAGAGAATGACAAGTTATTTTGAAATGCGGGTTGTTATATAAGTAAACCGAGGAGCCAAATTGTTCATCAGAACTATGTCTTAGGAGACTTGAACTCAGCTTTGTTCCAGCTAGCGAGAAGTGCATGACTCTTGCTTCCAAACAACAATGTAGACTACACAAAAATGCTGGAGAAACTCAGCGGGTGCAGCAGCATCTATGGAGCGAAGGAAATAGGCGACGTTTCGGGCCGAAACCCTTCCCCAGTGTGAAGAAGGGTTTCGGCCCAAAACGTCGCCTATTTCCTTCGCTCCATAGATGCTGCTGCACCCGCTGAGTTTCTCCAGCATTTTTGTGTACCTTCGATCTTCCAGCATCTGCAGTTCCTTCTTGAACACAACAATGTAGACACCTCCCATCCGTCACCTGGACACTATCGATCAATTCAAATCACAACTCAAAACACACCTGTTTAGATTAGCTTACCCGACATAACTTCCACCATGTTCACCCTGATTTTAATGACATAAAATGTTTTGTGTATTTTTTTATTTTATTTTTGTTTTTTGTTTTTAATCAACTTGATTTTAATATTGATAAATGTATTATGATTTTATGTCCTGTAAGGTGTCCTTGGGTGTCCAGAAAGGCGCCAGCAAATAAAATGCATTATTATTATTATTATCATTACTTTGCTGCGGCCTGTTTACATCCGTGCCCACAGTCAGGTTTTGTATCTGGAGCTGAAGTTGTTGGAAGTCATTTTCAGCTGGCAAATAGAATATGAAAACTTGGCAAGATTGAATCAGATCACATCAGCTGCCTGTTTAGCGCTCCTGCCCAATGTTATACCTCACTGTAATCAGCAGGACAGGTGGCTAATCCAATCCCGTCATTTTTCACAGGGCTTTTAACATTAATCATTGGAGTTTGATTGAATCTTTTACTCATCGGACAGAACATACAACAATCCTGCTCGTTCTTAGTAATACGTCTTACTTGGAAAGCTGCGTAGTGTTGGTCATCATATTCAAGGAAGGATGAACATGCATTCGAGACAGAAATTAGAACATTAACTAGGTTGACTCCTTTCTTTAGTTCTTTTAAACGCCAGTCAAACATCCGCATGCTGGAGGTGCAGTTTTAACTGACACTTTATAGGTTTTAGAGATACTCCATGGAAACAGGTACTTTCTCTCCGTGACCGCGTGGGTTTTCTCCAGGCACTCCGGACGTAGAAGCAGGCCCTTTGGCCCACCGGGTCCGCGCCGACCAGCGACCACCAGGGGCAATTTAACAGTTTTACCGAAGCCAATTAACCTACAAATTTGCACGTTCTTTGGGATGTGGGAGGAAACCGGAGCACCCGGAGATAGCTCAAGCGGTCACGGGAAGAACGTATAAATTCCGTAGTCAGAATCGAGCGCGTGTCTCTGGCGATGTAAAGCAGCAACTCTGCCGCTGCATCGACTGTGCCGCCCTCCATTCATGCTGCAACGTCATGGGTGCAGCTCCGGAAACCAAAGAGCAATGCAATTAGTCCGCTCCCTTGTCCCTGTGGTATAAACTAGCGCCTGCAGTTCCTATTTATTACATTAAGTCTAGACTGTGTGCTTGTCATGTGCAACAATATGATGTGAAAGGAAACAATGACATTCTGACTCATTGCAGCTTTTCAGGCACAGCAAATGCAACAGCAGCAAAAATAAATAAATATCAGCCAGTAGAAACAAGGAACTGCAGATGCTTGTTCACCAAGGAAAGACACAGTATGCTGGAGTAACTCAGCGGGTCAGGCAGCATCCCTGGAGAATATGCTTAGGTGATGTTTTGGGTTGGGACCTTTTCTTCAGATGGTTCAAGAGAAGAAAATGGTAGTACAGGTAGGGGACGGGTATGGAGGAGAGGGGGGAGTGGGACGAGGAAAGAAGGTAGGTGAGGGGGGGGGGGAGGAGGGGGGCGGGAGGAGGGCGGTTTACCCAAAGGTCAAAAACTTTATTTGCTATTTGTGCTTCCACAAATAGGAACTCTTGTGCGGTTGTTCAGAGAGTCAAGTCAAGTCAAATTAAAAAAGACACACAGAAAGACACATAATCTATAAAAACATATACTTCTCCAAAAATTAAAGAGAGACAATATAATATGATATAATATGATATACTATGAGGTAGGTCAGGACATCAGTTCATTTTGTTTTGGCCAAGAGTCTCACTGTGGCAGGGAAGAAGCTCTTAAAAAAGCGTGTTCTGTTTGTGGCGATGCTGTCCGCTCGTCTGTGCCTGAGGCTGTATGTGCAGTTTTTGTGTTTGAGCAGGGAGTGAGCTGGATGTAGTGTGTCTCTGATGATTCTCTCTGCCCTTTTTTGACAGCGCTGTGTGTAGATTGTGTCCATGGAGGGGAGTTCTGTTCTGATAATCCTCTCTGCAGTCTTTATGACTCTTTGCAGAGCCTTCCTCTCTGTCTGTGTGGTGTTTCCATACCACACCGTGATGCCTGTGGTGAGGATGCTCTCTACCAGTCCTTTGTAGACCTGGGTGAGAGGGCGACAGTGCAGACCAGCTGGACAATTTAATGTTCATACCATTGGGTTGGAAGCTACCCAAGCAGAATAAAGGCAAAACGCATAGAAACACCGTAAACTACATTGTATGGCCTGCCAACACTATATATGGAGAAAATATATAACAAATAAAAATGTAAGAAAATAATAGTGCCAATACTAATGCAAAAAACCCCCCAGTTTAAATGTATTTTAAACATTCTGATTGTACCTGCCTGTCCAGCTTCCCGTGATAGCTTGTTCCACATAACCACCACCTTCAGTGTGAAAAGGTTAAGGTCAAATGTGATAGGAGCAGAATTAGGCCATCCGGCCCATCAAGTCTATTCCGCCATTCAATCATGGTTCAACTATCTCCCTACTAACCCCATTCGCCTGCCTTCTCCCCATAACCCCTGACACCTGTACTAATCAGGAATCTATCTATCTCTGCCTTGAAAACATCCACTGACTTTGCCTCCACAGCCTTCTGTGGCAATGAATTCCACAGATTCACCACCCTCTGTTCGACTAGAGAAATTCCTGCTCATCTCAGGTTGCCTCTCGGCTCCCTTTTAAATCTTTTCCTTCTCACCTCAAACCTATGCCCTCTTTGTGATTTTTTTTTTAAGGAGAAATCCTGGCTTCATTGGAAAGGCTGAATCTGAGTCAGCGGACTCTGGTCTACTTCACTTCAGACCAAGGTGCCCACGTTGAAGAGATTTCTGACGAGGGGGAGATGCACGGAGGATGGAACGGCATCTACAGGGGTAAGTGGAGATTGCCGTGATAATACGCAAATAATTCAACATCAATGTGTTTTTCTCCACCATGGATGGCTGCTTACCAGAGCACACATTGGACGTATCGAGTCTACTTTTTTTTTGAGATACGGCACGGAAACAGGCCCTTCAGCCCACTAGGTCCGTGCCAATCTCCGATCACCCTGTACGCTAGTACTATCAGGGACAGTTTATTTGCCGCTGTTATCAGGCCACTGAATCGTCCTACTACAACCAGAGAGCAGTGCTGAACTACCATCTACCTCATTGGTGACCCTCAGAGTGTCCTTGATCAGACTTAACCTTGCACTAAATGTTATTCCCTTATCATGTATCTACAAGTGGCTTGCAAAAGTATTCATACCCCTTGAACTTTTCCACATTTTGTCACGTTATAACCACAAACGTAAACGTATTTTATTGGGATTTTATGTGATAGACCAACACAAAGTGGCGCATAATTGTGAAGTGGAAGGAAAATTATACATGGTTTTCAAATTTTTTATAAATAAAAAACTGAAAAGTGTGGCGTGCAAAAGTATTCAGCCCCCTTTACTCTGATACCCCTAAATAAAATCCAGTGCAACCAATTGCCTTCAGAAGTCACCTAATTAGTAAATAGAGTCCACTTATGTGTAATCTAATCTCAGTATAAATACAGCTGTTCTGTGAAGGCCTCAGAGGTTTGTTAGAGAACATTAGTGAACAAACAGCATCATGAAGCCCAAGGAACACACCAGACAGGTCAGGGATAAAGTTGTGGAGAAGTTTAAAGCAGGGTTAGGTTATAAAAAAATATCCCAAGCTTTGAACATCTCACGGAGCACTGTTCAATCCATCATCCGAAAATGGAAAGAGTATGGCACAACTGCAAACCTACCAAGACATGGCCGTCCACCTAAACTGACAGGCCGGGCAAGGAGAGCATTGATCAGAGAAGCAGCCAAGAGGCCCATGGTAACTCTGGAGGAGCTGCAGAGATCCACAGCTCAGGTGGGAGAATCTGTCCACAGGACAACTATTAGTCGTGCACTCCACAAATCGGGCCTTTATGGAAGAGTGGCAAGAAGAAAGCCATTGTTGAAAAAAAGCCATAAGAAGTCCCGTTTGCAGTTTGCCACAAGCCATGTGGGGGACACAGCAAACATGTGGAGGAAGGTGCTCTGGTCAGATGAGACCAAAATTGAAGTTTTTGGCCTAAATGCAAAACGCTATGTGTGGCGGAAAACTAACACTGCACATCACCCTGAACACACCATCCCCACTGTGAAACATGGTGGTGGCAGCATCATGCTGTGGGGATGCTTTTCTTCAGCAGGGACAGGGAAGCTGGTCAGAGTTGATGGGAAGATGGATGGAGCCAAATACAGGGCAATCTTGGAAGAAAACCTGTTAGAGTCTGCAAAAGACTTGAGACTGGGGCGGAGGTTCACCTTCCAGCAGGACAACGACCCTAAACATACAGCCAGAGCTACAATGGAATGGTTTAGATCAAAGCATATTCATGTGTTAGAATGGCCCAATCAAAGTCTAGACCTAAATCCAATTGAGAATCTCTGGCAAGACTTGAAAATTGCTGTTCACAGACGCTCTCCATCCAATCTGACTGAGCTTGAACTATTTTGCAAAGAAGAATGGGCAAAAATGTCAGTCTTTAGATGTGCAAAGCTGGTAGAGACATACCCCAAAAGACTTGCAGCTGTAATTGCAGCGAAAGGTGGTTCTACAAAGTATTGACTCAGGGGGGCTGAATACCTTTGCACGCCACACTTTTCAGTTTTTTATTTGTAAAAAAATTTGAAAACCATGTATCGTTTTCCTTCCACTTCACAATTATGCACCACTTTGTGTTGGTCTATCACATAAAATCCCAATAAAATACATTTACGTTTGTGGTTGTAACGTGACAAAATGTGGAAAAGTTCAAGGGGTATGAAAACTTTTGCAAGCCACTGTACACCAAGCCAATTAGCCGACAAACCTGTACGTCTTTGGAGTGTGGGAGGAAACCGGAGCACCCGGAGAAAACCCTTGGGGTCACAAGGAGAACGTACAAGCTCCATATAGATAGCACCGGTAGTCAGGATCGAACCCAGGTCTCTGGCGCTGTATGACAATATCCCTGTAATTTATGCATATGTGCTGTGCTCATTCTCGCACATGCTCACTAAATCAGTGACCTTTGACTTGGAAATAAATCATTCCTTTTTTTGATACCAACACAAGTGTGTGTGCAGCCATCTTTCTCTGTACATAGTATACAAACTTAAAGCACACGGCATTGGGGGTTCAGTATTGATGTGGATAGAGAACTGGCTGGCAAACAGGAAGCAAAGAGTAGGAGTAAACGGGTCCTTTTCACAATAGCAGGCAGTGACTAGTGGGGTACCGCAAGGCTCAGTGCTGGGACCCCAGCTATTTACAATATATATTAATGATCTGGATGAGGGAATTGAAGGCAATATCTCCAAGTTTGCGGATGACACTAAGCTGGGGGGCAGTGTTAGCTGTGAGGAGGATGCTAGGAGACTGCAAGGTGACTTGGATAGGCTGGGTGAGTGGGCAAATGTTTGGCAGATGCAGTATAATGTGGATAAATGTGAGGTTATCCATTTTGGTGGCAAAAACAGGAAAGCAGACTATTATCTAAATGGTGGCCGACTAGGAAAAGGGGAGATGCAGCGAGACCTGGGTGTCATGGTACACCAGTCATTGAAAGTGGGCATGCAGGTGCAGCAGGCAGTGATGAAAGCGAATGGTATGTTAGCTTTCATAGCAAAAGGATTTGAGTATAGGAGCAGGGAGGTTCTACTGCAGTTGTACAGGGTCTTGGTGAGACCACACCTGGAGTATTGCGTACAGTTTTGGTCTCCAAATCTGAGGAAGGACATTATTGCCATAGAGGGAGTGCAGAGAAGGTTCACCAGACTGATTCCTGGGATGTCAGGACTGTCTTATGAAGAAAGACTGGATAGACTTGGTTTATACTCTCTAGAATTTAAGAGATTGAGAGGGGATCTTATAGAAACGTACAAAATTCTTAAGGGGTTGGACAGGCTAGATGCAGGAAGATTGCTCCCGATGTTGGGGAAGTCCAGGACAAGGGGTCACAGCTTAAGGATAAGGGGGAAATCCTTTAAAACCGAGATGAGGAGAACTTTTTTCACACAGGGAGTGGTGAATCTCTGGAACTCCCTGCCACAGAGGGTAGCCGAGGCCAGTTCATTGGCTATATTTAAGAGGGAGTTAGATGTGGCCCTTGTGGCTAAGGGGATCAGAGGGTATGGAGAGAAGGCAGGTACGGGATACTGAGTTGGATGATCAGCCATGATCATATTGAATGGCGGTGCAGGCTTGAAGGGCCGAATGGCCTACTCCTGCACCTAATTTCTATGTTTCTATGCTTCTATGTTTCTATTATGTACTAGTTTACTTATTTTATAAGCAGACAGATATCAAAACATGCTGTAAAGCAGCAACTCTACTGCTGCGTCACTGTGCCACCCCAAATATAAGTTGCTTGAGTAACAAACTTAATTATAGTCTCATTCGAGATTAACCACCATGGCACATGGTATCTTTGGTGAAAAACTTGGGTAAATGCACTCCACTTAACCAAAAGGACCACTGTAAAAAGAAGTGGGAGAGTCTAGGACCAGAGAGCACAGCCTCGGAATAAAAGGGCATACTTTTACAATGGAGATGAGGAAGAATTTCTTCAGCCAGAGGGTGCTGAATCTGTGGAATTCATTGCCACCGATGGCTGTGGAGGCCAAGCGTTTGGGCATTTTTAAAGTGGAGATCGACAGGTATTTGATTCGTAAGGGTGTGAAAGGTAATGGAGAGAAGGCATGATCAAATGGCGAAACAGACCCAATGGGCCAATTGGGCCTAATTCTGTTCCTATATCATATGGTCATTGTTTTTTCCCCTCTGTTATTAAGCTTCTGAATGATCCTTCCAAAGATAGGGTACAATCC
The DNA here is from genome assembly GCF_010909765.2 of Amblyraja radiata. Taxonomy (NCBI): domain Eukaryota; kingdom Metazoa; phylum Chordata; class Chondrichthyes; order Rajiformes; family Rajidae; genus Amblyraja; species Amblyraja radiata. Next base: position 103,376,955 of record NC_045961.1, read on the forward strand.
CAATTCACCTCTACCCCAATGTGGACATTGGACATTGTCCATGGAACTGATGTGTTATAATGCTGAGAATTACATCCTTTTTCTCCAGAGATGCATCCTGACCCGCTGAGTTAATCCAGCACTTTGTGTCTATCTTCGGTATATATGAGAGGAATAGATCGGTTAGATGCACAGAGTCTCTTGCCCAGAGTAGATGAATCGAGGACAAGAGGACATACAGTGAGTGGGTTTAAGGTGAAGGGGAAAAGATTTCATAGGGACCTGAGAGGTAACCTTTTCTCACAAAACGTGGTGGGTGTATGGAACAAGCTGCCAGAGGAGGTAGTTGAGGCAAGGACTATCCCAATGTTTAAGAAACGGTTAGACAGGTATATGGATTGGACAGGTTTGGAGGGATATGGGCCAAACGCGGGCAGGTGGGACTAGTATAGCTGGACCTCTTGGCCGGTGTGGGCAAGGTGGGCTAAAGGGCCTGTTTCCACACTGTATCACACTATGGCACTAATCCTGAAATAGTTTTCTACTTTCATGTGCAAGATCACACCTTCCTGCTCCCAACAATTGTAGTTACTATCAGTGCTTTGCCTTCCAATAAGCAACATCTGCCTCTACATTGTTTTCCTTCTAAACCTTCAATTTATTAATTAACAAGACTCAAAACAAGACTCCAAATTAAGCCGGTCACGAAAGCGTTTCTTGCCTAATTACTGTCTTCTGTTTGTTTTAATAGAGTGTGTTAAACGCTTGCTGTGGCTTCAACAGCTTTTCATTCTAAAAGGATAACTTTGGTACATATTTGTCAAGCTCATGTTTTATTCAAAGCTCTTTGCATTGCAGCCTCGTCTAAGTAATTAATGATCACCCAACAAAACCGAGACGCAACGCTTCTTTTAATTTTTAAATGGAATTTACTGGAGCAGGGCAAATCTTTCTTCAACCCTCTCCAGAATGAAAGGCTGGTGAGTGCCTTCTGGAGTCTCCACAAACTGTCACGGCCCCTTTAACCTTGCGCTAACTGGATTACAGACATTTAGTGATCTGGCTCAGTGACACAGAGGTACAGGAATCTGCTTTGGAAAGACTTGGGATGGCGCATTCACACTGTGGTTTAATTCCACAGACCTGGGTTCCATCCCAACTGGTCAGTGATAGGTGGCGCGGTGGCACAGCGGTAGAGTTGCTGCCTTGTGCCCCTGTCCCACTTAGCCGGTTTTTTTTAGACGACTACAGACGACTAGGCTGTCGCCACATGGTCACCGGGGTGTCGTCTGTGTGGTCATGGCTAGTCTCCTCAGTCGCCCAAAGAATCGTAGCGTTTTGCTAGTGGTCACTGCTGGATTTTGAAATGTTCAAAACTTTATCGGCAACAATGGGTTTGACGCCAATGAGCGTAGCTTGACCTCCTGATGTAGGTGCTGTCGTAGGTTGTCGCCAGGTTAACGTAGGTTGTCGCCGGTGCCGACTTCTGTTTTTTTTATTGTTAAAGTAATGATTCTATTTCAAATTTTATGTCAAGAGGGGTCCAGTCGCTGGTTTTTCAGCGACCTGCTACGACTGTGACAATCGCCGGCAGTCGCCTAAATATAACCTAAGTGGGACAGGCCCCACTACAGCACCAGAGACCCAGGCTCATTCCTGACTGCGGGTGCTGATAGGGTACATTGGCCTTCAACAGGCTACTAAGTATAGAAGTTGAGAAGTTATGCTACAGTTGTACAACATAGGGTGGCACAGTGTCGTAGGGGCAGCACAGTGGCACAGCGGTAGCACTGCTGACTTGCAGCACCAGAGACCCGGGTTCAATCCTTACTACAAGTGCTGTTGGTACAGTGTTTGTATGATCTCCCTGTGACCGCATGGGTTTTCTCCAGAAGCTCCCGTTTCCTCCCACACTCCACAGACGTCTAGGTTTATAGGTTAAATAGCTTGTGTAATTTGTAAATTGTCCCAGTGCACGGGCCGATCATTGGTCAGCATGTAATCGATTGGCTGAAAGGCCTGTTTCCATGCTGTATCTCTAGTCTAGTCAAGTAAAGTCATTTTTATTTCTATAGTACATTTAAAAAACAACTCTCGTTGACCAAAGTGCTTTACATTGGTGGAGGTACTAAAGTTATACTACATTGGTTCATAGATTAAGTCCATACATAAATACTCTAAAGTATTAAAGTCTAACTTCCAAGTTCCTGGGCATACACAGTTCTGACGATCTGTCGTGGACTGTGCACATTGATGCAATCATAGAGAAAGCCCATCAACGCCTTTACATTGATTGAGGAGATTCGATATGTCAACGAGTACTCTCATGAATTTGTACAGGTATATGGTAGAGAGTGTATTGACTGGTTGTATCACGGCCTTGTTCAACAACTGAACGCCCGGGAACGAAGGAGATGAAAAAAGTGGTGAAAACCACTGCCCGGTCCATCACGGGTTCTGACCTCCCCACCATCGAAGGGATCTACAGGAGTCGCTGCCCCAAAATGGCAGCCAGCATCACCAGAGACCCACATACCATCCTGGCCACGCTCTCATTTCACCCCTGCCATCGGGAAGAATGTACAGGAGCCTGAAAGCCTTTCCCTCCAGATTGAAGAAGAGCTTCTTCCCAACAGCTATCTTAGATTAGAGATTAGATTCCTTTATTTGTCATTCAGACCTTTCGGTCTGAACGAAATTTCGTTGCCTGCAGTCATACATATAATAATAAACAACAAAACACACAATAAACACAAATTAACATCCACCACAGTGAGTTCACCAGGCACCTCCTCACTGTGATGGAGGCAAAAGTCTTAAAGTCACTGTCTCTTCCCTCCTTATTCTCCCTCTGCGCTGAGGCGATCCAGGCCTCCGATGTTGTTACCCCACCGGGTGATGGTAAGTAAGTCCCGCGGCTCAACCGAGCTCCGCGAACGGGCCGGTTCAGCTCCGAGGCCCGGGGTGGTCGAAGCTGCCGAAGATGCCGCCCTCCAGTCCAGCGGACGCAGCTGTTGTTGTGGGAGCTCCGTAAAAACAGGTCACCAACCTGTGACCTGCGAGCTCCCGACAATGTCGTCCACTGGCCCGCGGCCGAGCCCTGGATTCAGGTCGCCGCCGCCGGAACGCCGCCTCAGCCACCGGAGCACCGCCTCAGCCACCGGAGCACCGCCTCAGCCCCGAGTCGTGCCTCAGCCACCGGAGCACCGCCTCAGCCCCGAGTCGTGCCGCTGATGCCGGAACGCAGCCACAGCTCCGAATTCGGCCAGCCTGGCGTTGGTAAGTCCTGGCTGGCTCTGCTTCCGGAGCCTCGAGGTCGGTCGCAGTTGGAGGCCGCCAGCTCAGCCATTAGGCATCAGCGCAGACGGAGGCAGAGAAGGGGTATACGACAAAAAGAGTCGCATTCCCCCGAAGGAAGTCAGAAAAACATGTTTCACCCCCCCCCCCCACACATAACACAACCTAATAAACTAAAATGTAACTAAAACAAGACAAAAAAAAACAACAAAAAAAGTAAAACCAGACGGACTGCAGGCGAGCCGCAGCTGTTCAACAGCGCCGCCACTTCCGGAAGTCTCCTGAACCCTATAAGTCTCCTGAACCCTATAAACACCAACTAGACTTTGAACATGCAGACTTTGGGATGTTGTTTTGTTTTGCATGAATATTGTGATTTTTTAATTGATTTTTTTGTTTTTGTTTCATTATGTAATCTATTGGGTACTGTGTCGACAGACCTGTTATGCAAGTATGAATTTCCTTGTTACGTGTTTGGTGCATATGGCAATGACACTCTTGGCTCTTGTCCCTTAACTTCCTGCACTGTCTGTGTGGAGATTGCACGTTCTCCCAGCGACCGCAGGTTTAGTCCTGACCTTTCCTCTCATGCCCCAAAGAGGTGCAGGTAGTTAGTTGTGAGCCATTATCCATGGTGAGCATTGGTGGCAGGGGAATAAAGATGGGGGGAGGGAAGGTATGTGGGAGAAGATTAGTTAAGGGCCCTGTCCCACGATGCGAGTTTACCCAAGAGCTCTCCCGAGTTTAAAAAAAATCAAACTCGTGGTAAGTACGTAGCGGGTACTTTGGAGCTCGCGGATGTCTCATAGCGGCTCGTAATGCTAACGGCAGGTGCTCTGGAAACGCGGTAAGCTCGTGAAACTCGTGAAGTTATTTCAACACTGAAAAATTTCCAAGAGTAAAAAAAATAATCGTGATGAAGTACCACGAGTTTGATTTTTTTTTTCAAACTTGGGAGAGCTCTTGGGTAAACTCGCATCCTGGGACAGGGCCTTTACAGGGAGGATTGGGTGGGATGAATGAGAATATGCGGGGACCCAGCATGGGCTAGATGGGCTATCTAGGTCAGAAGGAAGGATATTTGTTTTCCAAGAGCCAGCATGGACAATCATCATCATCATCGTTGACAACATCAAAGGGCACGGTGCCTTACAATGCTGTGTGATCGCAACTTCGACTGTAGTGTGGATGGCCGTTGGCTCGCTAGGAGCTCATCCGCCCTTTGACAGGTCTTGTTTTGGTCCTGCTGGGGGTCCACAGCCCCCTCCTCGCTTGGCAAACCAGGTGGGGGAGACGGTTTAGTCGCCGACTATCCAACCATGGAGCGGGTAGCACGGGATTAAATAGTACTTGTGGCGGGGGGAACTCCCCCCGACCTGGGTCAGAAATAAGAGCATTTCTCTTCCAAAATCCAGCATGGACTAGATGGGCCAAATAACCTCCACCTGGGTCAGAAGGAAGGACACTTCTCCAAGATCCTGTCTAGGAATTTCAAAGGGGACTTGAATGGTGCTTCCCACCCACATAGTTAATACCCTCTTACCCACGTAGCATTCTGGTAAACCTCTCCTGCACCCTCTCCAAAGCCTCCACATCATGTTCACAAGTAATAGGAGCAGAATCAGGCCATTCGACCCATCACGTCTACTCCGCCATTCAATCATGGCTGGTCTCTCTCTCCCTCCTAACCCCATTCTCCTGCCTTCTCCCCATAGCCCCTGACACCCGTACTAATCAAATTAAACTGCTAATCACCGTACTAATCACCCCGTACATCCTTCCTGTAACGGGCCTGGCATTCCCTGTTTTTGTTTCAAGGAGGAAAAGGCACAAACTGGGAAGGTGGTATCCGGGTTCCAGGTCTCCTCCGATGGCCTGGAGTTCTGGCAGCGGGCAAGGAAATCCACGGGCCGACCAGTAACATGGACCTCTTCCCAACGATCGCCAAGCTGGCCGGAGCCACAATGCCAAGCGACCGGTAAGCGGCTGGGCTTCCAGAGGCAAGTGTAAGGTTGCCAACATTGCATTTTAACCAAGGATAGACACAAAGTGCAGGCGTAACTCAGCGGGGCAGGCAGCATCTCGAGAGAAAAGGAATAGGTGGAAGGAACAGCAGATACTGATTTAAACCGAAGATAGACACAAAAAGCTGGAGTAACTCAGCTGGACATGGCTGCATGACAGGACAACACACAATCCTCCGAAATTTCCGCCACCTCCAACGGGATCCCACCACTAGCCACATCTTCCCATCTCCACCCCTATCTGCCTACCGCAGAAACCGTTCCCTCCGCAACTCCCTGGTTAAATCATCCCTTCCAACCCAAACCATCCCCTCCCCAGGTACCTTCCCCTGCAACCGCAGGAGATGCAACACCTGTCGCTATACCTTCTCCCTCGACTCTGTACAGGGGCGCCGTCAGTCTTTTCAGGCTAGGCAGAGGCTCACTTGCACATCCTCCAACCTCATCTACTGTATCCGTTGTTCAAGATGTGGACTCTTATACATCGGCGAGACTCAATGAGACCAAACGTAGACTGGGCGATCGTTTCGTGAAACACCTTCGTTCAGCCCGCGTGAACCAACCTGATCTCACGGATGCTGGACACTTTAACTCTCCTTCCCATTCCTACACAGACCTTTCTGCTCTCGGTCTCCTCCATTGTCAGAGTGAGGCTAAACGCAAATTGGAGGAACAGCATCTCATATTTCACTTGGGCAGCTTAGTGGTATGAATATTGATTTCTCTCACTTCAGGTAGTCCCGGCATTCCCTCTCTCTCTCTATCCCTCCCCCACACAAGTCGCACCAGCTTCTAGTTCTCACCCAACAAACAGCTAACAATGGCCTGTTTCCATCATCGTTACTTGTTGTGCATATCTTTCATTCATTGTTCTTTATATCTATGCATCACCGTCTAGATCTCTCGTTTCCCTTATCCCTAACTAGTCTGTAGAAGGGTCTCGACCCGAAACGTCACCCATTCCTTCTCTCCACAGATGCTGCCTGATCCGCTGAGTTACTCCAGCTTTTTGTATCTAGCATCACTGGAGAGAAGGAATGGGTAACAATAGACAATAGGTGCAGGAGTAGGCCATTCGGCCCTTCGAGCCAGCACCACCATTCAATGTGATCATGGCTGACTTTCGGGTCGGGACCCATCTTCAGACTGAGAGTCGAGGTGGTGGGTGGGGGGGGGGGGGGGGGGGGGTGGTAGAAGTGAACTGGAGGAGCCAAAGGGTGGTGGGTGTATGGAACAAGATGCCAGAGGAGGTAGTTGCGGCTAGGACTATCTCAACATTTAAGAAACAGTCAGATACATGGATAGGAGGCGGTTTGGAGAGATATGGACCAATGCGGGCAGGTGGGACTAGTGTAGATAGAACATGTCGGCCTGTGTGGGCAAGTTGTGCCGAAGGATGTATTTCCACGCTGTATAACTCTATGACTCTAAGAGGTCAGAACTAATCAGGGTATCCTAGCCTTTCCATCCTCTCCCTATAGCTCAGGCAACCAAGTCCAAGCCACATCCTCATTAAAAAAAGAGTATCATGAATGACATTTTATGTAAATTCTGAGCTGTGTTTAATTCATCATGGCAACGTGTTTGGCATGAGCATAGTTTGAAAGTGTAGGCCTGTTCCTGTGCTGTGCTGTTCTATGTTCTCCTAAGCTAGACTCAAAATGCTTGAGTAACTCAGCATGTCAGGCGGCGTCTTCGGAGAAAAGGAATAGGTGACGTTTAGGGTCGGAACCCTTCTTCAGACCCTCAACCCGAAACGTCACCTATTCCTTTTCTCCAGAGATACTGCCTGACCCGCTGAGTTACTCCAGCAATTTGTGTCTTTCTTCAGGGTAAACCAGCATCTGCAGTTCCTTCCCAGGCCTATGTTCACCTATCTTCCCTTTGCTCCACCCCTCCTCCCAGCTTTTAGAATTAGAATTAGAATGCCATTTTATTGTCACTATACGCATGTACAATGAGATTATTGTCCTGTCTGTATGTTGAGCCACGTCAAAGAAGATTTTCTGTTACGACAGACAATAAAGTTTTCTGAATCTGAATCTGAATCTGAATTAAAAGCAGCTCCTACTCAGTGCAGACATGTAATTAGTGCAAAAAAACAAAGGGGGGGGGATAAGGTGCACAGTTCTGCGGCGCTATATACATATCTATAAAACGACAATGGATGAATAGAGTGAATAAATAGGATTCCTATATGCAGTATGGGTTATTGCACATATTTAAAAAAAAAATTAAAGTTACAGTTACAGTACAAATTACAGTAGGTGGATAGATGGAAGTCCGGGGGTTAGGCTGTGAAGTCAGTACATGTGTGAGTTCAGAGAGGTTATGGCTTTTGGAAAGCAACTGTTCTTGAGTCTGTCCTTGTTCTGATGCACCTATAGCGCCTCCCTGAGGGCAGCAGGTCGAACAGGCCAAATGCAGGATGGGACCTGTCCTTGATGATGTTCTTCGCCCTGCTGAGGCAGCGGGAGGTGTAAATGTCCATCAGGGAGGGGAGAGGGCAGCCAATGATCTTCTGTGCTGCCCTAACTACCCTCTGAAGCCTCTCCCTGTCTGCCATGGTGCAGCTGCCGTACCATGCTGTAATGCAGTATGTCAGCAGGCTCTCGATGGACGAGCGGTAGAAGGTCAGCAGCAGGTTGGAGTCCAGGTTGTGCTTCCTGAGAACCCTCAGGAAGTGCAGCCGCTACTGAGCCTTCTTGATGACCGCTGTGATGTTGTCTGTCCAGGAGATGTCAGCGGAGATGAGGACGCCGAGAAACCGGAAGATGTAGACCCTCTCCACACACTCGCCGTTGATGTATAGGGGGGCTAAGTCGGTGCTGTGCCTCCTGAAGTCAACAATGAGCTCTTTTGTTTTCTTGGTGTTCAGAGCCAGGTTGTTTTCTGAGCACCAGGCTGTCAACTTCAGGACTTCCTCTCTGTAGGCTGCCTCGACTCCCCTTGAGATGAGTCCAACTACTGTAGTGTCGTCAGTAAACTTGACGATGCGGTTGTTGTTGTGGGCCGGACTACAGTCGTGGGTGTAGAGACAGTATAGGAGGGGGCTTAGCACACAGCCCTGTGGGGAGCCGGTACTCAACCTGCGAGTGGAGGAGAGGTGGGGGCCGAGTCTCACAGTCTGGGGCCGGTTGGTGAGGAAGTCCTTTATCCAGGCACATGTGAGAGTGGGGAGGCCGAGAGTGACCAGTTTGTCGATGAGAATGTCCGGAATGATAGTATTGAAAGCTGAGCTGTAATCCACAAAGAGCATCCGGACGTAGCTCTGCCCCAGCTCCAGGTGGCTCAGCACAGAGTGGAGAGCTACGGTGATGGCGTCTTCTGTGGATCTGTTTGGGCGATAGGCGAATTGGTGGGGGTCGAAGTCTGGAGGGAGATAGTCCTTGATGTGCTGGAGGACCAATCTCTCGAAGCACTTCGTGATTACCGGAGTGAGGGCCACGGGACGGTAATCATTTAGGCTGGTGATGGGAGACTCCTTCGGCACTGGGACGATTGTGGCTGATTTTAGGCAGGACGGGATAACTGCCTGGTCCAGGGAGAGGTTGAAGATTCTGGTGAAGATGACGGTGAGCTGGTGGGCACACGCTTTGAGCACCTTACCAGGTACTCCATCTGGGCCGGCAGCCTTCTTGGGGTTTACTGCCAGGAGCACCCGTCTGACATCGTGCTCCCTTACAGTGAGTGGAGTAGTACAGGAGCCAGGTGAGGGTGGGAGCAGGGCTGTAGCAGATGAGTGCTGCTGTTGTGGTGTTTCAAAGCGGGAGAAGAAGCAATTTAGCTTCTCTGCCAGCGGCGCACTCAGGTCTTCTGTCGTTGTGGCATAGCCTCTGTAGTTTGTGATGTCTTGTATGCCCCGCCATACCTCCCGTGTATTATTGCTGGACAGGTGGGACTCTATGCTCCTCTTATGGTCCACCTTGGCTTTTTTAATTCCACTTTTCAGATCGGCTCAAGCAGCCCTGTACAGAGCTCTGGCTCTCTCCAGAGACAACTCTCTCCTGACATAATCATCCCTCTCCAATGGCCCTTCATCATCCCCAGGGACTCTCACATCGATAGTCCGAATGGAGAGACACAAAATGCTGGAGTAACTCAGCGGGAACAGGCAGCATCTCTGGAGAGAAGGAATGAGTGATGTTTTGTGTCGAGACCCTACTTCAGCCGAAGAGTCATGGGAGAGAGGTCGAGAGATATGGAAGGGTAAGGTGTGAAAAAGACAGTGGTCTGTGGTTGGCCAACTGCTCTGCTTTAGTGACAGAAAACTGAAATCTGCCTTGACTTTTCCCTCCCCCAGGATAATCGACGGTCGGGACTTGATGCCTTTGCTCCGAGATGAAGCACTGTGGTCGGAACACGAGTTTCTCTTCCATTATTGTAACGGATACTTAAGTGCTGTTCGCTGGCATCCGAGGAATAGTAAGTTCTTTCCATTGTATTGGTCCCAGGTGTGTTTGTATTGGCGCGGGCTCGGTTTATGCATTGGAGACAAAGGAACTGCAGCTGCCGCAATCCTGAACAAAACACAAAGTGCTGGAGGAACACAGCGGGGTAAGAGTTAAGAGTAGGGTGAGAAGTTGGGGGGGGGGGAATGCAAGGGTTACTTGAAATATAGAAATCAACGTTCATATCTCTGGAGATATAAAATGAATGAATGAATAAGTTTATTGGCCAAGTATTCACATACAAGGAATTTGCCTTGGTGCTCCTCCCACAAGTGACAACATGACATACAGTAACAGTTAAGAAATATACATGAAACACTAAACAATAATAAAACATTATCGATTAAACATGTGAATTAAATAAAATACCAGAGCAAAAGGAGGCTACAGATTTTTGGTTATTGAATAGGGCTACTACTCACGGAAAAATGCTGGAGTAACTCAGCGGGACAGGCAGCATCTCTGGAGAGAAGGAATGGGTGACGCTTCGGGTCGAGACCCTTCTTCAAACTGGGAATTGGGAGAGAGGGAGTCTAAGAGATATGATGGGCAGGGTGTGAAAACGACTGATCAAAGCAGAGGAAGATTGTTCCCGATGTTGGGGAAGTCCAGGACAAGGGGTCACAGCTTAAGGATAAGAGGGAAATCCTTTAAAACCGAGATGAGAAAAACTTTTTTCACACAGAGAGTGGTGAATCCCTGGAACTCTCTGCCACAGAGGGTAGTCGAGGCCAGTTCATTGGCTATATTTAAGAGGGAGTTAGATGTGGCCCTTGTGGCTAAGGGGATCAGAGGGTATGGAGAGAAGGCAGGTACGGGATACTGAGTTGGATGATCAGCCATGATCATATTGAATGGCGGTGCAGGCTCGAAGGGCCGAATGGTCTACTCCTGCACCTAATTTCTATGTTTCTAAGATAAGGAAATGTAGAATGGTTTATTGTGAGCTGAGGGGAAGGTGACAAGGAGGCATGCAACCAGTAAAATTAATCAGAAGGACAGTGAAACTAGTCGGAGAACTAGGGTGGGGGAAGGATGGAGTTCAAGGGTTACTTGAAATCAGAGAAATCAATTTTCATACCGCTGTTGTAATCTGACCAAACGAAATACAAGGTGCAGTTCCTCCAATTTGCATGTTCTCTCTCTCTCTGACAGTGGAGGAGGCCCAGGACAGAATAGGGAAGGGAAGATGTTTGGCAATGGGAAGATGGCGTAGGCCAAGGCGGACTGAGTGTAGATGTTCAGCGAAATGATCGCCCATTCTACGCTTGGTTTCACCAGTATATGGGACCAGCATCTGCAGATCCTTCCGACACGAGTTATTTTTTTTTTGTCCAGCATTTTTGTCAGGCAGAGGTTCACCTGCACCTCCTCCAGCCTCATCTATTGCATCCGCTGCTCTAGGTGTCAGCTGCTCTACATCGTTGAGACCAAGCGCAGGTTTGGCGATCGCTTCGCCCAACACCTCCGCTCGGTTCACACTAACCAACCTGATCTCCCAGTGGCTCAGCACTTCAACTACCCCTCCCATTCCCAATCCGACTTTTCTGTCCTGGGCCTCCTCCATGGTCAGAGTGAGTCCCACCGCAAATTGGAGGAGCAGCACCTCGTATTTTGCTTGGGCAGTTTACACCCCAGCGGTATGAACATTGACTTCTCCAATTTCAGGCAGTCCTTTTCCCATCCTTCCCCTCCCCTTCCCAGCTCTCCCACAGCCCACTGTCTCCGCCTCTTCCTTTCTTCTCCCCCCCCCCCCCCCCCTCCACATCAGTCTGAAGGTCTCGACCCGAAACGCCACCTATTCCTTTGCTCCATAGATGCTGCCTCACCCGCTGAGTTTCTCCAGCATTTTTGTCTACCTTTGATTTATCCAACATCTGCAGTCCTTTTTTGAACACTTCACGAGTGATAGGTGGATACAGATGAGTGGGTTTGGATCGGCAGATGGGTGGAGTAAATGACAAAAGCTACAGGTGAAAAGGAGACAAAATGGTGTCAGATGAGGGGAGAAGAGTAGGAGTGAAATATAAAGCTGCACGGAAGAGATATGGATGATAGGGGACAGCAGGGGATGGGAAAGAAGGGGGATAACAGGGAAATGAGGGACTCGGGGATGGGAGATGAGGGTACAGAGAAAGGCCTGTTTCCACGCTGAATCTCCAAACCAAACTAAACTAAACCATCGACAGTGTACAGATAGAGGATAAAGGCTATGTCATTTGGTGCAAGATAAAGTCCAGCAAAGTACGATTACCTCAGGACCGCTCTCTAGTTGGTGATAGAATGATCACACACTAGGGACTATTTTTTCACATTTATACCAAGCCAATTAACCTACAAACCTGTACGTCTTTTGAATGTGGGAGGAAACCAAAGATCTCGGTTACGGGTGCTGTCTGTACGGAGTTTGCACGTTCTCCCCGTGACCTGTGTGGGTTTTCTCCGAGATCTACAGTTTCCTCACACACTCCAAAGACGTACAGGTTTGCAGCTTAATTGGCTTGGTATAAATGTAAAAATTGCCCCTAGTGGGTGTAGGATAGCGTTAAAGTGCGGGAATCGCTGGTCGGTGCGGACCTGGTGGGCCGAAGGGCCTGTTTCCGCGCTGTATCTCTAAACTAAAACCCACGCAGGTCACGAGGAGAACGTACAAACTCTGTACATACAGCACCGGTAGTCAGGATTGAACCCGTGTCTTTGGCACTGTAAGGTAGTAGCTCTATCACTACAGTGTATCTGTATACTGTGGATGGCTTAGTAATCATGGATCGAGTTTACGCTGACTGGATAGCACGCAACAAAAAAAGCTTCTCGCCACCTCGGTACACTTGACGATAAACTCTCCACCAACCAGCCTGGTTAGATCACTATTTACAGAGGAGGGCACAAAAAGCCGGAGTAACTCAGCGGGACGGGCAGCATCTCAAGTATGAAGGAATGGGTGATGTTTCGGGTCAAGACCCTTCTTCAGGAACAGACGCTGAAAGGATATTCCCAGCCATACAATGTCCAGTCCATGCTCAACAGGATCTCAAGATAAACACGAACTGCTAGAATATCTCAGCAGGCTCAGGCACATCAGATCTCTGGGGAAAAGGAACCGGTGACCTTTCGGGTCGAGAACCGTCTTCAGACTGAGAGTAAGGGGAGAGGGATGAAGAAGGGTCTCGACCCAAAACGTCACCCATTCCTATCCAGAGACGCTGCCAGGAGACAATAGGTGCAGGAGTAGGCCATACGGCCTTACGAGCCAGCACCGCCATTCAATGTGATCATGGCTGATCATCCCCAATCAATACCCCGTTCCTGCCTTCTACCCATTTCCCCTGACTCTGCTATAGAAACATAAAAAATAGGTGCAGGAGGAGGCCATTCGGCCCTTCGAGCCAGCACCGCCATTCATTGTGATCATGGCTGATCGTCCCCAATCAATAACCCGTGCCTGCCTTCTCCCCATATCCCTTGATTCCACTATCCCTGAGAGCTTTATCTAACTCTCTCTTAAATCCATCCAGCGATTTAGCCTCCACTGCCCTCTGTGGCAGGGAATTCCACAAATTCACAACTCTCTGGGTGAAAAAGTTTTTTCTCACCTCAGTCGTAAATGGCCTCCCCTTTATTCTAAGAATGTGGCCCCTGGTTCTGGACTCGCCCAACATCGGGAACATTTTTCCTGCATCTAGCTTTTCCAATCCCTTTATAATTTTATGTTTCTATAAGATAACCCCTCATCCTAAATTCCAGTGAATACAAGCCTAGTCTTTTCAATCTTTCCTCATATGACAGTCCCGCCATCCCAGGGATCAATCTCGTGAACCTACGCTGCACTGTCTCAATCACAAGGATGTCCTTCCTCAAATTAGGAGACCAAAACTGTACACAATACTCCAGATGTGGTCTCACCAGAGCCCTATACAACTGCAGAAGAACGTCTCTACTATACTGAAATCCTCTTGTTATGAAGGCCAACATTCCATTAGCTTTCTTCACTGCCTGCTGTACCTGCACGCCAACTTTCAGTGACCAGTGTACAAGGACACCCAGGTCTCGCTGTACCACCCCCTTACCTAACCGCATTGAGATAATAATCTGCCCCCTAGTGTTACTCCTAATTCCCTCTTTCAAATCATTAATATATATGGTAAACAATTACGGCCCCAACACCGAGCCTTGCGGCACTCCACTCGCCACTGCCTGCCATTCTGAAAAGGACCCGTTCACTCCTATTATTTGCTTCCGGTCTGCCAACTAATTTTCTATCCACGTCAACACCCTACCCCCAATACCATGTGTTCTAATTTTAGTCACCAGTCTCCCGTGCGGGACCTTATCAAAGGCTTTCTGAAAGTCTAGATACACTACATCCACTGGCTCCCCTTCAACCATTTTGCTTGTCACATCCTCAAAAAATTCCAGAAGATTAGTCAAGCATGATTTTCCTTTCATAGATCCATGCTGACTGGACTAATCCCTTTACTGCTATCCAAATGCCCCATTATTACCTCTTTAATAATTGAGTCCAGCATCTTTCCCACCACCGAAGTCAGGCTAACTGGTCTGTAATTCCCTGTTTTCTCTCTCGCTCCTTTCTTGAAAAGTGGTATAACATTAGCTATCCTCGAATCCACAGGAACTGATCCTGAATCTATAGAACATTGGAAAATGATCAACAATGCGTCCACTATTTCTAGAGCCACCTCCCTGAGGACCCTGGGATGCAGACCATCAGGTTCAGGGGATTTATCATCCTTCAGTCCCATTAGCCTACCCAATACTATTTCTCGCCTAATAAAAAATTATTTCAGTTCCTCTACCCCCTTAGATCCTTTGTCCTCCAGTACATCTGGGAGATTGTTTGTGTCTTCCTTAGTGAAGACAGATCCGAAGTACCTATTCAACTCTTCTTCCATTTCCTTGTAGCCCATAATAATTTCACCCGTGTCTGCCTTCAAGGGACCCACATTTGACTTTGCTACTCTTTTTCCCTTAACATATCTAAAGAAGCTTTTACTGTCGTTTTTTTACATTCCTGGCCAGCTTCCCCTCGTACTTCACCTTTTCAGCCCGTATTGCCCGTTTTGTTTCCTTCTGTTGTCCTATGAAAGTTTTCCAATCCTCTGGCTTCCGGCTGCTCTTTATTGTGTTTAAGAGCTCTATCTAACTCTCTCTTGAAAGCATCCAGAGAATTGGCCTCCACTGCCTTCTGAGGCAGAGAATTCCACAGATTCACAACTCCCGGGGTGAAAATGTTTTTCCTCATCTCCGTTCTAAATGGCTTACCCCTTATTCTTAAACTGTGGCCCCTGGTTCTTGTCCCACCGAGGCACTTTGTGTCTATCTTGGGTGTAAACCAGCATCTGCAGTTCCTTCCTGCAGTATCTCCTGAGTGACAAGCTTACGTCACTTGACTTTATTATTAAAATGTGTAATGTGGTCCAGGGTGACACAGAAAATATGGAAATATGGTCTATCAATTTGGAAAGTTATAGATATATTACACAGAAATGCTATTTGAGAGGGTTGTTGGCGCAGTCACCAATCACACAGCTGCCGTACCGTAAATCTGTCAGGTGTATGAAATATTATCCTCCTGTAATTACTTTTGCATATTAAAGGAGTACATGACGTGGATGTGTTGGCCAGCCATGACTGCCACTCTCAGGTGCTGACACGTGCTAATGTTTGGTTTAGTTCAGAGATACAGCGTGGAAACAGGCCCTTCGGCCCACCGGGTCCACACCAACCAGCGATCCCCACACATTAGCACTATCGTATACACACTAGGGACATTGATGCCAAGCCAATTAACCTGCAAACCTTTGCGTGTGGGAGGAAACTGAAGCTCTCGGAGAAAACCCACTCAGGTCACGAGGAGAACGTACAAACTCCGTACGGACAGCACCCGTAGTCAGGATCAAATCCGGGTTTGTGGCGCTCTAAGGCAGCAACTCTACCGCTGCGCCACCATGCCACCCTCTAAGGGTTAGGGTTATGTAATCAGAATGGGTGAAACACAGAAGGAACTTAGTGTGTAGGAAGGAACTGCAGATGCTGGTTTACACCGAAGATACGACACAAAATGCTGGAGTGGCTCAGCAGCACCTGCAGCATCTCTGGAGAGAAGGAATGGGTGACGTTTCGGGTCGAGACTCTTCTTCAGACTGTGAGTCAGGGGAGAGGGAGACATAGAGATATGGAAGGATACGGTGTGAAAACATTGATCAATGGGTACAATGATCAAGGCAATGTAGAATGGTACATTGTTAGCTGAGGGGAAGGTGACAACGAGGCATACAATAGACAATAGATGCAGGAGTAGACCATTCGGCCCTTCGAGCCTGCACCGCCATTCAATGTGATCATGGCTGATCATACTATCAGCGACATTTAATTAGGAGGAGAGTGGAACTATTCAGAGAATTAGGCCGGGGGTGGGATGGAGAGAGAGAGAGGGAAGGCGAGGGTTACTTGACGTTAGAGAAACTTCATCCTCCACTGTCACAGCAACACCATGAGCCGTCACAGAAGTCTGATGCTTTAGGGCAACACGGTGGCTCTGCGAGTTGAACCACTGCCTCACAGCGCCAGAGACCCAGGTTCGATCCTGACCTCGGGCGTTGTCTGTGTGGGTGTGGAGTTTGCACGTTACAACATTGAAACAGGCCTTTAGGCTGACCTGCCTGCACTGACCAGCAATCGCCCACACACTAGTTCTATCCTAGGCATGAGGAACAATTTACAGAAGCACATTAGCCTACATACCTGCACGTCTTTGCAGTGTGGGAAGAAACCGGAGCACCCGGAGAAATCCCACGCGGTCACGGGGAGAACGTACAAACTCCATACAGACAAGCACCCGGAGTCAGGATCGGCACCGCACTAAATGGTGATGGTTGGTCGGCATGGACCCGGTGGGCCGAAGGGCATGTTTCCGCACTGTATCTCTAAAACTAAAGAGACCCTAGCATGAATGACGGTGAAACAACAATGGCAGGAATGTCTGGGAATGATATTCGCAAGATGCTGGATCTTTTCATTCCAAAGAGCAAGACGGATTCTAAAGGGAGAATGAGGTGACCACGGCTGTCAAGGGAAGTCAATGACAGCATAAAACTAAAAGAGAAGGCATATAACATTACAGAGATTAATCGCAAGCTGGAGGATTGGAATCTTGTAAAACACTACAGAAGGTAATTAAAAAGCCAAGACGGGCAGAAAAGATGAAATATGAAAGTAAGCTAGCCAAGGGGCATCCCTGTGGCGCAGTGGTAGAGCTACCACCTTACAGCGCCAGAGTCCCGGGCTCGATCCTGACTGTGGGTGCTGCCTGTACGGAGTTTGTACGTTCTCCCTCTGTGTGTAGGTTTTCTCAGGGTGCTCCGGTTACCTCCCACACTCCAAAGACGTACAGCTTTGTAGCTTCGGTAAAATTGGCAGTGGCTTAATGAAAATAACCCCCAAAACAGGAACTGTGGCTAGAAATTGTGTGAGATATCTTTACTCTGGAGAAACTGATGTGTTTCTTGAGTCGGGGAGAATTCATTTGAGAAGATCTTGGGAAAAATGGACCGTTTATTTGAGCCATGACACCAGCGAGCTTCCAATGGAAGTGGTGGAGGCAGGTTCGATTTTATCATTTAAAAATAAATTGGATAGGTATATGGACGGGAAAGGAATGGAGGGTTATGGTCTGAGTGCAGGTAGATGGCCCTTGGCTCCAATACCTGGCCCTTAACTCCAAGAAGACCAAGGAGCTCATTGTAGACTTCAGGAAGTCCAGGGGCGGCACGCACACCCCCATCCACATTAACGGGACGGAGGTGGAACGTTTTTCTAGCTTCAGGTTCCTGGGAGTCAACATCTCCGATGACCTCTCTTGGACCCACAATACCTCAACTCTGATCAAGAAGGCTCACCAGCGTCTCTTCTTCCTGAGGAGACTGAAGAAGGTCCATCTGTCTCCTCAGATCCTGGTGAACTTCTACCGCTGCACCATCGAGAGCATCCTTACCAACTGCATCACAGTATGGTATGGCAACTGCTCTGTCTCCGACCGGAAGGCATTGCAGAGGGTGGTGAAAATTGCCCAACACATCACCGGTTCCTCGCTCCCCTCCATTGAGTCTGTCCAAAGCAAGCGTTGTCTGCGGAGGGCGCTCAGCATCGCCAAGGACTGCTCTCACCCCAACCATGGACTGTTTACCCTCCTACCATCCGGGAGGCGCTACAGGTCTCTCCGTTGCCGGACCAGCAGGTCCAGGAACAGCTTCTTCCCGGCGGCTGTCACTCTACTCAACAACGTACCTCGGTGACTGCCAATCACCCCCCCACCCCCCGGACACTTATTATCACATTATTATTTATTCAAATCATTTGCTATGTCGCTCTTCCAGGGAGATGCTAAATGCATTTCGTTGTCTCTGTACTGTACACTGACAATGACAATTAAAATTGAATCTGAATCTGAATCTGAATCTGAGATGGGACTAGGTGAGAATAAGTGTTCGGCACGGACTAGAAGGGCCGAGATGGCCTGTTTCCGTGCTGTAATTGTTATATGGTTATAAATGCCGACCTAGATATGGGAAGATCAGCCCTGATCACAATGAATGGCGGTGCTGGCTCGAAGGGCCGAATGGCCTCCTCCTGCACCTATTTTCTATGTTTCTAAGATTGTGTTATATACAACTAGATGGTATGTTTGTGCAAATATTGAAATATCTCCAGATAACTAATCATTGTAATTTTATTTTAATTTGGTAAGTTTAACCAAAGTCTTATTCCATTTTTTAAATTTATTTACTTCTTTTTTTCCCTATTTATTTATTTTTTTAATTTTGATTATTGGTTTTCTTATTGTGTTTTATTTATGGTGATGGTGTTGCACTGTTTTGTATATATCTCTGTGGAAAATCAATAAATACTTAAGTGGAAAAATTAAATGAATAAATAAATAAATGGGTTTCTGGCTTGACCCAAGTGTGCAGGATAGTGTTAACATACGGGGTGATCACGGTAAGCGCGGACTCAGTGGGCCGAAGGGCCTGTTTCCGCACTGTGTCTCTCTGAAATCGGAAACTGTTATTTTAAGGCGTATTGAATAACCCGCCCCGTTTTGTCTCTCCCAGGCTCCGCAGTTTGGAAGGTCCACTTCTTCACCCCCAACTTCTACCCAGAAGGGTCGCAGGGTTGCTTTGACAAGCATGTTTGTCTCTGCTACGGACGCTATGTCAGCCACCACAGCCCACCCCTCCTGTACGACCTGCTGGGAGACCCCGGGGAGACCCGACCGCTGACCCCCGCCTCTGAACCCCGCCACCAGCGCATCTTGGAGGTGATCTCCTCCGCGGTGGAGGACCACCGGAGGACCCTGGGGCCAGTCCCCGATCAGCTGTCCGTGGGTAACCTGGTGTGGAAACCCTGGCTCCAGCCCTGCTGTGGTAGCTCCTGGCAGCTCTGCCACTGTGACCACCAGGAAGGGGGCAAGAGTACCCCGCAGGACGGGTATTCCCCATCCCAAACCCCAGCTTGACTGCAATCCAGATCCACCTTGCTCCGTGATCCATGCCACGGTTTGCGTGCTTCCCACGGGTGTTGAGCCTCGGCCTGCTGTGTCCACCCTCGCTTCCTCCGCCACCTCTTCCATTCCCTCCTCTCTTTCCACCACTTTCCATTCCCCCTCTCTCCTTCCTCCTTCTCTGACCCCCTCGCTTTCTTCCCCCTCTTCCTCCACACCTCCTTTCATTGACCATCCGACTCCCCTTCCTCCATCCCTCTCTTCATCTCTCTCTACATGCATCTCTCTCCGTCCTTCCCCTTTCTCCCCGTCCTTCCTCTCCCTTCATCCCCGCTTTCTCTCAGTACCCTCTTCTCCCTGCCCCCCCCCCCCTTCTCTCTGGCCGCCCCCTCTCTCTCTCTCTGCCCCCCCTCGCTCCCCCCTTTCTTTCTATCCTCCCTTTCTTTCCCCTCCCCTCCTTCTCTTCACCCCTCCTTCTCTCTGCACCCCCTTCTCTCCGTTTTCCCCTTCTCTCCATTCCCCCCTCTCACTCTGTCCCCCCTTTCTTTCTCGTCCCCCCGCTTTCTCTCTGCTCCGTCTTTCTGTTTCACCTTTTTTCTCCACCCCCCTTCTCTTTCCCTGCCCCCCCCCCTCCGTCCCCCCCCTCCCCCTCTCCGTCCCCCCTCACCATCCCTCTTTCTCATTCACACTTTCTGCATTGATGAGTCACCCCTCCATTTCTCTTCTCTTTGCCATCCAACCTCTCCCATCCCCCTTCTCTAACTCCACCTGCCCTCCCCCGCCCATCCCCCTGACTGCCCCTCGGGTAAATTGTCCACTTAAACCTCTCCCCTATCTGGTAAACCTGCAGGTTGTTCAAAGAGGACAACATGCCCCATTCTCCAACCTGCTCGCTGGCTTTGCCCTCTCCTCTCCCACTCTTTCTCCTGCACACCTCCAGCTCCTCAAATGCGTCCTTCACCCCCCGCTCAAAGTCAAGCCAGTTCTTCCATCAGAGTTCCCGTCAGGAGAATTGAGCTTCTCGAACGTTCCGCTCTCTAAATAAAGATGGCCATCTTTGTCCAGCCTCCTCCCGGATGCAGCACCTCATATCTTCTGCAAAGCACCTTGAGACATTATTTCAAAGTGGGAACGCAATCAGCAACTGGAAGCCGTTGGCCATTTTTAGGAAAGAACACAAAATTCAGCATAGGAAGTTTACCTCCATCTTGAATCAAGGATGCTCCACGAGCTGCATGGCATCCTTGTCCCGGTTACCCATTGTTACGATGTTTACGCCATACTAAGAGAAGAATCGACTAAAGGAAAGAGACGCAACTATCTTCCAGTGGCCTGTTCTAGATCCTAGTCATGTGGCACGGAAACAGGCCCTTTGGCCCATCTCGTCCAAGATGCCCCATCCAAGCTGGTCCCGTTTACCCGCAATTGGTCCAGCTGTGATAGTACCAGCGTCATCTACCTCCTCTGACAGCCCCTTCCATACAGCCATCCGGAGGCTAATCATTATTGAGTATTTGCACAAACTGAAAGGATATTCCCAGCCATGCAACCTATCTCCTCACTTGTCGCAGGATCTGTAAAATGGGCAGTAAACCATCTCGTTGGCATTGTGATGATTAGCCAAAGTGGCACAGAACTTCATCTTGGAAGAATTGGACCATATTATTTACAAGAGAACTCTGTGAAACTCTGTCTGAAGAAGGGTCTCGACCCGAAACGTCACCTATTCTTTTTCTCCAAGGTGCTGTCTGACCCGCTGAGTTACTCCAGTTTTTTGTGCCTATCTTCGGTTTAAACCAGCATCTGCAGTTCCTTCCCACACGTTGATTTCGAAGCTGAGTTCAATAGGAAAAATCAGACAATAAAAATTACGATTGTATTAAGGAATAGCAAATTTAATTACCTTAAATGTCCCCAGAGGGTGTTTGACACCAACGAAAGAGTTTTTGAAGGAGGGGGAAATAATCTGTGATCCTAAAACTCAGTCATGCCAAGAAAGAAGCCAATAGACGCGTTTGACAAGCAAATGAATACTGATATACACTGCCCTTTCAAAACCCCCTACATTCATCAATTATTATTTTTTTCCTATTATAAGCCACGTCCATTGTCGTTATGTGTTAATCAAAGTAAGAATTTTGAATATCATTTATGAGAGGAATTTTAAATTTTAAAAATAGCCTATCAAGGATATGAATGTTGTGTAATTTTGCAAAATGTCTGAATGTTGCAAAATGTGTGTTAGACTGTTATCTTTCTGTCAGTGGAGGAATTCAGAAGTGGAATTGTCTGCACCAGGAAAGGTAAATAAGATAAAACAAAAGGAGGATATGGATAAACAACCTAGAACAGTACAGCACAGGTACGAGGCCCTTCGGCCCACAATATCTGTGCTGAACATAGAACAGTACAGGAACAGGCCCTTCAGCCCACAATGTCTGTGACGAACATGATGCCGTTAACCTAATCTCCTCTGCCTGCACGTAATCCATATCACTCCATTCCCTGCATATCCACGTGTCTATTTAAAAGCCTCTTAAACGCCACGATTGTATCTGCCTCCACCCGCAGCCCTATCAGCGCGTTCCAGGCACCCACCTCCCTCTGTGTGAATCAACTTGCCCTACACATCTCTTGATATTTCCGCCCTGTGAGAAAGGTTCTGACTGTCTATGCCTCTCATCATTTTTTTTAATACTTCCATCAGGTCACCCCACAACCTCCGATGTTTCAGAGAAATCAGTGTAAGTTTGTCCAACCTCTCCCTGTAGCGTAACCCCTCTAAATCAGGCAGCATTCTGGCAAACCTCCTCTGCACACTCCACATTTTTCCTGTAATGTGGTTGACGTAATACTCCAAAGCTGTGCAGTCTAATCTTTGACATTTACGCCCTGAGAATAAGGTTCTGCCTGGCTAATTTGTGATACACTTCTCTCAGCTCTCCTCTCAACCTCCGACGTTCCCAGAGAAAACAATCCACCATTGTCCAACCTCTCCTGGTGGCCCAGCGGTAGAGTTCCGCCTTACAGCGAATGCAGCACCGGAGACCCGGGTTCGATCCCGACTACGGGTGCTGTCTGTACGGAGTTTGTACGTTCTCGCTACCTGCGTGGGTTTTCTCCGAGACCTTTGGTTTCCTCCCCCAGACGTACAGGTATGTAGGCTAATTGGCTTGAAAAAATGTAAAAATTGTCCCTCGCTGGTGTAGAGTAGTGTTAGTGTGCGGGGATCGCTGGTCGGCGCGGACCCGGTGGGCCGAAGGGCCTGTTTCCGCGCTGTATCTCTAAACTAAACTAAACTAAACCCGCTAATCCAGATAGATTCATAATGTGGCATAATCGGTGCTTAATTCCACAACACGTAGGATTACATAGAATATACATCCCAAGAGGTCGATGCCGGTGTTTCTGCTTCCTTCCGAGCTGCTTCTATCTCTCCTCATCCATAAGAGGCAGTACGGTGGCACAGCGGTAGAGTTGCTTCCTTACAGCGCTAGTCACACCCGTGTTCAACCCAGACCACGGGTATGGAGTTGTTTGTTCTCCCTGTGACCGCGTGGGATTTCCCCGGGTGCTCTGGTTTCCTCCTGCACTCCAAAGACGTGCATGTTTGTAGGTTAATTGGCTTCTGTGAATTGTCCCCAGGGGGAAAATGTCACCTACCCAGGGGGTAAATGTGTTGATTGTGGATTTGTACATATTTGTTCTCATTGACTGACTGTGTTTGGTTCTAGTATACCGGTATCTGTTCATCGTTAGTTGTTCATAAATAAGTGAAATAACTTTGTTGGGTGCTATTAAAGTTGCCTGGGGTAAACGGGATGAAAAAGGTTGGGAATTGTTATAGAGGCGTCCAAAATCATGAGTGGAATAGATCAGGTAGATGCAGTCTTTTACCCAGAGGAAGGGAATCGAGGACCAGAGGACACAGGTTCAAGGTGAAGGGGATAAAATATAATAGGAATCCGAGGGGTAACCTTTTCACACAGAGGATGGTGGGTGTATGGAACGAGCTGCCAGAGGAGGTAGTTGAGGCTGGGACTATCCCATCGTTTAAGAAACAGTTGGACAGGTATGTTGCTAGGACAGGTTTGTAGGGTTATGGACCAAGCGCAGACAAGTGGGAGTAGTCTAGATGGGACATTGTTGTGGGCGAGAAGGGCCAAAGGGCCTGTTTCCACACTGTGTCACTCTATGACTCTATGTCAGTGAAAATAAATAAAACAAGACCTCAGTGCAATATAATTAGAAAACAAGTCTATGGTAGTCCATAGTAGACCACCCTATGGTAGGTGGTCTCTAGTGTTCTATTGTCGAGGAAGGATTAGGGTGGTGCAGGTCAGTTCAAGACCTTGATGGTTGTAGGAAGCAGCCTAGGACTTCAGCCCTGTCTATCTCCTGCCCGAGGGTAGCAGTGAGAAGAGGGCACGGGCCGGGTGGTGGGGATCCTTGATGATCGATGCCATCTTCTTGAGGCAGCGCCTGGTGCAGTTGGTGACCAGGACTGTGCCCATGATGGACTGGACTGAGTACACCTCTCTCTGCAGCCTCTGGGAATTCCTGCACCAAATGGATCCAATTGATGCCAGCATCCATGGGCGGCACTGTAGCGCAGTGGTAGAGTTGCTGCCTCTACGGCGCCAGAGACCCGGGTTGAATATGTACGGAGTTTCTACCTTCTCCCTGTGACCGCGTGAGTTTCCTCCGGGTGCCCTGGTTTCTTCCCACATCCCAAAGACGTGCAGGTTTGTAGCTTGACACAAAATGCTAGAGTAACTCAGCGGGACGGGCAGCATCTCTGGAGAGAAGGAACGGGCGACGGTTCCTGTCGAGACCCTTCTGCAGACAGGTTTGTGGATTAATTGGCCTCTGTACATTACCGCTAGTGTGAAAGATGCAAAGCTGGGATAACAGAGTACGAATGTAAGGGTGATCGATGGTCTCGGGGGCTGATGGACCATGCTGAGTTTCCACGCTGTATCTCTAAACAAAACTAAGCTTACTGTACCTTTTGTTCAAGAAGGAGATGCAGA
Organism: Amblyraja radiata; assembly: GCF_010909765.2. Taxonomy (NCBI): domain Eukaryota; kingdom Metazoa; phylum Chordata; class Chondrichthyes; order Rajiformes; family Rajidae; genus Amblyraja; species Amblyraja radiata. Next base: position 103,401,256 of record NC_045961.1, read on the forward strand.
TGCTGGAAAAGATCGAAGATAGACAAAAATGCTGGAGAAACTCAGCGGGTGAGGCAGCATCTATGGAGCGAAGGAATAGGTGAGGTTTCGGGTCGAAACCCTTCTTCAGCACCATGTGTTCTGTACCTTTTCATACCCCTAGCTTCCCTCTCCCCTGACTCTCAGTCTGAAGAACGGTCTTGGCCCGAAATGTCACCTATTCCTTTTCTCCAGAGATGTCGCCTGACCTTTGTTATCCAGCATTTTGTTATCTATGAGCTAAACTCTGCCTCTTTGTCCAGTAGTGAGACTACCACACCAGCTTTATATGTGAAAGGTGAGGTAAAGGCTTTGATACTCAGATGAAAAGTGAAGTTGACTTGGATGAAGTTGACGGCTGCGGCTCGCCTGCAGTCTGTCTGTTTTTACTTTTTTTTGTGTTTTTATTTAGTTCAGTTAAACTTTTGGTTATTAGGTTGTGTTATGTGTGGGGGGGGGCTGAAACAGGGCTTTCTGTCTCTCCCTTCGGGGGAATGCGACTTTTTTTGTCGTATCCCCCTTCTCTTCCCCCGCCTGAGCTGAGGCCTAATGGCGGAGCTGGCGGTCTCCAACCTGCGACCGACCTCGAGGATCCGGAGGTAGAGCCAGCCAGGACTTATCAACGCGAGGCTGGCCGACTTCGAGCAGCGGCGACGTTTTAGTAGCGGCACGACTCGGCGCTCCGGTGAGGGCGGACGGCACAGGGCTGAGACACTACCGTGAGGGCGGCGCGGCTCCCGCTGGAAGGCGCTCCCGTGTGGGCGGCCCGGCTCTCGGCTGGAATGCGCTCCCGTGGGGGCAGCCCGGTGCGGGGCTGAGACGCTCTCGTGTGGGTGGCCCGGTGCGGGGCGGAGACGGTGCTCCGGTGGCTGAGGCGACGTTTTGGCGGCAGCGACCTGAATCCGGGGCTCGGCCGCGGGCCAGTGGACGACATCGTCGGGAGCTCGCAGGTCACAGGTTGGGGCCTGTTTTCGGAGCTCCCGTGGCAACAGTTGCATCCGCTGGACTGGAGGGCGGCAGCTTCGACCACCCCCGGGCCGCGGAGCTTGAACCGCGGGACTGACTTACCATCGCCCGGTGGGGTATCGCCTCAGCGCAGAGGGAGAAGAGGAGGGAAGAGACAGTAACCCTAAGACTTTTGCCTCCATCACAGTGAGGAGGTGTTTGGTGAACTCACTGTGGTGGATGTTAATTTGTGTTTATTGTGTGTTGTTATTATTACATGTATGGCTGCAGGCGACAACATTTCGTTCAGACCGAAAGGTCTGAATGACAAATAAAGGATTCAATTCAATTCAATTAAACAGATCAATGCTGGAGTAACTCAGCGGGACAGGCAGCATCTCTGGAGAGAAGGAATGGGTGACGTTTCTGATCGAGACCTTTTTTCGGACCTGTCCGTATCACTGTTCTAACTGGCATTCAAAAGCCAAAAGTTAATGTCACAGTAGGTCAGAGGTAATAGGTTTAGGTTTATTATTATTGTCATGTGTACCGAGGTACAGTGAAAAGCTTTGTTTTGCATGCCATTCAATCACATCAGATAATACTAGGCGTAAATACAATCAAGACAAACTCAAGCACAATACGCAGCATAGTGACACAGCTGGTAGAGCTGCTGCCTCACAGCGCCAGAGACCCGGGCTCGATCCTGAACTTGGGTGCTATCTGCGTGTGGAAATCGCACGTTCTCCCTGTGACCACGTGGGTTTCCTCCAGGTGCTCACGTTTCCTCCCCATCCTAAAGACACGTGGGTTTGTAGGTTAATTGACTTCTGTAAATTGCCCCTAGTGTGTAGAACTAGTGTGAATTTGTGATTGATGGTTGGCATGGACTCGGTCGACCGAAGGGCCTGTTTTCATGCTGTATCTCTGAAATTGAAACTATTCTTAAAAACTAGATGGAGCAAAGGGGAAGATACAGAGTGGAGAATATAGTTCTCAGCATTGTGCGTGCTTTCAAGCTTCTGTGCCTTCTGAAGGTAAAGAGGAGGGACAAAAGCTACAAGGATCTGTAGATTTTGCAGTATGTCTGCTTGGATCTACTTGACTATCCGGCTGCCAAACACTTCACTCCCCCTTCCCATTCCCACACTGACCTTTCTGTCCTGGGCCTCCTCCACGGCCCGAATGAGGCCAAACACAAATTGGAGGAGTAGCACCTTATATTATGCTTACGCAGCATGCAACCCAGCGGTATGAACATTGATTTCTCTAACTTCAAGTAACCCTTTCATTCCCTCTCCATCCCATCCCCACCCAAGTCGTACTAGAAACATAGAAAATAGGTGCAGGAGTAGGCCATTCGGCCCTTCGAGCCTGCACCGCCATTCAATGTGATCATGGCTGATCATCCAACTCGGTATCCCATCCCTGCCTTCTCTCCATACCCCCTGATCCCTTTAGCCACAAGGGCCACATCTAACTCCCTCTTAAATATAGCCAATGAACTGGCCTCAACTACCTTCTGTGGCAGAGAATTCCACAGATTCACCACTCTGTGTGAAAAATGTTTTTCTCATCTCGGTCCTAAAAGACTTCCCCCTTTATCCTTAAACTGTGACCCCTTGTTCTGGATTTCCCCAACATCGGGAATAATCTTCCTGCATCTAGCCTGTCCAACCCCTTAAGAATTCTGTATGTTTCTATAAGATCCCCCCTCAATCTTCTAAATTCTAGCGAGTACAAGCTGAGTATCCAGTTTCAAAGTCGTCTTGTTGAGTTTCATTGTCTTGAGTGGAACTCGTTCTCACCTAGGCCACAGCTAACAATAGCCTGTCTCCTTTATCATGTTTTAGAAGGAACTGCAGATGCTGGAAAAATTGAAGGTAGATAAAAATGCTGGCGAAACTCAGCGGGTGAGGCAGAATCTATGGAGCAATGGAAATAGGTGATGTTTTGGGTTGAGACCCTTCTTCAGACGAAGGGTCACAACCCGAAACGTCACTGATTCCTTCGCTCCATAGATGCTGCCTCACCCGCTGAGTTTACATAGAAACATAGAAAATAGGTGCAGGAGTACGCTATTCGGCCCTTCGAGCCTGCACCGCCATTCAATATGATCATGGCTGATCATCCAACTCAGTATCCCATCCCTGCCTTCTGTCCATACCCCCTGATCCCCTTAGCCACAAGGGCCACATCTAACTCCCTCTTAAATAGAGCCAATGAACTGGCCTCAACTACCTTCTGTGGCAGAGAATTCCAGAGATTCACCACTCTCTGTGTAAAAAATGTTTTTCTCATCTCGGTCCTAAAAGACTTCCCCCTTTATCCTTAAACTGTGACCCCTTGTTCTGGACTTCCCCAACATCGGGAACAATCTTCCTGCATCTAGCCTGTCCAACCCCTTAAGAATTTTGTAAGTTTCTATAAGATCCCCCCTCAATCTTCTCCAGCATTTTTATCTGTCTCCTTTATCTTTTTTGCATATCTTTCATTCATTTGTTCTACATCACCATCTATATCTCTCGATTCCCTTGCCCCAGACTCAGTCTGAAGAAGGGTCTCGACCAGAGACATCGCCTATTCCATTTCTCCATGTTGCCTGACCCGCTGAGTTACTCCAGGTTTTTGTGCCTACGGTTTAAACCAGCATCTGCAGTTCCTTCCTGCAGCAGAAAGTTGCCTTCCTCTGTCTTTGATAAAGCATCTATTTATTGGTTTGAATCATCAACTATTTTTGACGTCTCAGAAATCTGTGAATGAGAGATACTGGGATATTATCAGCCTGTGTCATTACTTTTAATGGACTGTGCCTCAAACACCCACAGATTACTCAGTTCCTTTATCCCATTTAGACATTTAATTTTCCAGGAGTCTTAATTCTCCCAACAAAACGTGTTCGCTCACATTTATTCATCTTGAAGTTAATGTGCCAATTACAGACCTGTGGTGAAATCTCTTTAATGACTTCCTGAAATTTATCAGAATGCTTCCCGCCATTGTCAAAATTCCCCAATTAGCAGTCATTCACAGGTTTAGAATAACAATCAGAATCCAAACTGATTCCATATAACCATATAACCATATAACAATTACAGCATGGAAACAGGCCATCTCGGCCCTACAAGTCCGTGCCGAACAACTTTTTTCCCTTAGTCCCACCTGCCTGCGCTCATACCATAACCCTCCATTCCCTTCTCATCCATATGCCTATCCAATTTATTTTTAAATGATACCAACGAACCTGCCGCCACCACTTCCACTGGAAGCTCATTCCACACCGCTACCACTCTCTGAGTAAAGAAGTTCCCCCTCATGTTACCCCTAAACTTCTGTCCCTTAATTCTGAAGTCATGTCCTCTTGTTTGAACCTTCCCTATTCTCAAAGGGAAAAGCTTGTCCACATCACCTCTGTCTATCCCTCTCATCATTTTAAAGACCTCTATCAAGTCCCCCCCCTTAACCTTCTGCGCTCCAGAGAATAAAGACCTAACTTATTCAACCTTTCTCTGTAACTTAGTTGTTGAAACCCAGGCAACATTCTAGTAAATCTCCTCTGTACTCTCTCTATTTTGTTGAATTCCTTCCTATAATTGGGCGAATAAAATTGTACACCATACTCCAGATTTGGTCTCACCAATGCCTTGTACAATTTTAACATTACATCCCAGCTTCTATACTCAATGCTCTGATTTATAAAGGCTAGCATACCAAAAGCTTTCTTTACCACCCTATCTATATTAGATTCCACCTTCAAGGAACTATGCACGGTTATTCCCAGATCCCTCTGTTCAACTGTATTCTTCAATTCCCTACCATTTACCATGTACGTCCTATTTTGATTTGTCCTGCCAAGGTGTAGCACCTCACATTTATCAGCATTAAACTCCATCTGCCATCTTTCAGCCCATTTTTCCAAATGGCCTAAATCACTCTGTAGACTTTGGAAATCCTCTTCATTATCCACAACACCCCCTATCTTGGTATCATCTGCATACTTACTAATCCAATTTACCACCCCTTCATCCAGATCATTGATGTACATGACAAACAACAAAGGACCCAACACAGATCCCTGAGGCACCCCACTAGTCACCTGCCTCCAACCCGACAAACAGCCATCCACCATTACCCTCTGGCTTCTCCCATTCAGCCACTGTTGAATCCATCTTGCTATTCCTGCATTTATATCCAACAGTTGAACCTTCTTAACCAACCTTCCATGAGGAACCTTGTCAAAGGCCTTACTAAAGTCCATATAGACAACATCCACTGCTTTACCCTCGTCAATTTCCCTAGTAACCTCTTCAAAAAATTCAAGAAGATTAGTCAAACATGACATTCCAGGCACAAATCCATGTTGACTGTTCCTAATCAGACCCTGTTTATCCAGATGCTTATATATATTATCTCTAAGTATCTTTTCCATTAATTTGCCCACCACTGAAGTCAAACTAACAGGTCTATAATTGCTAGGTTTACTCTTAGAACCCTTTTTAAACAATGGAACAACATGCGCAGTACGCCAATCCTCGGGGACTATTCCCGTTTCTAATGACATTTGAAATATTTCTGTCATAGTCCCGGCTATTTCTACACTAACTTCCCTCAATGTCCTAGGGAATATTCTGTCAGGACCTGGAGACTTATGCACTTTTATATTTTTCAAAAGTGTCAGTACTTCTTTTACTTTGAAACTCATAGTATCCATAACTACTGTACTAGTTTCCCTTACCTCACATAATTCAATATCCTTCTCCTTGGTGAATACCGAAGAAAAGAAATTGTTCAATATCTCCCCCATCTCTTTTGGCTCTGCAGATAGCTGTCCACTCTGTCTCTCCAATGGACCAATTTTATCCCTCGTTATCCTTTTGCTATTAATATAGCTGTAGAACCCCTTTGGATTTACTTTCACCTTACTTGCCAAAGCAACCTCATATCTTCTTTTAGCTTTTCTAATTTATTTCTTAAGATTCTTTTTACATTCCTTATACTCCTCAAGCACCTCATTTACTTCATGCTGCCTATAATTATTGTAGATCTCCCTCTTTTTCCGAACAAGATGTCCAATTTCCCTTGAAATCCAGGGCTCTTTCCAATTTTTACTGTTTCCTTTCAACCGAACAGGAACATAAAGATTCTGTACTCTTAAAAGTTCCCCTTTAAATGTCCTCCATTTCTCTTCTACATCTTTCCCATAAAACAAAATGTCCCAGTTCACTCCTTTTAAATCATCTCGCATCTCATCAAAGTTAGCCTTTCTCCAATCAAAAATCTCAACCCTAGGCCCAGTTCTGACCTTCTCCATAATTATATTGAAACTAATGGTATTGTGATCACTGGACCCTAAGTGCTCCCCAACGCATACCTTCGCCACCTGTCCCGTCTCATTTCCTAACAGGAGGTCCAGCACTGCCCCTCCTCTAGTAGGTACCTCTATGTATTGCTGCAAAAAAATATCCTGCACACATTTTACAAACTCCAAACCATCCAGCCCATTTACAGAATGTGTTTCCCAGTCTATGTGTGGAAAGTTGAAATCTCCCGCAATCATTACCTTGTGCTTACTACTAATATCTGCTATCTCCTTACATATTTGCTCTTCCAATTCTCGTTCCCCATTTGGCGGTCTATAATACACCCCTATAAGTGTTGCTACACCTTTCCCACTTCTCAGTTCCACCCAAATAGCCTCCCTAGATGAGCCCTCCAATCTATCCTGCCAAAGCACTGCTGTAATATCTTCCCTGACTAGCAATGCAACACCTCCACCTCTTGCCCCTCCAATTCTATCACACCTGAAGCAACGAAATCCTGGAATATTTAGTTTCCAATCACAGCCATCCTGCAACCATGTTTCACTGATCGCCACAACATCATACTTCCAGGTGTCTATCCAGACTCTAAGCTCATCCACCTTTCTTACAATGCTCCTAGCATTAAAATATGCACATTTAAGAAACCCCCCGTCGCTTATTCTCTGTTTATTTCCTTTTTTTTCTTTCTCCTCTTGTGTCCGAGTGCTTCCCTTTTCTGCTTCCTGCCTCACATTCTGTCTACTAGCTTTCTCTATTTGAGTCCCTCGCCCCAACCATTCTAGTTTAAAGTCTCCCCAGTGACCTTTGCAAATTTCCCCGCCAGGATGTTGGTCCCCCTCGGGTTCAAGTGCAACCCATCCTTTCTGTACAGGTCCCACCTTCCCCAAAAGAAGTCCCAATGGTCCAGAAACTTGAATCCCTGCCCTCTGCACCAGTCTTTCAGCCACGCATTTATCCTCCACCTCGCTCCATTCCTACTCTCACTGTCGCGTGGCACAGGCAGTAATCCTGAGATTGTTACCTTTTTGGTCCTTTTCCTTAACTCTCCTCCCAACTCCCTAAATCCTCCCTTCAGGACCTCTTCCCTTTTTTTACCTATGTCATTGGTACCTATATGTACCACTACCTCAGGCTCCTCTCCCTCTGATTTCAGGATATCTTGCATGCGTTGAGACACGTCCGAGACCTTGGCACCAGGGAGGCAGACCACCATCCTGGTCTCCCGACTGCGTCCACAGAAACGCCTATCCGACCCCCTAACAATAGAGTCCCCAATTACAATTGCCCTCTTCTTTTTGTCCCTACCTTTGGGAGCAACAGGGCCGGTCTCTGTGCTGGAGGCCCGTCCGCTGTCGCTACCCCCGGGTAGGCTGTCACCCCCATCTGTCTTCCTTTATTTTAAAAGCAACCGATGCCTTATTTGTGGCAAAGAAGGGCGAGAGCAGAAAGAGATGCAAGAAACTGCAGATTCTGGAATTCTGCGCAAAGCACGAAGTGCTGGAGTAACTCAGCGGGTCAGGCAGCATATAGGGCGATCACGGTGGCACAGTGGTAGAGTTGCTGCCTTACAGCAAAATGCAGCGCCAGAGACCCGGGTTCGATCCCAACTACGGGTGCTGTCTGTATGGAGTTTGTACGTTCTCCCCGTGACCTGTGTGGGTTTTCTCCGAGATCTTCGGTTTCCTCCCACACTCCAAAGACGCACAGGTTTGTAGGTTAATTGGCTTGGTTTAAAAAAAAAAAATTTAAGTAAAATTGTCCAAGCTCATAGAAACATAGAAAATAGGTGCAGGAGGAGGCCATTCGGCCCTTCGAGCCAGCACCACCATTCAATATGATCATGGCTGATCATCCAACTCAGTATCCTGTACCTGCCTTCTCTCCATACCCCCTGATCCCTTTAGCCACAAGGGCCACATCTAACCCTCTTAAATATAGCCAATGAACTGGCCTCAACTTCGAGCTTGTGTAATGTCCGTAGCGGGTACATAGGAGCTCGTGGATGTCCCGTAGAGGCTCGTACGAGTAACGGTAGGTACCCGGGAAACACGGTAAACTCGTGATGTTTTTTCAACACTGAAAAATGTCCACGAGTAAAAAAAATACTTGTGATGAAAAAAATGGTTACTTTTTACTTGTACGAGCCGCTACATACCCGCTACGTACATTACACGAGCTCGAATCAGGGGAGAACTCGGGAGATCACTTGAATTACCTCGTACAGTGGGACAGGCCCTTAAGGCAGCATCTGTGGAAAGACAAAGGTTGCATCAGGTGAAAGATTCAGACGACGGGGTCTTTAACGTTGTCTCCTTCCACAGATGTTGCCTGACCTAGTTTTCTTCTTCTTCTGTCACAGTTTAAGAGGGAAGTATCTTAGGACCGAGATGAGAAAATCATTTTTCACACAGAGAGTGGTGAATCTGTGGAACTCTCTGCCACAGAAGGTAGTTGAGGCCACACAGTTCATTGGCTATATTTAAGAGGGAGTTAGATGTGGCCCTTGTGGCTAAAGGGATCAGAGGGTATGGAGAGAAGGCAGGTACAGGATACTGAGTTGGATGATCAGCCATGATCATATTGAATGGCGGTGCAGGCTCAAAGGGCCGAATGGCCTACTCCTGCACCTATTTTCTATGTTTCTGTCGTATGTCTTTTAGACCTGCAGCTCCGTTGAGGCGAGCCAGGCCAACATGTCATCGTCCAGGTCAATCAGTCCTCGTTCACCATCCGGTGGCCGGTGTTTGGGGCAACTGGTGACGATGTGCTCCACTGTCTGTGTTGGGTCCTCACACTGGCAGGAGGCGCTCACTGTCCACGAGGCCCCACCTCTTCATCGCTACTCCATAGCTGTTCACTAAAGCTAAATCAAAGCCCTCGGACCTCCCTCCTATCACCACTTTGCAGGGCTCTGTGGTTGAATCTGTGTCTCAATATAAATATCTGGGAATTATAATTGACGATTCTCTCTCTTTTAAACCTCATATCCAGCAACTTGTGAAAAAACTAAAGATAAAATTAGGTTTTTACTTTAGAAACAAATCTTGTTTTTCTTTTGAAGCCAAAAAAAGACTTGTTGCTGCAACGTTTATGTCTGTGTTGGACTATGGTGATGTTTTATATATGAATGCATCTTCAAAATGCCTACAGTCTTTGGACACAGTCTACCACGGAGCACTGAGATTTGTTACTAATTTTAAAACCCTCACGCACCACTGCTCTTTGTATGCTCAAGTGGGATGGTTTGCCCTGTCCACCCGCAGACTCCATCATTGGCATATCCTTATTTATAAGACTATCCTCGGTGTTCTTCCTTCAGACCTGCAGAAGTATGTAATTAGAAAAAGCACAGGAACTTATCAGCTCCGCTCTGAGGATTTGTTCTTACTAACTGTACCTAAAGTCCGTACTGAACTGGGGAAAAGGGCATTTAGTTATGCTGCTCCCTTCGCATGGAACCAGCTGCAGAATGAACTGAAACTTAAGGAGCTGGTTTCTATAAACAGATTTAAATCCCTTCTTAATGATGTTGAAGCGGGCTCTTCTGTCTGTACATGCTTTGTTTGATGATGTTCTGACTGTGACTCTATTGATATGTTCTCTGTTGTTTTTAAATGATTGTCTGTAACTGTGGAACTGTGCTGCTGCCTGTCTTGGCCAGGACTCTCTTGTAAAAGAAATTTTTAATCTCAATGAGACTTCTTCTGGTTAAATAAAGGTTAAATAAAAATAATATAAATAAATAATAGCGTCCGACGCCTGTCCTCAAGCGGTTGAGGGTTGTCCACTGCTTTCAGGGAAGGTCCTAGCCAGGGACGTCCATGGGGTCATTGATGTACTGGTGTAACCTAGATGGTTCCGCTGACTTCCACTGGTCTCTCCATCTCGTCTTGACCCAGGTGGCCTTAGAAGTGTCAGCTGGTGTTGTGCAGAGCAGCTCTTGGGCGTGCGTGACAAAGGGGTGCCGTGACTTGAGGTGCACTCGTCGTGGTGTCTGTGACGATCTGATCTAGTTTTGTTCCCGGTGTTTTCTGTTTTAGCAATGTTTCAGGCTGTCGAACTATTCTGGAGTTGCACCATTTATTTTTATGGAGCCCAGTCTCATCCCTTCTCAGATATCTGAGTTGTGCATTATTTGTAAGTGTTGAAACTGTTTATAAGCATTAAGTATTCCCAAATTATTTCTGGTTTCCTTGACAGCAGCCACTTTCTTGTTGAGTTTAGTTTATTGTCGCTTGTACTGAGGTACAGTGAAAAGCTTTTGTTGCATGCCAAACCAGTCAGTGGAAAGACTATACATGATTACAATCGAGCCGTCTACAGTGTACAGATACAGGGTAAAGGGAATAACGTTTAGTGCAAGGTCAAGTCCAGTAAAGTCCAATCAAAGATTGTCCGAGGATCACCAACGTGGTAGATGGTAGATCAGGACTGCACTGTAGTTGGTGATAGAAATGCTCTTCATTGACTACAGCTCGGCATTCAAAACTATCATTCCCTCAAAACTCGTCCCCAAGCTCCTTGCTCTTGGACTGGAGACCTCCATCTGAGGCTGGATATTCGACTTCCTGACGGGCAGGCCCCAGGTGGTGAGAATTGGCAGCCACACCTCTTCCTCACTGATCCTCAACACAGGCACACCACAGGGCTGTGTGCTCAGTCCTCTCCTGTACTCCCTGTTCACGCACAACTGTACCGCCAAGCTGACAACACGACCATCCTGGGCCTCATCACAGACAATAATGAGACGGCCGATAGAGAGGAGGTAAAGGCACTAAGCAGCTGGTGCCAGGAAAATAAACTCTCAATGTCAGCAAAACTAAAGAGATGATCGTGGACTACAGGAGGCAGCAGGGGAGTGATCACCTCCCCATCCACATCGGTGATGCTGAGGTTGAAAGGGTCAGCAGCTTCAAGTTCCTCGGTGTGCACATCACTGAGGACCTCTCTTGGACACTGCACACGGACACAATAACTAAGAAAGCCCGCCAGCGGCTCTTTTTCCTGAGAAGACTGAGGAAGTTTGGCATGAACGCCGCCAGCATCCTCACAAACTTCTACAGTTGCACCATCGAGAGTCTGCTGACGGGCTGCATCACAGTCTGGTACGCGAACTGTTCTGCCCACAGCCGCAAATCACTACAGAGAGTGGTGAAGGTGGCACATCACATCACTGGCAACTGTCTCCCGGCCATTCAGGACATTTGCCACTGGTGGTGCCTGTGGAAGGCACAGAGCATCATCAAGGACCACAGCCACCCAGCACACAGACTGTTACCGTCAGGCAGACGATATAGGAGCAGGGCTGAACGTACCACCAGACTGAAGAACAGTTTTTACTATCATGTCATCAGGCTTCTGAACTCATAAACACATCATATATGTTGATTATTTTTATTTATTATTGTCTTTTACCCACCATTGTCACTTTTATCTTTTTTTTAATCTTATTATTATCCTTGTAATATCATTGCTGAGGTGACCCGTTGTCTTGTCAAAAACATTTCATTGTACCGTTGACCTGTGTTAACCTACCTAGGACAAATAAAACTGAACTGGACTACACTAGGCTGGTTCAGTTGCCCGATAACAGCCGGGGAGAAACTATCCTTGAATCTGGACATGTGCGTTTTCACACTTCTGTTCCTCTTGCCTGATGGGAGAGGGGAGAAGAGGCAAGAGGCACAAAGTGATGTTAAAACGAGAATTATGTTTTTCAATTCTTTAACAGGTCGCCATTTGACCCATCGAGTCCATTCTGGATCTTACCGCCATCAATTCAGGTCCATTACAAATCTCCCCCCAGCCCCCTCACACACATTTCCTGGTGACCCATTAGTTCACCGATGGGAGAATTTACAAACTCTCCACAGAGAGAGGACCAGAGGTCGGGCTCAAAGCCAAGATCACCTGAGCTCGGAGGCAACTGTACCTGCCCCATTCTGACGGGCCAACTTCTCAAGTCCCTCCTTGTTATCTTCGGAAGGTACAGAATCAGAAAGTGCGCACCACCAGACTCGGGAACAGCTTCTTCCCCATTGTTATCAGTAGAGCCCGGATTTGGCCATATGTGCCTTTTCATGCCCTTTATGATGATTTGCGGTGGGTGGCGCGACTCTCGTCAGCAGCGGCCTCTGCAGTCCGTCTGCGTTTTTATTATTTTATGTCTATATTTTTATGTAGTTTTTGTTATTTTTTGTTGGGGTATGTGTGTGGGGGGGGAGGGGGTAACTTTTAAATCTCTCCCTGCACGGGAGACCCGACCTTTTCTTTGTCGGGTCTCTGTTGTCGTTGGGGCTGCAACGTGGAGCGGCCTCCAACAGGTAGACCGGGGGCTCTGGTGCCGACTACTCACCTCACCGTCGCGGAGCTGGCCGAGTCCAGAGCGGGTGGAGCTGTGGTGGACGCTGCTGCGGCCCGACCCCCGGATATTCGGAGGCTGCAACTGCGGGTTTGGTGGACGGCGGCACCGGGAGCCCGCGGGTCCCTGGAGGGAGACCGCTTTTCAGGGCTCCCGCAACGGCGACTTCTCCTGCCCGAGTTGCGGGGTTGAAGAGCTCCTGGAGCGGGGCCTTACACCATCGCCCCGCGCGGCTTGGAATGGCCGCGGGACTCTGCGAGCGCACGACGGGGGCTCTAACACCAAGACCCGGTGAGCGACCTTGCATCACCCGGCGTGGCTTTAATGGTCGCGGGACAATTCGCCATCGCCAGCCGGGGGCTTTGACTTTGACTCTGACATCGGGGGGGAGAGTGCAGTGTAGAGATAAGTTTTTTTGGCCTTCCATCACAGCAATGTGATGGATGTTTATGTAAACTGTGTTGTGTCTTGGGTCTATTTGTTTGTAATGTATGGCTGCAGAAACGGCATTTCGTTTGGACCTCAAGGGGTCCAAACGACAAATAAATTGTATCGTATCGTTGTATCGTATCGTATTATATCGTATCGTATTGTATTTAGAAACATAGAAAATAGGTGCAGGAGTAGGCCGTTCGGCCCTTCGAGCCTGCACCGCCATTCAATGTGATCATGACTGATCATCCAACTCAGTATCCTGTACCAGCCTTCTCTCCATACCCCCTGATCCCTTTAGCCACAAGGGCCACATCTAACTCCCTCTTAAATATAGCCAATGAACTGGCCTCAACTACCTTCTGTGGCAGAGAGTTCCACAGATTCACCACTCTCTGTGTGAAAAATGTTTTCCTCATCTCGGTCCTAAAAGATTTCCCCCTTATCCTTAAACTGTGACCCCTTGTTCTGGACTTCCCCAACATTGGGAACAATCTTCCTGCATCTAGCCTGTCCAACTCCTTAAGAATTTTGTAAGTATCTATAAGATTTCACCAAGATAATGCCATTTTCACCACCGGGTGCCTAAATTGGCCGTTTTACCTGGACACGACGCCGAAGGACGAGACGCCGAAGCCAAGAAGTCGAAGCCAAGATGCCGAACGGACATCACGTTGAAAGGCCGAGAAGCCGAACGGACACGAAGCAGAAAGGACACGACGCCGAACGGACATGACATTGAAAAGCCACCGAACGCACATGACGTCTCCAGGGATTGGATCGATAACCTTGTCAGTCATCGACAAAGGTCAGCGATTGGTCCAGACCCCTGCATTCATTCGGTATCGTGCCCATTCGGCTTTGTGTCCTTTGGTCATTTAATGTATATATTACCAATTTTAACCATATTTTGGTGGGGGAAATACATGCCTTTTTTGGTCAATAAATGCCTTTTTCATGCCTTTTTTGCAATTTTATTACGCCTATTTGCCTGCCTGCCTATTTCAGAGTTTTTTAATCTGGCTATAACATCCTGGCTATAGTTATCAGGCTTTTTTTTTTCTTTTTTTTTTTTTTAATTGATTTTATTAGGGACGGTGCATATTAATAAACATTTGCATGTAATATGCAAGATTGTAGCCAGTAGCTAATTTCCATCTTTAGTCCCAACACAAGGTAAACACATCCCAAACAAGGTAAAAACAAAAGACAAAAACAAAAACAAAACAAACAATAAAGTAAAAAAGTAGCAATAAAAGAGTGCCATAGGTTATTTTTAATGTAGATTATGATTGCAATTTTGATTTTGCAGTAACCATGTTTTTAGATGTTTGGTAAATGAGGTAAGGGTTGGCAGATCCCGTATGACGCATGGCATCGCGTTCCAGGTCTGCGACGCTCGATATGAAAGTACTGACTGCCCAAAGACACTTTTCCTAAACGGGATTATACAATCACCCCTGGAGGCTGCTCTTGTCGACCTATTCATGTTTTTCTTTATGAAGTCCTTTAACGAAGGTGGGGCTAGTCCACGGAAGATTTTGTAAACCAAAATCGAGTCCGAATATTTTATTACGTTTTCCCAGCTCAGCAGATCAAATTTCTTCAGGATGCTACAGTGATGGTACATTCTGGGCTTCTTGTCAAGAGTTTTTAGGGCTTGTTTATAAGCAATTTCAACAGGCTTTAGTGTGGACTTACATGCCAGTGACCAAGTTGTTATACAGTAGGTCATGTATGGCACAATCATTGCATTCAAGTATAGTTTGGCTGAATCAATAGTTAAATTATTTCTAATATGTCTAAAGTTGGACAAATTAAATGTTATTAAATTTACTGTTCTTTTCACCTGTTGTTTGAAGCAGAGCTGTGAATCGATCACGATTCCTAAATATTTAAACTCATGTACAATTTTAAGTTTTGTTCCATGTACAAACACATCAGGATCTCCATCAGTACTTGCCTTTTTGGAGAAAAACATACAGACAGTCTTTGACACATTAAGATGTAGATCAGAAGTGTGGACCTTCTGAACGGTCCTTCCAGAAGCTGGGGTACTCTCCGATTCACCTCTACCGCATTGCAGACATTGTGGACTTTGTCCCTGGAACAGTTGCGCTACAATGCTGAGAACTATATTTTGCTGTCTAACCTCATTAGAACACCTGCCTTCTGCTGGTGTTAACTTCGCTCGTTAAGGGCAACTTCCAGTCACGATTTTCCTCTTGAATCATTCGTTTGCAATTCGCGAGTCAAGAGATTCAAGGTTGGTTCATGTCCATATGTACCGACAATGAACAACAAACTTCTTCCCTGTGGCAGCACAACAGCCCTATGAACACAATGGTGCAGCGGTAGACAGATACAACATGCTGGAGTAACTCAGCAGGATAGTCAGCATCTCTGGATAGAAGGAATGAGTGACGTTTCGGGTCGAGACCCTTCATTAGACTGAGAGTCAGGGGAGAGGGAGACACAGAGATAAAGAGTTGCTGCCTCACAGCGTCAGAGACCCGGGTTGGATGCTGACCACGGGTGATGTCTGTACGAAGTTTGTACGTTCCCCCTGTGACCATGTGGGTTTTCTCGGGTTGCTCTGGTTTCCTCCGACATTCAAAGGACGTGCAGGTTTTGCACATCTGGAGGTGTGCGTTTCCACACTTCTCTACCTCCTGCCTTATGGGATAGGGAGAGAAGAAGGTGAGACTAGTCACCCTGAGAGTATTGGTCTCCCGACCACCTGCCCCTCCATCATCCCATCTCACCACCGGGTGGCGCCAGCAATGGCCGCCTCACCAGCAGTCTGTCTTGTCCCTTTTCTGCCTTTATGTCTTGAATGTTTGTTTTAATGTCTCTTGGTATGTTTTATGTGGGGGAGGGGAATCGGAGGAAACTTTTTCCAGTCACTTACCTCGACAGAGATGCAATTTTTCTTCGTGTCGCATCTCCGCCCCCTCCCCCCCCCCCCGCCCCCCTGCGGCCTACAACGTGGAGTGCTGCGGACGTGGGAGCGGCGCGGACTCACCATCGCGGAGCTTGGGATCTTTTGCCAAGGATTGCCAGTGTTGGAGCACCGATCGCGGGGCCTGTGGATTTTAACACCGTGAAGCCGCGGTCTCCGGTAAGAAGCGGACGATTCGGGAACTCCACACTGACAGGAGTGTTCCGATCCATCCCGATGCCGGAGTTTCGATCATCCCGACGAGAGGGCTTGAACATCGGACCGTCGGCAGCAGCGACTGCGGAGGATTCAAGGCCCGGACCACGGGTGAACAAAGGAGGGAGATTGACTGAATTTTATTGCCTTCCATCACAGTGAGGAATGTGGATTCCACTGTGGTGGATGTTTATGTTAAGCTTTATTTCATGTGCTGTGTGTATTTTTGCTTTCTACTTAGTATGGCTGTTTGGTAACTCAAATCTCACTGCACCTTAATTGGTACATGTGACAATTACATTGAATCGTGAATCTTGAATCAACATGTGACAACAGGGGTAGCACGGTGGGGCAGCGGTAGAGTTGCTGCCTTACACCACCAGAGACCCGGGTTCCATCGGGTTCTCGCTGTACTGAATTTGTTATCCCCCGTGACCCGCGTGGGTTTTATCCTTGTGCTCCAGTTTCCTCCCACACTACAAAGGCACACAGATTCGTAGGTTAATTGGCTTGGTATAATTGTAAATTATCCCCAGTGTGTGTAAGATAGTGTTAGTGTGCGGGGATCGCTGGTCGGTGTGGACTCGGTGGGCCGAAGGGCCTGTTTCCAAGCTGTATCTCTAAACTAACCTAAACTAAACAACAATAACATACATACATGTCTGAAGAAGGGTTTCGGCCCGAAACGTTGCCTATTTCCTTCGCTCCATAGATGCTGCTGCACCCGCTGTACCTCCAATAACATACATAACGTGCTTCGGTTTTCCGTGGCATTATACTGAGGGATACTGAGTTGGATGATCAGCCATGATCATATTGAATGGCGGTGCAGGCTCGAAGGGCCGAATGGCCTACTCCTGCACCTATTTTCTATGTATCTATGTATTATGAACATTCTCACAATTCCCTGTTTTCCTATTGGCATCGGGGTGGGCACAGGTATTGTGGGCCGAAGGGCCTGTTACTGTGCTGCAGTGTTCTCTTGCAGAATTCTGCCCTTTACTTTGTTGCGACAATGATGCTTAATGTTGTCAGACTTTGAATTATCAAGATTTTAATTACAAAACTGGTGGGACTCATAAATCTGCCGTCAGTGAGCACCAAGATGCATTGAAACGTTCTTGAATTGAATCGATGTTTGCACATTAAATGTAAGTCTGTTTGTGTTTCATTTGAATGGTTGAGTGGATGAGTTAGTAATGCTGTGATGTTAAGGCTTGTATATTGACAATTCACTCCCATTGTACATACATTCACACATTCCCGGCTACTGAAGAGCTACTGCTGAACCTGGCCGCCAGGAACGACTAACAGGCGACTAGGCTGTCACCACATGGTCACTGGAGTGTGGCCTGTATTGTAAGAGCCACAGTTTAAGAATAAGGGGTAAGTCATTTAGAACGGAGACGAGGAAACACTTTTTCTCACAGAGAGTTGTGAGTCTGTGGAATTCTCTGCCTCAGAGGGCGGTGGAGGCAGGTTCTCTGGATACTTTCAAGAGAGAGCTAGATAGGGCTCTTAAAGATAGCGGAGTCAGGGGATATGGGGAGAAGGCAGGAATGGGGTACTGATTGGGGATGATCAGCCATGATCACATTGAATGGCGGTGCTAGCTCGAAGGGCCGAATGGCCTACTCCTGCACCTGTTGTCTATTGTCTAGCCTGACGCAGGTTGTCACCAGGATGACATTGGTTGTTGCCGGTGCTGACTTCGGTGAAGTCCATTGGCGACTACCTACGTCAACCAGCGACAGGTACCGGCGACTGAATTGTCTTCAGTTGTCGCCGACAGGGTCGTACCTTGCCGCAGCTTGCCGCGGGTGGACGTAGGTTGTCGTAGGTGTGGTCGTAGGTGGGCGTCCGAATGGGTCGCCGGTTGTTGGTAGCTTGCCGTAGCTGGACGTCGACTACGTGGTAGGTTGTTAAAACATGGTCGTAGACATTTTCATAGGGGAGGTCCAGTCGCCGTTTTTTCGGCGACCTGCTGCGACTATGACAGTCACCGGCAGTCACCAAAAAAAATCGCCTAAGTGGGGCAGGCCCATAGGTAAATGAATGGCATGAAGGCTTGTAAATCTTGCAATTCTCATCCACATTTAGGGTGGCACGGTGGCGCAGCGGTAGAGTTGCTGCCTTACAGCGCCAGACCCGGATTCGGTGCCGTCCGTACACAGCTTGTACGTTCTCCCCGTGACCACGTGGGTTTTCTCCAGGTGCTCCGGTTTCCACCCGCATCCCAAATAACTTGCAAGTTTGTAGGTTAATTGGCTTTGGCAAAATTGTAAAATTGTTACTAGTGTGCGTAGGATAGTCAAGTCAAGTCATAGTGCTAGTGTACGGGGTGATTGCCGATCGGCGCGGACTCGGTGGGCCGAAGGGCCTGTTTCTGTGCCCCGGCGCACTTGGAGAAAACCCACGCAAGTCACGGGGAGAATGTACAAACTCCGTACAGACGGCACCCGTAGTCCGGGATCAAACCCGGCTCTCTGGTGCTGTGAGGCAGCAACTCTACCGCTGCGCCACCGTGCCGCATATGTAGGGGATAACGTGTTTGCAAGAGGCAGGGTGGGAGGTGGTGAAGTCCAGATAAGGGTGAGAGACAGTTGGTCAATAACTTGGTGGCATGGTGCTGCGGTGAGATGTTCAGGGAGAGATGAGGGTAGCAGAGACATGTTGGATTGAATGGACTCTTCATGTGCTTTGCACCCTACAGTAACCTGCTCCCATTGCTACTTTCCTGGGCCCGTATCAGCCTGCCAAGTTCACCAAGGCCTGCTGGATCTCCTAGTTGGTAACCATTTAACTCCCCTTCCCATTCCCACATTGACCTTGTGTGTATGAAGGAACTGCAGATGCTGGTTTAAACCAAAGATAGACACAACATGTTTTAGTAACTCAGTGGGACAGGCAGCATCTCTAGAGAGACGGAATGGGCGAAGTTTCGGGTTGAGACCCTTCTTCAGGCTGAAGGCCCGAAACATCACCCATTCCTTCTCTCCAGACATGCTGCCTGTCCCGCTGAGTTACTCCAGCATGTTGTGTGTACCCATATTGACCTTTCTGTCTTGGGCCTCCTCCATTGCCAGAGTGAGTCCAAACACAAACGGGAGGAACAGCACCTCATATGGTTCGATAGTTCTTCATTATTACACGTAGAGAGGAACAGTGAAATTCACTTTTTTGCCTACACTTCAGTAAATTGTTACTATGCATAAGCTCACCCCATCACCATGCCACCAAGTTATTGACCCACTGACTCCCACCCTTATCTGGACTTCACCTCCTCCCACCCTGCCTCAAAGACTGCCAACATCATCAAAGATCCACACCATCCTGGCCACACACTCATCTCTCCGCTGCCATCAGGTAGAAGGTACAGGAGCCTGAAATCTGCAACATCCAGGTTCAGGAATAGCTGCTTCCCCACAGCCATCAGACTATTAAACACAACAAACTCTGAACTATAACAGCCTATTGAACTTTATCTGTTTTTTATGTGTGTGTATATATATATTCTATGGTATATGGACACACTGATCTGTTCTGTATTTATGACTACAATATTCTGTTGTGCTGCAGCAAGCAAGAATATCATTGTCCTATCTGGGACACATGACAATAAACCCTCTTGACCCTTGACTTGACATAGTCACGTTAGGACGGTCACGGTGGCGCAGCGGTAGAGTTGCTGCCTTACAGCGAATGCAGCGAAGGAGACCCGGGTTCGATCCTGACTGCGGGTGCTGTATAAAAGCCCGTTGCCCTGTCTGTGTGGCCTGCAGCCGTCTCCTCCATCCGGCTCGTCCAGCGAACCGTCATCCCACCACCTTG
Organism: Amblyraja radiata; assembly: GCF_010909765.2. NCBI lineage: Eukaryota > Metazoa > Chordata > Chondrichthyes > Rajiformes > Rajidae > Amblyraja > Amblyraja radiata. The sequence goes on from NC_045961.1 coordinate 103,421,321, forward strand.
AGGGTGCGGAGGGCAAGACCCCGGATCCTCCTACCGTCCCCCTTCGTTCTTGCGCCCACAGGGATTCTTGCGCAATCCCCTCGGGTAGGTCACAATCCAACGGTGTGAACATTGATTTTTAGATAAACACAAATCCTAGCTCCCCCAACCTCTTCCCTCTGACCTTCCCAGTCTCCACCCCCCTGCCCCCCCCCCCCCCCCTCCCCACCTTGACTCAGCATCTCCCTTCCACCTACATTATTCCTCTCGTCATTGAGTCATACAGCACGGAAACAGGCCCTTCGGCCCAACTTGCCCATGCCGACATTTGGTGTTCCATCTACACTAGTCCCATTTGCCTGTATTTGGTCCAAGTCCCTCTAAATCTTTCCTGTTTAAATGTCGTGATCGTATCTGCCTCAATAGACAATAGGTGCAGGAGTAGGCCATTCGGCCCTTCGAGCCAGCACTGCCATTCAATGTGATCATGGCTGATCATCCACAATCAGTACCCCGTTCCTGCCTTCTCCCCACATCCCCTGACTCCGCTATCTTTAAGACCCCTATCTAGCTCTCTCTTGAAAGTATCCAGAGAACCGGCCTCCACCGCCCTCTGAGGCAGAGAATTCCACAGACTCACAACTCTGTGTGAAAAAGTGTTTCCTCGTCTCCGTTCTAAATGGCTTACTCCTTATTCTTAAACTGTGGCCCCTGGCTCTGGACTCCCCCAACATTGGGAACATGTTTCCTGCCTCTAGCGTGTCCAAACCCTTAACGATCTTATATGTTTCAATGAGATGCCCTCTCATCCTTCTAAACTCCAGACTGTACAAGCCCAGTCACTCCATTCTCTCAGCATACAACAGTCCCGCTTTAAGCTTTTGACACTACCTCCTCTGGCAGCACATCCCATACACCCCGAGTTTAGTTTAGGAATACAGTGCGGAAACAGGCCCTTCGGCCCACCGAGTTGGGCTCGACCCGAAGCATCACCCACCCATGTTCTCCAGAGACGCTGAGTTATGCCACCATTTTGTGTCTTTTTTTATCAACAGCATAGCATGTGTTACGGAAGCGTTAGTTGGCATTCACACAGCTATACAAAATATATACTTGGAAACAAGGAACTGCAGATGCCGGTTTCTACCAAAGATCCCATGTAGATAGGGTGGTAAAGAAAGCTTTCGATGTGCTGGCCTTTATAAATCAGAGCATTGGGTATAGAAGTTGGGATGGAATGTTAAAATTGTACAAGGCATTGGTGAGGCCAATTCTGGAGTATGGTGTACAATTTTGGTCGCCTAATTATAGGAAAGATGTCAACAAAATAGAGAGAGTACAGAGGAGATTTACTAGAATATTGCCTGTATTTCAGCAACTAAGTTACAGAGAAAGGTTGAACAAGTTAGGTCTTTATTCTTTGGAGCGCAGAAGGTTAAGGGGGGACTTGATGGAGGTCTTTAAAATGATGAGAGGGATAGACAGAGTTGACGTGGATAAGCTTTTCCCATTGAGAGTAGGGAAGATTCAAACAAGGGGACATGATTTGAGAATTAAGGGACAGAAGTTTAGGGGTAACGTGAGGGGGAACTTCTTTACTCAGAGAGTGGTAGCTGTGTGGAATGAGCTTCCAGTGGAAGTGGTGGCGGCAGGTTCGATTTTATCATTGGATAGGTATATGGATGGGAAAGGAATGGAGGGTTATGGTCTGAGTGCAGGTAGATGGGACTAGGGGAGAGTAAGTGTTCGGCACGGACTAGAAGGGCCGAGATGGCCTGTTTCCGTGCTGTAATTGTTATATGGTTATAGGCACAAAATACTAGAGTAACTCAGCGAGTCAGGCAACATCTCTGGAGAAAAAGGATGGGTGACGTCTCGGGTTGGAACCCTTCTCCAAACGGAGCTCGATCCAAAACGTCACCAATGTTATTTCTCCAGAGATGCTGCCTGACCCGCTGATTTACTCCAGCACTTTATATCTATCGTTAAAAAAAAAACACCATTGTTCTGGCATCGTTCTATATTACGACTAATTTGATTTAGCTCACCCGCCAAAGTGTATTTTCTGTGGGGAGAGATAGTTGAAGGCAGCCAGCAAAAAAAGAATTGCCTACACGCAAGAAATATTGCATTGCAAGCTGTGAAGATGGCAACATGTCCCAGGGTAACATTATATGTACTCGCACAACATTCCTCAGCTAAAGTTCCCTCGTAAAGCACTTGCTTATCAATTGAAATTGCAAATTAAAGTAATTTATCACAAAAGTTTGCAGTGTTAAAGTGTTGCTATTAATTCCTTTCAGAGCTTAGTTTTTTTGTGTGTTCTTTGTTTTTTTAACTGCAAGGAGTTTTCTCACGTTTCCCACTGGGAAAACCCCAATAACTGGCCATTCTCCAGTACTATGCCAAGGTGCCAAACCAGACCAGGTTCATTTGATAACCCTTGTGGAATTCTTTGCCACAGAAGGCAGTGGAGGCCAATTCACTGGATGTTTTCAAGAGAGTTAAGGGCCTGCCACTTGCCGAGTTTTTCGGCAACCGCCGGCATAATTGACTGACGTATCAGGTCACCGAAAAATTTGTGGCGTGACGCGGCGTGGTGGCGCATTGACGTGCGTATTTTTTTTAAAGTGTCTCAACGTTTTTTTTGTTGTCGCTGGATTTTGGAATGTTCAAAATCTTTTGGCGACACTGATATGACACTGGCAGTCGCCGAAAATATCGCCAAGTGGGACAGGCCCTTTAGATAGAGCTCTTAGGGCTAGCGGAATCAAGGGAGATGGAGAGAAGGCAGGTACAGGATACTGAGTTGGATGATCAGCCATGATCATATTGAATGGCGGTGCAGGCTCGAAGTGCCGAACGGCCTTCTCCTGCACCTATTTTCTATGTTTCTATGTTTCCACTCCCACTTAGAGTCATACAGTCAAAAAGTCATACACTATGGGAACAGGGCCTTCAGCCCACCTTGTTCATCCCCATCTAAGCTCAGCATCTAAGGGCAGCACGGTGGCACAGTGGTGGAGTTGCTGACTTATAGCACCAGAGACCCGGGTTCAATCCTGACTGCGGGGTGCAGTCTCTACGGAGTTTGCACATTGTCCCCGCGACCTGCGTGGGTTTTCTCCGGGAGCTCCGGTTTCCTCCCACACTTCAATGACGTACTGGTTTTTGGGTTAATTGGCTTTGGTAAAAATTGTGAATTGTCCCTCGTGTGTGGGATAGTATTAATGTGCGGGGATCACTGGTCGGCATGTACCCGGTGGGCCGAAGGGCCTGTTTCCATGCTGTATCTCTAAACTAAACTAAACTAAACCAAACTAAACGGTGACGCAGCGGTAGAGTTGCTGTCTCACAGCGCCAGAGACCCGGGTTCAATCCCAACTACGGGTGCTGTCTGTACGGAGTTTGCATGTTTCTGTATCTCTAAACTAAACTAAACTAAAACTGAACTAAACCAAACTATACTAAACCAAACTAACGCTAGTCCCATTTGACTGCATCTGGCCCTTGGATATCCAAACTTTTCCTGTCCATATACCTGCCCACACATATTTTAAATGGCTGTATTGTACCTGCCTCAACCACTTCATCTGGCAGCTCGTTCCATACACCACCACACTCTGTCTGAAAAAGATGCCCCTCAGGTTCCTATTACATTTTTTGTCTTGCATCTTAGAATTTGAGAATTAAGGGACAAAAGTTTAGGAGTAACATGAGGGGGAACTTCTTTACTCAGAGAGTGGTAGCGGTGTGGAATGAGCTTCCAGTGGAAGTGGTGGAGGCAGGTTCGATTTTACCATTTAAAAATAAATTGGATAGTTATATGGACGGGAAAGGAATGGAGGGTTATGGTCTGAGTGCAGGTAGATGGGACTAGGGGAGAATAAGTGTTCGGCACGGACTAGAAGGGCCGAGATGGCCTGTTTCTGTGCTGTAATTGTTATATGGTTAAACCCATGTTCACCAGAACATAGTATGTAGAATAGTACAGCACAGGATAGGGCCTTCAGCCCACAATGGTGGTGCTGAACGTAAACTGAACTGTGCTAACCAAGATAAACTAATCTCCTCCGCCTGCTCATGATCCGTATCCCTCCATTCCCTGCATATCCAGTCCACCTGTTACAGATGAGAAAGTGGGATAACATAGAACTAGTGTGAACAGGTGATTGACTATCCAGAAGCACTCGTTGGGCCGAAGGGCCTGTTTCCATGCTGTAGTTGAAAACTAAACTAAAGAATGTGGTGCAGACAAAATGTCATCATCATCATCGCTGGTCACTGGAAACGAGTCTGACTGTCCTCTCATGGAGGAGGCCTGTGCGTGACTTTGTTTAACGTGGGGAGACTGGTGCACAGACAGCCACCCCACGTGGGGTCCTTGACAGATCTGGGTCAGGATCCAGTGGCATGGAGTCCAAGACGACCGGAGACCCTTTTCTGCTGCAGCCTTCATCCGCCTTCCCAGCCGTCGTGACGCTCCACTAAGGTCAGCCATCGTCCTCCGCCTGTTCCACCGTTGAGGTCTTGGTTGGATTGCTCTTTGTCAGAGACCTCCCCCTCGACCTTACCACCATGGGTGGCCCTACCAGGAGCATAGCTCCAGACGGCATCGCTCTCAGGATCTCAGGTCCACACAAGCTTCTCCACCACGACAAGGTGACAATCCACGGAGAAGAGACAAAATGTAGAAATAAAAAAAACTGCAGGTGCTGGTTTGTACCAAAGATAGACGCAACGTGCTGGAGTAACTCAGCGGGCCAAGGGAGTTTCTCCAGAGATGCTGCTTGACCCCAGCTCAGTTACTCCGGCGCTTTGAATCGATGTGAAGTATGCGGTGGGTGAAGCCAGCCCGTTGCCAGGGATGGGGAGGAAAGGGCCCAGCGGTGGATCTAGTGGGGCCTCGAACTGCCGACTCCAAACTCAGGGCCCCATACACCGGCAATGACCAAGAACGAGGAGGGAAGTGGAACATGAGGTAGGAGGCAGAGGTCGCGGAGAACAAGGGGGGGGGGGGGGGGATGTAAGAAAGAACTGCAGATGGTGGTTTAAACCGAAGATAAACAGACACAAAAAGCTGGAGTAACTCAATAATAGACAATAGGTTCAGGAGGAGGCCATTCAGCCCTTCGAGCCAGCACCGCCATTCAAAGTGATCATGGCTGATCATCCCCAACTCAGCGTCTGAGGAAGAATCTCGACCCGAAACGTGACCCGTTCCTTCTGTCCAGAGATGCTGCCTGTCCCAGTCCAGCTTTTTGTCTGTCTTCGAGAGAAAAGGGGGTCCGGGCGAAGGGGGTGGGAGGGGAACCAAGAACAAGAGGGACCTGTGGCAGCGCGTGATGCGGGGGTAACATAGACAATAGACAATGAAGGGACCAGTCTCTTCACGATACACCTGACAGTAAAGTATATCTATCTAACGTGGTCACACCCCCATTCCACCAAACTCCCATCCACCCATCATTCACATCCCTCCATTAAATCTCCACTGATTTCACAGCCTTGGCAAATGGCAGAAATATTGTCTAGCGACATTAACCTCAATCAGAGAAAGAGGAGGCGGGGTTATTAATCTGTCAACCTCGTTAGCCCGAGCGTTTAATTTTTCGACTGAGCCCCATCAGCTTAATGAGACGTGACCACATTATCCGAACTCACAATTCGTCAGCAAAGCCCGTTAGGAATAACAAGGCGTCACACAAGATGTTCCCATCTCTTTACCAACCAGATGGGGATGAGTTTCCGTCATGGCAACTGCCCGCGTTAAACAGCTGTGGTTCGCTCAGGCTTACTGCCGCGTCGGCCCGCAGATGTGGTGGGCACTGCCCGGTCCATCACTGGTACTGACCTCTCCACACCAAGGAAGGGATCTACAGGAGGCACTGCCAATGGTTGTGCTGGAGACAATGTTCCCATCAGTGGGAGAGTCTAGGACTAGAGGCCACAGCCTCAGAATTAAAGGACGTTCCCTTTAGGAAGGAGATGAGGAGGAATTTCTTTAGTCGGAGGGTGGTGAATCTGTGGGATTTTTTGCCACGGATGGCTGTGGAGGCCATGTCAATGGATATTTTTAAGGCAGATTCTTGATTAATACGCGTGTCAGGGGTTATGGGGAGAAGACAGGAGAATGGGGTTAGGAGGGAGAGATAGATGAGCCATTATTGAATGGTGGAGTAGATTTGAAGGGGTGAATGGCCTAATTCTGCTCCTATCACTTATAGAAGGTAGACAAAAATGCAGGAGAAACTCAGCGGGTTAGGCAGTATCTATGGAGCGAAGGAATAGGTGACGGAAGACTCGACCCGAAACGTCACCTATTCCTTCGCTCCATAGATGCTGCTGCACCCGCTGAGTTTCTCCAGCATTTTTGTCTACCTTCGATTTTTTCCAGCATCTGCAGTTCCTTCTTAAACTTATGTTCAGTTCAGTTTAGTTTACTGTCACGTGTACCGAGGTACAGTGAAAAGCTTTTATCGCGTGCTAACCAGCCAGCGGAAAGACAACACACAATTACAATTGATCCATTCGTAGTGTACAGATACATGCTAAGGGAATAATGTTTAGTGCAAGGTAAAGCCAGTAATGTCCAATCAGGGATAGTTCGAGGGTTACCATTGCTGGAAACTAGGAGACAACAATCAGTGAATTCCAAATCTGGGAATACAAAACCTGAAGGTGCAGCGGAAAGATGGGAGACCCAAGACAATAATGAGTGTCCAAGCAATAAATCTATAATTTAACAAACTGAGGGAGGCTGTTTGCCAAATTTATTGATTTGCCCAGCGCGCCGCTTGACTCGGGGGTGATTCGGTACAGCGTGGAGTTGGCGCCCGATGACCGGGTCACCGCCAGGGAAGCGCTTCTCTATCTGGAAGCCGAGGGTCTGCTGTGGCTGCTGGCAGGTACACAGAGAGAGGCCACTCGGCCCACGTGTTGCTGCTGCCTCACAGAGCCAGGGACACGGGTTTAGATCCTGACTCCGGGCGCTGTCTGTACGGAGTCTTTTTCTCCCCACTTGCGCCTTGTCTGATGTTGATCTCACCCTTGCTGCTGAACAAACTGAGCACCAGCACCGAGTACTCGCTCCGCCACCTCTCTCGCAAGTTTATTTTGACAGTGGGTCTCCACAGGCCCATGGCTGAAGCCTCCGAAGCCTCACGTGTGTGTGTGTGTGTGTGTGTGTGTGTGTGTGTGTGTGTGTGTGTGTGTGTGTGTGTGTGCGTGCGTGCGTTCGTGCGTGCGTGTGTGTGTGCACGCGTGTGTGCGCATGCACGCGCGGCCTCCAAGAAATCGTGTCCCCCCCATGTTTTGATAACGATTTCCGTGCCTGCGTTGACGGGATGATCTTGACTCCCGTAGCTGGTGGCGGGCCCTCCGCGTCGAGGCGATCTGTTCCTGTATTGGGGGGGATGTCAGCTCATGATGAAACCCCGTGCAGGGGATCGACTCCGATGTTAAGTCCACGCCCCGCGGTGGGGCACAAAGTTAGTTCGAGGAGGCCTCCAGCTACATCGATGGTAGTCCGCAGAGCGACCGGAGTATGCGATCCGAAAATTAATCGCAGCTCCGGCAAGGTAAGAAACTGAAAAAAAAAGTTTCCTCCGACCCCGACCCCCGACCCCCGACCCCCGACCCCCGACCCCTCTCCCCACACAAAACAAACCGGAGAACATTTACACAGACTTTTAACATAAACTAAAAAAAACGAAAAAAACAAGCGGGAAAGTGGGAAAGTTTAAAGGAGATGTGCGGGGCACATTTTGCTACACAGAGTGGCTGCAACTTTCTGCCAAGGGTGGTGGTGAAGGCAGGTACAATAGTAGCCTGTAAGAGGCTTTAGGAAAGGGCAAGGAGGGATCTGGATCAAGTGTAGACTGGGAGATTAGTTTATCTTGGTCGACACAAAAAGCTGGAGTAACTCAGCAGGGCAGGCGGCATCTGTGGAGAGAAGGAATGGGTGACGTTTCGTGTCGAGACCCTTCTACAGACTAGTTAGGGATAAGGGAAACGAGAGATCTAGACGGTGATGCGGAGATATAAAGAACAATGAATGAAAGATATGCACGACAAGTAACGATGATGAAGGAAACAGGCCATTGTATGCTATTTGTTGGGTGAGAACTAGAAGCTGGTGCGACTTGTGTGGGGGAGGGACAGAGAGAGAGGGAATGCCGGGGCTACCTGAAGTGAGAGAAATCAATATTCATACCACTGGGCTGTAAGCTGCCCACAAGCGAAATATGAGATGCTGTTCCTCCAATTTGTGTTTAGCCTCACTCTGACACTCTGCATAACCTGAAAGAGGTTCTCTTGAACCTCCTCCAACCTCATCTACTGTATCTGTTGTTCAAGATGTGGACATCGGCGAGACCAAACGCAGACTGGGCGATCGTTTCGCTGAACAGTCCGCTTGAACCAACCTGATCTCCCGGTTGCTAAACACTTTAATTCTCCTTCCCATTCCCACACTGACCTTTATGTCCTTGGTATTTCACCCAGAGGGTTGTGAATCTGTGGGATTCTCTGTCACAGAAGGCAGTGGAGGCCAATTCACTGGATGTATTCAAGAGGTAGTTAGATAAAGCTCTTAGGGCTAACGGAATCAGGGGATATGGGGAGAAGGCAGGAACGGGGTACTGATTGGGGTTGATCAGCCATGATCACATTGAATGGCCGTGCTGGCTCGAAGGGCCGAATGGCCTCCTCCTGCACCTATTGTCTATGTTTCAATGTCTCCTCCATTGTCAGAGTGAGGCTAATTGGAGGAACAGCATCTCATATTTCGCTTGGGCACGTGACGGCCCACTGGTATGAATGTTTACGAGGATGTTTCCATAACCGGCTTCCGTCTCCGCACTAGTATCTTTGCTCCGCTACGGGATCTTTGGTGCTGAGAAGGAAGCCGGTTACGGAAATGGGGCCGAAAGTGACCCATGAATCTGCCCATGACCGTACTACGTCTTTTTCGTCGAGTGGACCATCTTGCTCGCGGTAGGATCTTTGGTGCCGGCCACAGAAGCAGATCTACAACCACGTATAACAATCGCTCCACACGCTTAAATCTCTACTCCTGCAGAAACATTTCTTACCTTAACCATGATACCTCTTTGGTGACTATCCTTAATCGGACATTGCTGGCTTTACCTTGCACTAGACGTTATTCCCTTATCATGTATCTGTACACTGTAAAAGGCTCGATTGTAATCATGTATTGTCTTTCCGCTGACTGAATAGCACGCAACAACAGCTTTTCACTGTAACCCGGTAAAGGGCGGTCCCGGTGGCCCAGCGGTAGCGTTACTGCCCTACAGTGAATGCTGCGCCGGAGACCTGGGTTCGATCCCGACTACGGGTGCTGTTTGTATGGAGTTGGCACCTTCTCCCCGTGACCTGCGTAGGTTTTCGCCGAGATCTTCGGTTTCCTCCCACACTCCAAAGACGTGCAGGTCTGTAGGTTAATTGACTTGGTAAATGTAAATTGTCCCTGGTGGGTGTAGAATAGTGTTAATGTGCGGGGATCGCTGGTCGGCGTGGACCCAGTGGGCCGAAGGGCCTGTTTCCGGTAAACTAAACTAAACTAAACTAAACTAAGTGACAATAAGCTAAACTGAACTTAACTGAATTTTGTTTTTTTTTAGTCTAACAGAAGAAAAGTTAATTTTCCCACAGTCTTTGGGAAAGCAATCTTGTACGTTTCCATTGCAATGAATGTTATCTTATTGGTTGCATTGTAAATTCATCCATCATTCAGCCCAGAGGTAATGTACATTTGTACGATTCAATCACACTAGAAACTGGCTTGTACAGTAACGGCTGCATCTTACATTCTATTTCCAAAACTCAGTTAGCGGAACCTAATTCCAGAGATGGAGAGCAAGGAGTAGTCGCATATTTGTCAGGGGTGAGTTCTGAAAATACTTCATCGTTTTTTGCCCCCATCTTTTGAGAGGTGCAGTGGTTGGTGAAGCCAGGCGTCGTAAATGATAAGTCATGTCGGAGGAGCTGGATTAGGCCATTCGGCCCATCACTACTCTGCCTACTCCGCCATTCAATCATGGCTGATCTATCTCTCCCTCTCAACCCCATTTGTCTGCCTTCTCCCCATAACCCCTGACACCCGTGCTAATCAAGAATCTAGCCATCTCTGTTTTAAATATATCCACTGACTTGGCCTCCACAGCCGTCTGTGGCAATGAATTCCACAGATTCACCACCATCTGACGAAATAAATTCCGCCTCGTCTGCTTCCTATAAGTACCGCCCTTTAATTCTGAGGCAGTGACCTCTAGTCCTAGACTCTCCTACTAGTGGAAACATCCTCTCCACATCCACTCTATCCAGACCTTTCACTATTCAGTGAGTTTCAATGAGGTCCCCCCCTCATTCTTCTAAACTCCAGCAAGTACAGGCCCAGTGCCGACAAACGCTCATCATATGTTAACTCAATCATTCTTGTAAACCCCATCAGGACTCTCTGCTTTTTAAAGTGGCGGATGACAAATTCTGGATTAGTGAGGGGGGTCAAAGGTGACGGGGGGAAGTTTAAAAAAATTATTTATGAGGCGGGGGGAAGAACAATGGAGGACCCTGCGTGGGGGGGACAGATGTGGGGTGGGGGGGGGATGAACAATAGGAGGAGCCGGCGTGCTTTGTAACTTTGTCAGTGCCGTGGGTGGCTGCTGTTTGTATACATTGGACATGCAAGCAAAGAATCTCACCGTGCCTAGTCACTCGTGGCAATAAAGTATTCCTATTCCAGTCCATTCCATTATTTAATATAATGCGTGTATGGAACGAGCTGCCAGAGGACGTAGTTCAGCCTACCACAAAGTTTAAAAAAATATTTGGACAGATACATGGATAGGACAGGTTTGGAGGGATATGGGCCAAATGCAGGCAGGTGGGACTAGTGTAGTTGAGACATGTTGGCCGGTGTGGGCAAGTTGGGCCGAAGGGCCTGTTTCCACACTGTATCACTCTATGAACAAGAACAAACCCATCATCTTTATTCGGCCATGCAGGAAGGAACTGCAGATGCCGGTTTACACTGAAGGTAGACACAAAATGCTGGAGTAACTCAGCGGGTCAGGCAGCATCTCCGGAGAGAAGGAACAGGCGACGTTTCAGGTCGAGACCTTTATTCTACCGTTCAATTAGCGTAAACATCCCAGGGATTCTCCTCTGAGATCACATCATTCCAGGAGCGTATCGCTCAGTACATAACCTTCCATCAGGTTTTAGTGAAAGCGAGAGGGGAAAGGTTTGGAGGAGATTTGTGCTGAAGGTGTCCACAGGGGTAGGTGCCTGCAACACACTGCCTGGGCTGTCAATGTAAGGAGATATGACAACAGTATTTAAATGGCATTTAGACAGGCACAAGAACAGGTAAAGGATGGAGGGAGATGGATCAAATGCAGGCTGAGAGGATTAGATTAACTTGGCATTGTGTTCGGCACAGATATTGTGAGCATAAGGGCCTGTTCCTGCGTTCTACTGTCTTAGAGACATAGAGTGGTACTTGGTTCTTGGTCTCTTGGTCCTCCAAAATATTCCAAATGGAATTTAAACTGGAGGTGGTGAAGGGAGGGCTTAAACCAGAAAGGGTTTTTGGGAAGAAAGAGCTACCTTAAATTTAGTTGCATCTGGTTGGGTAACTATAGTAGGGTGGAGATTATTCCATGCTTTAATTGTGCGGGGGAAGAACGAATTGCTGTACACATCTGTCTTTGTAGCTGGGATCACAAATTGGATCGAATGCCCTCGTCTGCTCCTAATTGGTTTGGGTTTGGTGTAGGTCTTGTAGTTTATGTCGAGCTGACCATTTAACATTTTGTAAAAACAGGTCAAACAGGTGAGCTTCACGTCTGTCTTGGAGAGGGTTCCACCACGACCAGAGAATTCAGAAGTTTGGTGACACTCGCTTCTCTCTCATAGGTGTTAGTAACAAATCGAGCTGCCTGTCTTTGGACACGTTCGATGGAAGAAATGTTTTTATTTGTGTATGGGTCCCATGCTGCAACTGCGTAGTCCAAATGAGGTCTAACGAGGGTGAAGTATAGCTTCTCCTTGACAGAAGTTGAACAATGATGAAAGTTGCGCCTCAGGAAGTTTAGGACACCTGTTGCTTTCACCGTTGCATGATGAGTCTGACCATTCCAACGCAGATCATTCTGCAATTTGATGCCAAGATACTTGGTTTGTTTGGATTCTTCAAGGGTGGCACCAAGTATATTGTAGGATGTGACGCCTGGATTCCTCTTTCTGGTGACACGCATGGTTTCACATTTGGAAGGGTTGAACTGCATGCCCCATTGTTGTGACCACTCAACCATAGTATCGAGATCCTTTTGGAGAGCATCTTCATCATCAGCTGACTTAATTGGACGGTACAGCAAACAATCATCAGCGAAAAGTCTGATGTGGAAACGGGCCCTTCGGCCCAACTTGCCCATACTGGCCAACATTGTCCCAGCTATACTAGTCCCACCTGTCTGCGTTTGGTCCATATCTCCCCAAGCCTGTCCTATCCAAGAGTCAAGAGTGTTTTATTGTCATATGTCCCAGATGGGACAATGATATTCTTACTTGCTGCAGCACAACATAATATGTGAACATGTAAACATTGTATATAACGGGGGAAAAATAAAAAGTTAAATAATTAACAAATATAGTGCAAATAACAAAAAACAAATATAGTATTTTGCAGTTCAGAGCTCAGAGCTTATTTGTTGTGTTTAATAGCCTGATGGCTGTGGGGAAGCAGCCGTTCCTGAACCTGGACGTTACAGTTTTCAGGCTCCTGTACCTTCTTCCTGTTTCTTAAACGATGGGATAGTCCCAACCTCAACTACCTCCTCTGGCATACCTTGAATCAGTTGGAGGGCAGGGGGGATCACAGGGTTTCGGCCCGAAACGTCGCCTATTTCCTTCGCTCCATAGATGCTGCTGCACCCGCTGAGTTCCTCCAGCAATTTTGTGTACCTACCTCCTCTGGCAGCTCGGTCCATACACCCACCACCCTTTGTGTGAAAAAGTCACCACTCAGATTTCTATTAAATGTTTTTTCCTTCACCTTAAACCCATGTCCTCTGGTCCTCGATTCCCCAACTCTGGGTAAAAGACTCTGTGCATCTACCCGATCTATTCCTCTCATAAATTTGTATACCTCTAAAAGATCTCCCCTCACCCCCCTGTGCTCCATGGAATAGAGACCCAGCCTACTCAACCTCTCCCTGTAGCTCACACCCTCTAGTCCTGGCAACATCCTCGTAAATCTTTTCTGAACCCTTTCAAGCTTGACAATATATTTCGCTACGCCTTAAACCTATGTTCTATATTCTATGTTTAGTTTAGTTTAGAGATACAACGTGAAAACTTCTGTACCTCTTGACTGATGGGAGAGGGGAGAAGAGGGGTGAGACTGGTCCTTGATTATGTGGCTGGCCTTGCTCAGGCAGCCTGAGGTGTAGATGGGGTCATAGGAAGGGAGGCCAGTTTGCCTGAGGGTCTGGGCTGTGTCCACACTGGCGTCCACAGCGCAAGAGACCCGGGTTCGACCCTGACCTCCGGTGCTGTCTGTGCGGAGTTTGCACGTTCTCCCTGAGACCACACGAGTTTCCTCCGGGTGTCCCGGTTTCCTCCCACATCCAAAACATGAGCAGGTTTGTAGCCTATAATCACTTTTGATATGACATTAGCTTTTAAGAGGTTGTTGGATAGGTGAGTGGATATGCAGGGAATGGAGTGATATACGTAGATCAAGTACAGGCAGATAAGAGTTAGTCTTGGCATCTTATTTGGCACAGACATTGTGGGCTGAAGGGCCCGTTACTGAGCTGTACTGTTCCATGTGTAGAAAGGAACAGCAGATGCCGGTATAAACCAAAGCCAAACACTATGTGCTGGAGTAACTCAGCGGGTCAAGCAGAATCTCTGGGGAAGAAGGATGGGTGACGTTTCGGGGCGGGACCCTTCTATAGACTCTGTTCTATGTCAGCGGCAGAGTTGTTGCCTTACAGCGAATGCAGCACCAGAGACCCAGTTTCAACCCTGGCTATTGGTGCTTGTCTATACGGAGTTTGTACATTCTCCGAGATCTTCTGTTTCCTCCTACACTCGAAAGACAATAGACAATAGACAATAGACAATAGATGCAGGAGGAGGCCATTCGGCCCTTCGAGCCAGCACCGCCATTCAATGTGATCATGGCTGATCATCCCCGTTCCTGCCTTCTCCCCATATCCCCTGACCGCTATCTTTAAGAGCCCTATCTAGCTCTCCCTTGAAAGCATCCAGAGAACCGGCCTCCATCATGCTCTGAGGCAGAGAATTCCACAGACTCACAACTCTCTGTGAAGAAGTGTTTCCTCATCTCCGTTCTAAATGGCTTATCCCTTATTCTTAATCCATGGTTCTGGACTCCCCCAACATCGGGAACATGTCTCTAGCGTGTCCAAACCTTTAATAATCTTATATATTTCAATAAGATACCCTCTCATCCTTCTAAACTCCAGAGTGTACAAGCCCAGCTGCTCCATTCTCTCAGCATATGACAGCCCCGCCATCCCGGGAATTAACCTTGTAAACCTACGCTGCTCTCCCTCAATGGCAAGAATGTCCTTCCTCAAATTAGGGGACCAAAACTGCACACAATACTCCAGGTGTGGTCTCACTAGGGCCCTGTACAACTGCAGAAGGACCTCTTTGCTCCTATATTCGATTCCTCTTGTTATGAAGTGCAGGTATGTAGGTAAAATTGGCTTGGTAAATGTAAATATTGTTCCTAGTGTGTGTAGGGTAGTGTTAATATGCGGGGATCGTTGGTGGGCGCGGACGCGGTGGGCCACGGGGCCTGTTTCTGCGCTGTATCTGTCAACTACAAACTAAAATACTAAACCATTGATGACTTTAGTCTTCATCTGAGTGGAATTCTCCGCCACAGACACAGTGGAGGCCAATTCACTGGATGTTTTCAAGAGAGTTAGGGCTAACGGAATCAAGGGATATGTCTGTGCTATCTATCATGGCTCTGATGAGAGGAATAGATGGGGTAGAAGCACAGGATCTCTTGCCCATAGTAGGGGAATCGAGGACCAGAGGACAGAGGTTTAAGGTGAAGGGGAAAAGATTTAATAGGCATCCGAGGGGTAACTATTTCACACAAAGGGTAGTGGGTGTATGGAACAAACTGCCAGAAGAGGTAGTTGAGTTGAGTTTTTCCTCCTCAGTCCTAAATGGCCTACCCCTTATTCTTAAACGGTGTGACCCCCCCCCCCCCCCTCGGTTCTGGACTCCCCCCAACATCAGGAATATTTTTTCCTGCATCTAGCCTGTCCAATCCCGTAAGAATTTTATATAGAAACATAGAAACATAGAAAATAAGTGCAGGAGTAGAGGCCATTCGGCCCTTCGAGCCTGCACCGCCATTCAATATGATCATGGCTGATCATCCAACTCAGTATCCTGTACCCGCCTTCTCTCCATACCCCCTGATCCCTTTAGCTACAAGGGCCACATCTAACTCCCTCTTAAATATAGCCAATGAACTGGCCTCAACTACTTTCCGTGGCAGAGAATTCCACAGATTCACCACTCTCTGTGGGAATTTATTTTTTCTCATCTCGGTCCTAAAAGACTTCCCCCTTATCCTTAAACTGTGACCCCTTGTTCTGGACTTCCCCAACATCGGGAACAATCTTCCTGCATCTAGCCTGTCCAACAGCTTAAGAAATTTGTAAGTTTCTATAAGATCCTCCCTCAATCTTCTAAATTCTAGCGAGTATGTTTCTATAAGATCTTCCTCTCATCCTTCTAAACTCCAGTGACATTTCGGGTCAAAGACCCTTCTTCAGACTCCTAATCCCATGTGCTTAATCAGGCTGAAGAAGGTTTTCGGCCCGAAACGTTGCCTATTTCCTTCGCTCCATGCAGTTGAGTTGAACAATCTCCACTATAGGAAATAGGCAACGTTTCGGGCCGAAACCCTTCCGGGTTTCGGCCCGAAACGTTGCCTATTTCCTTTGCTCCATAGATGCTGCCGCACCCGAGTTTCTCCAGCATTTTTGTGTACCCATGTGCTATAACATTGTTCAACATTGATCTTTTGTGCCGACTGCTCTTCAAAAAACTTTTAAGAGGCAGAGCACCCGACATCCACATGCTCTCCTTTATTTGTTCCTTTGGAAAAACACACACAGATTCAGCAGGCACGATTTTCATGACTCTATCATTAGTTGCCAAGTACTCTGCAACATGTCCTTAATAACAGACTCCGCCACATCTCCCACTACTGATGTCAAGATGACCGGTCTAGCAGTCCTTGCCTTCGCAATCCTTCCCTCTTTTTCAATAATAGGAGTTATATATGAATCACAGAGTGTTAAACAGCCTCTCCTTTGTCCATTCCACATTTTGTCCATTCCACTGCGAAATCTCCTCAAGGTATGTCTACTTTGCAGAAGTTCTCCTCCTCTCTCTGAGCTCCAGAGTTGCTGCCTCACCCGCTGAGTTACTCCAGCATTTTTGTCTACCTTCTCTCTCCTCCTCTCTATGTCAGTCTGAAGAAGGGTCTCGACCTGAAACCTCTCCACCCATTCCCTCTCTCCAGAGAAGCTGCCCGTCCCGCTGAGTTACTCCAGCATTTTGTGGCCTTCAGCCCCCTGTGCCCATACTAACCATTGATACAGTGCGGAAACAGGCCCTTCGGCCCATCGAGTCCGTGCCGAACAGCAGCCGGCGGTCTCTCTAGAGAAAAGGAATTGGTGACTTTTCGGGTCGTAACCATTCTTCAGACTAGCTTCTTTCCGCTGACTGGTTAGCACACAACAAAAGCTTTTCACTGTACCTCGGTACACGTGACAATAAACTCAACTAAACTGAACTGACTCAGTGCCGTTGCTGGGGTGATGGGATTTTAAGGCCAAGATCATATTTTTCTCAAACTAAACTCACTCATCTCTAGTAAAACACTTTGTGCTTCTGCCCTCTCCATCCTTAAGCGAAATGGAAACGTAAAGTGCTGGAAGCAGTCAGTAGGTCAGGCAGCCTCTGTGGAAGGTGAAACAATGACAGTTTAGGACAAGACTTACATTTAATTCTCATTGATTTCCTCGTTGTAACGGCTGTTCACCTCTTGCCTCTCGTTCTCCCCAGATATGTTGCCAGGACTCGAAGGGCCTCAGCTATAGGGAAAGGTTGGACAGGCTGGGACTAATTGAAGAGTTTAGGAGATTTTGAAAAAATGACATGTTGAAGACCTCCTTCGACTATGTTGAAGACCTCCTTCAACCTCCATTCGACTATGTTGAAGACCAGCTTCGACAAGCTTCGACTAGCTACGACTAACTTCGGGAACATTGGACACCGAATAGTGGTGATTGAAGACGACCTCCTTCAACCTCCGTTCGACTATGATGAAGACTATCTATGACTATCTTCGACTACCCTTGATTACCTACGACTAACATGCCGACCTACTACGACTAAACCTACGAGTAAAAAAAGTATTGATTTTTTCCATGGCGACCTTTTTTCACTCGTGGGCATTTTTTAACATATTGAAATAAACGCCGCGACCTAGCTGAGGCCTCGAGTACGTGGAGACCACTCTTGAGCATGAAGGAGAGTTACAAAGACCTCCTAGGACCTCGTGTCGACCATGCTGCGAGTATGAGTCGAGGGCAAACTCGCCAGAACTCGCAGATTAGGTCGCCCAAGTGGGACAGCCCCTTGAGGGGGGATCTTAGAGCGATGTACAAAATCATGAGAGGAATAGATTGGGTAGACGCCCAGAGTCTCCTGCCCAGAGTAGGACAATCGAGAACCAGAGGACATTGGTTTTAGGTGAATTCCTGTTTAATAGGAATCTATTTTCAAGAGAGAGTTAGATTTAGCTCTTAGGGCTAAAGGAATCAAGGGATATGGGGAAACAGCAGGAACGGGGTACTGATTTTAGATGATCAGCCATGATCATATTGAATGGCAGTGCTGGCTCGAAGGGCCGAATGGCCTACTCCTGCACTGATTTTTCTATGTTTCCAACAACTAGGTATGTTATTCAAGGGCCTGAGCTATAGGGAGAGTTTGGGCAGGTTAGGATTTAATTCCTTGGAAAGCAGGAAGCTGAGGGGTGACCTTAGGGAGGTAGATAGAGTGAATGCATGGAGCCTTTTTGCAGAATCAAGAACTGGAGGACATAGGTGTAGGTGGAAGGGAAAAGATTTAATAGGAACATGAGGGCAACCTCTTTACACAGAGAGTTGTGGGTGTCTGCTTGCAATGTAACTCTCATCCCTCCATTCCCTGCATATCCATGTGCACATCCAAAAGTCTCTAAAATACCACTGTTACCTTTAGCTCTAGAGCAGGGATTCCCAAACTATTTTGTTTTGTTTACCCCTGCTAATTTTAATATCACATAACAATATTATTTCACTTATTTATGAACAACCTTGTTTAGGACCGAGATGAGGAAAACTTTTTTCACACAGAGAGTGGTGAATCTCTGGAATTCCCTGCCGCAGAAGGTAGTTGAGGCCAGTTCATTGGCTATATTTAAGAGGGAATTAGATGTGGCCCTTGTGGCTAAAGGGATCAGGGGGTATGGAGAGAAGGTCATCTTCCCAAGCTCTTCTAATTACATCCGATGATGGTGTTTGTATATTTAAAAGGGTATTACAAAGGTATGATTAACTTGTTTGAATCCGAGTTTCTATTCATGCATTCGTCTAGTGTGTCTGGCAACATATATTGATAGTCTTGGATATATGATTTCAGATAGTCTCGTATTTGAAGATATCTAAAATATTGACAACCTTTCAGATGATATTTCGACTGTAATTCTTGAAATGAGAGAAGAGTTCCCATCTCATAAAGATCTCCCAGTTTTTTAATTCCTAATCTTTCCCAGTGCATGAACATCTTGTCTAAGATAGACGGCTTAAACGAGGGATTATTGGCAATTGGTGAGAGAAGAGATACATTTCTCAGTTTAAGGGTTGAATGAATGAATACGTTTATTGTCATTGCACAATACTGTGCAACGAAATTCCATTTACATCTCCTCCGGTTAAAAAAATACAAACACGACAACCATTGACACATATGTACACTTATTAGTAAAATAATAAATAAGTATTTTAAAAGAATTTGGCGGCATTTCTTGGAATTACATTTTGCTTCCCCAGTGTTCTCTGTTGGAATTAAGTTCTTTTATCGCACATGGGTAGAAACTATTTTTTAGTCTACCGGTGCGAGCCTTCAGAGACCTGAATCGCCTCCCAGAGGGTAGCAGAGTAAAAAGGTGGTTGGCAGGGTGGGATGTGTCCTGCTTGATATTTGTGGCCCGGCGCAAGCATCGGGCCCTATATATATCATCCAAGGAGGGCAGTTGGGCGTTTGTAATGCTCTGTGCAGTTTTTATAACTCTCTGCAGCGCCCTCCTCTCAGCCACAGTACAGCTGGCAAACCACACCAGGATTCCATAGGAGAGGATACTTTCCACGGCGCATCGGTAGAAGGACAACAGCAGCGGCTGTGAGACGTTTGCTCTCCGCAGAGACCTCAGGAAATACAGCCACTGACATGACTTCTTCACGAGAGTGACGGTGTTCATTTGCCATTTGAGGTCCTGGGAGATGTTTATTCCCAGGAACTTAAAGCCAGTGACTCTCTCCACCATGTCTCCTTTGATGTATAAGGGAGCAGGTTCCTCTCTCCTCTTCCTCCTGAAGTCAACTGTGGATAATCGGATTTTTCTCATATAGTATTTTCTTCAAATTTATTGGAGAGAGAAGAATCGCGTCTATATTAAAAGGCAAACAATCTTTTCTCTCCATTATTAACCATTTTACCTGATGGCCTGTGTTGTCCATCCAATAGATTACGTTTTTAATATTTGTTGCCTGGTAATAGTACAGAAAATTGGGGAGAGCCAATCCGCCAATTTCTTTGGGTTTACATAGATGTCGTTTATGGATTCTGTGTGTTTTATAATCCCAAATAAAGTTTGTGATCAGAGAATCGGGTTGTTTTTTTTTAAATTTTAGGGAGATGAATCGGTATTGATTGAAATAGGTACAGGATTTGTGGAAGGAAGATCATCTTTATCTAGGAACCTAATCTGAGGAAAGACATTCTTGCCATAGAGGGAGTACAGAGAAGGTTCACCAGACTGATTCCTGGGATGTCAGGACTTTCATATGAAGAAAGACTGGATAGACTCGGCTTGTACTCACTGGCATTTAGGAGATTGAGGGGGGATCTTATAGAAACTTTCAAAATTCTTAAGGGGTTGGACAGGCTAGATGCAGGAAAATTGTTCCCGATGTTGGGGAAGTCCAGGACAAGGGGTCACAGTTTAAGGATAAAGGGGAAATCTTTTAGGACCAAGTTGAGAAAAACATTTTCTGTGAATCTGTGGAATTCTTTGCCACAGAAGGTAGTTGAGGCCAGTTCATTGGCTATATTTAAGAGGGAGTTAGATGTGGCCCTTGTGGCTAAAGGGATCAGGGGGTATGGAGAGAAGGCAGGTACAGGATACTGTTGGATGATCAGCCATGATCATATTGAATGGCGGTGCAGGCTCGAAGGGCCGAATGGCCTACTCCTGCACCTATTTTCTATGTTTCTATGTTTATGGCATTTATTCTACCTATGAGAGACATTGGAAGCGTTTTCCAAAATTGAATAAGGGCATTTAATTTGGTAATTAATGGTGGATATTTTGCTTGAAATAGAGAAGTGTATTTTCTAGTTATGTAAACTCCAAGATATTTAAATTTTTCCACAGCAATTCTAAAAGGAAATTTTAGACGGTGTGTGGGATCTTGAGGTTTTATTGACATAATTTCACTTTTGTTCCAGTTTATTCTATATCCTGAAAAGGAGCCGAATTCCTCTATAAGATTTAGTATGTTTGGAATGCTAACTTGGTAATTAGTGATATATAGTAATACATCATCTGCATATAATGATATTTTATTATTAGCATATTTAGTATTATAGTCGGGAATATTCGGATATACTCTTATACTTGCTGCTAAAGTTCAATCACAAGGGCAAATAACAGGGGTGATAATGCACACTGGATAGCTGAAATTTAGGTGAGTATTTGATTAGTCAGTATTATGGCAGTCAGCTTGTCATATAGCAACTTTATCCATGAAATAAAAATTTCTCCCAACTGGAATTTTTGCAATACTGTAAAAAGATATTTCCATTCAACTTGATCAAATGCTTTATCTGCATCTAATGAAATAATTGATAAATCTTCCTTTATCGTTCTATGTGAGTACATTATATTAAACAGGTGTCTCAAAATTGTTAAACGAGTGCCTCTTGGGTATAAACCCAGTTTGGTCAGAATGTATTAATTTATTAACATACTTACTTAGTCTTCTTGCCAGAGTTTTAGCTAATATTTTCTGATCTGTATTTAAAGGGCAATTGCTCTGTATGATCCCGGCTCTTCAAGATATTTATCTTTTTTGGGTATCAATGTAATAGTTTATTCGGCTAAGGTTTGTGGTAGCGTCTGTTCTTTAAATTCGTGTATATAAAGGTCTTGTAAACGTGGGGAGTTTACATCATAATTTTTTTAATAGAATTAATTACTAAACCCATCTGGGCCTGGGGTTTTACCATTCTTCAATGAATTAATAGTCTCTTCGATTTCTTTAATTGTGATCTGTGCTCCTAATTCTTCACGCTCCACCACGTTGAGTGATGGAAGATTAGTTGTCAAGGAAGTTTTTAATTTTTATCATTTCTGCTGAAGTTTTGGATGTATATAAATTTTGATAGAATTGTACAAATCTTTCGTTAATATCTTTTGGAAGTGTAAACAGTTCACCTTTTTCTGATCTAATTTTTTGAATAGTATGATCCTTTTCCATTTTTCTCAACTGACGTGCAAGGTTTATGCGGTTTGTCGCCGAATTCCTTCTTAAACATGCCCATCTCCTCTAGTCCTATTTGCCCCCCTTGTGACTCAGATCCCTCTGAACCCGTCCTGTCTACGCACCCATCCAAATGTCTTGTAAGTGTAGCTATGGTGCCTGCCTCTACCACTTCATCTGGTAGCACGTTCCGTGCACCTGCCATGGTGTGGAACTCACTGCCGGTAGACCTGGTGGGACCATGGGTCATGGGTCTCGTAGAGTCATCCAGGTATAGTAATGTGCGCTTCAGAGGGATCCCCACTGTGGAGCAGGGATCCCGTGCGTCCAGGGCCACAACTCGCTGAAAGTGGTAGCACATGTAGACAAAGTGGTAAAGAAGGCGTGCGGTGGTGGTTGCTTTCATAGGTCCAGACATGGAGTACGTTGTCAAGCTTGAAAGGGAAGCAGAGAGGATTCACGAGGATGTTGCCAGGACTCGAGAGTCACAGCTACAGGGGACAGGTTGAGCAGGCTAGGACTTTATTCCATGGAGAGCAGACGGATGAGGGGGTGATCTTCTCGAGGTGTACAAAATCATGAGAGGAATAGATCAGGTAGATGCACAGAGTCTTTTGCCCAGAACGGCAGAATTGAGAACCAGGGGACATAGGTTCAAATTGAAGGGGAAGAGATTTTATAGGAACCCGAGGGGCAAATTTTTCACACAAAGGGTGGTGGGCATATGGAACACTTGGAGTATTGAGTGCAGTTCTGGTCACGGTGGCGCAGCGGTAGAGTTGCTGCCTTACAGCAAATGCAGCGCCGGAGACCCGGGTTCGATCCCGACTACGGGTGCTGTCTGTACGGAGTTTGCACGCTCTCCCCGTCACCTGCGTGGGTTTTCTCCGAGATCATCGGTTTCCTCCCACACTCCAAAGACGTACAGGTTTGTAGGTTAATTGTCTTGGTAAATGTGAAAATTGTCCCTAGTGGGTGTAAAATAGTGTTAATGTGCGGGGATCGCTGGTCAGCACGGATTCGGTGGGCCGAAGGGCCTGTTTCTGCACTGTACCCCATTCCAGGAAGGCTTTGGAAAAAGTGCAGAGGAGGTTTACCAGAATGATGCTGGGATTAAGGGGGGTATTTACTACAGGGAGAGGTTGAATAGAATTGGATTGTTTTCCCAGGATCACCAAGTTTTACGCGGAGACTTGATAGAAGTCGGGTAGACAGTCAGAACCTTTTTTTCTAGGACAGAAAAATCAAATGCCAGAGGACTTAGCTTTATGCCCCAGATATCACTGGAGGTCAAGTCATTGGGTATTTTGAAAGCTTGATTAGTAAAGGCGTCAAAGTTTACGGAGAGGAGGCTGGAGAATGGGGTTGAGAGGGAAAGATAGATCAGCCATGATTGAATGGGAAAGTAGACTCGATGGACCGAATGGCCTAATTCAGCTCCGACGACTTATGAACCTAGGAACTTTAAGGTGAGAGGGGCAATGTTTAAAGGAGTTGTGCGGGGCAAGTTTTCTTACACAGAGGGTGGTGGGTGCCTGGAGCGCGCTGCCGGGGGTGGTGGTGGAGGTAGATACAATCGTGGTGTTGAAGAGACTTGTGTAACGGCATATGGCCATGCAGGGTATGGATTACGTGCAGGGGATTGTGTGTAAGAGATGGTCTTGGCATTGTGGGCCGAATGGCCTGCTCTATGTCCAACGTTCTATGAGTCGTATGTCATAAGGTCATAAGTGATGGGAGCGGAATTAGGCCATTCGGCCCATCAAGTCTACTCCGCCATTCAATCATGGCTGATCTATCGCTCCCTCCTCACCCCATTCTCCTGCCTTCTCCCCATTACCCCCTGACACCCGCACTAATCAAATAATCTATCTTTCCCTGCTCTTAATAAATATCCGTTAGCAGCCTCCACACTTCTGTGTCGGGTGCTGCGTGCTATACAGCACGGAGAAGAAGGAATATCAGTGTCCGTGTTTACTCAGTTAATGACAGCACGCAGTGGACTGTAATCCCCTCTCCCACTTTGTCCAAATGCCAGAATTTTGGAGCGTTTTGCATCCGATGAATTGCACTGTTTTCCACTCATCTGGGACGGAAGGATTTGGCGATGTCGCCCAGCACCTGTTCCACCGCGGGGCTCCTGTTCTGACAATGCTTGAACTTTAAACATAAGACCAATGTAAATTAAGACAAGCTGGTACACCACCTGGCTTTACATTTATTTATTCGTCGAGGTAGCTATGCCTTGATGCTCGCACCAAGTCAAAATCAACTTCCTGGCGAGAATCTACTCGTCATTTCCATTATAAAACATTGATTGTTCATAGCAAAAGGATTTGAGTATAGGAGCAGGGAGGTTCTACTGCAGTTGTACAGGGTCTTTGTGAGACCACACCTGGAGTATTGCGTACAGTTTTGGTCTCCTAATCTGAGGAAATACATTCTTGCCATAGAGGGAGTACAGAGAAGGTTCACCAGACTGATTCCTGGGATGTCAGGACTTTCATATGAAGAAAGACTGGATAGACTCGGCTTGTACTCGCTAGAATTTAGAAGATTGAGGGGGGATCTTATAGAAACTTACAAAATTCTTAAGGGGTTGGACAGGCTAGATGCAGAAAGATTGTTCCCGATGTTGGGGAAGTCCAGAACAAGGGGTCACAGTTTAAAGATAAGGGGGAAATCTTTTAGGACTGAGATGAGGAAAACTTTTTTCACACAGAGAGTGGTGAATCTCTGGAATTCTCTCCCGCAGAAGGTAGTTGAGGCCAGTTCATTGGCTATATTTAAGAGGGAGTTAGATGTGGCCCTTGTGGCTAAAGGGATCAGGGGGTATGGAGAGAAGGCAGGTACAGGATACTGAGTTGGATGATCAGCCATGATCATATTGAATGGCGGTGCAGGCTCGAAGGGCTGAATGGCCTACTCCTGCACCTATTTTCTATGTTTCTATGTTTCTATGTTGAACATGAAGCCTTAGTGTTTTTATTCCATGGCTCTGGAACAGTTTCTTCTCATTTGTTGGAGTCAAAGAGTCACAGCTTTGTCCGCTGGACTGGAGGGCGGCAGCTTCGGCAGCTTCGACCACCCCGGGCCGCGGAGTTTGAACCGGCCCGTTCGCGGAGCACGGTTGAGCCACGGCACTTACTTACCATCACCCAGTGGGGCCACAACATCGGAGGCCTGGATCGCCTCAACGCAGAGGGAGAGCAAGGAGGGAAGAGATAAAGGCTTTAAGACTTGAGGAGGTGCCTGGTGACCTCACTGTGGTGGATGTTACATTTGTGTTTATTGTGTGTTTTGTTATTTTATTACATGTATGACTGCAGGCAACAACATTTCGTTCAGACTGAAAGGTCTGAATGACATTAAAGGATACTTTGACTTTGACTTTGACACAGTGTGGAAACAGGCCATTCGGCCCAACTTGCCCACACCGACCAACATGTCCCATCTACACTAGTCCCACCTGCCTGCGTTTGGCCCATGTCGCTCTAAACCTGTCCTATCCATGTACCTGTCTAAATGTTTCTTATACGTTGCGATCGTCCCTGCCTCAACCACCCCCTCCAGCAGCCCGTTGCATACACCTACTGCCCTTTACGTGAAAAAGCTACCCCTCAGGTTCCTATTAAATCTTTCCCCCCCCCTCACCTTAAACCTATGCTCTCTGGTTCTAGATTCCTCCACTCCGGGCAAGAGACTCTGTGCGTCCACCCAATCTATTCCTCTCATGATTTTAAACACCAGTTATCAGACTACTAAACTGCCCTCTGTTAGTCAGGTAGCCCTCAGGTAGTCCCGATCTTCCAACCTACCTTCATTGCGGATGCTGCACTTTTTCTTTGTAACTGTAACGTGACAACGATGCAAAACTGCATTCTGCACTTTTTGAATGAATGAATGAATGAATAAGTTTAGTGGCCAAGGATCCACATACAAGAAATTTGCCTTGGTGCACCGCCCGCAAGTGACAACATGACATACAGTTAGGAATGGCACATAAAACATTAAACATTAATAATAAAACATTATTAATTAAACATGTGAATTAAATAAAATACCAGAGCAAAAGGTGGCTACAGATTTTTGGCTGTTGAGTAGAGCAACTACTCGTGGATAAAAACTGTTTTTATGTCTGGCTGTGGCAGCTTTGACAATCCGGAGTCGCCTTCCAGAAGGGAGTGATTCAAAGAGTTTGTGGCCAGGGTGAGAGGGGTCAGAGATGATCTTACCCGCCCGCGTCCTGGCCCTTGCAGTGTACAGTTTGTCAATGGAGGAAAGTTGGCAGCCAACAACCTTCTCAGCTGATCGGACGATTCGCTGCAGCCTCCGGATGTCGTGCTTGGTGGCTGAGGCAAACCAGACCATGATGGAGGTGAGGAGTGCAGCCCTATAAATATTAAAGAACCCTTTGCAATATTGGTTGGTCAAAGGAAGGGTGGTCCACCAAGTGTCTTAGTTGGTGCCTCAACCATTATAAATAAAAACAGATGACTAGGACATCTTCAGTGTGTTTCTTAGACCACAGACCATAAGGCACAAAAGCAGAATTAGACCATCCAGCCCATTGAGTGCATTGTACCATTCCATCATGGCTGATCTAGAAACATAGAAACATAGAAATTAGGTGCAGGAGTAGACCATTCGGCCCTTCGAGCCTGCACCGCCATTCAATATGATCATGGCTGATCATCCAACTCAGTATCCCGTACCTGCCTTCTCTCCATACCCTCTTTTTTTCCTTCTCAACCCCATTTTCCTGCCTTCTCCCCAAAACCCTTGATGCCCATACTGATCAAGAACCTATCAGCTTTAAAACTACCCAATGACTTTTTTATTTTTTATTTTTTTATTTTAGAGATACAGCGTGAAAACAGGCCCTTTTCGGCCCACCAAGTCCACACCGAACCAGCGATCCCCGCACGTTAACACTATCCTATACCCACTAGGGATAATTTACACATACACCAAGCCAATTAACCTACATTCCTGTCCGTCTTTGGAATGTGGGAGAAAACTGAAGATCTCGGAGAAAACCCACACGGTCACGGGGAGAACGTGCAAACTCCGTACAGACAGCACCCGTTGTTGGGATCGAACCCGGGTCTCCGGCGCTGCAAATGCTGTAATGCCCGTCCCAGTTAGGAAACCTGAATGGAAACCTCTGGAGACTTTGCGCCCCACCCAAGGTTTCCGTGCGGTTCCCGGAGGTTCCCAGAGGTTTTTGTCAGTCTCCCTACCTGCAACATTCGGGAATCGCTGATCGTGGACTTTAGGGGGGCACATCATCCGAGGACGTCCACACCATTGAGGATAAATGGGGATCCTGTGGATAGGGTGAACTGTTTTAAATATCTGGGAGTCCACATCTCTGAGGATATGACATGGGCATCACACGCCTCAGCACTCGTGAGTAAGGCAAGGCAGCGCCTTTACCACCTCAGGCAATTGAGGAAATTCAGAGTGTCTCCGAGGATCCTCCAGTGCTTCTACTCAGCGGCTGTGGAAAGCATCTTGTCCGGAAATATTACCATCTGGTTTGGGAATTGCTCTGCCCAGGACAAGAAGGCTCTGCAGAGAGTAGTGCGTTCGGCCGAACGCACTATGGGAACTTCACTTGCCCCCCTGCAGGAACTATACATCAGGAGGTGCAACTCCAGAGCCAATAAGATCATGGGAGACCCCTTCCACCCCTGCAACGGACTGTTCCAGCTGCTACGGTCAGGCAAACGCCTCCGTTGCCATGCTGTGAAAACGGAGAGGTTGAGAAGGAGTTTCTTCCCAGAGGCCATTCGGACTGTAAACTCCTATCTCACCAGGGACTAACTCTACTGAACCACTCTATTGTTTTTTTGTAAACTGTTGTTTTTTTCCTTTTTCCTTCCGCCCACAATATTTAATATGTAAAAGAACATGTGATTCTGTTCCATTCTGGTTGTAGTTTGGTTGTTTGTTTGTTTGTCTTTTTGCACAAAGTCCGCGAGCATTGCCACTTTACATTTCACTGCTCATCTCGTATGTGTATGTGACGAATAAACTTGACTTGACTTGACTTGACTTGGGGCGCAAAGTCTCCAGAGGTTTCGGTTCAGGTTTCCTAAGTGGGACAGGGGCATAAGGCAGCAACTCTACCGCTGCGCCACCTTGGCCGCCCAGGCTAGCCCACCACAGCCATCTGTGGCAATGGGGATGATGGGGTTAACGTACGATGAGCGTTTGACGGCACTGGGCCTGTACTCGCTGGAGTTTAGCAGGATGAGGGGGAGGGACCTCATTGAAACTTACCAAATAATGAAAAGCCTGTATAATGTGGATGTGGAGAGAATGTTTCCACTAGTGGGAGAGTCTAGGACCACTGGGCACAGCCTCAGGATAAAATGACGTACCTTTATAAAGGAGATGAGGAGGAATTTCCTTAGTCAGAGGGTGGTGAAATCTGTGGAATTCATTGCCACAGACAACTGTGGAGGCCAAGTCAATGGGTGTTTTTACGATACGGCACAATACGATATGATATGACCGAACTTTATGTATTCCAGGATGGAAATTGATCTGCCAACGGTCATAAAATACACAACAAGATCCATGAAGCATGAAATTAAAGTGAGCAGTGGAAAGGCTTGGCGGATGTGCAAAGATTGGAGGGGGGGGGGGGTGGAGGGGAGTCAGTCTACCCCACGACAGAAGGGGGAGGAGTTGTACACGTTGATAGCCACAGGGAAGAAGGATCTCCTGTGGCGTTCTGTGCTGCATCTTGGTGGAACCAGTCTGTTGCTGAAGGTGCTCCTCAGGTTGACCCGTGTGTCATGGAGGGGGTGGAGATGTATTGTCCAGGACGCTCCACAGTACACCAGGGGGCGCCGCACGATTGGCAGCCCCGCCAACAGTCTGTCCGTTTTTTCGTCTTTTTTTAATTTTTAGTGTGTGTTAAAAGTTTGTGTAAATGTTCTCCGGTGGGGGGAGGGGGTGGGGGTCGGGGGGAAACTTTTATTCGGTTTCTTACCATGCTGGACATGCGATTGTTTTCTGGGTCGTATCTCCGGTCGATCTGCAGCCTACCATCGATGGAGCTGGAGGCATCCTCGGACTGACTTTGTGCCCCACCGCGGGACGTGGACGTAACATCGGAGTCGATCTCTTGCCGGGGATCGCTCCAACCGCGGCCTGCGGAGTTTAGCATCGTGAGCTCGCGGTCTCGGGAGAGGCCGGGTCGGGGAGCTCTAACAACACAGAGGCTCAACCAGCCCCGACCCGGGGTCCGATTGCCCGGCGCGGAGAAGCTGACATCCCCTCGATGCAGGAGCTGATCGTCCTGATGCGGAGGGCCCAAGCGCCACCGGCTACGGGAGTCAAGATCGTCCCGTCAACCGAGAGCTTGAGGGCTTGAGAGCAAAGGGAAGAGATTTGAACTTTTTTTCGCCATCCATCACAGTGAGGAATGTGGAGGAGTCACTGTGGTGGATGTTTATGTTAAAATGTGTGTTCTGTGTTCTGTTGCTTTTTATTTGTAAGACTGTATGGCAAATGAAATTCCTCGTATGTTGCAAAACATTCTTGGCTAATAAAGTATTATCGTGATTGTGATTGCGACTTTGAGGATCATCCTCCCCTCTGAGACCACCTCCCATGAATCCAACAAGTGGAGATTCACAGGTACTTGATTCGTTCCGTTGTGTAATGTTACGGGGAGAAGGCAGGAGAATGGGAGTTGAGAGGGAAAGAAGATCGGCCATGATTGAATGGCGGCGTAGACTCGATGGGCTGAATGGCCTAATTCTGCTCCTATGACTTCCCCAGTCTGCCAAATGAAGATCCGCACTGCAGCACAATTCAGAAATGTTAATTGAAACTATACAACACCACCACCGATATAATCTGTTACAAGAGACTGCAAAAGACTGATATGATAAAGGATTAGTGGTAAGAAATATTGCAGAGTATATGAGCACACCAAGCACTAATGCAGCTTTTGTTGCTCGAATGATCTTACTCAGTTTTTAAATTTTTAATTATCTATCCTTTCAATTCCCTTATAATTAGTTCTAACTGATTCAGGATCCCACACTGGGATTAAATGTTGCTTCAAGTCAACAAGGTTTTGTTTCAAAGTATATTGTGTATAATTTTGGTCAATGCTTTTCGGTTTAGAGTTGGGTTCAGTGTTTATTATTAACACATGCACCGAGACACAGCGAATAGGAAGATCCGTAGATGCCGGTTTAACCCGAAGATAGACGCAAAATGCTGGAGTAACAGTGTGACGGGCAACATCTCTGGAGAGAAGGAATGGGTGACGTTTCCGGTCTCGACCATTCCCATTCCTTCACCCATTCCTTCTCTCCAGAGACGCTGCCTGTCCCGCTGAGTTACTCCAGCATTCAAGATTCAAGATTCAAGTGAGTTTATTGTCGTGTGTCCCAGATAGGACTATGAAATTCTTGCTTTGCTTCAGCACAACAGAACATAGTAGACATGAATACAGAACAGATCAGTGTGTCCATATACCATTATATAAATATATGAATAAATAAACTGATAAAGTGCAAATAACAGATAATGGGCTATTAATCAGAGTTTTGTCCGAGCCGAGTTTAATAGCCTGATGGCTGTGGGGAAGTAGCTATTCCTGAACCTGGTTGTTGCAGTCTTCAGGCTCCTGTACCTTCTACCTGAAGGTAGTGGGGAGATGAGTGTGTGGCCAGGATGGTGTGGGTCCTTGATGATACTGCCAGCCTTTTTGAGGCAGCAACTGCGATAAATCCCCTCGATGGAAGGAAGGTCAGAGCCGATGATGGACTGGGCAGTGTTTACTACTTTTTTAAGTCTTTTCCTCTCCAGGGCGCTCAAATTGCCGAACCAAGCCACGATGCAACCGGTCAGCATGCTCTCTACTGTGCACCTGTAGATGTTAGAGAGAGTTCTCCTGTGTCTATCTTCAAATTTAGTTTAGTTTAGTTTAGAGATACAGCATGGAAACAGGCCCTTCGGCCCACCGAGCCCGCGCCGACCAGCGATCCCCGCGCACTTGCACTATCACACACACACACACACACACACACACACACACACACACACACACACACACACACACACACACACACACACACACACACACACACACACACACACACACACACACACACACACACACACACACACACACACACACACACTAGGGACAATTTACAATTCTTACCGAAGCCAATTAATCTACAAACTTTTACATCTTTGGAACGTTACCTCACTTATGCAGGGACCGTCCAGAATCCTGATAAGTAGCTAATTGGAATCTGGTTGGAATACAGGTCCACCATCAGTTTTCGGGCACCCTTGGTTCCAGAGCCTTTCTGGAAAATGTTTTTTCTCACCTCAATCTTAAATGACCTCCCCTTTATTCTTAGTCTTAGAACACACTCAGCCTTCAACACGATAGTCCCCACCAGACTGGCCGGGAAGCTAATGGAATTGGGGCTCAACACCTCCCTGTGTGCCTGGGTCCTGGACTTTCTCACCGCCAGGCCCCAGGTAGTCAAGATGGGAGGGAATACATCGAAGTCCCTCACCCTGAGCACAGGATCGCCCCAGGGTTGCGTCCTCATCCCCCTATTGTACTCCCTGTACACACATGACTGTGTGGCTAGGTTCAGCTACAACTCATTAATTAAGTTTGCTGATGACACTGTGGTGGTGGGCTTGATCTCAGACAACGACGAGAAGGCCTACCGGGAGGAGGTGGCTGATCTAGCACTCTGGTGCCAGGATAACAGCCTCCTCTTGAACATCAAAAAAACGAAGGAGCTGATCATGGACTTTAGGAGGGCACATCATCCGAGGACGTACACTCCATTGAGGATAAATGAGGATCCTGTGGATAGGGTGAACTGTTTTAAATATCTGGGAGTCCACATCTCCGAGGATATGACATGGGCATCACACGCCTCAGCACTTGTGAGTAAGGCAAGGCAGCGCCTTTACCACCTCAGGCAATTGAGGAAATTCAGAATGTCTCCGAGGATCCTCCAGTGCTTCTACGCAGCGGCGGTGGAAAGCATCTTGTCCGGGAACATTACCGTCTGGTTTGGGAATTGCTCTGCCAAGGGCAAGAAGGCTCTGCAGAGATGAGTGCGTTCGGCCGAACACACTATGGGAACTTCACTTGCCCCCCTGCAGGAACTATACATCAGGAGGTGCAACTCCAGAGCCAACAATATCATGAGAGACCCCTTCCACCCCTGCAACGGACTGTTCCAGCTGCTACGGTCAGGCAAACGCCTCCGTTGTCATGCGGTGAGAACGGAGAGGTTGAGAAGGAGTTTCTTCCCAGAGGCCATTCGGACTGTAAACGCCTATCTCACCAGGGACTAACTCTACTGAACGTTTTTCCTTCCATTATTTATTATGTAAAAGAATATGTGTGTTATGATTGTGTTTATAGTTTGTTTGGTTGTTTGGTTGTTTGTCTTTTGCACAAAAGTCCGCGAGCATTGCCACTTTCATTTCACTGCACATCTCGTATGTGTATGTGACAAATAAACTTGACTTGACGACTTGACTTGACAAGACTGAGGTGAGAAAAAACTTTTTCACCCAGAGAGTTGTGAATTTGTGGAATTCCCTGCCACAGAGGGCAGTGGAGGCTAAGTCACTGGATGGATTTAAGAGAGAGTTAGATAGAGCTCTAGGGGCTAGTGGAGTCAAGGGATATGGGGAGAAGGCAGGCACGGGCTATTGATTGGGGACGATCAGCCATGATCACAATGAATGGCGGTGCTGGCTCGAAGGGCCGAATGGCCTCCTCCTGCACCTATTTTCTATGTTTCTATGATTATCCGTTTTGCCAAACCAACAGAGGTCACGGCCTCCGAGAGGAGTCTGATGGTACCAGAACGGTCCGCCTAAGCTGCCAAGGGGCCGAGATACCGGCTGGCAAAGTCAGCCATGGGAACGGATCTGCCGGCTCCGGCAAATTCCACTCGCCGATCGGCCACGGGTCTCGGACTAAAGGAGGTGCCGGACTAGCAGTTGCCGGAAAATGGGTGGTGGTGGACTTGTAGTTGGAATCTGGAACAAAAAAAATGACACAAAGTGCCAGAGTAACTCAGCGGGCCAGGCAGCATCTCTGGAGAACATGGTTAGGTGACTTTCAGGTCGGGACCCTTCTTCAGACAAGGAGCAACAGGGAGAAGATGGCTGGAAGGGAGGTGGGCGTGGGACAAAGCCTGGCAAGTGAAAGGTTGGTACAGGTGAGGGGTTATTGATTAACAGATGGTTGGGCAAGGACCTGAGATGTATAGACAAACTGTGGTGAGATAAGGAGACGTCAAAAGTGAAGCCAGAGGAAGGAATATGGATGGAAGGAGGTGGGGGGAGGGAAAGGGGAAAATGGGTGAACATCCAGGTGATTCACAGGTGAAGAGAGGGGGAGAAGAAAGGAGCATGGAGGGTGATGGTAGGTTGGTTACCGGAAATTGATGAATTGGGTTGTACGCTACCCAAGCAGAATGCGGTAAACATATTCTTAATATAAAAGGACACAGAGTGCTGGAGTGACTCAGAGGGTCAAGGCGGCATCTCTGGAGAACATGGATAGATGACGTTTCAGGTCAATAGACAATAGACAACAGGTGCAGGAGTTGGCCATTCGAACCTTCGAGCCAGCACCACCATTCAATGTGATCATGGCTGATCATCCCCAATCAGTACCCCGTTCCTGCCTTCTCCCCATATCCCCTGACTCCGCTATCTTTATGAGCCCTATCTAGCTCTCTCTTGAAAGTATCCAGAGGTCAGGACCCTTCATGAGTCTGAAGAAGAGTCCCGACCCAAAACCTTACCTCTGCATGTTCCCCAGGGATGCTCTTGACCCGCTGAGTTACTCCAGCGCTTTGTGTTCTTGTGTGTAAACCAGCATCTGCAGTTCCCTCGTAAACATTAATACTTCACAACATTTGTTTAATTTATTCTGTTGCCTGATGCCTTTAAGTTTATCTTAAGCCTTTCAAAAGCCGGAGAGGGGATGTGATTTAAATAACATAGCAGAATCGAGAGTCTCTTAGATAATTCCTTATCTGGAGATCAGTAACATATGAGCAAGTTTTGAAGATTAGGTTTTCCTGCTGCAGGTCATAGGCTCAGATGTTTGATACAGCCACGGTGGATGGTTCCATGTATCTCAGATGCCACACTCTACTCTAGAGATACTGCACTGTATCTTCGCCCCCCCCCCCCCCCCCCCTGAGTCCACGCCAACCAAGCTGCAGGGACAATGTTCCCGATGTTGGGGGAGGCCAGAACCAGGGGTCACAGTTGAAGAATGAGGGGTAGGCCATTTAGGACTGAGATGAGAAAAAACCTTTTTCATTTTGAGAATTCTATGGAATTCTCTGCCACAGAAGGCAGTGGAGGCCAATTCACTGGATGTTTTCAAGAGAGAGTTAGATAGAGCTCTTTGGGCTAAGAGAATCAAGGGATATGGGGAGAAAGCAGGAACGAGGTACTGATTTTGGATGATCAGCCATGATCATATTGAATGGTGGTGCTGGCTCAGAGGGCTGAATGGCCTACTCCTGCACCTAGTTTCTATCTTTCTATGACCAGCGAGCCCCGCACATTAACACTATCCTACACGCATTTGGGACAATTTTTAACATTTATTCTAAACCAATTAACCTACAAACCTGTACGTCTTTGGAGTGCGGGAGGAACCCAAAGATCCCGGAGAAAACCCACGCAGGTCACAGGAGAACGTACAAACTCCGTACAGACAGCACCCGTGGTCGGGATCGAACCTGGGTCTCCGGCGCTGTAAGCACTGTAAGGCAGCAACTCTACCGCTGCGCCACCGTGCCACTGGTACAAAGGAACACTTTATTTGACCAGCAGTTACCGACAGACCTTTCAACTAATTTGCCTGCAGCAAGCAGGCTTTTAGTCCTCTGGAGGCTAGACTCGATTACAGTCCTGTAACAATTCATTTGAGATCTCCCAGCATCCGTGGAGGCTATTTGGCCCATCAAGCCTATCTATAGGGAGAGGTGGAGCAGGCTAAGACTGAGCTATAGGGAGAGGTGGAGCACAAGGGGATGAGGGGGGATCTTATAGAGGTGTATAGAGGACTATGCATGGGGATCACGATGCATTTGTGTTCTTTATGTAGTGGATTGCATGGTGGCGCAGCAGTAGATTTGCCGCCTTACAGCGCCAGAGACCCAAGTTCGATCCTGACGTCGGGCGCTGTCTGTACAGAGTTTGCACGTTCTCCCAGTGACCTGCGTGGGTTTTCTCCGGGTGCTCCGATTTCCGCCCACACTCCAAAGGCGTGCAGGTTTGGGGATTTATTGGCTGCTCGAAATTTGTCCCTGGTTGTGTGGGATAGAATTAGTGCACGGGTGATTGTCGGTTGGCACGGGCCCAGTGGGCTGAAGAACCTGTTTCCACACTGTAATTCTAACCTGACCTAAGCTAAGAATATATAGCATAAATACACAGAGACTTTTACCCAGAATAGGGGAATCAAGAACCAGAGGAAATAGGTTTAAAGTAAGGGGTAGGGGGAGAGATTTAGACAATAGACAATAGACAATAGGTGCAGGAGTAGGCCATTCGGCCCTTCGAGTCAGCACCGCCATTCAATGTGATCATGGCTGATCATACACAATCAGTACCCCGTTCCTGCTTTCTCCCCATATCCCCTGACTCCGCTATGTTTGAGAGCCCTACCTAGCTCTCTCTTGAAAGCATCCAGAGAACCGGCCTCCACCGCCCTGTGAGGCAGAGAATTCCACAAATTCACAACCCCCTGTGTGAAAAAGTGTTTCCTCATCTCCATTCTAAATGCCTTACCCCTTATTCTTAATCTGTGGCCCCTGGTTCTGGACTCCCCCAACATGTTTCCTGCCTCTAGCATGTCCAAACCCTTAATAATCTTATATGTTTCAATAAGATACCCACTCATCCTTCTAAATTCCAGAGTGTACAAGCCCAGCTGCTCCATTCTCTCAGCATATGACAGTCCCGCCATCCCGGGAATTAACCTTGTAAACCTACGCTGCACTCCCTCAATAGCAAGAATGTCCTTCCTCAAATTAGGGGACCAAAACTGCACACAATACTCCAGGTGTGGTCTCACTAGGGCCCTGTACAACTGCAGAAGGACCTCTTTGTTCCCATATGAGCAAATAATGATCAAGGGAGTACTGATTGTGGATGATCAGCCATGATCACATTGAATGAAGGTGCTGGTTCAAAGGGCCGAATGGCCTACTCCTGCACCTATTGTCTATTGTCTATTGTCTATTAAGACGGCTCCAAAGTACCTGCTGTAGGAATCTATGGGCAATAGGGGCAACTTTTTACACAATGGGTGATGGTTACATGGAACGAGCTGCCGGAGGAGGTAGTTGAAGCAGGTATTATCACAAAATTTAGGAAACATTTACTCAGGTATATGAATAGGGTGGTGGTGGTTATTCCTCGAGGTCGAGGATGAGAGTCTACATTGCGTTGCTTACAGAACGAAGACACCTGTGCGTGTGTGTGTGTGTTTAACGTGTACTTGATGTTGCACTCCAAGCCAGCACGGTCCTTCACAAATCAATCAACACATTCCAATGGCAAGGGAACCAAGATGATTGAAGCTGATAGATCTGTTGCAGCCTTCATCCGCCTTCTCAGCCATGATCATATTGAATGGCGGTGCAGGCTCGAAGGGCCGAATGGCCTACTCCTGCACCTATTTTCTATGTTTTCTATGTTTCTGTCGTATGTCTTTTAGACCTGCAGGGTAGATTATGTGGGATATGGGGCGAAACGCAGGCAGGTGGGACCAGTGTAGATGGGACACGTTGGTCGGTGTGGGCAAGTGGGCTGAAGGGCCTGTTTCCACGTTGCAAGTCTCCATGACTGTATGAGTGAAATGTGAAGCTAGAGGATAGGATATTGATGGAAGGGAACAGAGTGGTGGGGGGGGGGGAGAAGAAAACAAAATTGCCTTTCAAGAGGCACGGTATAAATGTAATGGATAGGAAGTATGCCTTGTTGTCATCTTACCCCTAGCTAACCATGATCTACTCTACATTTTCCTTGACCTTCCACCCCTTTGATCTACTGTTTCACATCTTACCCTTCCATATCTCCACGTCTCCCGCTGCCCTGACTCTCAGTCTGAAGAAATGTTCTCAACTCGAAACACCACCCATTCCTTCTCTCCAGAGATGCTGCCTGGCTCGCTGAGTTACTCCAGCGTTTTGTGTCACTCTTCCGTCTAAATAGACAATAGACAATAGGTGCAGGAGTAGGCCATTCGGCCCTTCGAGCCAGCACCGCCATTCAATGTGATCATGGCTGATCATCCCCAATCAGTACCCCGTTCCTGCCTTCTCCCCATATCCCCTGACACCGCTTCCTTTAAGAGCTCTATCTAACTGTCTCTTGAAAGCATCCAGAGGCCTCCACTGCCCTCTGAGGCAAAGAATTCCATGGATTCACAACTCTCTGGGTGAAAATGTTTTTCCTCATCTCCGTTCTAAATGGCCTACCCCTTATTCTTAAACTGTGGCTCTTGGTTCTGAACTCCCCCAACATCGGGATCCTGCCTCTAGCTAGATCCTGCCTCTAGCGTGCCCAATCCCTTAATAAACTTATATGTTTCGATAAGATACCCTCTCATCCTTCTAAATGTAAACTCTTAAGGTTCAAGGTGAAGGAGAAAAGATTTAATGGGAATTTGAGGGGCAACTTTTTCACACAAAGGGTGGTGGGTGCATGGAACAAGCTGCCAGAGGAGGTAGTTGAGGCTGGGACTATCCCAACGTTTAAGAAACAGTTAGACAGGTACACGGATAGGACAGGTTTGGAGGGATATGGACCAAACGCAGGCAGGTGGGACTAGTGTTGCTGGGACATGTTGGCCGGTGTGGGCAAGTTGGGCCGAAGGGCCTGTTTCCACACTGTATCACTCTATGCCTATATATGTAACTCTGCAATGAATTGAAAGAGAAAAGGTTATTGTAACTTTGCTTTCTCTCTGCCTATCGTACAGTTTTCTGGTGTGTAAACATCGATTATACACTGTATGTTTTTCACTCCTGGTCGATATTTAATTTCCCATCACCCTGAACAGTAAAAGATGATTCTTTATTGCAAGTGCAGCTTCAAGGGTACAAAAACTTCAATTGTCTGTCATTAAAGGAGGAAAGTGGTTTTTAAATATTTTAAGGAACAGGGCAGATTAATAACCAGTTTGACAAATAAGCAAAGGGATATACTTTGAGGGGTTGTAAATCACCAGCCTATTTCTCATTGAACGCACGATAATGATTGTGTGAAATGAAGCTGCCTCCTTTGTCGGGGAAACTGGTGCTAGGCTGTAAGAAACCAATGAAACTGGCTTGGATCAATGTGAACGGCAGATATCACAGCTTCCAAACAGCGGAAAAGACATTTCCAAAGGCAACCAAAGTTCCAGTGGCAAGCCAAGGCTTCAGAGACTGAGTGGGGGGGAAAGATCAGAGTTTCATAGCCTCAAGAAGCTGTTAGAATTTCATTGTCCTCTCTGGGACACGACAATAAAACTCTCTCGACTCTTGAACCTGTAACAAAACAGCACAAGAACAGGCCACTCTCAAGTCCGAAGTCTCGACCCGAAAGGTCACCCATTCCTTCTCTCCAGAGATGCTGCCCATCCCGCTGAGTTACTCCGGCATTTTAGAAACATAGAAACATAGAAATTAGGTGCAGGAGTAGGCCATTCGGCCCTTCGAGCCAGCACCGCCATTCAATATGATCATGGCTGATCATCCAACTCAGTATCCCGTACCTGCCTTCTCTCAATACCCTCTGATCCCCTTAGCCACAAGGACTCGCTAATGGCAGGTAAGCACGGGAAGACTCGTGAAGATTTTTTGTGTCTATCCTCGGTGTAAACCAGCGTCTGCAGTTCCTTCCAACAGGCCCTTCGGCCCGTAATATCTGTGCTAAGACCATCTCTTATCAGCCTGCACATAATCAGTATCCCTCCATCCTTCTCTGCATATCCACTTGCTTATCCAGAAGTGCCACTCAGTTTAGTTTAGTTAGGTTTCAATTAGAGATACAGCGTGGAAACAGGCCCTTCGGCCCATCGAGTCCATGCCGACCAGCGATCCCTGCACACTAACACGATCCTACACACACTAGGGACAATTTACAAGTTTTTCCCAATTAACCTACAAACCTATATGTCTTTTATTTAAATCAAAAATACTTATTCAAATATTAAAAGATTATATACAATATAATAAAACAAACCAGAACCCACCACCATAATACAAGACACACAAATATACTAAATGAACCACTATACAACTATGTTACAATCCTTGTCAAGGATGCATTCCACCCCCCGCGGTGCCCAGCGGTCCCGGAAATCCCCCGTGGTGCCCGTGGACAGCGCGTAATCCCTCTCTAACACCACCCGGGCACGGACGTAACCCCAGAAACGGGGCACGCAGCCGGCTCGGGCAGAGCCCCCTTCCACCTGGCGCCGAGACTGGCGGATGGCCAGCTTGGCCGGGCCCAGGCGAACCTATATGTCTTAGGGGTGTGGGGGAAAACCAGAACTCCCGGAGACAACCCACGCAGTCACGGGATGAAGGTACAACCTGATGCAACGCAGTAACGCAAGGCACAAATATCTCGTGATGACGAATAAGCAAGTGCATCTCAACTTGTAGGAAGGAGCTGCAGACGCTAGTTTATGTCGAAGATAGACACAAAGTGCTGGAGTAACTCAGCGGGTCAGGCAGCATCACTGGAGAACCAAGCCAAAACATCACCTGTCCGTTCCCTCCGCAGATGCTGCCTGACCACTGAGATCTTCCAGCACAAAATTCCTGCATCCGCAGTTCTTTACATCTCTGTCTTAATCTCACAATTAGCCACACAACTAATAGCCCTGTCCCACGGTACGAGTTCATTCCAAGAGCTCTCCCGAGTTTAAAAAAAAAAATCAAACTCATGGTAAGCACGGAGAATGAACGTAGCGGGTACGTCGGAGCTCGGGGACGTCTCTTAGCGGCTCGTAACGCTAACGGCAGGTACTCGGGAAGACTCGCTAATGGCAGGTAAGCACGGGAAGACTCGTGAAGATTTTTCAACATTCAACAAAGATTTTTCCACTAGAGCCCCGAGTACCGACGAGTGGCCATTACCGTAAATCTCCGCGTTCGAATCAGGGCAAACTCGGGAGAGCTCTTGGAATGAACTTGTACTGTGGGACAGGGTATAAGATGAGGAAAAACGTTTTCACCCAGAGAGTTGTGAATTTGTGGGATTCTCCACCTCAGAGGGCAGTGGAGGCCAATTCACTGGATGCATTCAAAGGAGGGTTAGATAGAGCTCTTAGGACTAGCGGAATCAAAGGGTATGGGGGGAAGGCAGGAACCAGGTACTGATTGGGGATGATCAACCATGATAACATTGAATGGCGGTGCTGGCTCGAAAGGCCGAATGGCCTACTCCTGAACCTCTGAAGAAGGGTTTCAGCCCGAAACGTTGCCTATTTCCTTCGCTCCATGCAAAGAGTTGAACAATCTCCACTATAGGAAATAGGCAACGTTTCGGGCCAAAACCCTTCCGGGTTTCAGCCCGAAACGTTGCCTATTTCCTTCACTCCATAGATGCTGCTGCACCCACT
Source organism: Amblyraja radiata (assembly GCF_010909765.2). Lineage (NCBI taxonomy): Eukaryota > Metazoa > Chordata > Chondrichthyes > Rajiformes > Rajidae > Amblyraja > Amblyraja radiata. Next base: position 103,461,878 of record NC_045961.1, read on the forward strand.
GAGTTTCTCCAGCATTTTTGTCTACCTTCGATTTTCCAGCATCTGCAGTTCCTTCTTCAACTACTCCTGCACCTATTGTTTATGTATCTATTTAGAACATGCTTTGTTTTCCTCACATGGTGGGATCGGCGTACTAAAGACTGTTTGCACAAAGATATTAATCGTTGGGCTAGGAAGAATTGTTTGTTCGGTACGTAGAATGGTCCCAGGATATGAATACATGCCCTCAAAAGGATCTTAGAAATAAAGCGGACTGGAATGAATCTGACCGGCTGCAACTGTGCAACAATGCACACATCTAAATAATATCCTAGTTGCTCTTATTTCACTTACAATATTAGCTTGATAAACAGACTCAAAACGATACCATGGCAGTACAGTGGCGCAGCGGTAGAGTTGCTGCCTCACAGCGCCGGTGACCCAGGTTCGATCCTGACTACGGTGCTGTCTGTACGGAGTTTGTACGTTCCACCTGTGACCATGTGGGTTTTCTCCGGGTGCTCCGGTTTCCTCCCACACTCCAAAGACGTGCGGGTTTGTAGGTTAATTGGCTTATGTAAATTGTTAAAAATCGTCCTGAGCGTGTGTAGGATAGTACGGGATGATCGCTGGTCGGCGCAGACTTGGTGGGCCAAACGGCCTGTGTCCGCGCTGTATCTCTTAAATGAATTAAACTGACTTGAAATGATATAAATTGAGGTAGAAAAGGCTGAGAGAAGACACAGGATATGCAGATGCTGGAACCTTGAGCAAAACACAAAGTGCTGGAAGAACTCAGCAGGTCAGGCAGCATCTGTGGAAGGAATGGACGGATGATGTGAAAAGTGTTTTTGTTGCATGCTATCCAGTCAGTGAAAACATCATACATGATGTTGGGGGAGTCCAGAACCAGGGGCCACAGTTTAAGAATAAAGGGTAGACCACTTAGAATGGAGATGAGGAAAAACGTTTTCACCCAGAGAGTTGTGAATCTGTGGAATTCTCTGCCTCAGAAGGCAGAGAAGTGGAGGCCAATTCTCTGGATGCTTTCAAGAGAGAGCCAGATAGGGCTCTTAAAGATAGCGGAGTCAGGGGATACGGGGAGGGCAGGAACGGGGTACTGATTGGGGATGATCAGCCATGATCACAGTGAATGTTGGTGCTGGCTCAAAGGGCCGAATGGCCTACTCCCGCACCTATTGTCTATTGTCTATGATTACAATCAAGCCGTCTACACTGTACAGATAAAGGATAAATTTTTAGTGCAAGATAAAGTTCAATAAAGTGCAATTAAAGATAGTCCGAGTGTCTCCAATGTGGTAGATAGTAGCTCAGGACTGCTCTCTAGTTGGTGATAGGATGGTTCGGTTGCCTGATAACAGCTGGTAATATCACAAAAATTATTAGTGGGAATATCAGAAAGTTTGATTATTTTTTATTATTTATGAGCAAATATAAATTTCTGAAATTAATTTTTTTTTAAATCTAATAACACAGTGCTCTGCGCTAAATAGTTTCCAGGGATAATGAAAGATGGTCAAACCTCATCCCTATTTTTAGTTTAGTTTAGAGATACAGTGTGAAAGCAGGCCCTTCGACCCATCGAGGTCCGTACTGACCAGCGATCCCCGCATTTTAATGCTGTCCCACACACTAGGGACAATTTACATTATACCAAGCCAATTAACCTACAAACCTGTACGTCCTTGGAGTGTGTTTTTTTAGTCAGAAGAAGGTGAATCTGTGGAATGCATTGCCATAGAAGGCTGTGGAGGCCAAGTCACAGAGTGATACAGTGTGGAAACAGGCCCTTCGGCCCAACCTGACCATACCAGCCAACATGTCCCAGCTACACTAGTCCCACCTGCCACCATTTTGGTCCATATCCCTCCAAATCCGTTCTATCCATGTACCTGTTTAACTGCTTCATAAACGTTGGGATAGTCCCTGCCTCAACCACCTCCTCCGGCAGCTCGTTCCATACACCCACCGCCCTTTGTGTGGAAAAAAATGTTTTCAGCGAAAATTGATATTTTAAAGGCGGGGATAGATAGATTCTTGATTGGTGCGGGTGTCAGGGGTTATGGGGAGAATGTGGTAGAGAGGGAGAGATAGATCAGCCATGATTGAATGGCAGAGTGGACTTGATGGGTCGAATGACCTAATTCTGCTCCTGTCACTTATTAACATGAAATAATAGACAATAGGTGCAGGAGTAGGCCCGATGGGAGAGGGGAGAAGAGGGAGTCGCCGGGGTGCGACTCGTCCTCAATCACGCTGCTGGCCTTGCCGAGGCAGCGTGACGTGTTTCTCTTCTGCATATCTCTCATTTCCCTGTCCCCCCTCTGTAGGCTTGCCAACTTTCTCACTCCCAAATAAGGGACAAAAGATAAAAAATACGGGACAAATTCCCGACGGCAATTCGTTGACCGACTGGGCCGTGTCTGGGTGAATGATGAGTTGGCCCCGGGTGCTGGACTGTACACAAAGCCCAGCCGGCGGGCCAGCTGTGGAGTTTTGGCCCGGGCCACGCGCAAAGTCCGGCGCCCCGTCCAACTCATGAACCGATGATCGGTCGTGAGAAGGAGGGGTGGTGGTGGTGTCGGCGGTAAGCGAAGGTCCGAAGGTCGGACAGCTGGCCGGGCTGCCGACCGATGGGGCCACGAGCGAGGCGCTGCTGCTGCTGCTGCTGCTGCTGCACTCCATGGGCTGCACTACGTCGGGACGGGTGAGGCGGGGCCGGACGTGGCGCTCAGACCCGACTGTCCCCTCGACCCGAGTAGTAGCGGTCAAATACGGGACAAGGGCGGTCCCGTACGGGACAAACCAATTTAGCCCAATATACGGGATGTCCCGGCTAATACGGGACAGTTGGCAACACTATCCCTCCGACTCAGTCTTGTCCTCGGGAATAATGTTACGATATGATAGGACTTGATTTATCCCAGGGGGGAGATTGATCTGCCAAGAGTCATCAACAAACTCGAATATATATGAAATCCCACACCGCCAGGTTCAGTCTGAAGAAGGATCCCGACATGAAACGTCACCCATTCCTTCTCCCCAGAGATGCTGCCTGATCCGCAGGAAGCGAGCGGGCAAGATCATCTCTGACCCCACTCACCCTGGCCACAAACTCTTTGAATCACTTCCCTCTGGAAGGCGACTCCGGACTGTCAAAGCTGCCACAGCCAGACGTAAAAACAGTTTTTATCCACGAGTAGTTGCTCTACTCAACAGCCAGAAATCTGTAGCCTCCCTTAGATCTGGTATTTTGTCTGGGTCTGGGTGTCTGGGTCGTTCCGTGTGATGGTCTCGGATGCATCACACTCACAACTGTTAAGACTGGTTTATTTTTACAAATTCAAGATTCATTTGATTACTCAAATTCAAATTCCCATCTAGGGTGGTGGGAATTGTGCCTGAGTCTATGGTCTAGACCAGTTTCATAACCTAGCCACTGCACCGTCACTCATGCTAACGAGCAGTCTAACGTTAGACAGAAAGACTTTGATCTTCCCACACAAGATGATATTTCTTCTGATCTAATTCCTGGATTACTTTAAATATAGAATAGAATAGAATGCAATTTATTGTCATTCAAACCTAGGTTTGAACGAAATATCATTTCTACAGTTTTGTTACATTACAAAACAATCCAAGACCCACACTTAACACAGTTTACATAAACATCCATCACAGTGAGTCTCCAACATCTCCTCACTGTGATGGAAGGCAAAGTCTTTATCTCTTCCCTTTGTTCCTTCTCCCGTGGTCCAGCAGTCCAACTGCAGTGTCGAGGCGAGCTGGGGCTCCGATGTTAAAGCCCCCGGCGGGCGATGGTAAGTCCTGAGGCCGTTTAAGCCACGCCGGGCGATGTTAGGCCCCGGCTCCATGTCCTTAATCCCGCGGTTCCAGCGGGAGAAGTCGCCGTTGCGGAACTCGGAAAAGCGGTCTCCCACCAGGGACCTGCGAGCTCCCGATGTTCCCGTCCACCGGGTCTGCGGCCGGTGCCTCCGAACTCCAAAAGTCGGGTCGCAGCCGCACGCCACCACAGCTCTTCCCGCTCCGAAGTTGGCCAGCTCCGCGATGTCAGCTCCGCAGGCTCTGCAACTGGATCCCTCAGGTTAGTCCCGGCCGGAGGTCGCCGCCGGCTCCACGATGTTAGGCCCAACGACATCCGAGACCCGACAGGGAATAGTCGGGTCCCCGCACAGGGAAGAGATTTTAAACGGTTTCCCCCACCACCCCCCACATATACACAGCTAAAAAAAATAATAAAAACTAACTCAAGACATACATTTAACAAGACAAAAATAAAACAAGACAGACGACTGTAGTCGAGCCGCTGTCGTTAGGCGCCGCCACTGTACCAATATTTTACTCCTCCCATGTCTTGTTTTGGGTAGGATGGGCCAGATTTCAACAAGACCTCCTGAAGGCGAGACATTAGTATTCGCCCCTGCTGGACTGCGGGCATGGCAAACGCAGGCAGGCAGATTTATTCAATTTGATGAGGTCCCACAGAGAGAGAAAGGCAGCGCTGGGTAAATATTTAATGCCCAGGAATACGAAGCACATTGGAAGCAAAATGTACAGATTATAAAAAACAAGGAGACGCTGTTCCCTTTAAAGTGATCAAATTAACCTATATGTGTGGCTGTGTCTGTCTCTGTACACAGGTATGTATTTGTTTGTGTGTGTGTGTCTCTGTGTCTGTGTGTGTGTGTATCTGTGTCTGCATGTGTGTGTGTGTGAGTGTGTGTGAATGTGTGTCTCTGTGTGTGTGTGTGTGTGTGAGAATGTGTGGCTGTGTGTATGTACGCGTGCGTGAGTGTATCTGTGTTTGCATGTGTGCGCGCCTGTGTGTTGCGTCTATGTGAATGTTTGTGTATATCGGCGTCTGCGTGTGTATGTGTGTTTGTGTGTCTATGTGAGTGTATGGTTGTGTGTGTGTGAGTGTGAATGTGTGTGTCTCTATTTGTGTGTATGTGTGTGTTTGTGTGTGTGTGTGTCTCTAATAGGGGACATGACTTGAGAATTAAGGGACAGAAGTTTAGGGGTAACATGAGGGGGAACTTCTTTACTCAGAGAGTGGTGGCTGTGTGAAATGAGCTTCCAGTGAAGGTGGTGGAGGCTGGTTCGTTTTTATCATTTAAAAATAAATTGGATAGTTATATGGACGGGAAAGGAATGGAGGGCTATGGTGTGAGCGCAGGTATATGGGACTAGGGGAGAATACGTGTTCGGCACGGACTAGAAGGGTCAAGATGGCCTGTTTCCGTGCTGTAATTGTTATATGGTTATATGGTTATAATAGAATGCCTTTTATTGTCATTCAAACAGCTTGGATTGAACAAAATTGCATTTTCTACACTTAACAATTACAAAAAAAACCCAAGACACACACTTAACACAGTTTACACAAACATCCATCACAGTGGATCTCCAACACCTCCTCACTGATGGAAGGCAAAAGTATTATCTATTCCCTTGTTCTTCTCCCACGATCCAGCAGTCCAACTGCAGCGTTGAGACGACTGGGGCTCCCGATGTTAAAGCCCCCGGCGGGCGATGGTAAGTCCTGTAGCCATTTAACCCGCACCGGGCGATGTTAGGCCCCGGCTCTGTGTACTTTAAACCCCGCGATTCCAGCGGGAGAAGTTGCCGTTGCGGGAGCTCCGAAAAGCGGTCTCCCACCATGGACCTGCGAGCACCCGATGCTCCTGTCCACCGGGCCTGCGGCTGAAGCCTCCGATGCTCCGAAGTCAGGTCGCAGTCGCGCGCCACCACAGCTCCTCCCGCTCCGAAGTCGGCCAGCTCCGCGATGGCGAGTCCACAGGCTCCGCGACTGGAGCCCTCAGGTTGGTTCCGGTTAGAGGCCGCTGCCAGCTCCACGATGTTAGGCCCAACGACATCGGAGACCCGACAGGGAAAAGTCAGGTCCCCGTACAGGGAAGGGATTAAACGGTTGTCCCAACCACCCCCCCACCTCCCACATATACATAGCTAAAAATTAATAAAAATTAGAATCAAATCGTGTGTGTGTGAGTGTATGTGTGTGTTTGTGTGAGTGAGTCTGTGTGTGTGAGTCTGTGTATGTGTGTGTGTTTGCGTGAGTGAATGTGTGTGTATGTGTGTGAGTGTATGAGTGTGATTGTGTGTGTGTGCGGGTGTGTGTGAGTGTGTGTGTGAGTGCGTGTGTGCGTGTGTGTGTGTGTGTGTGTGCGAGTGTGTGTGTGTGTGTGTGCGTGTGCGTGTGCGTGTGCGTGTGTGTGTGTGTGTGTGTGTGTGTGTGTGTGTGTGTGCGTGTGTGCGTGTGTGCGTGTGTGTGTGTGTGTGTGTGTGTGTTTGTGTGAGTGAGTCTGTGTGTGTGAGTCTGTGTGTGTGTGTGTGTTTGCGTGAGTGAATGTGTATGTGTGTGAGTTTATGAGTGTGACTGTGTGTCTGTGTGCGGGTGTGTGTGTGTGTGTACGTGTGTGTGCGTGTGTGCGTGTGTGTGTGTGTATGTGTGTGTGTGTGTGTGTGTGTGTGTGTGTGTGTGTGTGTGTGTGTGTGTGTTTGTGTGAGTGAGTCTGTGTGTGTGTGTGTGTTTGCGTGAGTGAATGTGTATGTGTGTGAGTGTATGAGTGTGACTGTGTGTTCGTGTGAGTGTGTGTGTGTGTGTGTGTGTGTGTGTGTGTGTGTGTGTGTGTGTGTGTGTGTGTGTGTGTGTGTGTGTGTGTGAGTGTATGAGTGTGACTGTGTGTGTGTGTGTGTGTGTGTGTGTGTGTGTGTGTGTGTGTGTGTGTGTGTGTGTGTGTGTGTGTGTGTGTGTGTGTGTGTGTGTGTGTGGGTGTGTGTGTGTGTGTGTCCATGGTGGGGGTGATGCATGGCGATATGACAACAGGTTAACAAAGTCTTTTTCAAAAGGAAGTATCTTTAAGGAGCAGGAATGCAGGGAATAAATCCTCGCGTGGCGTTCTGTGCTCCACTGTGCATCTGTAAACTAAACTAGTTTGTTTGTATCTCCAAACTAAACGAAAGTAAACTTGCCGATGTTGGGATGATGCAACAGGGTCAGTCTAAGAGGCTGGAGTCAGTGTAACACAGGCAGCCCTGAGGACTACATGGATAGCAGAGTGCAGAGGTTAAGAAGAGATTTCAACACAAGAGATGTGAATGTTGAAATCAAGGATTGGGGTCAAGAGCAGACACCACATAGGGCATGTTGGGTTCATGAATAAAGTCATGCAGCCGGTAGCAAGGATGTACGGTGTTCAGAGTGTAGTCTGCGCTGTCGAAGGGACCTTGAGACCATAGAATCAGTTGCCCAAGTCATATTATGTCTGGTGATGCTTTGTGCAGAAGATGTCAGCAGCTTTGGCATGTCTGTTTGCTTGTCTGTCTCACATGTGTCCAGGGTTACAATGCAATCCAGTCAAGTGATAGATTGTCAGGAAACACAAATTACTGCAACTGCTCTCCCCGTATAATCAACGCCAGAGAACCAGCTGTGAATAATAGTGCCCCTTGGACACAAGAAGCTGGAGTAACTCAGCGGGACAGGCGGCATCTGGAGTTTAGAAGGATGAGGGGGTATCTTATAGAAACATATAACATTATAAAAATGCCGGACAAGCTAGATGCAGGAAAAATGGTCCAAATGTTGGGCGAGTCCAGAACCAGGGGCCACTGTCTTAGAATAAAGGGGAGGCCATTTAAAACTGAGGTGAGAAAAAACTTTTTCACCTAGAGAGTGAATTTGTGGAATTCCCTGCCACAGAGGGCAGTGGAGGCCAAATCACCGGATGGATTTAAGAGAGAGTTAGATAGAGTTCTAGGGGCTAGTGGAGTCAGGGGATACGGGGAGAAGGCAGGCACGGGTTATTGATTGGGGACGATCAGCCATGATCACAATGAATGGCGGTGCTGGCTCAAAGGGCCGAATGGCCTCCTCCTGCACCTATTTTCTATGTTTCTATGTTTCTATCTCTGGAGAGAAGGAATGGGTGACGTTTCAGGTCGCGACCCTTCTTCAGACTAAGAGCCACAGGAAAGAGGAAACTAGAATTATAGACGGTGATGTAGAGAGATAAAGAACAATGAATGAAAAATGTTGAATGCAAAGAAGGAACAGCAATAAAGTAACAGGCCATTGTTAGCTGTTTGTAGGGTGAAAATGAAAAGCTGTCACGACTTGTGTAGGTGAGGGATAGAGAGAGGGGGAATGCCGGGGCTTCCATGAAGTCAGGGAAATCAATCTTCATACCACTGGGCTGTAAGTTGCCCTAGTGAAATATTGAAATGCTGTTCCACCAATTTGCGTTGGAGTGTCCAAAGAGCCAACTAAGAATCTTGTGTGAGTGTATTGTTTTTCCGTTGACTGGCTAGGACACAACAAAAGCTTTTCACTCGGTACACGTGACAATAAACTAAACTGATTCCCCCAAAAGAGAGAATTCTGGAGACGCAAACAAACTGCAGATGCTGGTTCACAAAAACAAAAAGACACAGAGTGCTGGAGTAACTCAGTGGGTCAGGCAGCATCTCTGGAGAACATGGATAGGTGGCGTTTCACAGAGTGCTGGAGTAACTCAGTGGGTCAGGCAGCATCTGTGGAGAACGTGGATAGGTGACGTTTCGGGTAGGGACCCTTCTTCAAGAGTCAAGAGTGTTTTATTGTCATATGTCCCAGATAGAACGATGACATTCTTAAGGGCCTGTCCCACTTCCACGACCTAATTCACGACCTTTTTTACTCGTGGACATTTTTCATCAGGCTAGAAAAACGCCCCGACCTACTTGATGCCACGAGTAACTACGACTAGCATCACGACCTGCTACGACCTACCTCCGACTTCCTACGACCTCCTACGATCTCATGGCGACCATGCTGCGAGTATGAGTCAAGGGCAAACTCGGCAGAATTTGGTCGTGAAAGTGGGGCAGGCCCTTTACTTACAGCAGCACAACAGAATATATAAATATACCACTGTGGTTGTGGAGGCCAAGTCATTGGGTACATCCAAGGCGGAGATTGACGGATTCTTGATTAGTACGGGTGTCAGGGGTTATGGGGGGAAGGCAGGAGAATGGGGCTGAGAGGGGAAAGTAGCTCAGCCACGATTGAATGGCGGTGTAGGCTAGATGAGCCGAATGGCCTAATTCTGCTCCGAAGACAAATGAACATGAAATCATACCATCCAAACCTTCAAATTTACACAGGGGTACAACAGGGCGGGCAAACGAGAAAAGAATCAGAACGGTCACAGTGACGCAGCGGTAGAGTTGCTGCCTCACAGCGCCGGAGACCCCGGTTCCATCCCGACTACGGGCGCTGTCTGTACGGAGCTTGTTCGTTCTCCCCGTGACCCGCGTGGATTTTCTCCGAGATCTTCGGTTTCCTCCCACACTCCAAAGGCGTACAGGTTTGTAGGTTAATTGGCTTGGTAAAAGTAAAAATTGTCCCTGGTGGGTGTAGGATGTGCGGGGATCGCTGGTCGGCACGGACCCGGTGGGTCGAAGGGCCTGTTTCAGCGCTGTATCTCTAAACTAAACTAAACCAAAGATTGCAGATTGTAGTGTTTGAGCTACGGAGAAAGCTCAGGTAACAATGGGCCCTAACGAGGCACATCAGGAGATCAGGAATGCATCCTTAGCGCATGAAAGGCCCGTCCAGTAGTCTGGTAACTGCGGGGAAGAAGAATCTGGTGGTGCGGGCTTTCAAGCTTCTCTATCTTCTGCCCGACGGGAGAGGGGAGAAGAGAGAATGACCTTGGGTGTGAATAGCCCATGATTATGTTGGCTGCTTTTATGAGGATGGATAGTTTGGTGAACAATTTTTAAACTTTAAAGGTAGACAAAAATGCTGGAGAAACTCAGCGGGTGAGGCAGCATCTCCAGAAGTTTCGGGTTTACCTCACACAACTGTACAGGCTGTATGGGCATGACAGGTCACCCGCGACATGTTGCCAGGGGTCGCCAGTATGGTCGTGAGAGGTCCCCAAAGAGTCGTAGCGTCTTTCTGATCGCCGCTGAATTTTCAACATGTTGAAAATTTCGGCGACCTGTCACGGGTGCCGGCAGTCGCCTGTGAAGGTCTCGTAAGTGGGACAGGCCCTTAACTCAGCGGGACAGGCAGCATCCCTGGAGAAAAGGAATAGGTGATGTTTCGTTATCGAGACCCGTCTTCAGACTGAGAGTCGGGGGGAAAGGGAAACAAGCGATAGAGACGGTGATGTCGAGAACTACCTGAGACTCAATGAGACAGCAATACCTTATGGTCTTGGCCAGCTTGCTTTACCAAGATGCCCATCCGAATATGATGGTCTCTACACTGCATCAGAAGAAGTTAGTACGGCACGCTGGTGCAGCAGTAGTCGCTGCCTCATAGCACCAGAGACCAGGGTTCGATCCTGACTACGGCTGCTGTGTATACGGAGTTTGCACGTTCTCCTTGACACCTGCGTGGGTTTTCTCCAAGATCTCCGGTTTGCTCCCACACTCCAATGACGTACAGGTTTGTAGGTTAATTGGCTTCTGTAAATTGTAAATTGTCCCTAGTGTGTGTAGGATTGTGTTAGTGTCCGGGACGATCGCTGGTCGGCACGAACTCGGTGGACTGAATGCTGTTTGCATTCTGTATTTCTAAACTAAATTAAACTAAATCTTTCCTTTTCACCTCTGGTTCTCGATTCCCCTATCCTGGGTAAAAGACTCCCCTCATAACTTTCATAAGATCATAAGTGATAAGAGCAGAATTAGGCCATTCGGCCCATCAAGTCTACTCCGCCATTCAATCATGGCCGATCTATCTCTCCCTCCTAACCCCATTCTCCTGGCTTCTCCCCATAACTTCCGACACCCGTACTAATCAAGAATCTATAGAAGGGTCTCGACCCGAAACGAGGCCTATTCCTTTGCTCCATAAATGCTGCCTCACCCGCTGAGTTTCGCCAGCTTTTTTGTCTACCTAAGAATCTATCTGCACTATCTCTGCCTTATAAATATCCACTGTTGGCCTCCACAGCCTTCTGTGGCAAAAAATCCACAGATTCACCACCCTTTTATATACCTCTATAGGTTTATAAGTGCTAGGAGCAGAATTAGACCATTCGGCCCATCAAGTCCACTCTGCCATTCAATCATGGCTGATCTATCTCTCCCTCTCAACCCCATTCTCCCCATAACCCCTGACACCCACACTAATCAAGAATCTATCTATCCCCGCCTTTAAAATATCCATTTTCCCTGCAAACTTTTTTTTCCACACAAAGGGTGGTGGGTGTATGGAACGAGCTGCCAGAGGAGGTAGTTGAGGCTGCGACTATCCCAACATTTATGAAGCAGTTAGACAGGTACATGGATACAATGGGTTTGGAGGGATATGGACCAAAATGCTGGCAGGTGGGACTAGTGTAGCTGGGACATCTATAAGTTTATAAGTGCTAGGAGCAGAATTAGGCCATTCGGCCCATCAAGTTTACTCCGCCATTCAATCGTTGCTGATCTATCTCTCCCTCTCAACCCCAGCCTCCTGCCTTCTCCCCATAACCCCTGACACCCGTACTAATCAAGAATCTGTGCCTTAAAAATATCCATCAGCTTGTCCCCACATTCTCAGGCGTTGTGAGGAATACGGTCTAAACCTGCCCAACCTCTCCCTGTAGTAGCTCAGGTGCGGGGGGTGGGTGGGGGGGTGGGCCGGTGTTTTCTACAGCGTATAACTAACTCTGTGATCCCACAGCCCCGTTTGGATGTAGAGGGACTGTCAGTCGCTTCAACGATTGCGGCGCGCTCTTGAATAATGGCGGCCGCTGGTGATGGCAAATGAGGAGGTTGTGATGTTGTGCGCGACAAGGTCGTTTATCTTCACGGCCCAGCGTTCGGCTAGTCAGTTAACGAGGAGACTCCTTCAGCATCCAGAAACGCAGCTACACACATTCCCCTCACTTCATTATCACTCCCTGGGTGTGTTCTTACCCGCGCATTGACTAATTTATTGAGCAGCTGCAATATCGCCCCAGCAGTCAATATAAAACACTGTTTGATTAAGCAGGCCCTATTCAAATGGAGCTCGTACATCAAGCTCGCGGCTTGGTTTCGGCTGCCGAGGAAGTATTCTTCAAAGACCGACTGCTCCCATTTGAAAGAGAAATGATACTCTGGGTCTGTGAAACATCGCTTGCTTAAAACGGCCATACTTGATATCCCTATGGCATGAGATAATAGACAATAGACAATAGGTGCAGGAGTAGGCCATTCGGCCCTTCCAGCCAGCACCGCCATTCAATGTGATCATGGCTGATCATCCCCAATCAGTAACCCGTTCCTGCCTTCTCCCCATATCCCCTGACTCCGCTATCTTTAAGAGCCCTATCTAGCTATCTCTTGAAAGTATCCAGAGAACCAGCCTCCACCGCCCTCCAAGGCAGAGAATTACACACTCACAACTGTGTGAAAAAGTGTTTCCTCGTCTCCGTTCTAAATGGCTTACCCCTTATTCTTAAACTGTGGCCCCTGGTTCTGGACTCCCCCAACATCAGGAATATGTTTCCTGCCTCTAGCGTGTCCAAACCCTTAATAATCTTATATGTTTCTGAAAAGCTGCTATAGATTCACTTCTAGGCTAAGACGGCATTGGTGCAATAGCTTATATATATTTTAGGCTAATATGCAATTTTTTAATGTATCTTTGTAATTCTTTGTACTGTTTGATGTGTTATATGGACCTGTGTCTGAAATAAAGCTTTAATAATAATAAGATGTCCTCTCATCCTTCTAAACTCCAGAGTGTACAAGCCCAGCTGCTCCATTCTCTCAGCATATGACAGTCCCGCCATCCCGGGAATTAACCTTGTGAACCTACGCTGCACTCCCTCAATAGCAAGAATGTCCTTCCTCAAATTAGGGGACCCAAACTGCAGACAATACTCCAGGTGTGGTCTCACTAGGGCCCTGTACAACTACAGAAGGACCTATTTGCTCCTCTACTCAACTCCTCTTGTTATGAAGGCCAACAGGCCATGATGAAGCAACAGCAGAGGTGGAGAGGTGAAGCAGCTGCTCATACATAGGTTCCTCAGTCCGTAACTGATAGGAGCAGAATTAGGCCATTCGGCCCATTGAGTCTGCTCAGTTTCAGTTCAGTTTATCGCCAGGTGCGACGAGGTGCGGTGAAAAGCTTTTGTCGCGAGCTAACCAGTCAGCGGGAAGACTACACATGATTACAATCGAGCCGTTTACAGACACATGATGAATGGGAATAACGTTTCCTGCTGCAGTTGTAGTGGAGGTTTGAAAGGGTGGAGCGATTGTAATGCATGATTGCAGATCCATTTCTGGGGCAAACTGGCCTGGCTTGAGCTCCATCATAAGATCATAAGACACAGGAGCAGAATTGGCCCACTCGGCCCATCGAGTCTGCTTCGCCATTCAATCAAGGGCTGGTCTATTTTTCCCTCTCAAGCCCATTCTCCGTCACCCTGCTCCATTCCCCTCCTCTGCATGCTCATCTCCCATCCCCTTTTTATCCCCCCTCTTCCTGTCCCGTGATGTCCCTGGCCCTCGAGGAAGGGGCCGGTGGTGGAGGATGGGCCGGCGTTGGTGTCGGACGTGTCGCAGAGAACCGAGGGGTCCCTGGGGGGGGGCGGGGGGGGGGCACCGAGAGAACAAAGGGGGACTATTAGGGACTAAATGGAATACTTTGTCATCGCCCTTTATGTGGCGTCTATTTGCATACCTTGGGTACGCGAAACAAAGAATATCAACGTGACTTGTCACATGTGGCAATAGTTTATCATATAAACTATCATTCATCCATCCATTCCACCAATATCCCTCCGTCCTCCCTTCATCTGATACCCTCTTGTCTCCTTTTCACCTTACTCCACCCATCAGCAAAATCAAACCCACCTCACCTGTATCCACCTATCACTCGCCCGTCCCCAACCTCTCTCTTCCAACTTTCTTTCCCTCCCTCCCTCCCCACCACCACCTTACTCCAACAGTCCGAAGAAGGGTCTCGACCCAAAACGTCGCCTGTCCATTCTCCGCACAATGCTGCCTGACCCGCTAAGTTCCTCCAGCACTCTGTGTCCTACTCCCATTACTGTTTGCACGGTGTATCTATCCGACTGTTCACTAGTTGCTATCCAGGGGCGAATGTTATAGACAATAAACAATAGGTGCAGGAGTAGGCCATTCGGCCCTCCGAGCCAGCACCGCCATTCAATGTGATCATGGCTGATCATCCCCAATCAGTACCCCTTTCCTGCTTTCTATATAATGCTATAGGGTGTAATAAATCACTGGTATAATTGGCAGTTGTAAATTGGTAGAGTGCTACTTGGGATAATTGCACTAGTTTGCTAATCTGTTTAAGCCACATGGAATATTGTGAGTGGTTTTGAGTGATTTGCGAGAATGACCCCATGGATTATTGGGTTAATATATGAGGAGCGTTTGAAGGATTTGGGCTTGTACTCGCTAGCATTTAGAAAGATTGGGATGTTTCCAGTAGTGAAAGTCTAGGACCAGAGGGCGCAGACTGAGAATAAAAGGACACGCCTTTAGAATGGAGATGAAGAGTTTCTTTGGCCAGAGGATGGTGAATCTTCGGTCGGCAGTGGAAGCCAAGTCATAGTATTATTTTACTGGATTGTATGCCAATGCATGTTCTCCAGAGATGCTGCCTAACTCACCAAGTTATTCTAGCCCTTTGTCTTTTTTCAACGGTACAGCAGCCAGTTTTTAAAAAGAACATCACGAATTATTCCTGTTTGTGGGGCGGGAAGAGGAAATGGAGCTGTGCCACACTTCAAATAAAAGTCCATTAGTTTACAATGACATTTTCACCTGAATGGCAATGACCTAGTCAAAACTTGTTGGGAGAGTCAAGAACCAGGGGTCACAGTTTAAGAATAAGGGGTAGGCCATTTAGGACTGAGATGAGGAGAAACGTTTTCACCCAGAGAGTTGTGAATCTGGAATTCTCTGCCACAGAAGTGATTTCTGTGATCACAGAAGATTTAGTTCTTATTAGGGCTAAGGGAATCAAGGGATATGGGAAACAAACTGGAACGGGGTACTGATTTTGGACGATCAGCCATGATCATATTGAATGGCGGTGCTGGCTCGAAGGGCTGAATGGCCGACTCCTGCACCTATTTTCTATGTTTTCTATGTTTCTCCCCATATCCCTTGATTCCTTTAACCCGAAGAGCTAAATCTAACTCTTACTTGAAAATAGATTCCTATTAAACAGGAATTCACCTTAAACCTATGTCCTCTGGTTCTCGATTGCTATCTTTAAGAGCCCTATCTAGCTCTCTCTTGAAAGCATCCAGAGAACCTGCCTCCACCACCCTCTGAGGCACAGAATTCCACAGACTCACCACTCTCTGTGAGAAAAAGTGTTTCCTCATCTCCGTTCTAAATGGCTTACCCCTTAATCTTAAACTGTGGCTCCTGGTTCTGGACTCCCCCAACATCGGGAACATGTTTCCTGCCTCTAGCGTGTCCAAGCCCTTAACAATCTTATATGTTTCAATGAGATATCCTCTCATCCTTCTAAAATGTTATAGGACTATGAGATAAAAATGCACCAAACCAGTGTGGGCAATTTAAATTTAGGAGCTAGACTCAGTTCCAGCAACCACAAGGACAAAAGGACAAAGGACATTTATTGTCACATACACCAATTGGTGTTGTGAAATTTGAGTTGCCATTTGCAGCACACCAATAAAAGTAAAACATAGCATTAAAGAATTTAACATAAAACATAACAACATCCCCCCACAATGGTTCCCACTGTGAGGGAAGGCAGCAAAGTCCAGTCCTCTTCCTCTTGTTCATCCATGGTCGGGCCTATTGAGGCCTCCGCAGTCGCCGCGACGGCGGCCCGATGTTTCAAGCCCTCACGCCGGATGATGGAACTCCGGCGTTGGACGAACCCTCTCAGCAGCTTGGAGTGTCTGGAATGGCCGCTTCCTCCCCGGAGACCACGGCTCCCGAAGTCTACAGTCCGCGCTGGTCGGAGCTCCAACACTAGAGATCTCGGCGAGAGATCCCAGGAACCGCGGTGTTTAAAGTCAGCGCCGCCCGCGGCTGGACGCCCGCAGCCACAGCTCCGCGATGTTGGAGTCGGCGGTCTCAGCACTCCGGAGCTTACCGCAAGGCGACCCGGGTAAGGCATCGCCTGCTCCGCGATGGTGCTTCAGCGCTGCGCCGCCGCCGAAGCTGAGGTTCTGGCCGGTCCCGGCAGGAAACGCCGCTCCAGTCCCATTTGGTAGGCTGCGAGGAAGGAGCGGAAATACGGCTTGGAGGAAAACCACATCTCCGACCAGGTAGGGAATGAGAAAAAAAGTGTTGCCCTTCCCACCCCCCCCCCCCCCACCATCCACCCCTCCGCATAAAAAGACTAGAAGACCTCCAAATAAAAACACACTAACACACTAAAAATTAAAAAAAAGGTTGAAAGGACACACAGCTGCAGGCAGGGCAGCATGCAAGGTTGTAGTAAAAATCCATGGTTCACTATTTGGCTCACAGAACATTAGTTCTATCAGTAAATTGGAACATTTAACGACTTCTACACTCAATACACTGACTGGCACATTGGCCATCATCAGTCATGGTATTGAGCATAGAAGTTGGGATGTTGTGTTATGGGCCTGTCCCACTTAGGTGATTATTTTGGTGACTGCTGGCGACTGTCATAGTCATAGCAGGTGGCCGGAAAACCGGCGACTGGACCCGCCTACGACAATGTCTACAACAACCTATCACCTAGTCCACGTCAAGCTACCGACAACCGCCGACCCATTTGGACGTCCACCAACGACAAGCTACAAGGTACGACCCTGTCAGCGACAACTGAAGACAATTCACTCACCGGTAGGTAGTCGCCGATGGAATTCACCAAAGCCAGCACCGGCGACAACCTACATCATCCTGGCAACAACCTACGACAAGCCAACTGCCGCCGAATGTCGCCGAAAAGTTTTCAACATTTCAAACTCCAGCGGCGACCAGAAAAATGCTACGATTCTTTGGGCGACTGAGGAGACGACTCACGGCCATCCAGGCGACACCCCGGCAACCACGTGGCGACAGCCTAGTCGCCTGTAGTCGACTAAAATATCGCCTAAGTGGGACGGGGCATTAGGAATTGTACAAGACGTTGGCGATGCCACGCGTGGAGCACTGTGTTCAGTTTCGAGCCGAAACGTCACCTATTCCTTTTTTCTACAGTCTGACCCGCTGAGCTACACCGGTTTTTTTGTGCCTTATCTTCAGTATTGGTCACCCTGCTATCGGAAGGATGTCATTAAGCTGGAACGATCGGTGTGAAGATTTATGAGGACGTTGCCAGGACTCGAGGGCCCGAGCTACAGGGAGAGTTTGGCCACACTGGCACTTTATTCCTTGGAGCGCAGGAGGCTGAGGGGTGATCTAAAAGAGGTGTATAAAATCACGAGGGGTATTTTTCAAAGTGGACATTTGACAGGTTCTTAAGGCGGCAAAGGTTGCGGGGGGAAGGCAGGAGAATGGGATTGAGAGGGAAAGATAGATCAGCCTCGATTGAATAGCGGAGTTTTTATTGATTGTGTTTTTCAATGTATATGTATATATATATATATATATATATATATATATATATATATATATATATATAAACATAGCACCCGGAGAAAACCCACGCGGATCATAGACATAGACATAGAAAATAGGTGCAGGAGTAGGCCATTCGGCCCTTCGAGCCTGCACCGCCATTCAATATGATCATGGCTGATCATCCAACTCAGTATCCCGTACCTGCCTTCTCTCCATACCCCCTGATCCCTTTAGCCACAAGGGCCACATCTAACTCCCTCTTAAATATAGATAATTAACTGGCCCCAACTACCTTCTGTGGCAGAGAATTCCAGAGATTCACCACTCTCTGTGTGAAAAATGTTTTTCTCACCTCGGTCCTAAAAGATTTCCCCTTTATCCTTAAACTGTGACCCCTTGTTCTGGACTTCCCCAACATCGGGAACAATCTTCCTGCATCCTGGATATATATATCTGTGTGGATAAGTGTATATATGCGCACACTGAATTTTTTTTCTCATTTATTATACTGTTTACAGTGTACTATGTTTACATATTCTGTTATGCTGCTACAAGTAAGAATGTCATTGTTCTATCTGGGACAATAAAACACTCTAGACTCTTTAGACTCGATGGGCCGAATGGACCCTCTGCTCCTATGATTTATGGATGACTATTAATTGCCCTCTCAGGGGCTAATTAGGGGTGGACTATAGCAGTTGGACATACCCACATCTCTCGAGCGGCAAAGATGGCAGAAAAAGAGCCGGCCACATTTCCGGACTCCCAGCAATTTCCAGGATTCCCAGCTGCACATCTCCAGATTCAGGGACAGTTTCTTCCCGGCTGTTATCAGGCAACTGAATCATCCTGCCACACTTGAGCAGTCCTCAAGATTCAAGAGAGTTTATTGTCATGTGTCCCAGATAGGACAATGAAATTCTTGCTTTGCTTCAGCACAACAGAATATTGCAGGCATAAATAATACAGAACAGATCTGTGTGTCCATATACCATTGAATATACACAGACACACACACACACATAAATAAGCATATAAAGTGCAGTAGGCTAATTAAAGTTCAGATTTTGTTTGAGTTGAGTTTAACAGTCTGACGGCTGTGGGGAAGCAGCTATTCCTGAACCTGGTTGTTGCAGATTTCAGGCTCCTGTACCTACTATATACCTCTTTAGTGACCCTCGGACTACCCTTGATCGAAACGTTATTCCCTCATCATGTATCTGTACACTGTGAATGGCTCGATTGTAATCGCGTACCGTCTTTCCGCTGCCTGGATAGCGCGCAACAAAAAGCTTGTCACTGCGCCTCAGTATATGTGACAATAAACTAAACTGAAGCGAAAATGAACTGAATTCCAGTAGCCGCAGCGTACCTTCATTGACTGCAAAGGTCCATACAGCATTATTAAAACACTATCTAACTCCCTGCTGTACAGGTTGAGAGGGTGCTTGCCGACTGAAGGTGTTAATAGGCAGGCAGGCAGGCAGGACTGCCATCTTCCCCCGGTCCCTGACGTAAATTGCAGATGAAAGATGGGACAAGTTATGACAGGGATAATTCATTTTCACATCCCCTGCAGACCTCGGCCACAGCTCAGCTCCTGGTCTACCCACACATTCCAGAACCCACCTGGGAGCGAGATAAATCACCACCTGCGCCGGGGCTGAATACATTTCATTTGCAAAATCGCTTCTTCAAAGAACAAAGATATTTCTCCTGAAGTATTTGATTTACAGGCTGGTTGAGCATGAATGATTGATGTGTGCGTGTGGCTGGCAATCTCCACACTGCCTAAGCAAACACCACCACCACTTCTTTTGATATAATTAGCAAATGCCCCGACCGTTAATATATCCCCTGCCTCGCTAAGAATGTGCTTCTGATTATTATATCTCCCTGCAACTTTTACGCTGCTTTCAAGCTCCTCAAATACTCAAACACGGCTCAGAATTTACACATAATATTTCCTCAATCCAGTTCAGTTAGTTTACTGTCACATGTACTGAGGTACAGTGAAAAGCTTTTGTTGTGTGCTAACCAGTCAGCGGAAAGACAATACATGATTACAATCGAGCCGTCCACAGTGTACAGATACATGATGACATTTAGTGCAAGTTAAAGCCAGCCAGGTCCGATCAAAGATAGTCCGAGGGTCACCAAAGAGGTAGATGGTAGTTCAGCACTGCTCTCTGGTTGTGGTAGGATGATTCAGTTGCGTGATAACAGCTGGGAAGAAACTGTTCCTGAATCTGGAGGTGTGCGTTTTCACACTTGTCACTGAATCTGAATTTAAGAGTGTTTTATTGCCATATGTCCCAGATAGAACAATGAAATTCTTACTTGTAGCAGCACAACTGAATAACAGAATATGTAAGCATAGTACACTGTGCTAAACTGAAGGTTGTATCTGTACAATGTGGATGGCTCGACTGTAATCATGCATTGTCTTTTGTCTGAAGAAGGGTCTCGACCCGAAACGTCACCTATTCCTTCTCTCCGTCGATGTTGCCCATGCATTCTCCAGCATTTTTTGTTTCCTAGTCTTTTCGCTGACTGGTTAGAACACAAGTTTTAAACTGTACCTCGGTACACGTGACAATAATAAACTAAACTAAACTTACATACTCATCAATTCCTCTAATTCTCCACAGTCCACCGACACTTTACCTTGCACTAAACATTATTCCCTTTATCCTGTATCTGCACACTGTGGACGGCTCGATTGTAATCTTTCCACTGACTGGATAGCAACAAAAGCTTTTCACTGTACCTCGCTACAAGTTTTACAAGTAAACTAAACTAAATTAATAATGCTTCTCACTTTATATTTAGTTTAGTTTAGAGATACAGCGCGGAAACAGGCCCTTCAACCCACCGCCTCACCCGCTGAGTTACTCCAGCATTTTGTATCTACACAGAGATGGTGCCTGACTCACTGAGTTACTCCAGCACTTTGTGTCTATCCCAGTTTAGTTTAGTTTAGTTTAGTTTAGTTTGGCCTGGTTTATTTTAGAGATACAGCATGGGAACAGGCCTCTCGGCCCACCGAGTCCACGCCAATCAGCGATCTCTGTACACTAGCACTATCCTACACACTCTAGGGACAAGTTATAATTTTACCAAAGCCAATTAACCTACAATTAGCCTGCACGTCTTTGGAGTGTGAGAGGAAACCGGAGCACCCGGAGAAAACCCACGCAGGTCACGGGGAGAACGTACCAACTCCGTACAGACAGCACCCGTGGTCGGGATCGGACCCGGGTCCGCGCTGACCATCGATCATTAGTACAATTAACCTGCAAACCCGCACGTCTTTGGGAAGTAGGAGGAAACCCACGCGGTCACAGGGAGAACGTGCAAACTCCACACTGACAGCACGCGAGTTTCAGGATCGAACACGGGCCTCTGGCGCTGTGAGGCAGCAGCTCTACCCGCTGCACCACCGAGCCGCTCTAACATTGCCCTTCAGGACCTCCCGCACATGGAAGATCTTTATTTTTTGGACAATTATTGGCTGGGATTGAAGCCAACGGCATGAAGTGTGTCACGGTGGCGCAGCGGTAGAGTCCCGGGTCCAATCATGGCCGCATGTGCTGTCTGTACGGAGTTTGTACGTTCTCCCCATGATCTTATAGGTTTTTCCTGGATCCTCTGCTTTCCTCCAACACTCCAAAGATCCACAGGTTTGTAGGTTAAATTGACTTGGGTAAAATTGTAAATTGTCCCTAGTGTGTGTGGGATAGTGCTAGTGTATGGGGTGATCGATCGCTGGTCAGCGCGGACTCAGTGTGCCATAAGGGCCTGTCTCCGCGCTGTATCTCTCAACTAAACTAAACTAAACTAAACTAAACTTGGATGGAAGGGGAGGAATCTCCTTGGGACATTTATCAAAATGCAGCCTGTGATATTTCTGGGATATTTCGGCAGCAGTATGTACTTCAGTGGCACATTGGGAAGCAGCTGCCCAGCTTCTCTGCTTCAAAGAAGTTACCCATTGAGTCTTCTACTTTTTATCGAGCACACAAGATTAGAAGTTGTTCAGCCAGAGTTGAACACACATCTCGGCATCTGCGTACAATGGTGTCTGTCTTGTCGCTTCTTGTGCTTCTTGTGCGTGGTGGTGGGAAGATTGGTGGAAACAGGGTCGCGACGTCAACGCTCTTTCCTTGACCCCAGACATTGAGTCATGTGGTGACACCCACATGACGGAAAATGTTGTGGGTACATTTTAAAAACCGTCACTTCAGACAAAGAATGTCCCACAGAGCAGCAAACACTGTCAGAACCTCCAACTGAAGTTACTGTTTAGATCATAGGATCAGAAGTGATAGGAGCAGATTGAGGTAATTCGGCCCATCAAGTCTACTCCACCATTCAATCATGGGTGATCTATCTCTCCCTCCTAACCCCATTCTCCTGCCTTCTCCCCATAACCTCTTACACCTACTAATCAAGAATCTTATTCATCTCTGCCTTAAAAATATCCACTGACTTTGCTTCCAGAGTCTACTGTGGCAAAGAATTTCATAGATTTACCACCCTCTGACTAAAGAAATTCCTCCTCATCTCCTTCCTAAAAGAACATCCTTTAATTCCAAGGTCCTAGACTCTCCCACTAGTGGAAACATGCTCTCCACATCCACTCTAGCCAAGCCATTCAGTATGTTTCAATGAGGACCCATCCTCATTCTTCTAAACTCCAGTAAGTACAGACCCAGTGCCGACAAACGCACATCATAGGTTAGCCTACTAATTCCTGGGATCATCCGTGTAAACCTCCTCTGGACCCTCACCAGAGCCAGTACATCCTTCCTCAGATACGGTGCCCAAAATTGTTCACAATATTCCAAATGCGGCCTGACCAGCGCCTTATAGAGCCCCAACATTATATCCGTTTAGTTTAGTTTAGTTTAGAGATACAGCGCGGAAACAGGCCCTTCAGCCCACCAAGACCGCGCTGACCAGTGACCCCCACACACTAGCCTATCCTACACGTACTTATACCAAGCTCATTAACCTACAAACCTGTACGTCTTTGGAATTTGGGAGGAAACCGGAGCACCTGGGGAAATCCCACGCAGGTCACGGGGAGAACGTACAGACTCCGTACAGACAGCACCCGTAGTCAGGATCGAACCCGGGTCTCTGGCGCTGTGAGGCAGCAACTCTACCGCTGTGCCACCGTGCCACCCAGTACTTACTGCTCTGTGGGAAACTGACACTAGGATTGAGTCACAGAATCATGGATACAGCATGGAAACAAGCCCTTGAGGGAGTGCAGTGTAGGTTCACCAGGTTAATTCCCGGGATGGCGGGACTGTCATATGGCTGAGAGAATGGAACGGCTGGGCTTGTACACTCTGGAGTTTAGAAGGATGAGAGGGTATCTTAATGAAACGTGACAAGGTTTGGACACACTAGTGGCAAGAAACATGTTCCCGATGTTGGGGGAGTCCAGAACCAGGGGCGGCAGTTTAAGAATAAGGGGTAAGGAGATGAAGAAACACTTTTTCTCACAGAGAGTTGTGAGTCTGTGGAATTCTCTGCCTCAGAGGGCGGTGGGGGCCGATTTTCGGGATACTTTCAAGAAAGAGCTTGATAGGGTTCTTAAAGATAGCGGAGTCAGGGGATATGGGGAGAAGGCAGGAACGGGGTACTGATTGTGGATGATCAGCCATTGAATGGCAGTGCTGGCTCGAAGGGCCGAATGGCCTACTCCTGTACCTATTGTCTATTGTCTATTGAACGTTCTTTCATCTTCCATCACAGTGGGGAATGTGCAGTAGTCGCTGTGGTGGATGTTCATGTTAAAATGTATTTTGTGTGTTCTGTTGCGTATTATCAGCATGACTGCGTGGCAAATCAAATTCCTCGTGTGTTGCAAAACATACTTGTCCAATAAAGTATGATTATGATTATGAACTACAGCTTCCACTCCTCGCCATCTCAGTCAAATAATTTCAGTTCAATTGGAAACATTTGCAGCGATGCTTTTTCAGAATGATTCAAGTTGTTACGCGGTCCTGAGATTAGGAGATGAGTTGAAAGGATGCATCCTCTCCATGACCTCACAGGAAGAGCACACGGGATAGTTTCCCTTCGACAGACACAAAATGCTGAAGTAACTCAGTAGGTCAAACACAGTGACACAGTAGTGGAGCTGCTGCCTTCCATAGAAACATAGAAACATAGAAATTAGGTGCAGGAGTAGGCCATTCGGCCCTTCGAGCCTGCACCACCATTCAATATGATCATGGCTGATCATCCAACTCAGTATCCCGTACCTGCCTTCTCTCCATACCCTCTGATCCCTTTAGCCACAAGGGCCACATCTAACTCCCTCTTAAATATAGCCAATGAACTGGCCTCGACTACACTCTGTGGCAGAGAGTTCCAGAGATTCACCACTCTCTGTGTGAAAAAAGTTCTTCTCATCTCGGTTTTAAAGGATTTCCCCCTTATCCTTAAGCTGTGACCCCTTGTCCTGGACTTCCCCAACATCGGGAACAATCTTCCTGCATCTAGCCTGTCCAACCCCTTAAGAATTATGTAAGTTTCTATAAGATCCCCTCTCAATCTCCTAAATTCTAGAGAGTATAAACCAAGTCTATCCAGTCTTTCTTCATAAGACATTCCTGACATCCCAGGAATCAGTCTGGTGAACCTTCTCTGCACTCCCTCTATGGCAAGAATGTCCTTCCGGCGTCATGGTCCCGGGTTCGATCCCCACTCCAGGTACGGAGTTTGTACGTTCTCCCTGCGACCCGCGTGGGTTTTCTCCGGGTGCTCCGGTTTCCCCCCCACACTCCAAAGACGTACAGGTTTGTAGGTTAATTGGCTCGGGTGTCAATTTATAAGTGACCCTAGCGTGTGTAGGATAGTGTAGGTGTGCAGGGATGGCCGGTCGGTACGGACTCGGTGGGCCGAAGGGCCTGTTTCCGCGATGTATCTTTAAAACTTTAAAAATAAAAAAAAACATTTCTGGAGAATAGCACTAGGTGATGTTTTGGGTTGCGACGGGACTCGTCTTCAGACGGAGTTTCCACTAATCGCATTCCCGTATCCCTCCTTTAACACCTCTTCCCCAGCCCAACAATGGGATGGCACGGTGGCGCAGCGGTAGAGTTGCTGCCTTACGGACCTTCCAGCGCCAGAGAGACCCAGGTTCGATCCCGACTACGGGCACTGTCTGTACGGAGTTTGTACGTTCTCCCCGTGACCTGCGTGGGTTTTCTCCGAGATCTTCCGTTCACTCCCACACTCCAAAGACGTGCAGGTTTGTAGCGCTGTAGCTCCAAACTCTCGACTCTAAACAATGGGCCATCATGGGCTCCACCCTTCCTGAGGTCATCTGTTGCCGGCCCCAACTTGTTCTGGCCTCTTCCTACCTCCAGTTCCCTCCCCCCCACTACTTTCAATCTGATGAAGGGTCCCCACCCAAAACGACACCCATCACTTTTCTCCAGAGAAGCTGCCTGACCGGCAGAGTTACTCCAGCACTTTGCGTACATCTATGAATAAACTTCCTGAAGATTTAAGACTTGCCTCGACTTTGACCACTTTTAAAACAAGACTGAAAACTTTTATGTTTACTTTAGCTTTCAGCTAAATCTTAACTACATTACACTATTAACTTTTGCACTTTTAAATTGCATTTTTAACTTTTAATTCTTCTATTTTATTTCATTTTATTATTTCATTTTATTGTATGACATGTTTTTATGTGAAGCACTTTGAGTCTGCCTCGTGTATGAAATGTGCTATATAAATAAAGTTGCCTTGCCTTGCCTTGCCTATGATATAAACCAGCATCTGCAGTTCCTTCCTATGTGTTTCCCTTCACTTATTGGTACGATACGGTGGCAGCTATAGACAATAGACAATAGACAACAGGTGCAGGAGTAGGCCATTCGGCCCTTCGAGCCAGCACCGCCATTCAATGTGATCATGGGTGATTTAACCTTGTGAACCTACGCTGCACTCCCCCAATAGCAAGAATGTCCTTCCTCAAATTTGGAGACCAAAACTGCATACAATACTCCAGGTGTGGTCTCACTAGAACCCTGTAGAACTGCAGAAGGACCTCTTTGCTGCTATACTCAACTCCTTTTGTTATGAAGGCCAACATACCATTCACTTTCTTCACTGCCTGCTGTACCTACATGCTTACTTTCATAGACTGGCGATCAAGGACCCCCAGATCCCGTTGTACTTCCCCTTTTCCCAACTTGACGCCATTTAGATAATAATCTGCCTTCTTCTTCCTGTTTCTGCTATTTTGCTAAACTATTCAATCCCTGGAACAGAATATAATAACAGGATATAGAATGTAGAACATGGAACATAGTACAGTACAGGAGTAGGCCCTTTGGCCCACAATATCTGTACTCGCTAGAATTTAGAAGATTGAGGGGGGATCTTATAGAAACTTACAAAATTCTTAAGGGGTAGGACAGGCTAGATGCAGGAAGATTGTTCCCGATGTTGGGGAAGTCCAGAACAGGGGGTCACAGTTTAAGGATAAGGGGGAAGTCTTTTAGGACCGAGATGAGAAAAACATTTTTCACACAGAGAGTGGTGAATCTGTGGAATTCTCTGCCACAGAAAGTAGTTGAGGCCAGTTCATTGGCTATATTTAAGAGGGAGTTAGATGTGGCCCTTGTGGATAAAGGGATCAGGGGGTATGGAGAGAAGGAAGGTACAGGATACTGAGTTGGATGATCAGCCATGATCATGTTGAATGGCGGTGCAGGCTCGAAGGGCCGAATGGCCTACTCCTGCACCTATTGTCTATGTTTCTATGTTTCTATGTCTGTACCAAACATGATGCCAAGACCAATTTCCCTCTGCTTGCATATTACCTATATCTCTCTCAATTCCCTGCATATCCATGTGCATATCCAAAAGCATCTTAATCTATCGTATTGAACGATTAGTACGGGTGTCAAGGGTTAAAGGGAAAAGATAGGAGAATGGGGTTGAGAGGGAGAGATAGATCAGCCATGATTGAATGGCAGAGTAGACTTGATGGGCCGAATGGCCTAATTCTTCTCCTATCACTTATGAACTATGAACCTATCTAACTATGAATTATTAAATATGAACCTCTAGGTAGCACAGTGGCGCAGCGGTAGAGTTGCTGCCTTACAGCGAAAGAGACCCCGGTTCGATGCCGACTACGGGCGCTGTCTGTACAAAGTTTGTACGTTCTCCCCCGTGACCTGCGTGAGTTTTCTCCGAGATCTTCGGTTTCCTCCCACACTCCAAAGACGTGCAGGTCTGTAGGTTAATTGGCTTGGTAAATGTAAAACTGTCCCTAGTGTGTGTAGGATAGTGTTAATCTGCGGGGATCGCTGGTCGGCGCGGACCCGGTGGGCCGAAGGGCCTGTTTCCGCGCTGTATCTCTTAAACTAAACTAAACTTATGAATGATAGCTCAGCCATAATTGAATGGCGGAGTAGACTTGATGGGCCGAATGGCATAATTCTGCTCCTATAACTTATGAATTTATGTATCTGCATCTACCTCCACTCCCAGTACATTTAGAATGATACGGGGCAAATCCGGGCAGGTAGGATTTCAGCTTAGAAGGGGCATCTTAGTCAGCATGCACGAGATGGGCCGAAGAGCCTGTTTGACCCACATTAAATCAGCACCAACTATTACTGCCAGTCTTTTCATGTATAAGTGGTGTAGACAACTATTCTTTTTGCAATGATTATGTTTTTTGGGCTATTTTTGCATTCCTTTGATCACAATGATGTTGATTGAAGAGGGGAGAGCAGCTGTGAGGGCGAGCATAGGGGTGAACGCAACTTCAGGTTGTTTGCAGTTATGAAGATAAAATAGATCAGCCTTCAATTACAAGAGATCATAATCATCATGTGTGTGTGTGTGTGTGTGTGTGTGTGTGTGTGTGTGTGTGTGTGTGTGTGTGTGTGTGTGTGTGTGTGTGTGTGTGTGTGTGTGTGTGTGTGTGTGTGTGTGTGTGTGGGTGTGTGTGTGTGTGTGTGTGTGTGTGTGTGTGTGTGTGTGTGTGTGTGTGTGTGTGTGTGTGTGTGTGTGTGTGTGTGTGTGTGTGTGTGTGTGTGTGTGTGTGTGTGCGTGTGTGTGTGTGTGTGTGTGCGAGTGTGTGTGTGTGTGTGTGTGTGTGTGTGTGTGTGTGTGTGTGTGTGTGTGTGTGTGTGTGTGTGTGTGTGTGTGTGTGTGTGTTGTGTGTGTGTGTGTGTGTGTGTGCGAGTGTGTGTGTGTGTGTGTGTGTGTGTGTGTGTGTGTGTGTGTGTGTGTGTGTGTGTGTGTGTGTGTGTGTGAGTTAGTGTGTGTGTGTGTGTGTGTGTGTGTGTGTGTGTGTGTGTGTGTGTGTGTGTGTGTGTGTGTGTGTGTGTGTGTTTGTGTGGGTGTGTGTGTGTGTGTGTGTGTGTGTGTGTGTGTGTTTGTGTGGGTGTGTAATTACTGATTTTTCTCACTTCTCCTTTCGAAATAATTCAAGAATTTCTCGAAACAACTTTTAGATTTGATCCTACGCTCGCACCTAATCGCTTTCTCTCTTTGAAAGGAAGTAGCTGCCTGCCCACAAGTGGTAGTTTTCACTGAGGTACCTCAACTGATTACTGGTGAGGTCTCGACGCACGCTGTCTTCGACGCTGACTAGCTGGGCTGGAGGGGAAGGGAATCTTTTTGACGATGCTTGCTTTAATGCGCCCACTAATCCTCATGGCTACAATCTCGTCTCTAGCAGGTAAATATGATCCTACTACTCTGACTGTTGCATCTTACGTGTGGCACGGTGGCGCAGCGGTAGAGCTACTGCCTTACAGCGCCGAGACCCGGGTTCGATCCTGACTACGGGAGTTTGTCTGTACGTTCTCCCCGTGACCTGCGCGGGTTTTCTCCGGGATCTCCGGTTTCCTCCCACACTCCAAAAGACACACAGGTTCTTAGGTTAATTGACTTCGGTAAAATTGTAAAATGTCCCTAGTGTGTAGGATAGTGTTAGCGTGCGGGGATTACTGGTCGGCACAGACTCGGTGGGCCAAAGGGCTTGTTTCCACGCTGTATCTCTAAACTAAACTAAAGTAAACTATCTAATTCACGAGTGGGTGAAATGTTACCGTCTGTTGTCACTGTTTGTTGCTTGGAATGTTATGGAATGGAAAGGGGTTAAATTAATCTCTACGTCACCAGAGAGAAAAAATTGGGATTTATATCTTATATGCATTCCACAAAAATATCTCCAGATACAATCCACCAGACTCAGGAACAGCTTCTCCCCCCTCTGTTATCAGGCTTCTGAATAGGCCCTCCATAAGCTAGGGTGCTGTGTGAATCACCTCTACCCCATTGCGGACATTGGACTTTGTCTGTGGAAATGATGCTCTACAAATGCTGAGAACTGTATCCCAGTTGCCTGATAATATCTCATCACCAACTCGAGAGCAATCCTGACCTCCCATCTACCTCATTGGAGACCATATAATATAACCATATAACAATTACAGCACGGAAACAGGCCATCTCGACCCCTCTAGTCCGTGCCGAACACATAATCTCCCCTAGTCCCATATACCTGCGCTCAGACCATAACCCTCCATTCCTTTCCCATCCATATAACTATCCAATTTATTTTTAAATGATAAAAACGAACCTGCCTCCACCACCTTCACTGGAAGCTCATTCCACACAGCTACCACTCTCTGAGTAAAGAAGTTCCCCCTCATGTTACCCCTAAACTTCAGTCCCTTAATTCTCAAGTCATGTCCCCTTGTTTGAATCTTCCCTACTCTCAGTGGGAAAAGCTTTTCCACGTCAACTCTGTCTATCCCTCTCATCATTTTAAAAACCTCTATCAAGTCCCCCCTTAACCTTCTGCGCTCCAAAGAATAAAGCCCTAACTTGTTCAACCTTTCTCTGTAACTTAGTTGCTGAAACCCAGGCAACATTCTAGTAAATCTCCTCTGTACTCTCTCTATTTTGTTGACATCCTTCCTATAATTAGGCGACCAAAATTGTACACCATACTCCAGAATTGGCCTCACCAATGCCTTGTACAATTTTAACATTACATCCCAACTTCTATACTCAATGCTCTGATTTATAAAGGCCAGCACACCATTAGACCCTTAGACCATCATTAATCGGACTTTATCTTGCACTAAATGTTATTCCCTTTATCCTGTAACTGTACACTGTAGACGGCTCTATTGTAATCATGTGTAGTCTTTCTGCTGACTGGATAGCACGCAACAAAAACAGCTTTTCAATGCCCCTCTGTCCATATGTCAGAGGAGCAGGAGCAGGCCATTCGGCCCATTGAGTCTACACCATTCAGTCATGGCTGATCTCTCTTTCCATCTCAACCCCATACTCCTGCCTTCTCCCCATAACACTTGAGTTTGAAAAAAAAGCTTTTCGCTGCTCCTCGTTACACGTGACAATAACTAAACTAAATCTATTGTACAAAATGCTGGAGTAACTCAGCGGGACAGGCAGCATCTCTGGAGAGAAGGAATGGGTGACATTTTGGGTCGAGACCCTTCTTCAGATTTGTGCCTGAGTTTGGCTTGATTGTATTTATGTGTAGTATTGGCTGGAGAGAATGCTAAACAAAGCTTCTCACTGTGCCTTGGTATACGTGATAATAATGAAACTAAATCTAAAGATATATTGAACGAGTTTAGCAATTTAAAAAGATTTGGGTTGTGTATAGTTTCTCAATATCATTTATTTATATCTAAATTGCCATCTAAATACATTAGATTTTTAAACTCCAGAACGGAATACAATATTCTAAATGTGGTCTCACTAACGTCTTATACAACTCCAATAACTCACTAGAGTGAATAACTGCCAAAGTTCATCACTATCGAGGAGTACAAGTGCAGGGTTCCTTGAAGGTCGAGTCGCAGGTAGATAAGGTGGTCAAAAAGGCTTTTGGCACTTTGGCCATCATCAGTCAGAGTATTTGAGTATAGAAGTTGGGAGGTCATGTTGCAGTTGTACAAGACGTTGGTGAGACCGCATTTAGAATATTGTGTTCAGTTCTGAGCACCATGTTACAAGAAAGATATTGTCAAGCTCGAAAGGGTTCAGAGAAGATTTACGAGGATGTTGCCAGGACTAGAGGGTGTGAGCTATAGGGAGTGGTTGAGCAGGCTGGGTCTCTATTCCATGCAGCGCAGGAGGATGAGGGGTGATCTTATAGAGGTGTATAAAATCATGAGTGGAATAGATCGGTAGATGAGGGGTGATCGGGTAGAGTTTCTTGCCCAGAGTAGGGGAATCGTGGACCAGAGGACATAGGTTCAAGGTGAAGGGGAAAAGATTTTAAAATAATCTGAGGGGTAACATTTTCACACAGTGGGTGTATGGAACGAGCTGCCAGAGGGGGTAGTTAAGGCTGGGACTATCCCATCGTTTAAGAAACAGACAGGCACATGTTTCCGAACGGCCTGTTTCCACATTGTATCACTCTATGACTTTGACTAGACTATATTATCAAGGCTTTTAAATATATTTTCAAATAAACCAATTAACATTAGAACGTAATGAGCAACTTTCTATGATTAGGTTGATGCCTTACTTAATTGTTAACAAATAAATTAATTACATAACTTACATGATTAATTGCTTAATAATATCAGATGGTAAACCTATCGGCGCATAATCAATAAGTTTACAAAATTATGTCTTTATGTAATTAATCATTTGCCCGATTCATTATTTTTTTATCAGAATCTGTTCATTTTCAATTCATTTTATGTTAAATTATGCTGAAATTAAATGCGCAAATCTGACAACTTTTACGGACAGTAGTTCTTGATTTAAGCAATGGTTTAGTTTACTTTGGAGATACAGTGCGGAAACAGGCGTTCCGGCACGCCGAGTCTGCACCGACTAGCGATCCCCACACATTAACACATTAACACTATCCTACGCACACTAGGGACAATTTACACGTACACCAGGCCAATTAACCTACAAACCTGTACGTCTTTGGAGTGTGGGAGGAAACTGAAGATCTCGGAGAAAAGCCACGCGGGTCACGGGGAGAACGTACAAACTCCGTACAGACAGCACCCGTAGTCAGGATCGAACCCGGGTCTCTGGCGCTGTAAGCTCTGTGGGGCATGTCATGGTGTTCCAGGGAAGGATATTTTTCAGCTGAAAATAGTCTAGACTCTACTGCACCATTCAATCATGGCTAAACTATTTTTCTCTCTCAACCCCATTCTCTCCGCAATCTTTGACTCCCATCCCAATTAAAAACCTCTCAATCTATGCTTTAAAAATACCCAATGTCTTGGCCTCCACAGCCATCTGTGGCAATGAATTTCACAGATTCACCACTCTGGCAAAAGAGATTCCTCCACATCTCCATTCTAAAGGTACGTCCTTTAACTCCAAGGCTGTGCCCTCTAGTTCTGGACTCTCCCACATTGAAATATCCCTTCCACTTCCACTCCAGCCAGGCCTTTCATTGTTTGAGATAGTTGATGTCATAGAAATATGCAGCACGGAAACAGGCCCTTCAGCCCAACTTGCTCATGCTGACCAAGATGACCATCACACTTGTCCAAGCATATCTCTCTACATCATTCCTATCCAGATACCTGTCCAAATGTCTACACTTGTTTTACTGTTGATGTGTTGATGTGTTGGTTTTAATTTCCAAAGTTCTCTCAGTTTGGAGAAGCTTCCAAAACTCCAGGCCAGTTAGTTAGTTAATGTTTAGGAGAGAACTGCAGATGGTGGGTTAAAGCAAAGATAGACTCAAGAGGTTGGAGTAACTCAGCGGGTCAGGCAGCATCTCTAAAGGAAAGGAATAGGTGACGTTCACCTATCCTTATCCTCCAGAGATGCTGCCTGACCCGCTGTTCATAAGTTCATAAGTGATAGGTGCAGAATTAGGCCATTCGGCCCATCAAGTCTACTCCGCCATTCAATCATGGCTGATCGATCTCTCACTCCTAACCTCCTACTCGCTAGAATTTAGAAGACTGAGGGGGGATCTTATAGAAACGTACAAAATTCTTAAGGGGTTGGACAGGCTAGATGCAGGAAGATTGTTCCCGATGTTGGGGAAGTCCAGAACAAGGGGTCACAGTTTAAGGATAAGGGGGAAATCTTTTAGGACCGAGATGAGAAAACATTTTTCACACAGAGAGTGGTGAATCTGTGGAATTCTCTGCCACAGAAGGTAGTTGAGGCCAGTTCATTGACTATATTTAAGAGGGAGTTAGATGTGGCCCTTGTGGCTAAAGGGATCAGGGGGTATGGAGAGAAGGCAGGTACAGGATACTGAGTTGGATGATCAGCCATGATCATATTGAATGGCGGTGCAGGCTCGAAGGGCCGAATGGCCTACTCCTGCACCTAATTTCTATGTTTCTATTCTCCTGCCTTCTCCCCATAACCCCTGACACCCGTACTAATCTTGAATCTATCTATTTCTGCCTTAAAAGATCCACTGACATGGTCTCCACAGCCTTCTGTGAGGGACTGCAGGGGTTATTTGAAATTAGAGAAATCAATGTTCATACGCTGGCTTGTAAGCAGCCAAGCGAAATATGAGGTATCATTCCTCCAGGTGGCATCACTCTGGCAATGGTGGAAAGTTATTTGAGTTCTCTTGAGAAGTTAATTGTTGCGGATAAAGGGGAAATGATGGATGTTCTGTACTTAGATTTCCAGAGACATTGATAAGATGCCGTATGAAAGGTTATAGTGGATAATAAAAGCTTATGGTAGAGGAGGTAAGATTGAATGGCTAACAGAGAATAGGCAGAAAAAATGGGCAGCACGGTGGCGCAGAGGTAGAGCTGCTGTCTTACAGCGCCGGAGACTCGCGTTCCATCCTGACTACGGGTGCTGTCTGCATGCCGTTTTTACCAACTCTCTGTGACGGCGTGGGTTTTCTCCAGGAGCTCCGGTTTTCTCCCACACTCCAAAGATGTACAGCTTTGTAGGTTAATAGTCTTCTGTAAATTATCCCTGGTGTGTGTAGGATAGTGTCAGTGTGCGGGGCGATCGCTGGTCAGCGCGGACCGTGTCGGCCGAAGCGCCTGTTTCCGCGCTATATCTCTAAAGTAACGTCTGAAAGTCACAAAGTGCTGTAAATAAATGGCCACAGTGCACAAAATAGGAAGATTGAAAAAGGGTCGCGACCCAAACCATCACCTACCCACGTTCTCCAGAGATGCTGCCTGACCCACTGATCCAACACTTCTTTTCTTGGTTTGTAAATTTGAATCTGCAGATGTTGCCAGGACTAGATGGTCTGAGCTAAAGGCAGAGGTTGAGTAGGCTGGGTCTCTATTCCTTGGAGCGCAGGAGGATTAGGGGTGATCTTATAGAGGTGGACAAGATCATGAGAGGAAAAGATCGGGTAGAGTCTCTTGTCCAGAGTAGGGGAATCGAGGACCAGAGGACATAGGTTTAAGGTGAAGGGGAAAAGATTTAATAGGAATCTGAGGGGTAACTTTTTCACACAAGGGATGGTGCGTGTATGGAACAAGCTGCCGGAGGAGGTAGTTGAGGCTGGGAACTATCCCAACATTTAAGAAATAGTTAGTCAGGTACATGGATAGGACAGGTTTGGAGGGATATGGACCAAACACAGGCAGGTGGGACTAGTGTAGCTGGGACATTGTTGGCCGGTGTGGGCAAGTTGGGCCAAAGGGCCTGTTTCTACACTGTATCACTCTATGACTCTATGTACAGTATGTATGTAATGTTTGAATGAGTGTGTATGTATGTATGATGTATGTTTAGATTAGATTAATTTAATTTAGTTTAGTTCAGAGATAATGCACGTAAACAGTCCTTTGGCCCGCCGAGCCCGCACCAACCAGCGATCCCCGCACACTAACACTATCCTACACACACTAGGGACAATTTACACTTATACTAAGCCAATTAACCTACAAACCTGTACGTTTTGGGAGTGTGGGAGGAAACCGAAGATCTCGGAGAAAACCCACGCAGGTCACGGGGAGAACGTACAAACTCCGTACAGACATGCGCCCATAGTTGGGATCGAACCCGGGTCTCTGGCGCTGCCAACGCTGGAAGGCAGCAACTCTACCGCTGCGCCACCGTGCAACCCTATATATGTATGTATGTAGTTATATATGTATGTGTATATATAGATAAAATTAGTCTGAAGAATGGTCTCGACCTGAAACATCACCCATTCCTTCTCTCCAGAGACGCTGCCTGTCCTCCAGAGTTACTCCAGCAGTTTGTGTCTACCTTCGATTTAAACCAGCATCTGCAGTTCTTTCCTGCATATATACAGTATATATTGAACATCTTTGTTTTCAGAGTACTATGTTTACAGAAGAAAATAAGTGATAGGAGTAGAATTAGGCTAATCGGCCCATCAAGTCTACTCCGCCATTCAATCACGGCTGATCTATCTCTCCCTCCTAACCCCATTCTCCTGCCTTCTCCCCATTACCACTGACACCCGAACTAAAGATAGTATCCTGCTGTTGTGCTGCTGCAGGTCAGAATGTCATAGAAACATTGAAAATAGGTGCAGGAGACCTATTCGGCCCTTCAATCCAGCACCGCCATTCATTGTGATCATAGCTGATCGTCCGCTATCAATAACCCGTGCCTGCCTTCTCCCCATATCCCTTGACTCCACTAGCCCCTAGAGCTCTATCTAACTCTCTCTTAAATCCATCCAGTGACGGCCTCCACTTCCCTCTGTGGCAGACAAATTCTCTGGGTGAAAAAGTTTTTTCTCACCTCTGTCTTAAATGGCCTCCCCTTTATTCTCAGACTGTGGCCCCTGGTTCTGGACTCGCCCAACATTTTTCCTGCATCTAGCTTGTCCAGTCATTTTATAATTTTATATGTTTCTATAAGATTCCCCCTCATCCTTCTAAATTCCAGTGAATACAAGCCTAGTCTTTTCAATCTTTCCTCATATGACAGTCCCGCCATCCCAGGGATCAATCTCGTGAACCTACGCTGCACTGCCTCAATCTCAAGGATGTCCTTCCTCAAATTAGGAGACCAAAACTGTACACAATACTCCAGATGTGGTCTCAGCAGAGCCCTATACAACTGCAGAAGAACGTCACTGTTCTGTCTGCGACATTTGACATTAAAATGTTGTTGAATCTTGCCACTTGGTGGGGAGGGCGGTGCCCCTGATGGACCAGACTGAGCCCACCGCTCTCCGCAGCCTCTTGCGTTCCTGTGTGTTGGAATCTAGCTGTTGCAGGCCGTCTCTCAGGCTGGCCAGCGTGGACAGTGGGAGGCTGTGGTACAGGAGACAGGGATTAGATGTATAAAATATAGTGGAAAAAATATAGTTCTTCACGCTATGTGTGGTTGGAATCTGCAGTTCAATGCCTGCAAGTTCCAGTGTGACCTTTAAGATGTAATTATTGAATCATAGAGTCATACAGCGTGGAAACAGGCCCTTCGGCCCAACTCGCCCACACCGGCCAACATGTCCCATCTACACTGGTCCCACCTGCCCGCGTTTGGTCCATATCCCTCCAAACCTGTCCTATCCATGTACCTGTTTAACTGTTTCTTAAACGTTGGGATAGTCCCAGCCTCAACTACCTCCTCTGGCAGCTCGTTCCATACACCCACCACCCTTTGTGTGGAAAAGTTACCCCTCAGATTCCTATTAAATCTTTTCCCCTTCACCTTGAACCTGTGTCCTCTGGTCCTCGATCCCCCTACTCTGAGCAAGAGACTCCGTGCATCTACCCGATCTATTCCTCTCATGATTTTATATTTTCTATGTTTCTATGTTTCTTGCATTGTCGTGGAAACAAAATAACAAAATATCAGGGCGACAATGCCAAAGACCAGGGTTCGATCCTGACTACGGGTGCTGTCAGTACGGGGTTTGTACGTTCTCCCAGTGACCTGCCTGGTGTTTTCTCCGGGTGTTCCGGTTTAGATACATACTGTAGATACATAGACAATAGGTGCAGGAGTAGGCCATTCGGCCCTTCAAGCCGGCACCGCCATTTAATGTCATCATGGCTGATCATCCACAATCAGTACCCCGTTCCTGCCTTCTCCCCATATCCCTTGAATCCGTTAGCCCTAAGAGCTCTATCTAACTCTCTTTTGAATGCATCCAATAAATCGGCCTCCACTGCCTTCTGAGGCAGAGAATTCCACAATGTCACAACTCTCTGTGTGAAAAAGGTTTTTCCTCATCTCAGTTCTAAATGTTCTAAACCCCTTATTCTTAAACTGTGGCCCCTGTTTCTGGAATCCCCCAATATCAGGAACATGTTTCCTGCATCTAGCGTGTCCAATCCCTTAATAATTGTATATGCTTCTATAAGTTCCCCTCTCATCCTGCCAAATTCCAGAGTGTACAAGCCCATGCGCTCCATTCTTTCATCATATGACAGTCCCGTCATCCCGGGAATTAACCTCGTGAACCTACGCTGCACTCCCTCAATAGCAAGAATGTCCTTCCTCAAATTAGGAGACCAAGACTGCACACAATACTCCAGGTGTGGTCTCACCATGGCTCTGTACAACTGCAGAAGGACCTCTTTGCTCATATACTCAACTCCTCTCGTCACCCAACCTGTCCAAATCACCCTGCATCCTCATAGCATCCTCTTCACAGTTCACACTGCCAACACACTCCAATGATGTACAGGTTCGTAGGTTAATTGGCCTTTGGTAAAATTGTAAATTGTCCCTAGTGTGTGTGTAGGATAGTGTTAATGTGTGGGGATCGCTGGTCGGCGCGGACTTGGTGGGCCGATGGGCCCGTTTCCACGCTGTATCTCTAAACAAATCCTGGGCATATTCCTCGTGGAGTAACTAATGTATTTTTATTTTCGATTGGCAAGCAACACTTTCATTATTCCACAGGGAACATTCTGATTACTCTTGAAAAACGCTCGGTTTCGTCGAGCCGTTTAATCACATTTTTCCCTGTCTCCACAAATTCATGACAAAACCAAGCAGACAAGAGTTAAAGATCAATAATAAGAAATTATATTTTCACTGGCGGCATTGGTGAAAGAGTACCTTCCCAGCTTATACCTTTAACGCATCACCTTTGATGGAATGGAATTTCAGAAGCAGGCTAGTTGACACAAAGTGCTGGAGCAACTCAGCAGGTCAGGCAGCATCTCTGGAGAACATGGAGAGGTACCGTTTCGAGTCCCGACCCTTTTTTAGTGATGTTTTGGGGCACACGGTGGCGCAGCGGTAGAGTTGCTGCCTTTCAGTGCCAGAGACCCGGGTTCGATCCCGACTGAAGGTGCTGTCCGTATAGAGTTTGTACGTTCTCCCCGTGACCTGCGTGGGTTTTCTCCAGGTGCTCCGGTTTCCTCCCACACTCCAAAGACCTACAGGTTTGTAGGTTAATTGGCTTCGGTAAAAATTGTAAATTGTCTCCAGTGTGTAGGATAGTGCCAGTGTGTGGGGAGATCGCCGGTCAGCGCGGACTCGGTGAGCCGAAGGGACGGATTCCACGCCGAATAGAAACAGAGAAACAAAGACAATAGGTGCAGGAGGAGGCCATTCGGCCCTTCCAGCCAGCACCGCCATTCAATATGATCATGGCTGATCATCCAGAATCAGTACCCCGTACCTGCTTTCTCCCCATATCCCTTGATTCCGTTAGACCTAAGAGCTCTATCCAACTCTCTGTTGAACAATCTCTAAAATCTAAAGCATAAAGAGGGCTCTTCATCAGTCAGACAAATAAGTACACGTGGGGAACAATGAATGGAAGCTATGCAGAAACAGCATTAACCAAGGAAATGTAGAGCCCACAATGGTCCATTGTTGGCTGTGTGGTTATACAGACAGTGGAACTCAAAGTGAAACTAATCCAACGACTGGCTTTGCAGGTAGATGGGGCGGTGGGGCCATATCTCTCGTTTCCCTCTCCCCTGACTCTCAGTCTGAAGAAGGGTTTCATCCCGGAACATCACTTATTCCTTTTCTCCAGCAACCCGCTGATTTACTCCAGCTTTTAGTTTAGTTTAGTTGCAGCACGGAAACAGGCCCTTCTGCCCATCGAGTCCATGCCGACCAGCGATTCATGCACACTAACACTATCCCACACTCACTAGGGACAATTTTGCAATTTTTACTAAAGTCAATTAACCTACAAACCTGCACGTCCTTTGGAATGCGGGGAGAAGCCGGAGCACCCGGAGAAAACCCACGCAGGTCACAGGGAGAACGTACAAACTCAGTACAGACAGCGCCCGTGCTCAGGATCGAACCTGGGTCTCCGGCGCTTTGTGGCAGAAACTCTACCCCCTGCGCCACCGTGCCGCCCTTGCTATTACTGGAGGTTGGAGAGTAACACAACGTAGAACCAGGCCCTTCAGCCCATCCTGTCCATACTGGCCATGCTCTACCGCTTCGGTTTAAACCAGCATCTGCGGTTCCTTGCTACGCACGACTCAGGGTTGTGTTTTGCAGGTTACCAGGGCACGTTATCGGTTCGGCAACATCCCGGGGAAGTCACCTCGTCGGTGGGGAGGACGGTGATGGTGGCGTGTGGCGCGCACTACGAAGGCCAGATCCCAGCCCAGGTGGACGTCTACTGGTACAAGGGTGAACCCTCGCCGCAGAACGCCCTGGCCAACTTGAGGGAGTCCGGGTCTCCCCGTGGCGGGCGCCTCTACCTGCACGGCGGCCATTCCAACCACTACCGCATCCTGGTCATCAGCAACTTGACACTGACCGACGCTGGCGTTTACACCTGCGAAGTGTCCATCCCACTGCCACCGCCCCTCGTCAGCCAACTCGGCAACGGCACCAGGTTACACGTGGAAGGTGAGCAGAGGCGGGATTTGTTCGGGCAGCAGAGGTGCCTCGTGGCCAAGCTGGGTCGAGGTAACGGCTGGAGGCCCTGCAGAAGCCTGGGCCTCGCCTGGATCGGGCACCGCTCCAACAGCCTTTCATAGAAACATAGAAACATAGCACAGGAGTAGGTCATTCGGCTTTTGGTTCTGGACTCCCCCAACATGGGGAACATTTTTCACCATACAATAAAAAAACTTTGATTTAGCTTTGGTTTTAGAGATACACTGACACTTTGCCCCACATAGAAACATAGAAAATAGGTGCAGGTTGGCCATTCGGCCCTTCCAGTCAGCACCACTATATGATCATGGCTGATCATCCAAAATCAGTACCCCGTTCCTGCTTTCTCCCCATATCCCTTGGTTCCATTAGCCCTAAGAGCTATATCGAATTATATCGAGCTATATATCCAGAGAATTGGCCTCCACTGCCTTCTGTGGCAGAGAATTCCACAGATTCACAACTCTCTGGGTGAGAGGTTTTCCTCATCTCAGTCCTAAATGGCCTACCCCTTATTCTTAAACTGTGACCCCTGGTTCTGGACTCCCCCAACATTGGGAATGTGGGATTACTAGAATTAAATAGAATTACTAGAATACTAGAATTAAAAATAAAACAAAAACAAAATCAATGTTTTTTTATTGTTATTTTTACTGAAAATACAGTTCAATAAAGTATTACTATACATAAGCATA
The DNA here is from genome assembly GCF_010909765.2 of Amblyraja radiata. Lineage (NCBI taxonomy): Eukaryota > Metazoa > Chordata > Chondrichthyes > Rajiformes > Rajidae > Amblyraja > Amblyraja radiata. Next base: position 103,501,981 of record NC_045961.1, read on the forward strand.
ATCTTGTGTATAGAAATGTGTAGGAACGTGCTGCTTTAAATCAAAGATAGACACAAAATGCTGGAGTAACTCAGCGGGACAGGCAGCATCTCTGGAGAGAAGGAATGGGTGACGTTTCGGGTCGAGACCCTTCTTCAGACCCTTAGAAATAGTCCACTGAGACCAGGTTGTGGCATCATTTTCAAAGTCCAAGTTGCTTTAAGTGCAGCTGGCCATGAAGGCCCGTTGCCGTGGCGACGTTGCAGGGTGGGCCTGGCCAAACGAAGCCGCTGCAGGCCGCGTCCGGCCGGCGAGCTTGGTCTCTCGGAGCGGCCTCCGATCCAGGCGAGCCCTAGGCTGCTGCACGGCCTCCAGCCATCGCCACAACCCACATCCTTACGTTGGCCAGCGATCCATCATCCCTCTCCTTGTTCGGCCACAGTACTGGAGTAACTCAGCGGGCCGGGCAGCATCTCTGGAGGACACGGATTTGACGACGTTTCGTAAGACCATAAGACCACAGGACATAGCAGCAGAGTTAGGCCATTCAGCTCATCGAGTCCATTCCCCCATGACTGATCTATCTTTCCCTCTCAAACCTCGTTCGCCCGTCTGCTCACCATAACCCATGACAGCCGTACTAATCAAGAACCTATCAATCTACCCTTTGAATATACCCAATGACAAGTTTAACAAGTTATAGCAGTAGAATTAGGCCATTCGGCCCATCGAGTCTACTCTGCCATTCAATCATGTCTGATCTCTGCCTCCTAATCCCATTTTCCTACCTTCTCACCACAACCCTCGACACTCGTTCTAATCAAGAATCTGTCTATCTCTGCCTTAAAAATATCCACTGACGTGGCCTCCACAGCCGTCTGTGGCAATGAGTTCCACAGATTAACTTCCCTCTGACTAAAGAAGTTCCTCCTCACCTCCTTTCTAAAAGAGCGCCCTTTAATTCTGAGGATGTGACCTCTGGTCCGAGGCTCTCCCACTAGTGGAAACGTACTCTCCTCGTCCACTCTATCCAGGCCCACCACTATTCGGAATGCTTCAATGAGGCCCCGCGTCAGACTGATTGCAGTAGGGGTGGAACGCTGGAATTAAAGGTGGGGGCAGGACAAAGCTAGGAAAGTGACAGGTGGAAAAAAGACACAAAGTGCTGGAGTTACTCAGCGGGTCAGGCAGCATCTGTGGAGAACATGAATAGGTGACTGTTTTGGTTGGAACCCATCTTCAGACTGATGGTGGGGTGGGGGGGGGGGGAATAAAGCTGAAGGGGTATGTTTTTTAAAGTAGAAACAAGGAAGGTCATTTGGCCTATTCATTACCTTCAAGCTGCCTCGGCAAGGCCAGCAGCATCATCAAGGACAAGTCTCACCCACTCCCTCTTCTCCCCTCTCCCATCGGGCAAGAGGTACAGAAGTGTGAAAACTCACACCTCCAGATTCAGGGACAGTATCTTCCCGGCTGTTATGAGGCAAATGAACCATTTCGTTAGTAGAGAGTACCTGACCTCCCATCTATCTCATTGGAGACCTTCAGACTGTCTTTAACTGGACTTTACCTTGCACTAAACATTATTCCCTTTATCCTGCATCTGTACACTGTGGACGGCTCGATTATAATCATGTATAGTCTTTCCGCTGACTGGATAGCACGCAAAAAAAAGTGCTTTTCACTGTACCTCAGACACATGACAATAATAAACAATAGACAAGAAATAATAGGTGCAGGAGTAGGCCATTCGGCCCTTCGAGCCAGCACCGCCATTCAATGTGATCATGGCTGATCATCCCCAATCAGTACCCCGTTCCTGCCTTCTCCCCATATCCCCTGACTCCACTATTTCTAAGAGTTCTATCTAACTCTCTCTTGAAAGCATCCAGAGAACCGGCCTCCACCGCCTCCTGAGGCAGAGAATTCCACAGATTCACAACTCTCTGGGTGAAAAAGTTTTTCCTCATCTTTGTTTTAAATGGCTTACTCCTTATTCTTAAACTGTGGCCTCTGGTTCTGGACTCCCCCAACATCTGGAACATGTTTCCTGCCTCTAGCGTGTCCAAACCCTTAATAATCACATGTTTCAATAAGATTCCCTCTCATCCTTCTAAACTCCAGAGTGTACAAGCCCAGCCGCTCCATTCTATCAACTTATGACAGTCCTGTCATCTTGGGATACGCTGCACTCCCTCAATAGCAAGAATGTCCTTCCTAAAATCTGGAGACCAAAACTGCACAAAATACTCCAGGTGTGGTCTCACCAGGGCCCTGTACAACTGCAGAAGGACCTCTTTGATCCTCTCCTCATTCTTAAGGGGTTGGACAGGCTAGATGCAGGAAGATTGCTCCCGATGTTGGGGAAGTCCAGGACAAGGGGTCACAGCTTAAGGATAAGGGGGAAATCCTTTAAAACCGAGATGAGAAGAACTTTTTTCACACAGAGAGTGGTGAATCTCTGGAACTCCCTGCCACAGAGGGTAGTCGAGGCCAGTTCATTGGCTATATTTAAGAGGGAGTTAGATGTGGCCCTTGTGGCTAAGGGGATCAGAGGGTATGGAGAGAAGGCAGGTACGGGATACTGAGTTGGATGATCAGCCATGATCATATTGAATGGCGGTGCAGGCTCGAAGGGCCGAATGGCCTACTCCTGCACCTAATTTCTATGTTTCTATGTTTCTATGCTCTTGTTATGAACTAAACTCAACTGATTCAGGGTTCCATTTTGCTGGCTACCTCTAATCTAAACTAAATTAAATTAAACTCAGATACTCGCCAGCTCTCCTCTGGTTCTCCACAGCCCACCTACACCAGGGGTAGTTCATTGTACACAGATTTTCTGAGACCTAATGATTTTCCCCTGTTGCTTAAATCTCTTGTGATTTATTTTTCAGAGTCAACTTCATGCCTTGCTCTGAAGACACCCATGGTGATGAAGCAAGCTATAATTATTCCTGCCCTTTCCATTTACAGCATGGTCCTTACTATTGCTGTGATAGTTCTTGCTGTAAGTAACTTTTTGACAAAGTCACCGATATTGATCTTTTCGTGCGGCGTTGTCAAACTTTTTGATTGGTTTAGTTTAAGAGATACAGCGTGGAAACAGGCCCTTCGGCCCACCGAGTCCGTGCCGACCAACGATCGCTCGTTCACACTAGTTTTTGGGTTTTGTGTTATCCCAGTTTCGCATCCTACACACTCTAGGGGCAATTTGACCGAAGCCAATTAACCAGCAAACCTGCACGTCTTTGGGATGTTGGATGTGGGAGGAAACCGGGGCAGCCGGGGAAAACCCACGCAGGTCACGGGGAGAACGTAGTCACGATCGAACCCTGGTCTCCGGAGCTGTGAGGCTGCAACTCCACCGCTACACCACCGTGCCGCCCCCTCTGAGAACAGTGAAACTCTTGCATTCACTGCCACTGGGAGTGATAGATTTATGGGCTGTATTCAAGATGGAGATGGATTTATTAATTGAAAGGTCGAGAAGTTGAGGGCTATGGAGAACTGGCACAGAGAGGAGATTTAAGGCCAGCATCAATCAGTTATGATCATATTGAATGATGGGGCAGGCTAGAAGGGCTGAGTGGCCGACTGTTGCTCCTATTTTCTCGTGATCTTTTGAATGTATCAGAAGAAACTACAAAACAATGATAAAGGGTGGAGGATAGACACAAAAAGCTGGAGTAACTCAGCGGGACAGGCAGGCAGCATCTCTGGAGAGAAGGAATGGGTGACGTTTCGGGTCGAGACCCTTCTCCAGTTCCTGCACATAATGATAAAGGATGTTTGGTCAGAAATGATCGGACAGAGTCTAATAAGTTTCCAGACACGGGCGATCCAACGGAGGTGTATAAAATCATGAGGGGAATAGAATGAATGAATAAATGAATGAATGAATGAATAAGTTTATTGGTCAAGTATTCACATACAAGGAATTTGCCTTGGTGCTCCGCCCGCAAGTGACAACATGTCATACAGTGACAGTTAGGAATGACACATAAAACATTAAACATAATAATAAAACATTATCGATTAAACATGTGAATTAGATAAAACTCCAGCGCAAGAGGAGGCTATAGATTGTTGGTTATTGAGTAGAGCTACTTGCTCGTGGGGAAAAAACTGTTTTTATGTCTGGCTGTGACAGCTTTGACAGTCCAGAGGGAGTTCAAACAGGGTGAATCCACTTTTTTTCCCAGGGTGGGTTTAAGGTGTGGGGGGGAGGGGGGGGAGATTAAATAGGAACCTGAGGGGTTAGTGCATAAAATCATGAGATAAATAGATTGGGTAGATGCTCAGAGTCTCTTGCCCAGAGTAGGAGAATCGAGGACCAGAGGACATACAGTAGGTTTAAGGTGAAGGGGAAAAGATTTAATAGGAATCTGAGGGGTAACTTTTTCACACAAATGGTGGTGGGTGTGTGGAACGAGCTGCCAGAGGAGGTAGTTGAGGCTGGGACTATCCCAACGCTTAGACAGGTACATGGATAGGACACGTTTGGAGGGAGATGGACCAAACACAGGCAGGTGGGACTAGTGTAGCTGGGACATGTTGGCCGGTGTGGGCAAGTTGGGCCGAAGGGCCTGTTTCCACACTGTATCACTCTATGACTATGACTCTACTATAACAACATTTACAGGTACAGGTAGAGGAAAGGTTTTGAGGAACACGAGCAGATGGGACCAGCTCAGATGGGACATCATGGTCGGCATGGGCAGGTTGGGCCGAAGGGCCTGTTTCCATGCTGTATGACTCTTTGACTCTAAGTGACACGGGGCTTATCTACAAATGTATGGATTTTTGATGCTCAATGACTTTCCCCGTTTCACTCTGGTTTAATTCCCCCGACACAAACTGAGTGACATCCATTTCACCTCGTCTTTCGATTATTTTAATCCCCCGAGCTTCAAGCAAGTCAATAGCATATTGAAAGATGCTGTAATATTCTTCCAAATATAGATTAGCCTATTGGTCAGAAAGATCAAAATCCAGTTATAGAGTTGGAGAATTCTATAATTCCCATCGACACGCGAGTAGCAATAATACAAAAAGTCATATATATAATTGAGTAAATAATGTTATTCCCACGTGTATAAGATTTCCCATTGTTCTGTGAGCAAAATTAACGTTCAAGTCTTCAGACTTAAGACTTTAGAGATACAGTGTGTGAACAGGCCCTTCGGCCCACCGAGTCTGTGCCGAACAGTGATGGCCCCATGTGATAGCACTATCCTACACACACCAGAGGCAATTTACAATTTTACCCAGGTAAATTACCCACCAAACCTGCCCGTCTTTGGAGTGTTGGAGGAAACAAGAGCACCTGGAGGAAACCCACATGGTCATCTGGAGAACATACAAACTCCGTACTGACAGCACCCGTAGTCAGGATCGAACCTGTGGTCTCTGGTGCTGTAAGGCAGCCACCGTGTCACCAAGGTAGTTGAGGCAGGTACCATAACAGCATTTAAAGGACACTTGGACATGGATGTGGAAAGATTTACCGAGATATGGGGCAAACGCAGGCAAAGGGTCATAAGACTTAAGGTCATAAGGTCACAAGGCATAGAGTGGAATTAGGCCATTCGGCCCATCAAGTCTACTCCGCCCTTCAATCATGGCTGACCTATCTCTCCCTCCTAACTCCATTCTCCTGCCAGAAGGAATGGGTGACGTTTCAGGTGGAGACCCTTCTTCAGACTGAGCGTCAGGGGAGAGGGAGACACAGAGATAAGGAAGTGTAAGAAATCAAAAGAGAAGAAGATGAAGGGAAATGTAGCATAGACCATCATTAGCTCAGGGAACAGAGATCTTGCTTACAGAGGAATGGAAAATCTTATACGTCTTATATCTTGCAATCAGGGATGAAAGATAGTCATGGGGACAGTCAGACTGGTCAGGAAGGGGGAGAGATGGAGAGAGAGGGAAAGCAAAGTTTACTTGAAGTTATGGGCCTGTCCCACTTATACAACTTTTTCGGCGACTGTCGGCACCCGTCATAGTTCACTGCAGGTCGCCGAAAATGTTCAACATGTTGAAAATTCAGCGGCGACCAGAAAGACGCTACGACTATTTGGGCGACTGAGGAGACGACTCACGACCGTACAGGCAGCAAGTCGCGGGGTGAAGCCTGAATGGTCGTGAGTAGTCGCCCAAATAGTCGTACCTTGTTCTGGTCGCCGCTGGATTTTCAACATGTTGAATGTTGAACCTGGAGGCTGCAGCGAATCGTCCGATCAGCAGAGAAGGTTATTGGCTGCAACCTTCCCTCCATTGATGAACTGTACACTGCAAGGGCCAGGACGCGAGCGGGCAAGATCATCTCTAACCCCTCTCACCCTGGCCACAAACTCTTTGAATCACTTCCCTCTGGAAGGTGACTCCGGGCTGTCAAAGCTGCTACAGCCAGACATAAAAACAGTTTTTATCCACGAGTAGTTGCTCTACTCAACAGCCAAAAATCTGTAGCCTCCCTTTGATCTGGTATTTTGTTGGTTCACATGCTTGATCAATGGTGTTTTATCATGAATGTTTTATTATTATTAATGTTTAGTGTTTTCTGAGTCATTCGTAACTGTCATTGTATGTCATGTTGTTACTTGTGGGCGGAGCACCAAGGCAAATTCCTTGTATGTGAATACTTGGCCAATAAACGTACTTACTTACTTATTAGTGTTCAGGTTACACTGACTCTGCGATTAAAATCTGTTCCAGGTGCTGTTGTGCTTTCACATGAAGTCCAAGGGCATGCTGATCACCAAGGAGATATCCAGAGGGCCAGAAGACCCACAGCCAAACACGTGCAGAGGACATACAAGCTCCCCGGCTGGAGATCGCTCCAGGGAGACACACCCACAGGAGTATGAAGACATGACGGTCTTCAGAACTATGAACCAGAGATGAAAGAGAAGGCAGGAGGACAAGGACTTTAACAGTGTCTGGAGGACCTTTGTGATTTGTCGCCAATTATTCTGTAAAAGCCTCAAACAAACAATTTGCATGGAATTGCTTTGAATGATCCGGTAGCTTGTTCGTTACAGCCAAGTGTGGTAGGGAGGGGCTTCTCACTTGGGTCTGCGTTGTACAGAAGCATTATTGACGTGTATGGCTATGTCACCGCTAGTACAGCCGCTGCCTCACAGCGCCAGAGACCCGGGTTCTATCCTGACCTCGGATGCTGTCTGCGTGGAGTTTGCTCGTTATCCCCGTGGGTTTTCTCTGGGTGCTCTGGTTTGCACGCACACCCCAAAGAACGGAGATGAGGAAACACTTTTTCTCACAGAGAGTTGTGAGTGTGGAATTCTCTTCCTCAGGGGGCGGTGGAGGCCGGTTCTCTGGATACTTTCAAGAGAGAGCTAGATTGGGCTCTATACGTACAAAATCTCACTGGGGATATGGGGAGAAGGCAGGAATGGGGATCTGATTGTGGATGATCAGCCGTGTTCACATTGAATGGCGGTGCTGGCTCGAAGGGCCGAATGGCCTAATCCTGCACCTATTGTCTATTGTCTATTGTAATGGGCCGATCAGACTTGTACAAAAACAGCTAGATCAGAAGAATAAGAAAGAGCAATTTTGAGGGAAGGTGCAGGAAGGAACTGCAGATGCTGGTTTACATCGAAGATAAACAAAGAATGCTGGAGTAACTCAGCGGGACAAGCAGCATCACTGGATAGAAGGAATTGGTGACGTTTCGGGTCGAGACTGAAGAAGGGTCTCAGTCTCAGAAGGACCTCTGCCACAGAAAGTAGTTGAGGCCAGTTCATTGGCTATATTTAAGAGGGAGTTAGATGTGGCCCTTGTGGCTAAAGGGATCAGGGGGTATGGAGAGAAGGCAGGTACAGGATACTGAGTTGGATGATCAGCCATGATCATATTGAATGGGGGTGCAGGCTTGAAGGGCCGAATGGCCTCCTCCTGCACCTATTTTCTATGGTTCTATGTTTCTAAGGGTCTCAACCTGAAACGTCACCCATTCCTTCCCTCCAGAGATGCAGCCCGTCCCGCTGAGTTACTCCAGCATTCTGTGTCCATCTTTTGAGGAAAGAATGAGTAAGCTGAATGGCTTCTATCAATCCCGGCCTCCATTGACCTTGTCAGTCTTAAACTTTTATGAAGCAGCTAGTAATATAACAATGGAAAGAATAAAATTTAATCATGGTTACTTTTAGCAATTTGACTTTTAAAACAATCGCAGAGAGCAAGACTTACTCGAATATAACGGGAAGCTGTTAAGATGCAATAAGAGAGCAAGGCCCATTATTCATAGGACAATTTCTTGCTACATTGGCCTTGGGGCTTGTGAAAAGAATGTTCTAAACATAGGCACAAAATAAAGGTTGCATTTGTGAAACAACGGTTTCTTAGATAGTCATAGAGTCATGCAGCATGGAAACAGGCCATTCGGCCCAACTTACCCACAGCACCAAACATGTCCCATCTACACTAGTCCCACCTGCCTGCGTTTGGCCCATATTCCTTTAAACCTGTCCTATCCATATACCTGTCGAAATGTTTCTCAAGGTAGATACAAATTGCTGGAGTAACTCAGCGGGACGGGCAGAATCTCTGGAGAGAAGGAATGGGTGACGCTTCGGGTCGAGACCCAGCTGAAGAAGGGTCGAAACCCGTAATGCCACCCATCCCTTCTCTCCGGAGATGCTGCCCGTCCCGCTGAGTTACTCCATCATTTTGTATCTATCTTCGGTTTAAACCAGCATCTGCAGTTCCTTCCCACATGTAAATGTTTCTTAGACTTTGTAATTGTACCAGCCTCAACTACCTCCTCTGGCAGCTCGTTCCATGCACCCTCCACCCTTTGTGTGAAAAAGTTACCCCTCGGGTTCCTATAATATCTAACCTCCTCACCTAAAACCTATGTCCTCTGGTTCTCGATTCCCCTACTCTGGGCAGTCTTTTACGCAGTCTATTCCTCTCATGATTTTGTATGCATGGAGCCATATTTATTGTTTAAGAAGGAACTGCAGATGCTGGAAAATCTAAGGTAGACTGGAGAAAAGTGCTGGAGAAACTCAGCGGGTGCAGCAGCATCTATGGAGCGAAGGAAATAGGCAACGTTTCGGCCCGAAACCCTTAAGGGTTTCGGCCCGAAACGTTGCCTATTTCCTTAAGGGTTTTGTCCCGAAACGTTGCCTATTTCCTTCGCTCCATAGATGCTGCTGCACCCGCTGAGTTTCTCCAGCACTTTTGTCTACCTTGGAGCCATATATAAATAGGCTCTCGATTAGAGACTGTGGTGAACTGCACTGTCAGAGTTGCTGAAGTGGTTAGATAAAGATTCTCCTCTCTTAGATGAGCACGGGAGAATCCATCGCAGAATCCAAGGAAGATGAACAGATTTACCGCTGATCTCTCTGCTTATGTTTAACCTTCAGTCAACTCCCCAAAGCGGATTAATTAAGCCCCGGTGTATGGCTGGGCATGCAATAGCTTTTTTTGCACATTGCAGCAGTAACTACACATCAAAAGATTTCATGAACTTCTGGAAGTGTTGAAGAGATTTGGGTTTGATCCTGACGGCGGGATGCTGCTAGAGTCAGTTATTAAAGATGGGATAGCAGCACATTTGGAAAGTGGTGAAATCATTGGACAAAGTCAGCATGGATTTACAAAAGGTAAATCATGTCTGACGAATCTTATAGAATTTTTCGAGGATGTAACTAGTAGCGTGGATAGGGGAGAACCAGTGGATGTGGTGTATCTGGACTTCCAGAAGGCTTTCGACAAGGTCCCACATAAGAGATTAGTTTACAAACTTAAAGCACACGGCATTGGGGGTTCAGTATTGATGTGGATAGAGAACTGGCTGGCAAACAGGAAGCAAAGAGTAGGAGTAAACGGGTCCTTTTCACAATGGCAGGCAGTGACTAGTGGGGTACCGCAAGGCTCAGTGCTGGGACCCCAGCTATTTACAATATATATTAATGATCTGGATGAGGGAATTGAAGGCAATATCTCCAAGTTTGCGGATGACACTAAGCTGGGGGGCAGTGTTAGCTGTGAGGAGGATGCTAGGAGACTGCAAGGTGACTTGGATAGGCTGGGTGAGTGGGCAAATGTTTGGCAGATGCAGTATAATGTGGATAAATGTGAGGTTATTCATTTTGGTGGCAAAAACAGGAAAGCAGACTATTATCTAAATGGTGGCCGACTAGGAAAAGGGGAGATGCAGCGAGACCTGGGTGTCATGGTACACCAGTCATTGAAAGTAGGCATGCAGGTGCAGCAGGCAGTGAAGAAAGCGAATGGTATGTTAGCTTTCATAGCAAAAGGATTTGAGTATAGGAGCAGGGAGGTTCTACTGCAGTTGTACAGGGTCTTGGTGAGACCACACCTGGAGTATTGCGTACAGTTTTGGTCTCCAAATCTGAGGAAGGACATTATTGCCATAGAGGGAGTGCAGAGAAGGTTCACCAGACTGATTCCTGGGATGTCAGGACTGTCTTATGAAGACTGGATAGACTTGGTTTATACTCTCTAGAATTTAGGAGATTGAGAGGGGATCTTATAGAAACTTACAAAATTCTTAAGGGGTTGGACAGGCTAGATGCAGGAAGATTGCTCCCGATGTTGGGGAAGTCCAGGACAAGGGGTCACAGCTTAAGGATAAGGGGGAAATCCTTTAAAACCGAGATGAGAAGAACTTTTTTCACACAGAGAGTGGTGAATCTCTGGAACTCCCTGCCACAGAGGGTAGTCGAGGCCAGTTCATTGGCTATATTTAAGAGGGAGTTAGATGTGGCCCTTGTGGCTAAGGGGATCAGAGGGTATGGAGAGAAGGCAGGTACGGGATACTGAGTTGGATGATCAGCCATGATCATATTGAATGGCGGTGCAGGCTCGAAGGGCCGAATGGCCTACTCCTGCACCTAATTTCTATGTTTCTATGTTTCTATATGGAGATTGCTTGTTCTCCCTGCTCCCGCTTCCTCCCACATCTCAAAGACGTGTGGCTTTGTAGGCTAATTGTCTTCTGTAAATTGCCCCTAGTGTGTAGGATAGAGCAAGTGTGAACGGGTGATCGCTGGTTGGTGCGGACTTGCTGGGCCGAGGGGTCTGTTTCCACGGTATCTCTGTTAAACTAAACTAAATTACACGGCAAAAGGATTTCATGAAGCTGTTGAAGGGTAAAAGAACCCTGGGTTCGATCCTGGGTCACCAGTTGCCCCAGACACCGGCCACTGAATGGTGAACCAGGTCTGAGTGACCTGGACGATGTCATGTTAGCCTGGCTCGCCTCAACGGAGTTGCAGGTCTAAAAGACATACGACAGAAGAAGAAAGGTTCAATCCTGCCTTCGGGTGCTGTCTATGTGGAGTTTGCACGTTCTCCCTGTGACCTGTACATCGAACATGGAACAGTACAGTACAGGAACAGGCCCTGTGGAAGACAAAGAGGTGACACTTCGATCTGAAGAAGGGTCCTGACCTGAAACGTCACCTATCTATATCCCACAGAGATGCTGCCTGACTTGCTGAGTTCATTCAACACTGTGTGTTCTATGCAAGATTCCAGCATCTGTGACTTCAAATCAAGCACCTTGATCTATTCTACATCTTCCTTGATCTTTGTCTCCTTTGAGCTCTCGTTTTCACACCTTACCCTTCCATATCCCTCTGTCTCCCTCTCCCATGACTCAGTCTGAAGAAGGGTCTCGACCCAAAGCATCACCCATTCCTTCTATCCAGAGATGCTGCCTGTCCCGCTAAGTTACTCCAGCATCTTGTGTCAACCTTGTTTACCCATTGGTACATTTCTTGGATTGACAACATAGGTTTAATGACTTCAAATACAGTTACAATAATCTGGCCATTTGGCCCATCATGTATGTCTGGTTCCCTGCAATAACAATGATCAGGTCCACATCACCCCCACTGTCTTCCTTGCACTATATTTATCCATTTCCTTCTCGAGGCTTCATAAGGTCATAAATGATAGTAGAATTAGGCCATTCGGCCCATCAACTACTTCATCATTCAATCAAGGCTGATCAATCTCTCCCTCCTAACCCCATTCTCCTGCCTTCTCTCCAAAACCTCTGACACCCGCACTAATCAAAAATCTATCTAATTCTGCCTTAAAAATATCCACTGACTTGGCCTCCACAGCCTTCTGTGGCAAAGAATTCCACAGATTCACCACCCTCTAACTAAACAAATTTCTCCTCATCTCCTTCCTAAAAGAACGTCCTTTAATTCTAAGGCTATGAACTCTAGTTCGAGACGCACACTAATCAAGAATCTATCCATCTCTGCCTTACAAATATCCAAAGACTTGGCCTCCACAGATGTCTGAGGCAATGAATTCCACAGATTCACCATCCTCTGACTAATTTGTTCTCATTTCCTTCATTAAGGAATGTCTTTTTATTCTGAGGCTATAACCTCTGATCCTAGACTCTCCCACTAGTGGAAACTTCCTCTCCAAATCCACTCTATCCAGGCCTTTCACTATCCTGTATGTTTCAATAAGGTCCCCCCCTCATTCTACTAAACTCCAGCGAGTACAATGAAACCTGCCCCAACTCATCGGCATCCAGGCACCGCAGTCCAGATTGCAGCCACAATCATTTCACTTTATTCACATTTCATTATCTTTTCAATAAAATTCAAAGTCTCAAATAAAAGTAGCGTGTGAATATTTCAGATGTGTCGGCTTGGCGGAATCACTTCTCAGTTATTAATCAGTTCCACATTCACGTCTCACTCGTGGTGTAGAGCAGGGGGAGTGTTATATCATCTCTGGTGCAGTCTTTAGACTTTAGACAGTAGAGATACAGCGGGGAATCTTCAGCCTGCTTGAGCCCGCGCTGACCTGAGATCACCCCTTACACTGACACTCTCCGACACACACCAGGGACAATTTTTACATTTTATTTACCAAAGCCAATTAACCTACGAATCTTTTAATTTTAGAGATAATGCATCGACACGGGCCCTTCAGCCCACCGAGTCCGTGCTGACCAGCGATTGTGCCGTACGCTAACACTACCCCACACACACTGGGTACAATTTTTAACCAAAGCCAATTATCCTACAAATCTGTTTAAGAAGGAACTGCAGATGCTGGAAAATCGAAGGAAGACAAAAATGCTGGAGAAACTCAGCGGGTGCAGCAGCATCTATGAAGCGAAGGAAATAGGCAACGTTTCGGGCTGAAACGTTGCCTGTTTCCTTCGCTCCATAGATGCTGCCTCACCCGCTGAGTTTCCCCAGCATTTTTGTCTACCTAACCTTTTCATCTTTTCATCTTAGAGATACAGCATGGACATGGGTCCTTCAGCCCACCAAGCCCATGCCGACCAGCGATCACCCCGTAGACTAGCGCTATCCTGCACACTAGGGTCATGTACTAATACATAATGTAAAACTCAATACATGCATTCATAATGAAATACCCAACAATTGAAACAGCAGACATTATTTCACTTTGCAATGACTTCAATTACATTCTCATTCTGAGACTTGATGGCTTCATCAATGTTTTAGGCTGCGGTCAATAAATGAACAGGCAGATTCAGAGAGCGTTTGCCGTGTGGAATTAACTGGGTTGTGCCAGGAAGATGGTTTATTGTCCGGCCCACCAGCACCTGTAGTCAGGTTTAAGCCCCGAGTCTCTGGCGCTGTAAGGCCGCAACTCCAAAGCCCTGACACTGTGTCGCCCAGTCTTATGGGTAAGATAATTCTGCCCAATTTAATGGACCCCATGTACTACCATGAGGTTTTTCCTGTTCAGCATTTATATCACTGCCAGAACTTGTCATTTCATTCCATTCAATCCGTCTGCAGAAGTCTCCCAACCCAAAACGTTGCCTGTCCTATCCCTCCACAGATGTTGACTGGCCCGCTGAGTTCCTCCAACACTTTGTGTTTTGCTCAAGATTCCAGCATCTGCAGTTCCTTGTTTGGTCAATTATATTATAAGAAAGACACAAAGTGCTGGAGTAACTCAGCGGGTCCCTGGAGCACATGGATAGGCTACGTTTCAGTTCAGGACCCATCTTTGGACACTGGTCATTCAATTATTCTTTCTGGGAGCTATCAATAGAAAACAAAATGGGAGACATCCAGATGTTGGGAGTGGGAGGCATCCAGATGGCGGGACTGTCATATGCTGAGAGAATGGAGCAGCTGGGCTTGTTCACTCTCGAATTTAGAAGGATGAGGGGGATCTTATTGAAACATATAAAATTATTATGGGGTTGGACACGCTAGAGGCAGGAAACATGTTCCCGATGTTGGGGGAGTCCAGAACCAGGGGCCACAGTTTAAGAACTAGGGGTAGGCCATTTAGAACGGAGATGAGGAAAAACTTATTCACCCAGAGAGTTGTGAATCAGGGGAATTCTAAGCCTCAGAAGGCAGTGGAGGCCAATTCTCTGGATGCTTTCAAGAGAGAGTTAGATAGAGCTCTTAAAGATAGCGGAGTCAGGGGATATGGGGAGAAGGCAGGAACGGAATACTGATTGTGGATGATCAGCCATGATCATATTGAATGGCAGTGCTGGCCCGAAGGGCCGAATGGCCTACTCCTGCACCTATTGAAAAATAAAATATATATATATTTTTTAAAGATTAAAGTTGTCTAAGATCTCCAATGGGAGATGTTTCTTTGATCTAATACCTTTAGTTCAGTTCAGTTTATTGTCACGTGTACTGAGGTACAGTGAAAAGCTTTTGTTGCATGCTAACCAGTCAACGGAAAGACAATACATGATTACAATCGATCCATTTACAGTGTATAGATACATGATAAGGGAATAACGTTTAGTGCAAGGTAAAGCCAGCAAAGTCTGATCAAGGATAGTCCGAGGGTCACCAGTGAGGTAGATAGTAGTTCAGCACTGCTCTCTGGTTGTGGTAGGATGGTTCAGTTGCCTGATAACAGCTGGGAAGAATCAGTGATAGACACAAAAAGCTGAACTATTTGTTTCACCATCCATCACAGTGGGGAATGTGGAGGAGTCACTGTGGTGGATGTTTATGTTAAAATATATTTTGTGTGTTCTGTTGCTTTTTCACAATCACAATAATACTTTATTAGCCAAATATGTTCTGACTGACTTGGCAAATGAAATTCCTCGTATGTTGCAAAACATACTTGGCTGGTAGAGTATTATTGTGATTGTGAGTAACTCAGCGGGACAGGCAGCATCTCTGGGGAGAGAAGGAATGGGTGACGTTTCGGGTCGAGACCCTTCTTCAGACTGGTTAGGGACAAGGGAAACGAGAGATCTAGACGGTGATGTAGAGAGATAAAGAACAATGAATGAAAGATATGCAAACAAGTAACGATGATAAAGGTAACAGATAAAGGATGATGAAGGAGGCCATTATTAGCTGTTTGTTGGGTGAAAACAATATGTTAGTGAGACTTGGGTGGGAGAGGGGGAGAGAGAGGGGGAGAGAGAGAGAGAGAGAGAGAGAGAGAGAGAGAGAGAGAGAGAGAGAGAGAGAGAGAGAGAGAGAGAGAGAGAGAGAGAGAGAGAGAATGCCAGGGTTACTTGAAGGTAGAGAAATCAATATTCATATGATGCCCAAGCGAAATATAAGATGCTGTTCCTCCAATTTGCGTTTAGCCTCACTCTGACAACGGAGGAGACCGAGGACATAAAGGTCTGTGTGGGAATGGGAAGGAGAATTAAAGTGTTTAGCAACCGGGAGATCAGGTTGGTTCAGGCGGGCTGAGCGAAGGTGTTCCGTGAAACGATCGCCCAGTCTACGTTTGGTCTCGCCGATGTATAAGAGTCCACATCTTGAACAACGGATACACTGGATGAGATCGGAGGAGGTGCCAAAGAATCAGTCTCTGAATCTGGAGGTGTGCGTTTTCACACTTCTACACCTTATGCCTGATGGGAGCGGGGAGAAGAGGGAGTGGCCAGGGTGCGGCTAGTCCTGGATTATGCTGCTGGCCTTGCCGAGGCAGCGTGAGGTGTAGATGGAGTCAATGGAAGGGAGGTTGGTTTGTGTGATGGTCTGATAACTTTTCCCCTGTTAGCCATAGTTGGATTATTTATGCTGTTGGATATATTTTATGTAAACTATGTGTTAAATCTTTAGACGTAAGTTATTGCTTATCTATTACCTTGATTTTTAATGCAGTTTCCCAAACCTTGCCAATTAATACCACGTCTTAGTAGTTAGCTTGCAATAGATTTAGATACAACTATATCGAAAACACCAAGAAAATAAACAAACAGCAAATAGTCCACTGATTTGAACACTTTCAAAATAACCTGATGATAACATATACCGAAGTATTGTGCTTGATTTGATTTGTCATCAATGCACAATAATAATACATAATGAAAAACTCAATGCATTCGTTCATAATGAAATACCCAACAATTGAAACAGCAGATATTATTTCACTTTGCAATGACTTCAATTACATTCTCATTCTGAGACTTGATGCCTTCATCAATGTTTTAGGCTGCGGTCAATAAAGGAACAGGCAGATTTAGAGAGCGTTTGCCGTGTGGAATTAACTGGGTTGTGCCAGGAAGATGGTTTATTATCCTTCGGCCCACCGAGTCCGCACCGGCCAGCGATCCCCGTGCGCTAACACTACCCCCTACGCAGCGACTACAGGTGCTGTCTGTACAGAGTTTGTACGTTCTCTCCATGACTCAGTGAGTTTTCTCCAGGCGCTCTGGTTTCCTCCCACACTCCAAAAGATGAGGTCTGTCAGTTCTGTACATTAACCCTAGGGTGCAGGATAGTACCAGTGCCCAGGTGATCAATGGTTGGTATGGATTTGTTGGGCCGAAGGGCCTGTTTCCACGCTGTATCTCTAAAACACATTTGCATCCTAGACACTAATTAACACCAGCTCCTAGTGTGTAGGGGGTGGATGAGAAAGTGGGATAAGATAGAATCAGTGTGAATGGGTGATCAAATGTCCATGTGGACTCGCTGAGTGCAGCCAACGCTCGGTGCAGCCAACGCCAAGGCTCGGTGGGGGAGGACCACAGTCTAGGGTCGTTCCGCTGCTGGACATGGGGGGCACGGTGTGGTGGAGATGCCACTCAAAATAAGGGAAGGGATTCAACGCCAGGGGGCCACATGAGTGGCAAGGGTGGGGGGTAAATTTGTGTCATTTGTGTAAACATTATTGAATGTCTGCATAGCCTCCGAGAATGGCGGATGGAGCCTTGTAAGGATCATGTATTGGGTATATTTAGTTCTCGACTAAAGTATATTTTGATTTTTTTTACAAGGGATAGTGGTGGAGGCAGATACGATCGTGGCATTGACGAGGTTTTAGATAGGTTTACAGATATGCAGGGAGCGGAAGGGAATAGATAGTGTTCAGGCAGATGAGATCAGTTTATCTTGGATCATGTTTGGCACAGACATTGCGGGCTGAAAGACCTGTTTCATTGCTGTACCGTTCTATGATCTATCTTAATAAGGCTTGCTATCCAACAACAAAAAGCACAAAATCCCACCTAGTACATTCAAGAGTTTGACTTTACATCTTAAATCATCGCCCGGCGCGGCTTTAAATCGGCCGCGGGATCTACCGTCACCCAGTGGGGGCTTCAACATCGAGATGCTCGATCGCATCGACACAGCAGTTTGACTGCCTGACCGCGGGAAAAGAAGCAGGGAAGAGATAAGGCTTTTTGCCATCCAGCACAGTGAGGAGATGGTGCCTGGAGATTCACTGTACTGGATGTTTGTGTTAAACTGTGTTATTTGTGTGTTTTGTTGCTTTTTACCGTCATGACCGCATGGTACGAAATTTTGTTCAAATTTGTTTGAATGACAATAAAGGAAATTCAATTCAATTAATTCAATGTTTTAGAGTAGACACAAGGAACTGCAGTTTGCTGGAACCTTGCATGCAACACAAAGTGCTGGAGTAACTCAGCAGGTCAGGCAGTATCTCCGGAGGACATGGATAGGTGATCTTTCAGGATGGAACGCTTCTTAAGACTGCATTATTTTGTATGTAGGAAGGAACTGCAGATGCCGGTTTGCACCGAAGATAGACACAAAATGCTGGAGTAACTCAGCGGGACAGGCAGCATCTCCGGAGAGAAGGAATGGGTGATGTTTTCGGGTCGAGACCTTGCTTCAGACTGAGAGTCAGAGGAGAGGGAAACTGGAGGCATGAAAAAGGTAGACAAATCAGAGCTGGCACCCACAGCCTTTAGAGTTACTGCAACAATTTGTGGATGATTTTATACGCCGTAAATCTGTTTTGCTTGATTTGTGAAATAGTGTACGCACATGAGAAATGGCTAGCGAGGTTAAACGAGTTATTGAAAGCAGTTTTTATTCTGTAGAAACATCATAGCATCATCAAAGCCCTTGTGATACAGAAACTCCATCCTCTCGCGACTGGGTGGGAACAAGGCGTGACTGAGGCGGACAAAATTTGCAACGGAGAACTGCAGACAAAATGGGGGGTGGGGGTGGGGGAAGGAAAAGGCAGAGGAGTTATTAAGAGATTACATATTGTTAAAATGCACTGTTTAGTTTCAGTTTTAGAGATAAAGCATAAAGCGCGGAAGCAGGCCGTTCGGCCCAGCGGGTCACAGATACATAGAAAATAGGTGCAGGAGTAGGCCATTCGGCCCTTCAAGCCAGCACCGCCATTCAATGTGATCATGACTGATCATCCACAATCAGTACCCTGTTCCTGCCTTCTCCCCATATCCCTTGATTCTGTTAGCCCGAAGAGCTCTCTTTTGAAAGCAACCAGGGAATTGGCCTCCACTGCCTTCTGAGGCAGAGAATTCCACTGATTCATAACTCTCTGGGTGAAAACGTTTTTCCTCATTTCCATTCTAAATGGCCCACCCCTAATTCTTAAACTGTGGCCCCTGGTTCTGGATTCCCCCAACATTGGGAACATGTTTCCTGCCTCTAGCGTGTCCAATCCCTTAATAATCTTATATGTTTCAATAAGATGCCCTCTCATCCTTCTAAACTCCAGAGTGTACAAGCCCAGCCGCTCCATTCTATCAACATATGACAGTCCCGCCATCCTGGGAATTAACCTGGTGAACCTACGCTGCACTCCCTCAATAGCAAGAATGTCCTTCCTCAAATTAGGGGACCAAAACTGCACACAATACTCCAGGTGTGGTCTCACTAGGGCTCTGTACAACTGCAGAAGGACCTCTTTGCTCCTATACTCAACTCCTCTCAACTCAGCTCAGGAGCTGGCTTTACCTCCATGAACATTGGAGTCGTACAGCAAGGAAAGAGACCCTTCGGCCCACCAACTCCGTACCAACCATCAAGTACCCATGTTTACACTAATGCCACCCCAAACACTTTACTTTCTGCCCCCAGATTCTTCCACCCACTGGCACTTGGGGCAATGAATCTACTTACCTGCATAACAGGGATATGGGCATTGTGCGTGCATTTATTTAAATATTTATTCAATAAATAGCACTGAGCAACACAAAGCCTCAAAACTCTTTTGACACCAATTTGAGATTGAAAAATCCAAATGCCCGATTCTGAGCTGAAGAGTGTCTGATAAATGACCCAACCCCAAATTATTGGGTTACTCCAGCACTTTGTGCTTTACCCAAGATCCCAGCACATGCAGTTCCTTTTGTCTCGCAGAGATTAGTTTATTTTGGCATTATACACGGCACGTACATTGTGGGCCGAAGGGCCTGTTCCTGTGCTGTACTGTTGGTTCAATGTCCTATGTTAAATCAGAGCCCAGCTCAGAATCTAGACAACAGTCTGTTGCATAACTGCATCAAATGTGCAGTTGTGTTGGTGGATATGACCTTCTTAAAAAATAACCACATGGTGTAGAGGTGCGTACATTTGAACCGCATAAAATACTTATATCAGCATTTGAGATAAGGAAACTTCTCTTTTTCTTCAGTATCTGAGCAGTGAATTCACTCTGAACAGTACAGCCATAGAGTCATAGAGTTACAGCATGGAAACAGGCCCTTCGGCCCAACTTGCCCACACCGGCCTACAAATCCCAGCTATACTAGTTCCACCTACATGCGTTTGGTCCATATCCCTCCATACCTGTCCTATCCATGTACCTATGTAACTGTTTCATAAATGTTGGGATAGTCCCAGCCTCAACTACCTCCTCTGGCAGCTTGTTCCACACACCCACCGCCCTTTGTGTGAAAAAGTTACCCCTCAGATTCCTATTAAATCTTTTCCCCTTCACCTTAAACCTATGTCCTCTGGTCCTCGATTCACCTACTCTGGGCAAGGGACACTGTGCATTTACCTGATCTATTCTTCTCATGATTTTATACACCTCTAGAAGATTACCCCTCATCCTCCTGCGCTCCAAGGAATAGAGTCCCAGCCTACTCAACCTCTCTCTGTAGCTCACACCCTCGAGTCCTGGCAACATCCTGGTAAATCTCAACATTGACACCATTACAGTACTCACGATGAAATCTTGCTTTGCAATGGAGATGTAGAAATTGTTTTGGTCACTATCTTGAGGGCAGATGTCCAATCTGCCGCTGAAGGGTGACACAGTCAACGTTCTTCCATCAGACAAGATGGGAAGTCTGTTTGTCAATCCGCCATCAATCCAAGACTGATATAAAAATCACAGAAGAAACCGAGATTAATCCGGACGCACAAAAAGACGAGATGAAAAGACATGTAAACATAGTTAGAAACCGTCACGGTGTCTGAACCTCTGCTTAAGGGCCTGTCCCACTGTGGCAACCTAATCCGCAAGTTCTAGCAAGTTTGCCCTCGACTCATACTCGCAGCATGGTCGACACGAGGTCGTAGGATGTCTTTGTAACTCTCCTTCATGCTCGAGAGTGGTCTCCACGTACTCGAGGCCTCAGCTAGGTCGCGGCGTTTTTTTCAACATGTTAAAAAAATGCCCGCGAGTAAAAAAAGGTCGCCGCCGAAAAAATCTATACTTTTTTTACTCGTAGGTTCAGTCATAGTAGCTCGTCATGTTAGTCGTAGGTAATCGAGGGTAGTCGAAGGTAGTTGTAGATAGTCTTCATCATAGTCGAAGGGAGGTTGAAGGAGATCGTCTTCGCTCTCCACTATTTGGTGTCCAATTTTCCCGAAGTTAACCGTAGCTAGTCGAAGCTGGTCTTCAACATAGTCGAAGGAGGTTGAAGGAGGTCTTCAACATGACATTTTTTCAAACTCTTCTAAACTCACCAATTCGGTCGCCCAAGTGGGACAGCCCCTTTAGAATACCACTGCCCTCGTTCCAGTCAAACCAATGCAGGCTTTGTTCATTTTATTGGATGGATTTTGATGGATTGATTGCTTGATACTTTATTGGCATGTGTACTTGGTACAGTTTTGCACACAGTACACAAGTAGGCAAAGAGCCAACATCTAAAGGGTGCTGATAATGTTACAAAAGGATTCAAAATAGTCTCTCTTCTCTTCCTTCTCCCCCCCCCCCCCCCCCCCCCCCCCCCCCCCGCCCCCACCTGCAACACTGTGCAGCAAACAAGCATCTTGGAGAATAGATAATAAGACAAACGCAGGTCCCAGCTAATTCACATTTCACCAAGTAACAGACAGAGACCTCAACACTGCATTGCACAACACTTCCTGTAGTATGTTTTCACTTCCACGCTTACTCAGTTTGTCATACCATCTTACTATTATCTACTTTAACAATCTCCCACCACATACCAGTACATATTTTGAAAACTAGTTTGCTTTCCGATAAAGAACCATAATATCTGATACGTGTGCAGCGCTTTGGGCTTCTGATGTAAACAGTAGACGGTTATGTTGGTTTCAGATGTGATGAATCTAAAACCCAGCATGGGGTAAACAAAAGTGCATGACTGTGGGAAAGGTATCAGTTTGATGCTGAGGCTTGCTGCTATTGGTTTTTTTGAATAATTTCCACCGATGGTTTACCATGCCCCAAATCTAAGCCTCAACGCTTGAGCTTCCGAAGACTGATAGCCGATGTTTCCATCAAGCTTTAATCATTGACTCAACGGGGTCACAGAGTTGCACTAGCCCTCTGAGTTTTTGCTCAAGATTCCAGCGTCTGCAGTTCCTTTTGTCTCTACACTTTACACAAACAGCTCCAGGTTCAGGGGCGATCAGAAGAAGAGGTCCCGATCCGAAACGTCACCCATTCCTTCTCTCCAGAGATGCTGCCTGTCCCGCTGAGTTACTCCAGCATATTTCCACCAGGGGTGCCGTATAATTGGCAGCCCCGCCAACAGTCTGTTTGTTTTTCCGTCTTTTAAAAACAATTTTAGTGGGTGTTATATGTCGGTGTAAATGTTCTCCGGTTTGTTTTATGTCGGGGGGATGGGGTGGGGCCGGGGGAAACTTGTTTTTCAGTTTCTTACCTTGCCGGGGAGGCGATTAATTTCCGGATCGCATTCCCCGGTCGATCCGCGGCCTACCATCGATGGAGCTGGAGGCCTCCTTGAACTGACCTTGGGCGTGGACTTACATCAGAGTCGATCCCTGACCTGGGATCGTTCCAACCTGGCCTGCGGTCTTTACAGCGCTCCCTCAGTATCAAGAATGTCCTTCCTCAAACTAGAAGACCAAAGCTGCACACAATACTCCAGGTGCGGTCTCACCATGGCAATGTACAACTGCAGTAGGATCTCCTTGCTCCTAAACTCAAATCCTCTTGCTATGAAAACCAACATGGCATTTGCTTTCTTCACTGCCCGCTGTACCTGCATGCTTACTTCGCAGTTTCAGGAGAGGCCGCGGATGTCGGGAGCTCCAACGTCACGGAAGGTTCGACCAGCCCCAACGCGGGGTTTGATCGTCTGGTATGGGGGAGCTGACATCCCCCTGATGCGGGATCTCGTCGCCTCGAAGCGCAGGGCCCACCGCTGGCTACGGGAGACAAGATCATCCCGTCAACGTAGGGCTCGAGGCCCCCGACCGCGGGAGAGCAAAGGGAAGAGATTGAACTTTATTTCGCCTTCCATCACAGTGAGGAATGTGGAGGAGTCGCTGTGGTGGATGTTTATGTTAAAATGTATGTTCCGTTGCTTTTTATTTGTATGACTGACTTGGCAAATGAAATTCCTTGTATGTGGCAAAACATACTTGGCTAATAAAGTATTATTGTGATTGTGATTGTCTATCGTTGGTGTATAACCAACATTCCTACCTACACAGTTTCTCCCAGCTGTTAGCAGGCAACTGGACCATCCTATCGACAACTAGAGAATGGTCCTGACCCACCAACTACCTCATTGGAGATACTCGGACTCTCTTTTATCGCTTTATCTTCCATTAAACGTTTTTCCCTTTGCCCTGTATCTGTACACTGTGTGTAGGAAAGAACTGCAGATGCTGGTTTAAATCGAAGGTAGACACAAAATGCTGGAGTAACTCAGCGGGTGAGGCAGCATCACTGGAGAGAAGGAATGGGTGACGTTTCGGGTCGAGACCTTTCTTCAGACACAGTACATTGTGATTGTAATCATGGATAGGATTTTTGCTGACTGGATAGCACACGACAAAAAGCTTTTCAGGGTGGCACAGTGGTGCAGCTGCTGCATCACAGCACCAGAGACCGCGGTTCGATCCTGACCTCGGGTGCTGTTAGCCTGGATTTTGCATGTTCTCTGTGACCATGCCGGTTTTCTCCGGGTGCTCCGGTTTCCTCCCATACGTCAAAGGGTTTGTAGGTTAATTGGCTTCGGCAAAATTGTCCCGAGTGTGCTGAATAGTACTGGGGATCGCTGGTCGGCACGGACACGGAGGCCGAAGGGCCTGTTTCTGCCCTGTATCTCTAAGCTAAACCAAACAGACGAGTTTCACACAGAGTGGTGAGTCTGTGGAATTCTCTGCCTCAGAGGGCGGTGGAGGCCAGTTCTCTGGATGCTTTCGAGAGTTAGATAGAGCTCTTAGGGATAGTGGAGTTAAGGGATATGGGGAGAAGGCAGGAACGGGGTACTGATTGGGGATGATCAGCCATGATCACATTGAATGGCGGTGCTGGCTCGATGGGCCGAATGGCCTACTCCTGAACCTATTGTCTATTGTCTATAGTCTAAACTAAACTAACCATTCTTCAGTTATGTATCAGTGGGTGGTAACACAGGGGTTCGTCCCTAAAATGATGCAAACATAAAAATCTGGGCAGGCAGCTCCTGTACAAGTGTTCAACAACTGTGTTAGATAACCAGTCTTTTTTTCACAGCCATTTCTCCCCTCCCCTTCCCCCTACATTCCATCCCATAGCTTAAAAAATCACAAATCTTCAATCCTTATGTCTCACACTTTGTCTTTTTATCTCAGGCCTTTGTCCCACCATTTTGCCTGTCAAATAACTCGTATCAACCCACTATGGAGTCATAGAGTCATGCAGCGTGGGAACAGGCCCTTCGGCCCAACTTGCCCAAGCCAACAACATGCCCCATCAGCACTAGTCCCACTTGCCCGCGCATGGCCCCATGTCCCCCTAAACCTAGCCTAATCTTCCCCAAATGTCTCCTAAACGTTTTTGATATTTCCTGTCTCATCTACCTCTTCTGGCAACTCATTCCACATAGTCAGCACCCTTTCAGGAATGGGTTCACTAATTCCCCCCCACCTAAATGAAAAGTCTCGACCCTTCCACTATACATTTCCCACCACAGATGCTGCCTGACCCGCAGAATTCTTCCGGCAGTTTGTTTTTTTTGCTGCAGATTCCAGCAAGTGTCATCTCTTGTTACACCATTATTAGGTTCCTGACCTAACATTTCATACTGAGCCCAATATCAAATGTGCTCTGCCAACTCTCCTGTGAAACTCCTTGGGCTATTTTATTGAGTTAATGGCACAATTTAAATGCAGCAAACTTTAGCTGTGCAGAGTTCGGAATGGTTTACGCTATTTCTAATCTTTCTCACGGCACAGGAGGCTATTCAGCCCATCCCATCTATGCCAGCTCTCAGAACAATCCCAGCAGGACGTCGACCTGAAACGTAATCTATTCCTTCTCTCCAGAGATGCTGCCTGACCCGCTGAGTTACTCCAGCACTGTGTGCTTTCTTTATAAAACCGGCAACTGCTGTTCCTTGTGTCTATTCTGTAGGCATGGTATGACATGACTGGTTTAACACGCAAGTACACGTGACAATAATCCAATAGCAATCTTGGAGATATCCAGAATGGAAACAGGACCTTGACCTAACTTGCCCAGGCTGGCCAACATGTCCAATCAACACTAGTCCCAACTACCTGCCTTTGGCCCATATCCTTCTAAACATGTCCTATCCATGTACTTGTGCAAATCTCTATACTTATAAAACTCTGATCTAGGATGTGTATTTATCTGTGTGATGTTCGTGTGCGTTTCACATCTCCTGGAAAACACGGCGCGCTAACGGTGACATTTTTACATATTCCGATAGATTTTCGCCATGATGTCAAATTTTGCCTTATCTGAAAATCTCATGCATTATTTCTCGAGTTATTTATGAAAATGTTCACAAATCTCAAATAACTTAGAAACTAAACGAGATGGTCTCGCTGATGATGTTACAATGGATCTGACTGCCAGCCTCTGCTCGTACTGTGAGTGACATCACCCCTGTTCTGTCTTCTGTACTTCTTGGCTTCTTAACTTTCACTTCTTTAAATTTGACATTTAGCATTTTTAAGCTGCTGCTCAGGTCGTGCTGCGCGCTCCACTCGGCTCCTTGAACATGGCTGGGCTCCTTCTAGAACATGGCGGCGGCGGTCGTTATCGCCACGCGGGCGTGGGTGAGGGTGCGGGGCAGCGCGATGGGAAGGTTGCCGTGGGGCCATTACTCCCTCAGGGCGCGGCCGTCTATGAAGACCTGCGATTCCTCCGTCGATCGCAGGGACTCGGAGAATCGTGACGCCATTTCCTCGCTGGTGATCCCGATCCCACCTGGCGATCTCTGGCCGTCACGGGGGATGACCTCCTCTCCGTCTCCCCCGCCCGATCGTCTGTCACGCGGGTGGGTGGGCTTCCCCTCGCGGAAGCCACGATCGGCTGGCCCTCCGCTGCATGGAGAGTGGTCCCGCCTGCTCAGCATCCGTGCTCCTGATGGGGAGGCTGCTGCCGCGGGACAAGCCCGGCTCGACGCCCGCCCGCGGCCTCGCTCGGGACCGGCGCCTGGTGGGCAGGCTACTGCTCTACGACCTCGGTAGGTGCTGCCTCTACCCCCAAAGCAAAGTCCGATCGGAGATAGTCCAAGGGTGCCTGATAAGGTATGTTCAAGAAGGAACTGCAGATACGTTGCCTATTTCCTTCGCTCCATAGATGCTGCTGCACCCGCTGAGTTTCTCCGGCATTTTTGTCTGCCTGATGAGGTAGATCGTAGTGCAGGTTCTGCGGTTGCAGTAGGATGGTTCAGTTGCCTGATAGCAGCTGCTCCAATTCTATTCTATTCCGATCAGTCACTCCTATTCCTCCACTTGCCCCCTCTTCCCTTCATCCCTGACGTAGGGTGCGAGGTGTTGTGTGTAAAGGCAGGCTTCTCCACCGCGGCACGTCCAAAGTGTTGCACACACACACCTAGCACCCCAGCTGGTACCGGGGAACCCCCATTGTGTCTCCATCTGCTCAATCCCCACCAAAGACAAGAGAGCACCTGGGGCTGAGACAGCAGAGTTGACACGGGTCTCATTGTAACAAGCCCATTTATAGACCAGAATAATACATAATAATGCTTATTTGCATTGTGACCTGCACGATCTTCATGGCAATATGATCTTCACTTGGAGGAAGCTATAACTTTCCAAAGGTTTTGCACTATACAGGTAGATAGGGCTCTTAAAGATAGCGGAGTCAGGGGATATGGGGAGAAGGCAGGAACGGGGTACTGATTGGGGATGATCAGCCATGATCACATTGAATGGCGGTGCTGGCTCGAAGGGCCGAATGGCCTACTCCTGCACCTATTGTCTATTGTCTACTATCTGTTGTAGGTTTGAAGCAGACACATAGAAACATAGAAACATAGAAAATAGGTGCAGGAGTAGGCCATTCAGCCCTTCGAGCCTGCACCGCCATTCAATATGATCATGGCTGATCATCCAACTCAGTATCCTGTACCTGCCTTCTCTCCATACCCCCTGATCCCTTTAGCCACAAGGGCCACATCTAACTCCCTCTTAAATATAGCCAATGAACTGGCCTCAATTACCTTCTGTGGCAGTGAAATCCACAGATTCACCACTCTCTGTGTAAAAAATGATTTTCTCATCTCGGTCCTAAAAGACTTCCCTCTTATCCTTAAACTGTGACCCCTAGTTCTGGACTTCCCCAACATCGGGAATAATCTTCCTGCATCTAGCCTGTCCAACCCCTTAAGAATTTTGTAACTTATGAGAAGTGTGAAAATGCACACCTCCAGATTCAGGGACAGTTTCTTCCCAGCTGTTATCAGGCAACTGAACCATCCTACCACAACCAGAGAGCAGCGCTGAACTACTATCTACCTCATTGGTGACCCTCAGGCTATCCTTGATCGGACTTTGCTGGCTTTACCTTGCACTGAACGTTATTCCATCACCATGTATCTATCTATACACTGTAAATGGCTCTGAATCAGTCTGAAGAAGGGTCGCGACCCAAAACGTCACCCGTTCCTTCACTCCAGGGATGCTGCCTGTCCCGCTGAGCTACTGAAGCATCTTGTGTCTATCTTCGGTTTAAACCCGCATCTGCAGTTCTTTCCCACACACTGTGAATGGCTCGATTGTAATCACGTATTGTTTTTCCGCTGACTGGTTAGCACGCAACAAAAACCTTTCACTCTACCTTGGTACGCATGACAATAAACTAGACTGAAACTGAACTGGTGAAACATTGTTCCCTTTAAGATGGGGGGTGGGGGGTTGAGCAGTTTATACCAGCGATCTATTAGTCGATACCAACTCAGGAAGATGATAGTAACTTAGGACAATGAAGAAGGGTCTTGACCCGAAACATCACCCATTCCTTCTCTCCAGAGATGCTGCCTTTCCCCATTGAGTTACTCCAGCATTTTGTGCCTATCAGCGATTTAAACCAGCATCTGCAGTTCCTGCCTAGGACAATGAAATGATGATCTACGGAGGCCACAAATCCACACGATTTGTTACGTTAAAGGAAATGAATAGGATTGAAATGTATGGATAGGCTCCTTCCTAAACTAAAACACAGCGTGCCGGAGTAACTCAATGTCAGGCAGCATCTCTGCAGCTTAGTTTAGTGTATTATTGTCACGTGTTACTGAGCTACAGCCTGAGCAGTCTTTTTGTGTCTATCTTCTCACTCTAGATGCTACTAGATTTGATAGGAATCTTAGTTCTTCACACAGAATCCCATTTCTCTGCTCTATTAACTCTGTAATAAGATTGTTAAGGGTTTGGACAGGCTAGAGGCAGGAAACATGTTCCCGATGTTGGGGGAGTCCAGAACCAGGGGCCACAGTTTAAGAATAAGGGGTAAGCCATTTAGAACGGAGACGAGGAAACACTTTTTCTCACAGAGAGTGGTGAGTCTGTGGAATTCTCAGCCTCAGAGGGCGGTGGAGGCGGGTTCTCTGGATGCTTTCAAGAGATAGCTAGATAGAGCTCTTAAAGATAGCGGAGTCAGGGGATATGGGGAGAAGGCAGGAACGGGGTACTGATTGGGGATGATCAGCCATGATCACATTGAATGGCGGTGCTGGCTCGAAGGGCCGAATGGCCTATTCCTGCACCTATTGTCTATTGTCTATTGTAATGCAGCCAGTAGAAGAACAAAAGGAAATAAGACAAAGATTATGTCTCAAAAGTATCTACAACTCCTCTGTTCCAATTCCCACAGCCCTCAATTGAATGATCTTCCAAAAGTATATGGTAGACAAAAATGCTGGAGAAACTCAGCGGGTGAGGCAGCATCGATGCAGCGAAGGAAATAGGTGACGTTTCGGGTCGAGACCCTTCCTCAGACTGAATATATTGCAAAATATATTCCAAAAATATATCTCTGTCTTCTCATCTTTCAGGCAAATGTACTTAACTAGCCAGCATTCACAGGGGTAATTCCCAGCTAAACCATCCCCGGTTAGTTCAGTCTGTATCTCCTGCCATCCAGTAAAAGGAGATCACACTCCATTTTAAACTGGCAGCCTTCCCACCCTGAAGCCCGCGTCCACTGCACTTCATGACTGTTACACTGCTGCCCTCAAGTGTCCATCTCTGGAACTGCTGTCGGCTTTCACGTTTACATTAAAAGCAAAGAAATGCAGGGGGAGCAGGGGTTCCCCTCTTCCATCATGGATACGGCCCTCACTGGGATCTCCTCGATATCCTGCAGCTCCGCTCTTGCTCCCCCACCCCCCCCCCACCTGGCCCTCGCCTTTCACCCCATCAGCCGTCGCATACAGCGCATAATCCTCCGTCATTTAACCACCTCCAACGGGATTCCACCACTGGCCACATCTTCTCATCTCCACCGCTTTCCGCAGAGCCCGTTCCCTCCCCAACTCCCTGGTCAACTCGTCCCTTCCCACCCAAACCACCCCCTCCCCAGGTACATTCCCCTGCAACCGCAGGAGATGCAACACCTGTCCCTCTACCTCCCCCCTCGACTCCGTCGAAGGTCCCCAACAGTCTTTTCAGTTGAGGCAGAGGTTCACTTGCACCTCCTCCAACCTCATCTACTGTATCCACTGTTCCAGGTGTGGACTCCTATATATCGGTGAGACCAAGCGCAGGCTCGGTGATCCTTTCGCTGAACACCTCCGCTCTGTCCGCCTAAACCTACCTGATCTCCCGGTTGCTCAGCACTTTAACTTCCCCTCCCATTCCCACACTGACCTTTCTGTCCTGGGCCTCCTCCATTGTCAGAGTGAGGCCCAGCGCAAATTGGAGGAACAGCACCTCATATTTCACTTGGGCAGCTTACACCCCAGCGGTATGAACATTGACTTCTCTAACTTCAAGTAACCCTTGCTTTCCATCTCTCTCCATCCCTCCCCCTTCCCAGTTCTCCCACCAGTATGACTGTCTCCGACTACATTTTATCTCTGTTTGCTTCATTGTCACCTTCTCCCAGCTAACAATGATCTATCCTACATTTTCCTTGATCTCCATTCCCTTTGTCCTATTTTCACACCTTACACTTCCTTATCTATGTACAGCCCACTCTCCTCACATCAGTCTGAAGAAGGGTCTTGAACCTTTTGTGTCCAGCTGCAGAAGAAATGTGTAAGAAGGAACTGCAGATGCTGGTTTACACCGAAGATAGACACAAAAAGCTGGAGTACTAACTCAGTGGGATAGGCAGCATCTCTGGAGGGAAGGAATGAGGTGACGGTTTGAGTCAAGACCCTTCTGCAGATATTGGTGTACAAAGTTACACAAAAAAGCTGGAGAAACTCAGCGGGTGCAGCAGCATCTATGGAGCAAAGAAAATAGGCAACGTTTCGGGCCGAAACCCTTCGCCTATTTTCTTCGCTGAAGGGTTTCGGCCCGAAACGTTGTCTATTTTCTTCGCTCCATAGATGCTGCTGCACCCGCTGAATTTCTCCAGCTTTTTTGTGTACCTTCGATTTTCCAGCATCTGCAGTTCCTTCTTAAACACTTGGTGTACAAAGTGCTGGAGTAACTCAGCGGGTCAGGCAGCATATCTGGAAGACATGGATTGTTGATGTTTCGGGTTGGGACGCAGCTTTCTGGAATAAGGAATTCAGCCATTTCAGTTAAATAAGGTCATAGCGTGGCTAAGTGGCGCAAGTGCTAGATCTATCCCTCTCATAATTTAATGCACCTCTATCTGATCTTCATTCTCCTGCGCTCCAGGGAATAGAGTCCTAGCCTGCTCCCTATAGCTCCAACAAGTCCTGGCAACATCCTCGTAAATCTTCTCTGCACCCTTTCCAACTTAACAATATCCTTCAAGGTTAATTCCCGGGATAGGGGGACTGTCATATGCTGAGAGAATGGAGCGGCTGGGCTTGTACACTCTGGCGTTTAAAAGGATGAGAGGGAATCTTATAAGATTATTAAGGGTTTGGACACCCTAGAGGCAGGAAACATGTTCCCGATGTTGGGGGAGTCCAGAACCAAGCGCCACAATTTAAGAATAAGGGGTAAGCCATTTAGAACGATGACGAGGAAACACAGAGTTGTTAGTCTGTGGAATTCTCTACCTCAGAGCACGGTGGAGGCCGGTTCTCTGGATACTTTCAAGAGAGAGCGAGATAGGGCTCTTAATGATAATGGAGTCAGGGGATCTGGGGAGAAGATAGGATTGGGGATGATCAGCAATGATCACATTGAATGGCGGTGCTAGCTCAAAGGGCCGAATGGCCTACTCCTGCACCTATTGTCTACAGCCTATTTCCTATAACTTGGTGCCCAGAACTGACCACTATGCTCCAAATGCGGCCCCATCCTCTACACCTATCCTATCCAATATGTTTTTGTGCATTGTCGGAGTCTAGATTCTTGTGCTGCTGGTGCAAGCAAGATTTTAATAGTCCCTCTACCTCATCACACTCGTGCAAATGACAATAAACTCAACTTGGCTTGGTCTGCAACGTTAATTGTTTCTCTACTCACAGCCGCTGCACGACCTGCTGGTTATTTCCAGCAATCTTTATTTAATTTTATACTCACTTCTCCGTTGTACTTCACCGCCTTGATCCCAGAATAGAGTGGCACAAAGCTACTGGCAAGCAGAACCTGTCAAGAAATAGCAAGCGTCAGTGGTAAATCTGCAAAGATTCATGTCCTTGCTAAACTCTGCATTCATGCACAGTCCATGATTCATTCGAAGAATGAATGTGCCATTCTTAAAAACTTGTATGCTCTGGAGTTTAGAAGGATGAGAGGGAATCTTATTGAAACATATAAGATTGTTAAGGGTTTGGACACGCTAGAGGCAGGAAACATGTTCCCGATGTTGGGGGAGACCAGAACCAGGGGCCACAGTTTAAGAATAAGGAGTAAGCCATTTAGAACGGAGCTGAGGAAAAACGTTTTCACACAGAGAGTTGTGAGTCTGTGGAATTCTCTGCCTCAGAAGGCGGTGGAGGCCGGTTTTCTGGATCCTTTCAAGCGAGATTTAGATAGGGCTCTTAAAGATAGCGGAGTCAGGGGATATGGGGAGAAAGCAGAAACGTTTTGGATGATCATCCATGATCTCATTGAATGACGGAGCTGGCTCGAAGGGCTGAATGGCCTACTCCTGCACCTATTGTCTATTGATTCATTTAGCAGATAGACACAAAAAAGCTGGAGTAACTCAGCGGGCCAGGCAACAGCTCTGGAGAACATGGATAAGTGACATTTCGGATCGGGACCCCATATTTCGTTTGGGGAACTTACAGCCCAGTGGTATGAACGTTGAAATCTCTAATTTTAAGTAACTTCTACAAATGCCCTACCCTCCCCTCCTTTCCTCCACGGTAATTCAGTTATCAGTTAATTAGAAAAACAATAGTTAACAGAAATATTTTTATAGTTTAAGAATTATAAATAGGCCCAGAAATCATTTATAAACTTCTGAAAAACTACATTTTTGAAATCCTGGTTATTTCAACAGAGGGCAAAAAAAGCTATTTTTCATACTTTGGACAAGATCTAATCTGCAATGTCCAAGGTGGATCTAAATTAAAACTGTTTGGTGAACAAAACATGACATTTATAAGAATTTGTTAATATTAAGGGAAGGTCAGTGGTAATAAATCACGGCGGTGAACAGTAAAACAAGAAATATAGTGTGCAATGAGTAATGTTATGATCAGAATCAGCTCTGTGATAAAGGTTCCCCTGTGTTTGTTCTGGACATCAACATCATGATCCTCAGATCTATCATTTCTCATTTCACTCATTAAACCCTCGGTCCATAACATTTTTCAGGGTCTCCAAATATTCCAGACCCCAGTTCTAAATCACGTGAGGAATAATCTGCCAATTTACGAACTGGAGTAGTTCAGTCGTTGTGAATAAAACGATATTTATTGGCAAATACAACTGTTAAACACACGCGCGCTAAGTCAGAGCTCTAGCACGGTCTCTGCTGCCGCTGTGGGACACACCTGTGGACTGATGATGGTCTTCCGCCAAACTCAATCACGTGACCGTTCCACCTCTACTGACGAGGGTTCGATCTATAAGTGGCTCAACCACCAGATGGCGCCACAGAACAATGTTAACTGCGTTGTCAGCCTGATCGTTAAGGGCCGGTCCCACTTACGCGACCTTGGCTCGCAAATTACGCGGCCTCGTGGCCGCTTGAGGCGTACGGGCCTCGCGGGGCCGGTCCCACTTATTAGCGGGGAGGCGTATGGAGTTGTGCGGGGTTGGTCCCGACATCGCGCGGGGCTCCGAAATTCCTGCAATGTCTGAACATTTCGCGCGCCAACGGCCTGTCAGCCCGCGTACGCACGCAGGCGCATTGAGGGGGTACGCAGCGTCTTGACATCATACGCAGCGTCTTGATGGCGTATGCCTAGCGCATGGTGTTGCGCAATGACATTACCGCCCGGCATGGCGTTGCATGATGACGTCACCGCCCGATGCCGTGCGACGCCCAAATTCAGTCGGCCCACCTCCTGCCCAGCTGACTGGTAAGTATGATGCAAATGATGTCACGCGCGAACCTAGCGCGTACTTAGCACGAACTTCGCGTGAACTCCCCTTCCGTTTGGTCGCGCCAAACGCATGCAATCGCATGCAAGTGGGGCAGGCCCTTTAAAGCGTATATAAGAGCGGTGGACCCAACACTGATCACCTGTGTAGGAGGCAACAGCAGATGCTGGCTCACACCGAAGATAGGCATAAAGTGCTGG
Organism: Amblyraja radiata; assembly: GCF_010909765.2. Classification (NCBI taxonomy): domain Eukaryota; kingdom Metazoa; phylum Chordata; class Chondrichthyes; order Rajiformes; family Rajidae; genus Amblyraja; species Amblyraja radiata. The sequence continues at coordinate 103,535,717 of NC_045961.1, forward strand.
AGTAACTCAGCGGGTCGGACAGCATCTCTGGAGATGTGGAATACTTTGGCACATTGAATGGCGGTGCAGGCTCGAAGGGCCGAATGGCCTACTCCTGCACCTAATTTCTATGTTTCTATGTTTCTATGAGACCATTCTTAAGACTGAGAGTCAGGGGAGAGGGAAGTAGAGGTGTGAAAAGGTACAGTGTAGGGGAATGGAGAACCAGTGGACGTAGGTTTAAGGTGAAGGGGGAAAAGATACAATGGGAACCTGAGTGGTAACATTTTTACACAAAGGGTGGTGGGTGTATGGAACGAGCTGGCGGAGGAGGAAGTTGAGACAGGTACTATCGCAAAGTTTAAGCAACATTTAGACAGATATGTGGATAGGGTAGGTTTAGAGGGATATGGGAAAAAATACAGGAATTCATTGCCACAGAAGGCTGTGGAGGCCAACTCAATGGATATTTTTAAGGCAGAGATAGATTCTTGATTAGTACTGGGTGGCAGGGGTTATGGGGAGAAGGCAGGAGAATTGGATTAGGAGGGAGTGATAGATCAGCCAGAATTGAATGGCAGAGTAGACCTGATGGGCCGAATGGCCTAATTTTCTTCCTATTACTTCTGAACACGAACAAAAGCTTTTCGCTGCACCTCGGTTCAGGTGGCAATAAACCGAAAGTAAAGTCGAGATTAGTTTACCGTCATAAGATCGTCCCTGGTGGGAAACGAGGAGATCAGGGAATTCTGGAGCGTCTTGGCATTGGTGACCGAGACGTGAAGCCGGCCGTGAGCTTCTTCATGAGCGTCTGCCTTGAGGATCGAGTTGATGCCCTCCCTTCGAAGGGAAAAAAAACAGCAAATCACAATATTTCTCAGTTACGCTCCCGGCCCGACTGAACTGTTATAAACAATATTTATAGTCAACATTTCATCGGGCAACGAGATTGGGGTTGAGCAGGACAATGGTTCATGGCCGACATTCCCTTGTACAATAAACAATGGCAAACGGATCCGAAATCTGAAGAGTGGGGCGAACAGGAAGTACAATGACTTTTTTTCAAATTACCCAGGGTGGTGGATGTATGGAACGGGCCGCCGGAGAAGGTAGTTAAGGCATGGGTTATCATAACATTTAAGATACACTTAGACAGCTACATGGGTAGGATAGGTTTAGAAGGTTATGGGCCAAGCGCAGGCAGGTACAACTAGTGGTCAGAGAGTGATACAGTGTGGAAACAGGCCCTTCTGCCCAGCTTGCCGACACCGGCCAACATGTCCCATCTACACCAGTCCCACGCCTGCATTTGCCCAAACCCCTCTAAACCTGTCCTATCCATGACTAGTGTTGATGGGGTGGGCTAATACAGCCCGTTTCTACGCTGGTGCACAGAAAAGCTGGAGAAACTTCTTCAGAAGAAGGGTTTCGGCCCTATTTCCTTCGCTCCATAGATGCTGCTGCACCCGCTGAGTTTCTCCAGCTTTTTTGTGTACCTTCGATTTTCCAGCATCTGCAGTTCCTTCTTAAACACTGTTTCCACGCTGTATGACTCTAAGACTCAAACCACTTTTATGACCTTAGACTTTAGATACAGTGTGGAAACAGGCCGTTCTGCCTACTGAGTCTGTGCCGATCAGCCCATAATTGCACATTTCTTACAATGGGGATAATTTATAATTTACACAAGCCAATTCACCTACAAACCTGCTCGACTTTGGAGTGTGGGAGGAAAGCCGGTGCACCCATTATGCCATTATGGTACATCGCCCTGAGTGGACCATACTAGGAGGGATAGGAATAGGCTATTCAGCCCAGTAAGTCCAATGGACTGAATGGCAAACTCCTGCACTCTCCCTTATTTGTCTCTTACCTAAGCAGCTTCATAAAGTCGTAGCCGGGAGTTATTGCTCCAAACATCTGTCGCCTGACGTCAGCTGCAAACTCGAAAGTAAATTCTTTACATTGCTGGAAATGGGAAAGGAAACAAATGATTATAATGGCTTCATTGCAGTCATTTAGGGAGCTGGCTAAGCCTAATAGAACATAAATTGTTTATTTAAGGTCCTAATTACCCGCCAGTGGAGGGTGGCACTGGTCGAATGATAGATTACACTGTCATTAGAACAGTATCATTAAACACAAAATGCTGGAGCAACTCAGCGGAACAGGCAGCATTTCTGGAGAGGAGTGGGTGGTGTTTCGGCTAAAGGGCCTGTCCCACTTTCACGACCTAATTCACCACCTTTTTTACTCATGGATATTTTTCATCAGGCTAGGAAAACGCCCTGACCTACTTGATGCCACGAGTACCTACGACTAGCATCACGACCTACCTACGACCACCTCCTCCGACTTCGTGACGACCATGCTGCGAGTATGAGTCAAGGGCAAACTCGGCAGTGGTCGTGAATTAGGTCATGAAAGTGGGACAGGGGCTTAAAGACCCTTCCTTCTTCAGACTGGAGTCTGGGGAAAGTATCATTAGACACTTATCTCATGTTCATAAGTCATTGTAGCAGAAGTAGGCCATTCAGCCCATCGAGTCTACTCCACCATTCAATAATGGCTGATCTATTTTTCCTTCTCAACCCCATTCTCCTGTCTTCTCCCCATAACCTCTGACCTGCACTAATAAACATCCTGTCAATTTCCGCTTCACAAACACCCAATGACTTGGCCTTCACAGAGGTTTGTGGCAATTAATTCCACAGATTCACCACCCTCTAACTAAAAACATTCCTCCTCATCTCCTTTCTAATGATACGTCCTTTTATTCTGAGGCTGTGCCCTCTGGTCCTGGACTCTCCCACTAGTGGAAACTTCCACTCTAAGTAAATAAATTTATTGGCCAAGTATTCACATACAAGGAATTTGCCTTGGTGCACTGCCCACAAGTAACAACATGACAACAACTATCCATGTCTTTCACTCTTTGGTAAGTTAAATGAATTCTCTGCCTCAGAGGGCGGTGGAGGCTGGTTCTCTGGATGTTAGATAGAGCTCTAGCGGCTAGTGGAATCAAGGGATATGGGGAGAAGGCAGGCACGGGTTATTGATTGGGGATGATCAGCCATGATCACAATGAATGGCGGTGCTGGCTCGAAGGGCCGAATGGCCTCCTCCTGCACCTATTTTCTATGTTACTATGTTTCTATGCTTTCAAGAGAGAGCTAGATAGGGCTATTAAAGATAGCAGAGTCAGGGGATATGGGGAGAAGGGAGGAACGGGGTACTGATTGTGGATGATCAGCCTTGATCACATTGAATGGCGGTGCTGGCTCGAAGGGCCGAATGGCCTACTCCTGCACCTATTGTCTATTGTCTATACCAAATGCATCTGTCCCAGACTGTATACAACTTCAGAGTCAAAGAGTGATGCAGGATGGAAACAGGCTCTTTGACGCACCAAGTCTGTGCCAACAATCAACTAATTCCACCTAAATCCCACTCCTTTTATTTATTTTTTTCCACATTCCCAACAGTTCCCTCCAGATTCTACCACTCGTCTATGTAACAGAAGCAATTTAAAGAGGCCAATTAATCTTCCAGCCTACACATCTTTCCCACCAATTGTGTGAAAAAACAAGGAAGTTTAGTTTAGTTTACTTTAGAGATACAGCACAGAAACAGGCCCTTCGGCCCACCGGGTCCACCCTGACCAGCGATCTCCACACATTAACACAATCCTATACACACTAAGGTAAATTTTTACATTTACCAAGCCAATCAACCTACAAACCTGTATGTCTTTGGAGTGCGGGAGGCAACCAAAGATCTCGGCGAAACCCACGCGGTCACGGGGAGGACGTACAAACTCTGTACAGGCGGCACCCGTAGTTGGGATCGAACCCGGGTCTCTGGCGCTGCATTCATTGTAAGGCAGTAACCCTACATGACCGCCCTCTCCTGAACAACAAAACTTAACAACTAGAAACTGAGGCCAGTTCGTTGGCTATATTTAAGAGGGAGTTAGATGTGGCCCTTGTGGCTAAAGGGATCAGGGGGTATGGAGAGAAGGCAGGTACAGGATACTGAGTTGGATGATCAGCCATGATCATATTGAATGGCGGTGCAGGCTCGAAGGGCCGAATGGCCTACTCCTGCACCTATTTTCTATGTTTCTATGTTTCTAAACATGGAGCAAGCTGCCGGGGGAGGTAGTTGAGTCAGGACCTATTGCAATGTTTAAGAAACATTTAGGCAGGTACATGGATAGGACAGGTTTAACTGAATATGAGCCAAATGCAGACAGGTGGGACTAGTGTAGATGGGACATGCTGGTCGGTGCGGGCAAGTTGGGCCGAAGGGCCTGTTTTCATGCTGCATGACTCTGTCAGTGCAGATGTGGTTGAAATTTAAAAAAAGACAAAGATTAACTCAGCAGATCAGGCAACATTTCTGGAGAACATGGATAGGTGCAGTTTCAGGTCGGACCAGCTGAGTTACTCCAGTTTTTTTCCCCCCACCATTTTTCTGTTGTGTCATCTACAAACTTACTAATCAGCCCATCCACATTTTCATTACGTCATTCATATATATCACAAACGTCACTGATCCCGGCACTAATCCCTGTGGTGGAATAATGGTGCAGCGGTAGAGTTGCTGCCTCACAGCGCCAGAGACCAGGGTTCGATCCTGACTACGGGTGCTGTCTGTACTGAGTTGGAACGTTCTCCCTGTGACCGCGTGGGTTCTCTCCGGGTGCTCCGGTTTCCTCCCACATTCCAAAGACGTGCAGGTTTGTAGGTAAATTGGCAACTGTAAATTGTCAATTGTTCCTAGTGTGTAGGATAGTGCTAGAATCTTCCTACCACATCTAGGGAGCAGAGCTAAACTACTATCTTGGTGACCCTCGGACTATCTTTGATGGGACATTACTGGCTTTACCTTGCACAAAATGTTATTCCCGCATCATGTATCTACACACTGTAAATGTAATCATGTATTGTCTTCCCGCTGACTGGTTAGCATGCAACAAAAGCTTTTTGCTGTCCCTCGGTACACGTGACAATAAACTAAACTGATAAAACTGATAGTGTGTGGGGTGATCGCTGGTCGGCACAGACTCGGTGGGCCGAAGAGCCTGTTTCTACGCTGTGTCTCTAAAATCTAAAGTAAAATCTAACACCACTAGTCACAGGCCTCCAGCCATAATAACTAGTACAACTTAGCATCGTAGCCAGCACAGACATTGTGGGCTGAAGGGGCTGTTCCCCTGCAGTACTGCTTTGTAAAAACAAGTTGCTGATACAGCGAGCAATGTTCTTGAGTCAGCTTTTGGAAAGAGATATCCAATTAGTTCCTTTGCACCTTTTGCAATTCTGAACACGTCCATTAAATCTCTCCTTCACCTTCTCTGCTCCAAGTTGAACAAGATGCTCTACATAACTGAAATTGTGTATCCCAGTTCTTGCAACGAGCCAAACATCGCTGTCGAGGCTTATGCCGCGGATAAGGTATTGGAAATGTGCCAACAAATTGCCTTTGGCGTTAAATCCCAGCTCCAGTGATCACCTCCAGGAGAGAATACCCATGGTACAGTGGCCAGTTCATACTCTGAGAATCAGTCAGCATATATATATATATTTATGTACTGCAAGGCATTAGACCCTTGGACAAATATGAATACCACTGTGCCATTGTACAGCGGCATGATGGCACAGATGTACAGTTGTTGCCTTCAGAGTGCAGGAGTTTGCCATTCAGTCCATTGGACCCACTGGGCTGAATAACCTATTCCTATCCCTCCTTGTATGGTCCACTCAGGGCAATATACCACAATGGCACAGATAAATGGTTAACTCAAGGCACAGCGGTAGAGTTGCTGCCTTACAGCGCCAGATACCAGGGTTCGATTCTGACCATGGGCGCTGTCTGTACGGAGTTTTATACCTTCTCCCCGTGACCTGTGTGGGTTTCCTCCGGGTGCTCCGATTTCTTTCCACACTCCAAAGATGTACAGGTTTTATAGGTCAATTATATAGGCCCCCCCCCCCCCCTCGGTCATGGCTGACCATGGGTGTCTCCAGGGTTGGAGGACGCCTGTGCGTGACTGGTGCACAGAAAGCCACCCCATGGTCCTTGACAGATCTGGGTCAGGATCCAGTGGCATGGAGTCCAAGACGACCGGAGACCCTTTTCTGCTGCAGCCTTCATCCGCCTTCCCAGCCGTCGTGACGCTCCACTAAGGTCAGCCATCGTCCTCCGCCTGTTCCACCGTTGAGGTCTTGGTTGGATTGCTCTTTGTCAGAGACCTCCCCCTCGACCTTACCGCCATGGGTGGCCCTACCAGGAGCATAGCTCCAGATGGAATCGCTCTCAGGATCTCAGGACCACACGAGCTTCTCCACCACGACAAGGTGACAATCCACGGAGAAGTCTATAGGTTTTGGTTATAAAATTGTAGATTGTCCCTTGTGTAGGATAGTGCTAGTGTACTGGGGTGATCACTGGCGCGGACTCGGTCAGCTGTATCTCTAAAGTCTAAAGTAAAGCCTAAAAGACGATCGTGAATTTGATGACACAAGGAACTGCAGATGCTGGAGTCTTGTGCAGAACACAAAGGGCTGGAGTAACTCAGCGGGTCAGGCAGCGTGTGGGTAGGGAATGGACTGGCGACGTTTCAGGTTGGGACCCTTCTTCAGTGGGATTGTAGTAAGGGGGAGAAAGACAACTTTGATGGAGCACCTTGTTCCAGCATGGATGAGTTGGGCAGAAGGGCCTGTTTCCGTGCTGTTTGACCCCATGACTAAATATACTTTCATGAATATGTGGTACCTACTTAAATCTAGAATTCGTCCTGGAAACAGTATTTTTTGCCAAGAAGATGGTTATTAGTATATATAACATTCATCAAACACACCACTGAAGGCAGATACAGCCAGCATACAGAAGAGAATGAGATTAACAATTAAGGAAGAAAAATATTAAAAGCACAGGAGAGCAAGATTAAATAGCAACAAACGTGTTGCTAACTCGGAGAGCGTAGTTCAAATCTGCCGATTCACACACAGAAGTTTGAAACAGTCTATTTGTCTACAGGATGTAAGTGTAGCCAGAAAAATCGGTATTTAATGCCAATAGAAGATAGACAATAGGTGCAGGAGTAGGCCATTCGGCCATTCAAGCCAGCACCGCCATTCAATGTGATCATGGCTGATCATCCCCAATCAGTACCCCGTTCCTGCCTTCTCCCCCTATCCCCTGACTCCGCCATCTTTGAGCCCTTTCTAGCTCTCTCTTGAAAGTATCCAGAGAACCGGCCTCCACCGCCCTCTGAGGCAGAGAATTCCACAATCACAACTCTCTGTGTGAAAAAGTGTTTCCTTATCTCCGTTCCAAATGCCCTCCCATCTTAAATCTTTCCCCTCTCACCTTACTCGAATGCCCTCTAGTTTTGGATTCCCCTAGCTTGAGAAAAATACTTGACTATTCACCTACCGATGGCCCTCAGGATTTTATAAACCTCATTTAGATCACCCCTCAGCCTCTGCCATTCCAGGGAAACCAACCCCAGCCTATCCAACTTCTTATAACTCAAGCCCTCCAGTCCTGGCAACATCCTTGTGAATATTTTTGTCATACAGCGCAGAAATAGGCCCTTCGGTCCAACTCGTCCAAGGTGCCCCATCTAAGCTGACCCCACGTCTGCATTTGGCCAATATCCCTCTAAATCTTCAGCATCCATGTACCTGTCCAAGTGTCTTTTAAACATTATTATTGCACCAGCCTCAACCACATCCTCTGGCAACTTGTTCTATATGCCCATCACTTACTGTGTGAAAGGTTGTCCCTCACGTTCAAATTAAATCTTATCCCTTTCAATGGACAATAGACAATAGGTGCAGGAGTAGGCCGTTTGGCCCTTCGAGCCAGCACCACCATTCAATGTGCTCATGGCTGATCATCCACAATCAGTACCCCGTTCCTGCCTTCTCCCCATACCTTCTGACTTTCAAAGTGAGGATAGAAGGAGAACGAATTGTGAAGCCAGAGGAATGAATATGGGTGAAAAGGGAAAGGGGGAGGGGAGGGGGGAAGAAACGCACGATTGTTGGTCAAAGAAAGACTACCCACCTCCAGTGTTTCGGGCTGTGCGAGGAGAACGGCAGCAACTAAAGCCCCACCTGAGGCTCCGGCGTAGTTCTGTATCTTACTGAGCAATCTGCTGCCATGTCTGTGGAGGGCCACTGCTGCCCCTAGTTGATAGATCGCCATGAAGCCACTGGCACTGAAGGTCAGATGCATCATGATCACTGCAGAAACAGCAAGATTTTGGCTATTAAACACTACAACCTCAAATAAGCTCTAGACTACAGAGACTATTATTGTTATTATTGCACTAACATTGTTTTGTTTTTTTGTGTGTACGAATGTGTGCGTTTATATATGACCAGTCTGAAAAAGGGTCTCGACCCGAAACGCCACCCATTCCTTCTCTCCAGAGATGCTGCCTGTCCCGCTGAGTTACTCCAGCATTTTGTGTCTATCTTTGGTTTAAACCAGCATCTGCCGTTCCCTCCAACTCATTCTAGAGGAAGTAGTTGAGGCTGGTACTATCAAAACATTTAAAAGCGGATATATGGATAGGTTAGGACTAGAGGGATATGGGCCAATCGCAGGCAGGTGGGACTAGTATAGATGGGGCATGTTGGGCCGAAGGGCCTGTTTCCACACTGTATGACTCGATGATGCACTGGGTATTTTTTCAAGGCAGATATTGACAGATTCTTGATTAGCAAGGATGTCAAAAGTTATGGGGAGAAAGCAGGAGAATGTGGTTGAGAGACAAAGATCGATCAGCCATGATTGAATGGCAGTGTAGACTCGATGGGCCGAATGGCCAAATTATGCTCCTATGACAAGAACTTATGAAAAAGTGTTGGAGTAACTCAGTGGATCAGGAACCATCTCTGGAGAACACCTATCCATGTTATGCCTTTTTTGCTCAAAACATGTGGACAGCAGCTTCACTGCCTTCAGGAGATCCCAGAGTCATGTGTTTAAGATATTACACTTGCAAGAGTTAGTGTCTGCTATCTGCAAAACCAGCTACATGTTGTACCACCTTAGAGTGGCCTGTGTTATCTTACAAAGCCAGAAACATCCACTGAGCAGTAACGCTGTTAATCTCAGTCTGAAAAAGGGTCTTGACCTGAAATGTCGCCATTCCTTCTCTCGTGTGATGCTGCCTGTCCCGTTGAGTTACTCCAGCACTTTGCGTCTACCCGCTCTTAATCCTGTTCTTTTCAAGTTTCTGAGGTAAAATACCATCTCGCCCAACCTCCCTCTCAGGGCAGGTGAACGAAAATTTGCTGCATCAAAGGCAATTCTCCATTCTCTTCCAGTTCTTTCACCGATTACCCTGAGAGTTTGACCTCTGGTTACTGATCCCTGCTGCCAGCGCAAAGAATCTCTATTTATGACTCTGAACACTTCTGTTAAAAATCTCTCTCAACTCCCTCAGCTCCAGAGATAACAATGCCAGGTTTTCTACTGAACATCCTCTAAGCCGAAGCCTGGCATTAAATATCCCCTGCAACAGCCGAGCTCATGTAGACGGTGCAGAGACAAGGACTGAATACTCCATCTAGCGTCGATGTCCCGAGGGGCCTTGTCTCTAACGAGAAAGCACGCTGACAATAATCTGATCCACTGCAGTTTGCTTACCGTCGCAACAGGTCCCCAGCAGAAGCCATCTCCCTGACCCTGAACTCACCTCTGGAACAGCTGGACTACAAGACTTGGTACGTTCGGCATGTCCCCGGCAACTCGCACCAACTTCTACAAATGGTCCCAACAAAGCATTTTATTGAGATGCATCATGGCAGGGTTTGGGAACAGCTACATTCAAGACCACAGAGAGTTGTGGACGCAGCCCGGACCATCACACAAACCAACCTCCCCTCCATTGATTCCATCTACACCTCACGCCACTGATGACGATGAGTCACAGGGTACAGGAGGGAGATTGGAAGTCCGATTTAAAGGGTGCCAGGACAACAATCTTTCTCCCCTTGTCAACAAGACCAAGGAGCTGATTGTTGACTTCAGGAAGGGAAAGCCAAGGATCCATGACCTTTCATCGACTGGACAGCCGTGGAAAAAGTCAATATTCCTGGGAATGCAAATTTTTGAAGATCTGTCATTGGCTCAGCCCGTGCAATGACAAAGAGTAAGGGGGAAAAAACTGGAAAAGCAAAGACGGCGTTAGGGCAAATGATAGGTGTTTACAGAGGCCAATTAACCTACAACCCTGCACATCTTTTGTGACGTGGAAGGAAACCGGAGCACCCAGAGAAAACTCACGTGGTCTTTAGTTTAAGAAGGAACTGCAGATGCTGGAAAATCGACGGTAGATCAAAAATGTTGGAGAAACTCAGCTGGTGAGGCAGCATCTATGGAGCGAAGGAAACAGGCGACGCTTCGGGTCGAGATCCTTCTTCAGACCGATGTGGGGGGGCGGGAAGAAGAAAGGAAGACGCGGAGACAGTGGGCTGTGGGAAAGCTGGGAAGGGGAGGGGAAAGAAGGAGAAAGCAGGGACTACCTAAAATTGGAGGTCAATGTTCATACCGCTGGGGAGTAAACTGGGGTAAACCCCCACATCATTCTGAAGAAGGGTCGCTTATTTCCTTTGCTCCATAGATGCTGCCTCACCCGCTGAGTTTCTCCGGTCTTTAGTTTAGTTTAGAGATACAGCGCGGAAACAGGCCCTTCGACCAACAGAGTCCACGCTGACCAGCGATTCCCATTAACACCATCCTACACACACCAGGGACAATTTTTACATTTACCAAGCCAATTAACCTACAAACCTGTACGTATTTGGAGTGTGGGATGAAACCGAAGATCTCGAAGAAAACCCATGCAGGTCACGGGGAGAACGTACAAACTCCAATCAGACAGCACCTGTAGTAGGGATCGCACCCGGGTCTCCGGCGCTGCATTCGCTGCAAGGCAGCAACTCTACCGCTGCGCCACCATGCCGGCCCACAGGGACAACATACAAACTCCACACACCTGAGGTCAGGATCGAACCTGGGCTTCTGGTGCTGTGAGGCAACAGCTCTACCCGCTGCACCACTGTGACGGACGAGCTGCTTTTATTAGTTATTTAGTATCACTTCGGTTTTACTTCATTAACTGTACCAATTCCCCTGCCATTTTGTTCCTGGGATGGTCCTTCAAGATGGCGGTGGTGGTGGTGGTCGGAGCAGAGGATCAGTGCCGTTGAACGGCCCGTGGGTTCGCTCTGGGGGTTCGCGAGGTCAGCTGTGGGAGGTGCCCCGGGAAACGGAGGCTGGGTGGCGGCTGCAATAGGCGAGGGGACTCGAGGTGTCGGCAGAGTGGGCCGCTGGAGGTTGTTGACCTCATGCTGGTCGGCGTGGGCAAGTCAAGCCGAAGGGTCAGTTTCCAGGCTGGATAACTCTAATAAATGCTGACATTACCAGTGGCATCTGTAACCCAAAAATGGATTAAAAACAAAAAGAAAAGCAAAGCAGATTATGTGTGCATAAACTGCCTGCTGTATTACCAGTGACAGTATTTCATAAAGTATTGAAAAGACTAACGTGCCCCGGGGGCATTCTTGCTATCTTCTCTCAGTCACAGTATTATTCATTCAACTGACCTGAGGATGCACTATCCCTCTACTTAGTTTAGTATAGTCTAGTTTAGAGATACAGTGCAGAAGCAGGCCCCTTCAGACCACCGGGTCCGCACCGACCAGCGATCCCTGCACATTAACACTATCCTACACACGCGAGGGACACGTTTTACATTTCATGCCAAGCCAATTAACCTATAAACCTGTACATCTTTGGAGTGTGGGAGGAAACCGAAGATCTCGGAGAAAACCCACGCAGATCATGCCGAGAACGTACAAACTCCGTACAGACAAACACCCATAGTCAGGATTGAACCTGGGTCTCTGGCGCGGTAAGGCAGTAGTTCGACCACTGTGGCTCTGTGCCGCCCTTAACACTTGAATACTCAGTCTTTGTGATCTTGATGGTATAGACACATCCCGTTAACACTACATTTTGCATAATAGAATACCAGTATTCTCACCAAAAATATGCTTTATACAATAATACAAACTTGCATTCATAGTGTTCTCTTCCTCCTCAATAACCATCAACACAAGAGCACATCAAGGCTGCATGCTCAGTCCCCTGCTCTACAGGGAACTACAAGGAACGGCAGATGCTGGTTTATTCCAAAGATAGACACAAAATGCTGGTGTAACTCAGCGGGTCAGGCAGCATCCATGGAGAACATGGATATGTGACATTTTGGGTTGGGACTCTTCTTCAATCTGAAGAAGAGTACCAACCCGAAACGTCACCTATCCATGTCCTCCAGAGATGCTGCCTGACCCGCTGAGTTACACCAGCATTTTGTGTCTATCCCTGCTCTACTCTCTCTATGGTTGTGCAGTCAGACACAACTCCAATGCCATCTTTAATTTTGCTGACAATACCGGCGTTGGTGGACGAATTGCAAGTAATGATCACAGAATACAGGAGGGAGATTGAAAATCTGATTGGAGGGTGTCAGAACAACAATCTTTCTCTCATTGTCAACAAGACCAAGAAGTCTGAAGAACGGTTTCGGCCCGAAACGTCGCCTATTTCCTTCGCTCCATAGATGCTGCTGCACCCGCTGAGTTTCCCCAGCAATTTTGTGTACCTAAGACCAAGGAGCTGATTGTTGACTTCAGGAAGGGAAAGCCAAGGATCCACGACCTGTATTCATCGACCGAACAGCGGTGGAGAGAGTCAATGACTTCAAGTTCCTGGGAAAGCATATTTCTGAAGATCTGTCCTTGGCCCAGCCCGGGCAATGACAAAGAATGCCCATCATTTCCCTTATTTCCTTTGAGGAGATTCTGTACGTCGACAAAGACTCTCTTGAACTTCTATAGAAGTATGGTAGAGAGCATACTGACGGGTTGCATCACAGCCCGGTTTGGTAACTCGAACACACAGGAACTAAGGTAAATACATAGTGGTGAACACTGTCTGGTCCATCATGGGCACTGACATACTGACAGTGGAGGATTAATTTAGAGAGAGAGGATACAATAACATTGGTATTAATGGATTATTGGTTTCTTGGTCCTCCAAAATATTCCAAATAATGGAATTTAAACTGGATGTGGGTGGAGGGAGGATTAAGCCAAAACATCCCTTTCTGGCTTCAGTCCTCCCTCCACCACCTCCAGTTTAAATTCCATTTGGAATAATTTGGAGGACCAAGAAACCAAGAAACTGTGATCTCGGTGGGCGCACTCACGGCAGGACGGCGCCAGCAGAGCATCAATACCCGGGAGCAGTAGGTAGCCAGCTTGTTTCACCGATTATTTCTGTCCGCAGGCTCGGCCCGGCGGCCGGTTGCTAAGGGCCGCCGTTAGCAACGGGGGAGCCGCCAGCTACTTCCGGACTACGGAGCGCCGGCCGTCCTGCCCCGGCCCAGCCCGGCCCAGCCCGGCCCAGCCCGGCCCAGCCCGGCCCAGCCCGGCCCAGCCCGGCCCAGCCCGGCCCAGCCCGGCCCAGCCCGGCCCAGCGCGGACGCGATCCTCGCCCCGACCTCGACACGGAGCGACGCTGCACTTATGTTCCCTGTGGCGCCTGCTTGTTTTAGGACGTCCGATAAGGTTCTTAAGAGCGTATGAACCTTTTGCATCAGTCTTTAATTCCGAAGTTTGCTCAAGGTAGTTTTCCAGAATAAAGGATCTGATTGACACCTCCCTACCGCTGGTGGCGCTGTAGCAGCCGCTGGCGCAGACAGTCATGACACCTCCCGATCGCTGATGGCGCTGTAGCAGCCCCTGGCGCAGACAGTCATGACACCTCCCGACCGCTGATGGCGCTATAGCAGCCGCTGGCGCAGACAGTCATGACACCTCCCGACCGCTGATGGCGCTGTAGCAGCCGCTGGCGCAGACAGTTATGACACCTCCCGGCCGGTAGCGGCGCTGTAGTGTCAGCTGTGATACCCGACTATTGATACCGGCGCTTTGGGATCAAACAATGCCACCCCCCGGCCGCTGGCGGCGCTGTGCTGGGAACATTAATTTTAGACCAATTTACTACCTATTTTTCAATTTTTGTACACCTTTGCTTTAAATTCTGGATGGGTACAGGATCACATGCTCTTCCCGGGCAGGTTACTTTTGAACTTGGCACGAACCATGCCACTGTTTCCATGAGAACGAGTCACTTTCCCCAAATGACACGTTTTAATTGGTTTTCCACCAGGATTGACAGTGAAGCTGTGAACAATGGCGCTGATCGCGCTGCGGTGGGAACATTGACACCTCCCGGCTGCTGGGGGGCGCTGTGGAGTCAGTTATGAATCCCTACCATTGATGGTGGCTCTTTGGGATCACACAATTACACCTCTTGGCTGCTTGCGGCACTACGGAATGTGCAGGAAAGTGTGTTTTTGTGTGTTCTTTATCATTGTACCGCTGCTGGAAAATTCATTTCACTTTATGTGTAATGTGACGAATAAAACTGACTGATTGATTGATTGATTGATTGATTGATTGATTGATTGATTGAGGAAGGAAGGAACTGCAGATAGAAACATAGAAAATAGGTGCAGGAGTAGGCCATTCGGCCCTTCGAGCCAGCACCGCTATTCAATATGTAGGTATGTTACAATACTTACCTTCAGCAGCGCTGCAGTTCTGCCACTGGCCGTGTGCGCGATTTTGGCGCGTTTCAGGGGGGGGGGGCGGGGTTAAATCGCGATTTTCTCTTACCTTGTCCTGGATTATACTTTGTCGGAGTCCAAGTGTTTGCTGAAGAATCGTTCCGATGGCCGTTCTGTGTTTTTTTTTTTTAATCGCCCGACAATTTCAACGCTGGAGTCATTTTAATACCAGCTTCTAAAGCAGTAAACGCCGACAACAGGGACAGATTTTATGTAGGTGACTGGTAAAAGAAAGTCGTTTATTTTTATGTATAAAAGTGTTTCTTAAGATGGCTTTAGTTCACATTTTATGTTGCGAAACGGCGATTTAGTCCCCATAGCAACCGGCATGCCGATATGGGGGTATAAATCACCACAACCTCAACATTGCAAATCGTCCCGTTCCAGTAAAACCCACTCGCAAGTTGATTTAAATGGCCATTAATTTACAGGTATTAAACATTAAATTCCTTCCATTTGGCCTATAAATCCATGACAATGAGATTTAAAAAACATGTTTTATTGTGAATTCTTGTGTGAATGTTATTTGGACACTTAGGCTATTTAAAAATATTAATCTATTCTTAAGAAATTGATAGATGTTTAGATCTAGTAATTGAATTTTGTAATTAGCTACAATTAGGTAACTAACTAATTATATGCTTTAATTTCAAGTAATCTAAGTAAGATTGTTTCATATTTGTTTCAGAATGCTTGAATCTATAATAACTGAACATTTCTTTCAGTTCTCTTAATTTTTAATAAAGTTATAGGCTTTTGACTGTCCTCGATCACAGCTTTAGTGTTCAGTCAATAGAAAAGCAATAGGGAACAAGATGCTTATTTCCGAGTATGAAAATGGCCATAACTTTTTTAATACTGAAGATATGAAAGTGACTTAGGTGTCAAATTAAACTTCTTTTTATGCTTTATCGGATGGGATAAATTACAGACTTGATTTTTTAAATCTCAAAATGTTGTAACATTGCTACAATATGATCATGGCTGATCATCCAAAATACCCCGTTCCTGCTTTCTCCCCATATCCCTTGATTTCAAGACTCTTGAAAACATCCAATGAATTGACCTCCATTGCCTTCTGTAGCAGAGAATTCCACAGATTCATAACGCTCTGGGTGAAAAAGTTTTTCCTCATCTCAGTCCTAAATGGCTTACCCCTTATTCTTAAACTGTGACCCCTGGTTTTGGACTCCCCCAACATGGGGAACATTTTTCCCGCAACAGGAACAGTGTGTGCACCATCTACCCCTGACTTAGTGTGTCATCGACTCTACCCCATTAACCATCAGGCTGGTCATTACACAAACAGCGGAAATAAAGCAGATGCTGAAAATCTGAAATAAAACTGAGAATGCTGTAAATATTCTGCCGTTTATGAAAATATAGTCAGGTTGAAAATGTTATCCCAAATCAATTTGAAAATCAAACATTCCTCAGAATCCCAACAGGAAAACAAAGGACAGTTGCCAACTGAAAAAGTGACAGGCCTTGTTTATTTGCAAACTGAATGGGCGGCACAGCAGGTAGAGCTGCTGCATCACTGCGCCAGCATGTTCTCCCTGTGACCGTGTGGGTTTTATCCGGGTGCTCTGGTTTCCTCACACATCCTGAAGTTTGTAGGCTAATTGGCCCTCTGTAAATTGCCCCCTACTGTGTAGGGGGTGGATCAGAAAGTAGCACAAATAGAACTATTATGAATGGGTGATGCTGGTTTAAACTGAAGATAGACACAAATGCCTGTTTTGGCCCGGGCCGCACGACGTCACACGCAAAGTCCGGCGCCCCATCCAACTCATGAACTGATGATTGGTCATGAGAAGGAGGGGTGTTGGTGTCGGCGGTAAGCAAAGGTCTGAAGGTCGGACAGCTGGTCGTGCTGCCGACCGACGGGGCCACGGGAGAGGCGCTGTTGCTGCACTCCATGGGCTGCACAACGTCGGGATGGGTGAGTCGGAGCCGGACGCGGCGCTCCGACCCGAGAGTCCCCTCGACCCGAGTAGTAGCGGTCAAATGCGGGACAAGGACGGTCCCGTATGGGACAAACCAATTTAGCCCAATATATGAGATGGCCTGGCTAATACGGGACAGTTGGCAACACTAGGTACCATTGATAATTATGGCTACCACTGTTAATTAGGGATGGTGGCGCTTTGAGATCAAACAATGACACCCCCGTGCCGGTGAGGGGTGCTGTGGTGTGAATAATAACACCTCCCAACCGCTGGCGGCGCTGTGGTGGCCACTGGCGCTGGCAGCTATGACACCTCCCGGCGCTGGCGGGGCTGTGGTGTGATCAATGACACCTCCCGCCCACTGGCTCACGTCAGTAATGACACCTCCCAACCACTGGCGGCGTTGTCGCGTCAGTAATACTTGGGTCTTGGTCTCTTGGTCCTCCAAAATATTCCAAATGGAATTTAAACTTGAGGTGGTGAAGGGAAGGACTTGAGCCAGAAAGGGTTTTTGGGAAGAAAGAGCTACTTTAAATTTAGTTGAATCTGGTTGGGTAACTACGGTAGGGTGAAGATTATTCCATGCTTTAATTGTGCGGGGGAAGAACGAATTGCTGTACACATCTCTGAAGAAGGGTTTCGGCCCGAAACGTTGCCTATTTCCTTCGCTCCATGCAAAGAGTTGAACAATCTCCACTATAGGAAATAGACAACGTTTCGGGCCGAAACCCTTCTGGGTTTCGGCCCGAAACGTTGCCTATTTCCTTCGCTCCATAGATGCTGCCTCACCCGCTGAGTTTCTCCAGCACTTTTGTCTACCATGTAAAGCGACTTTGAGTCCTTGATAAGCGCTATACAAATAAAATGTATTATTATTATTATTACCTGCTGTACACATCTGTCTTGGTAGCTGGAATAAAGACACCTCCCGGCCTGTGGCGGCGCTGCGGTGTGAGCAATGACATCTCCCGGCCTGTGGCGGCGCTGCGGTGTGAGCAATGACACCTCCCCGGCCTGTGGCGGCGCTGCGGTGTGAGCAAAGACACCTCCCGGCCTGTGGCGGCGCTGCGGTGTGAGCAATGACACCCCCCGGCCTGTGGCGGCGCTGCGGTGTGAGCAATGACATAGAAACATAGAAACATAGAAATTAGGTGCAGGAGTAGGCCATTCGGCCCTTCGAGCCTGCACCGCCATTCAATATGATCATGGCTGATCATCCAACTCAGTATCCCGTACCTGCCTTCTCTCCATACCCTCTGATCCCCTTAGCCACAAGGGCCACATCTAACTCCCTCTTAAATATAGCCAATGAACTGACCTCGACTACCGTCTGTGGCAGGGAGTTCCAGAGATTCACCACTCTCTGTGTGAAAAAAAGTTCTTCTCATCTCGGTTTTAAAGGATTTCCCCCTTATCCTTGAGCTGTGACCCCTTGTCCTGGACTTCCCCAACATCGGGAGCAATCTTCCTGCATCTAGCCTGTCCAACCCCTTAAGAATTTTGTAAGTTTCTATAAGATCCCCTCTCAATCTCCTAAATTCTAGAGAGTATAAACCAAGTCTATCCAGTCTTTCTTCATAAGACAGTCCTGACATCCCAGGAATCAGTCTGGTGAACCTTCTCTGCACTCCCTCTATGGCAATAATGTCCTTCCTCAGATTTGGAGACCAAAACTGTACGCAATACTCCAGGTGTGGTCTCACCAAGACCCTGTACAACTGCAGTAGAACCTCCCTGCTCCTATACTCAAATCCTTTTGCTATGAAAGCTAACATACCATTCGCTTTCTTCACTGCCTGCTGCACCTGCATGCCCACTTTCAATGACACCCCCGGCCTGTGGCGGCGCTGCGGTGTGAGCAAAGACACCCCCCGGCCTGTGGCGGCGCTGCAGTGTGAGCAATGACACCTCCCGGCCTGTGGCGGCGCTGCGGTGTGTGCAATGACACCCCCCGGCCTGTGGCGGCGCTGCGGTGTGAGCAATGACACCTCCCGGCCTGTGGCGGCGCTGTGGGCTGGCGGGCGGGCGGGTGAGTGAGTGAGCGGGTGGCCGTTGCCACGGGGAGCCGCATGCAGCGCTGAGCGAGGAGCGGGAGAAGGGGAAGCGGCGGCGGCTCCGTGGGCCCGGGGTCGGGGCGGTCACAGCAGCAGCAGCAGCGGCGGGAGGAGAAGGAGCAGGAGAAGGGGCTCCTTGGGCCCGGGCGAGACGAGGCCATGGTTTTCCTGCAGTGTTTCCCGCCCCCGGCCGAGGGCGTGCGGCTGCAGCAGCCCGAGATCGCGGCTGTGATGGACGGACTGGGCCTGGGCACCGGCACCCTCTACATCGCCGAGAGGTGAGGCCCAGCCCGGGGCCCGGCCCGGCTTGGGGAGAGAGGGGGGAGGGGGTGAACAGATGGGAGGATGTAACGGGGGGAATATTGGAGGGTGGGGGAGTTGAAGAGGGGAGAGGAGGGAGAGTCAATGACATAGAAACATAGACAATAGGTGCAGGAGGAGGCCATTCGGCCCTTCGAGCCAGCACCGCCATTCAATGTGATCATGGCTGATCATCCACAATCAGTACCCCGTTCCTGCCTTCTCCCCATATCCCCTGACTCCGCTATCTTTAAGAGCCCTATCTAGCTCTCTCTTGAAAGTATCCAGAGAGCCGGCCCCCACCGCCCTCCCCATCGCTGTAAGGCAGCAACTCTACCGCTGCTCCCTTGGTCCCCAGCGATGGTGGAGTGCCAACCATCCCCAGTCACTTCTGCAGTCAGTACTGCGTGTTCATAGGTTCTAGGAGCAGAATTAAGCCATTCGGCCCATCAAGTCTACTCCGCCATTCACTCATGGCTGATTTATCTCTCCCTCTCAACCCCATTCTCCTGCCTTCACCCTATAACCCCTGACACCCGTACTAATGTAAAATCTGTCGATCTCCGCTGTAAAAATATCCATTAACTTAGTCTCCACAGTCGTCTTTTTCACATTAATTCCACAGATTCACCACCCTTCTGCGAATCCGTGTCCCGCTCACACGTTGACCCGCTCTCTCTCGGCGTATGCGCGGTTCGTACAAGCACTTCGGGCAGCTCGGAGCCTGAGGGCAAAGCGGCCAGGTGCCTCGATACTGCAGTCTGCTGACTCTGCAGCTCATGAACAATAGCCGCAATGTGAAAGGGAAAAGTGGACGATTGTTTTTGCTAAAAGTTGGATTCTCGCTCGGCGGTTCAGCTCATGTTCCCTGGGCTTGTCGTAAAACTCCAGCATTAGACACAAGAAGCTGGAGTAACTCAGTGGGTCAGGCAGCACGTCTGGAGAAAAAGAATAGATGACGTTTCGAGTCGAGACCCTTCTTCAGACGGAGAGTCAGGGGATAGGGAAAAGAGAGATATATAGAAGGCACATAGGACAAATGAATGAATGACCGAGGATCTGGCATGAAGGAGGAACTGAAGGAAATTCACATTAGTCATGAAATGGTGTTGGGTAAACTGTTGGGACTGAAGACAGATAAATCCCCAGGGCCTGATGGTCTGCGTCCCAAAGTACTCAAGGAGGTGGCTCTAGAAATCGTGGATACATTGGTGATCTTTGGTGTTCTATAGACTCCGGATCAGTTCCTGTGGTCTGGCGGGTAGCTAATGTGACCTTAATGTTTAAGAAAGGAGGGAGAGAGAAAACAGGGAATTATTGACCAGTTAGTCTGACATCGGAGGTGGGGAAGATGCTGGAGTCAATCATAAAAGATGAAATAGCCGCGCATTTGGAAAGCAGTGATGGGATCGGTGAAAGTCAGCATGGATTTGTGATGGGGAAATCATGCTTGAGCAATCTTCTGGAATTATTGAGGATGCAACGTAGAATGGATAAGGGAGAGCCAGTGGATGTGGTGTATTTGGACTTTCAAAAAGCCTTTGACAAGGTCCCACACAAAAGATTAGTGCAAAATTAGAGCACATGGTATTGGGGGTAGGGTATTGACAGGATAGAGAACTGGCTGGCAGACAGGAAACAAAGAGTAGGAATTAACGGGTTATTTTCAGAATGGCAGGCAGTGACTAGTGGGGTACTGCAAGGCTCAGTGCTAGGATCCCAGCTATTTACAATATATATTAACGATTTAGACAAAATAATTAAACGTAACATCTCCAAGTTTGCGGATGGCCCAAAGCTGAGTGGCAGTGTGAGCTGCGAGGAGGATGCTATGAGGCTGCAGGGTGACTTGGATAGGTTGGGTAAGTGGGCAGATGCAGTATAATGCGGATAAATGTGAGCTTTGGTGGCAAGAATGGTGTTGGCTCAGAGCCGAATGGCCTACTCCTGCACCTATTTTCCATGTTGCTATGATATGGCTGATGTTTTATATCTTTCTGGTTTAAACCAGCATCTGCAGTTCCTTCCTACACACGTCCACTAATCATGCTATGTGCAGTGCTAATGGAGTTTCATGATTTAGACCAAACTGCCGAGACAAGGTTAAATACTTACAGCACAGTGGCGCAAAGCTAAAGCCAACTGCCTATATTAACCTCCCAATAGAAAGCATCCAGCTGGATTATAGCCCACTGCTACACATTCTCCCCATGACCATTTGGGTTTCCTCCCTCATCCCAAAAGACGATGAATTTACCTCCTGTAACTTGCCTCTAGTGTGCAGCGAGTGGATGAGAAAGTGGGATAACATAGAACTGGTGTGAAGAGGTGATGGATGGTCGACATGTGCTCGGTGAGCAAAGAATCTATTTCCATGCTGTATCTCTAAACTAAACAAGAAGTGAGGGGGGGGGGGGATTATTGGTCGAAGCACCTGGGGTAGCAGTTACGTGGGCAAACAAGATGCTGGACACAAAATGCTGGAATAGCTCAGCGGGCCAGGCAGCATGTCTGGAGAAAAAGGATGGGTGACGTCTCGGGTCGGGACCCTTCTTCAGCCCTTTCTACACAGTTCTTCCTGTTCCCTGACTATCGGCTGCATGTGAGTTGTTGCATCAAAATTCCACTGGCATTTTCGCCACCCATGTTCATTTGCTTCCTCTGAAACAGCCCATCGTTGAAGCTTTGGCTTTGATCCCAGGCAGTGTGGGAAGAACTCTCCATCCTTTGTGTGACCCGGCGACGTGGCAGAGCCGGTGCCAACGTTACTTTTAAATTGGGGGGTTGTTTCTCTCAATGCTATCATTTGCTCCGATGATTTCATTCATCAACGGGCTAGGGTGTTGCTGGCATCGACATGAAGCTTCACTTGGATACAAGGCTGTCACAGAGTTGTGTGCTCATGTACGGTATGATTTGACCCAGCTGACAGAGTTGTATAAACTGCATTAGAATCAGTACCAACTGTGTGTAGAAAAGTAATTCCCCTATTGTTGGATACATGTGGCAAAAAGGTACCATTCAATTCTGCGTGGCAGGTCAGGCAGCATCTGTGGAGGGAAATGGGCAGTCAACATTTCGGTCCCTGGCCCTTCATAAGAGTCATTGGCTCTTTGTTTCTTTCCATTTTTAAGGCAGAGATAGATAGATTCTTGCTGAAGAAGGGTCTCGACCCTAAATGTCACCTATTCCTTCGCTCCATAGATGCTGCCTCACCCGCTGAGTTTCTCCAGCATTTTTGTCTACCTTTAGATTCTTGCTTAGTATGTGTGTCAGGGGTTAAGGGGAGAAGGCAGGAGAATGGGATTTGGTGGGAGAGCTAGATCAGCCATGATTGAATGGGCCGAATGGCCTAATTCTGCTCCTACTGCCTACGACCTTTTTGTAGTCCTCCCAACTGTTGGGATTAAATCTGAACGATAATCAGATTGACACCAGCAAGCTAAGTAATAGAATATGAAATGTTGACAGTCTGAAGAAGAGTCCTGACCTGAAACATCCTCTATCCAAAGATGCAGCCTGACCCATTGAGTTACTCCAGCACTTTATGTCCTTTTCAACTTTGACTCATTTTGCATCTGATGTTGTCAAGCGCAGGGATGGCGATGAGAAAGAAAAGGCCATTTTAAATGGATGAATTAGTGATTTTAGAACTAATGGAAAGAGTATCGGCCAAGGGTAACTGAGATAATTGGATCTAAACGAATCTTATCCTGGTATATGCTTTGCCTACTCTACCAATGCCCTCTGTGTCCACTCACCTGCATTGGTTCCTGGTCGATCAGTGTTTTTGTTGTTACAGCCTCATCCTTGTGTTGTAATCTCCCTTGCCTTGGCCTTCCCAAAATCTTATTTCCCCAGGTCCATCCATCCCCTGATGGACATGCCTTGTACAACTTGAGTTTGTGCTTCTCTCACGATGCTGGTGAACGCCTGTCTCTCTAACTTGAGATTCTGGGTATCTTCCAAAATGCTCCCATAAATGGCTCTTGTAAATTTATGAGAGGCATAGATAGGGTAGACAGTCAGAGCGTCTTTTCCCCAGGGTGGATATGTCCAACACTAGAGGTCATAGCTATAAGGTGAAGGGGGACAGTTCAATGGAGATGTGCAAGGCAAGTGGTGGTGGAGGCAGATACGATAGTAGTGTTTAAAGAGGCTTTTAGATAGGTACGTGGAAGTGCAGAGAAAATATGGATATGGATCATGTTCCAGGGGATGAGATCAGTTTAATTTAGCATCATAGATAGACCCAAAATGCTGGAGTAACTCAGCGTGTCAGGCAACATCCCTGGAGAAAAATGGATAGGTGGCATTTTGGGTCTGGACCTTTCCTCAGACTTCTGGTCCGGATCCTTCTTCACCTATCCATGTTCTCCAGAGATGCTGCCTGACCCGTTGAGTTCCTCCACCATTTTCTGTCTATCTTTGGTATAAACCAGCATCCGCAGTTCCTTTTTATTAACTTGGCACAAACACTGTGGGCCGAAGGGCCCCGTTCCTTTGCTATTCTGTTCTATGTTCCCCGAAGTACCTTTTGATGTTTCTGCAATGTTGGAGATGCTGCATAAACAGAAGTTGTTGTAATTGAAGTCCTTGGTGTTGCCCATGGTTAATTCTAGGCGGGGAGACAGAGCGAGAAACCTAGAAACATGTCTCCATTGGTTGCTTATTGAAAGAGGCCAGTACCTGGTAGATCCACTGGCAATCCTGCCTGTTTTTTGCCTGTATGTAGCATGTCCAGTCTGGCAGCTTATTCCTTGACTTTTATGAAAGGTGGTTACCTGATTATTATAGAGGGAAAAACAATTGTAATGTGATTCCTAAACACTGGCTAGAGATTTGTGCTTGGCTTTAATCAGAATCATACTTTATTAACCTTGTGTGGCAACATACGAAGAATTTGATTTGCCATACAGTCATACGAATCAAAAGCAACAAAACACACAAAATACATTTTAACATTAACATCCACCGCAGTGACACCTCCACATTCCTCACTGTAATGGAAGGTGAAACAAAGTTCAATCTCTTCCCTTCTTTGTTCTCCCGCGGTCGGCCTCGAGATTTCCGTTGACGGGAACGATTTTGGCTCCCGTAGCCTGCGGCGTTCGAGCCCTCCACGTTTAGGCAGATCAAGCTCCTGCATCGGGGGAGGGGGATGTCAGCTCCCCCGCGCCGGGTCAGGGCTGGTTGAACCTTTTGCTTCGTTTGGGGCTTCCCGTCATCGGTCTCTGCCCGAGACTGCCCAATGGTGAAATCTGCAGGCCGCGGTTGGAGCGTCGATCCCAGGCAAGGGGTCGGCTACGAAGGTAAGTCCACGTCCCCGTGGTGGGGCTCAAAGTCTGTCTCGAGCGAGGCCTCCAGCTCCATGATGTTAGGATGCAGAGCGACCGGAGATACGATCCGGAAAACAATCGCATCTCCAGCAAGGTAAGAGATGGAAAAAATCCGACCCTCTCCCCCACCCCCCACATAAAACAAACCAGAGAACATTAAAGGGCCTGTCCCAC
The DNA here is from genome assembly GCF_010909765.2 of Amblyraja radiata. Lineage (NCBI taxonomy): Eukaryota > Metazoa > Chordata > Chondrichthyes > Rajiformes > Rajidae > Amblyraja > Amblyraja radiata. The sequence goes on from NC_045961.1 coordinate 103,560,240, forward strand.
TTGGGTGTTATTTACGTGTCATGGTGAGACGTGGTGGTGTAGGCAGTGATGCACGGTCCCGCGCGGTGCCCCAGGATTTTGGGATTCACAAAATCTTCGCGTGCCACCTGCAAGACATGCAACTGTCGCCTAAATGGGACAGGCCCTTAACACACACTTTCCGTACAGAGTCCATGACTATAGTGGCTTGTCTGTATTTCCTGGTGCCTAGAGCGTCAGATAACTTCAGAGGGAATCGTTGAGTTTAGTTTATTGTCACATGTACAGTGAAAAGCTTCTGTTGCGTGGTTGCTTATTTAGGATTATTTTACAGATTGAACAGCCACACGGCATGAATACAAGGTCTTCGGCTCAACTTGTTCATGCCAACCCAAGAAGCCCCATCTGCCCACGTTTGGCCCATATCCCTCTAAATCTTTCCGATCCATGTACCCGTCCAAATATCTTAAATGCCATTATAGTCCCAGCCTCAACCACTTCCTCTGGCGGCTCGTTCCATAAACCCACCACCCTCTGTGTGAATAATTTGCCCCTCAGGTTCATATTAAACCTTTCTCCTCTCACCCTAAACCTATGTCTTCTAGTTCTTGATTTGGAAGGATGAGAGGGTATCTTATTGAAACATATAAGATTATTAAGGGTTTGGACACGCTAGAGGCAGGAAACATGTTCCCAATGTTGGGGGAGTCCAGAACCAGGGTCCACAGTTTAAGAATAAGGGTTAAGCCGTTTAGAACGGAGACGAGGAAACACTTTTTTCACACAGAAAGTTGTGAGTCTGGAATTCTCTGCCTCAGAGGGCGGTGGAGGCCGGTTTTCTGGATACTTTCAAGAGAGAGCTTGATAGGGTTCTTAAAGATAGGGAATGTGGGGAGAAGGCAGGAACGGGGTACTGATTGTGGATGATCGGCCATGATCACATTGAATGGCGGTGCTGGCTCGAAGGACCGAATGGCCTACTCCTGCACCTATTGTCTGGACAAAATACTGTGCATTTACCCTATCTCTGTTTACAAACCTGTTATACTGATATTGCAAGTAGACGACATTCCCCACGTGATTTTATATATATAAGATCACCCCTCAGCCTCCTGCACTCCAAGGAATAAAGTCCTAGCCCGTCCAACTCTCATTGATTAGGCACTTGAATCCTGGCAAATCCTCGTAAATCTTCACTGCACTCTTTCTAACTTAATGGCATCCCTCCTATAGCATGGAATGTTTCTGTTTGCATGCCATTTGTTCATTCATATCTGTATCTTGTTTTGCCTTGCAGCCGACTATCTTGGTTTGATGGATCTGGTATGGGATTCTCCCTGGAATATCCGACCATCAGTTTACACGCGGTGTCCCGAGACGTGACGGTTTATCCACAGGAGCACCTGTATGTGATGGTGAATGCCAAGCTGGGGGGTGAGTCAGTGTGTGACCCGAAACGTCACCCATTCCTTCTCTCCATAGATGCTGCCTCACCCACTGAGTTACTCCAGCATTTTGTGTCTACCTTCATTCTAGGAAGTGTTCGGTGCTGGTTTTAGGTTTTGGGATTGGTTTTGGTATCCATAGTTTTAAACATTTAATATGTAGAGTCATAGAATCATACAGCATACAAAAATGCACCTCAGCCAAACTTGCCCACGCGGACTAGTATTTCCCATTTACACTAGTCCCATCTGCCATGATTTTGGCCCCATATCCCTCTAAATCTTTCCATCCATGTATATCTCCAAATATATTTTTAAGAAAGAACTGCAGATGCTGGAGAAATCGAAGGTAGACAAAAATGCTGGATAAACACAGCGGGTGAGGCAGCATCTATGGAGCGAAGTTTCGGGTGACGTTTCGGGTCGAGACCCTTCTTCAGACTGATGTGATGGATTCCTTCGCTCCATAGATGCTGCCTCACCCGCTGAGTTTATCCAGCATTTTTGTCTACCTGCAAATATATTTTTAAATGCTGCTATGGTACCTGCCTCAACTACTGCCTCTGGCAGCTTGTTCCATATACCCACTGCCCTCTGTGGAAAAAATTACCCCTCAGGTTCTATTCAATAGAATAGAACCCGCTTGGGTAGCCGGTTCGAATCCCGCTTGGAGTGCATACTGTCGTTGTGTCCTTGGGCAAGACACTTCACCCACCTTTGCCTGTGTGTGAATGTGTGTGAGTGATTGGTGGTGGTCGGAGGGGCCGTAGGCGCAGATTGGCAGCCATGCTTCCGTCAGTCTGCCCCAGGGCAGCTGTGGCTACAGAAGTAGCTTAACACCACCGAGTGTGACTGAGGAGTGAATGAATAATGCGATGTAAAGCGCCTTGAGTATTAGAAAGGCGCTATATAAATCCCATCCATTATTATTATTATTCAAATCTTTCCCTTTCCACTGTTAAACTATATCCACTAGTCTTACACTAGACCAGAGGAGTCTTAAACTAAGTCCGTCCATTCCTACAGACACTACCTGACCCGCTGAATTACTTCAGCACTTTGTATACCAACATTGTATACCAAAACGTCACCACATTCCTTCCCTCCACAGACCCGTGTAAAGAATCCTGTTGGCTTCAAGTACAAAACAAAGTGCTGTCAGAAGTTCAAAAGATGTCTATGAGAGTTTCAGAGTTCAGTTTATTGTCACGTATACCCAGGGTACATTGAAAAGCTTTTGTTGCATGCTAACCAGTCAGCGGAAAGCCACCAGTCGGGGGCAAGTTATGAGATCAGGAAACACTGTGGTGGTGCTAGTTTAATTGATTGACATCTCTGCATGTGACAGACGGGAGTAAAGAAGAAAACATGGAAGAAAAGGCATCAGATGGAGAGGAGGCAGAGGAAGATGAAGACGCCAGCCCCATCACCGAGGTTCGCTTTGTACCGGTGGACAAAACAGCACGTGAGTACCAGGTCTGATGTAAATGCTGTCAGTAGCTCCGTTCCCTCCTGCGTTCGCCCCATAACGGTTGATGGGCCCTTACGCCGACCATTGATCACCCGTTCACACTAGTCTGTGTTATCCCACTTTCACATCCACACCTTAATCTAGGGGCACTTTTCCAGAGGCCAATTAACCTACAAACCCACACGTTTTTGCGATGTGGGAGGAATCCCGCGCCACACAAAGAGAGTGTGCAAACTCCACCCACAAAGTGGATGTGGGAAGCATATCTCCAGTAGTGGCACAGCCTCAGAATAAAAGGACCTGCCTTTAGGAAAGAGATGAGGAGGATTTTCTTTCACCAGAAGGTGGTGAATCTGTAATTCATTGCCACAGACAGCTGTGGAGGCCAAGTCATTGGGTGTTTTTAAAGACAAGATTGACAGATTCTTGAATAGTGAGGGTGTTAGGGGTTATGGGGAGAAGGCAGGAGAATGGGGGTCCTATGGGAAACAATGAGATAGATCAGCTAATGGCAGAGTAGACTCGATGGGCCAAATGGCTTAATTCCGCTCCTGTGTCATATGGTCTACCAGTTGTGCCGGAGTGACAATACGTGCAGGAGTAGGCCATTCGGCCCATCGAGCCAACTCCGCCATTCACTGTGATCACGGCTGATCATCCACAATCAGTACCCCGTTCCTGCCTTCTCCCCATATCCCTTGACTCCGTTATCTTTAAGAGCCCTATCTAGCTCTCTCTTGAAAGTATCCAGAGAATTGCCCCCCACGCTGCCTTCTGAGGCAGAGAATTCCACAGATTCACAACTCTCTGGGTGAAAAAGTTTTTCCTCATCTCTGTTTTAAATGCCCTACCCCTTATTCTTAAACCCTGGTTCTGGACTCCCCCAACACCGGGAATACGTTTCCTGCCTCTAGCGTGTACAATCCCTTAATAATCTTATATATTTCAATAAGATATCCTCTCATCCTTCTAAATTCCAGTGAATACAAGCCCAGCCGCACCATTCTTTCAACATGGCAGTCCCGCCATCGGGAATGAACCTACGCTGCACTCAATAGCAAGAATGTCCAGAATTAACCTTGTGAAACTACGCTGCTCTCCCTCAATAGCAAGAATGTCCTTCCTCAAATTTCCAGGCCAGAACTACACACAATACTCCATGTGTGGTCTCATAGGGCCCTGTACTACTGCAGAAGGATGTGCAGAAGTGTTGCTAGTTTTCCCCAGCCAAAACGCTGGAGGTTCACCTCCTCTTAAGACGAGTCCTTTGCTGCTGGTTTATGCTGCCTGCCTGCCGTTCCTTCACAGTGGACCAGATGTTCACCGCCATGTGCGATTGCCAGGCCTTGCACCCGGACCCCGACGACTCGGACTCGGAGAACGACTTTGAGGAGGACGATGAGGAGGGAGAGGAGTATGATGTTGAGGCGCACGGTGGGTGAAAGCTCCTTCCTTTGCTTCACAATTATTTGGGCAAAAATGTCACTTTCCTGTTTAAAGGTCGTAGACCTAAATATGCCACTTCCAACCCTGTTGGATCTTGGCACCTGTGCCTACCATTAGGATCAAGGTATATTCTCGTCACGTGTAGATGGACATAAAATGCTGGAATAACTCAGAGGGACGCGGAGCATCTCTGGAGAGAAGGAATGGGTGACTTCTTCAGACATCTCAACCTGAAACGTCACCTGTTCCTTATCTCCAGAGATGCTGCCTGCCCCGCTGAGTTACTTCAGCATTCTGTGCCTATCTTCGATTTAAACCAGCTTCTGCAGTTCCTTCCTACAGCTTTCGCCACGTCAGGTAGAGCCATCGAGTCATACAGCACGGAAACAGGCCCTTCAGCCCAACTTGTCCATGCCAATTAAGATGTCCCATCTACTCTAGTCCCACCGTTTGGCCCATATCCCTCTAAACCTTTCTCATCCATGTACCCATCCAAATGTCTTTTAAATGTTGTATCGGTACAATCAAAAGCTTTGTTTTGCTTGCTATCTAATCAAATCAGTTAATACTATACATAAACTGTTATCAAGTCAAACAGGTATAATGGGTGGAGACCCGGGTTTAATTACCACCAGGGGGCACTGCACGATTGGCAGCCCTGCCAACCGTGTCTGTTTTTTCATCTTTTTTGTTGTTATTTTTAGTGTGTCTTAAAAGTTTGTGTAAATGTTCTCTGGTTTGTTTAACGTGTGGGGGGGGGGGGGGGGGTGTTGGGGGGAACTTTTTTTTCAGTCTCTTACCCTTGCCGGAGATGGGGTTGGTTTTCGGGTCGTATCTCCGGGCGCTCTGCGGCCTAACATCGATGGAGCTGGCGGCCTTGCCTTGCTCGGGACTGACTTTGAGTCCCTCCGCGGGGCGTGGACTTAACACCGGAGCTGACCCCTTGCCTGGGATCGCTCCAACCGCACGCGGCCTGCGGACTTTAACAACGAGAGCTCGCGGTCTCGAGAGAGGCCGAGTCGGGAGCTCCAACGACGAGGAAGGTTTGACCGACCCGGGGTCAGATCGCTCGGTGCGGGGCAGCTGACATCCCCCCGATGCAGGAGCTGATCACCCCGACGCGGAGGCCCGCCAACGGCTACGGGAGTAAGATCGTCCCGACGACGGAAGGCTAAAGGCCCACGACCGCTGGAGGACAAAGAAGGGAAGAGATTGAACTTTTTTTCGCCTTCCATCACAGTGAGGAATGTGGAGGAGTCACTGTGATGGGTGTTTATGTTAAAATGTATTTTGTGTGTTCCGTTGCTTTTTATTTGTATGACTGTATGGCAAATGAAATTCCTCGTATGTGGCAAAACATACTTGGCTAATAAAGTATTGTATTGATCCTGACCTCGGGTGTTATCTGTGTAGAAGTGTGCACATTCTCCCTGTGACCGAGTGGGTTTCCTCCGGGTGCTCCGGTTTCCTCCTTCCCAAAGACATGCGGGGGTTTTTTAGGTTAATTGACCTCTGTAAAATTGGCCCGAGTGTGTGGGGAGTGGACGTGAAAGTGGGATAGCATCGAACTAATGTGCGATGGGGTGATCGATGATCGGCGTGTTCTAGGTTAGCCATGTATGTAAACTAAAAAAGATTTAGAGGGATCTGGGCCAAACGTGGAAAAATAGGACATGTGTAGATGGGGCATCTTGTTTGAGCCAGAGGGTCTGTTTCGTTCCATATGACTGTAGGAGAGGTGCTGGTATGATGATCGATCTCACTAAACAGTGGTGCAGGCTGGGCTTACATTATCTAAGTGGTCCCTAGTCGTAATACTTCAAAGTGATTTAATTAATTTTGGTTGAATCGTGGATATTTTGGTTTCAACCACCAGAGGGCAGTAGCTGAGCAAACGTTGCCAACCTCTCCCTTGCAATAAATTTCCAGGACTTAGTTTAGTTTTGAGATACCAGCGTGGCAACAGGCCTTCAGCCCACTAAGACCATGACGACCAGCAATCACCCGCGCCATTGTTCAGTCCTACTCATCAGTGACAATTTACAGAAGCCAATTTTAAGCCACAAACCTGCACTTCTTTGGAATGCGGGAGGAAACCGGAGCACCCGGAGAAAACCTACGCAGTCACGGGGAGAACGTACAAACTCCATGCGGACAGCACCCGTGTTCGGGATCAAACCTGGGAGCTGTAAGGCAGCAACTCTACCGCTGTGCCACCGTTGCATTAATTGAAAGATACAGCATGGAAACAGGCCTTTATGCCCACCAAGTCCCTGCAGTGCCCTGGAACGTGATTGGTGAGGGGAGGCGGTTTTGATAGGCAGATGGTTGGACAAAGTCCAGAGATGAAAAGATCAAATGTGTGAGATAAGGTACAAATTGTGAAGCCTGAGAAAGAAATATAGGTGGAAAGGGAAGGAGGGAGGGAGAAATGGGTGCACAGGAGTGGGGGTTTGTAGGTTAAGTTGCCTATATATTTGGAGTATTCAATGTTCCTACCCTCAGAGTAACATTGATTGCCTTAGCGCCAGAGATCCAGGTTCAATCCTGACAACAGGTGCCATCTGTGCGGAGTTGGTATATTCTTCCCCCGTGACCACGTGGGTATTCCCAGGGTGCTCCAGTTTCTTCTCACATTCCAAAGACATGCAGGTTTGTTAGGTTAATTGGTTTCTGTAAATTGTCCCTAGTGTGTAAGGAAGAACTAGTGTACAGGGCGATTGTTGGTTGGCGCAGACTCGGTGGGCCGAAGGGCTTGTTTCTGCACTATACTCTCTAAACTGGACAAACAATGCCTGTGGTGGTTCCTGAGTAGGATTGCCAACTTTCTCACTCCCAAATACGGGACAAATTCCCCGACGGCAATTTGTTGAAAGACTCGGCCGTGGCTGGGTGAATGATGAGTTGGCCCGGGTGCTGGACTGCACACAAAGCCCAGCCGGCGGGCCAGCTGAGGAGTTTCGATCATGAGAAGGAGGGGTGGTGGTGGTGTCAGCGGTAAGCGAAGGCCCGAAGGTTGGACAGCTGGCCGGGCTGCCGACCGACTGGGCCACAGGCGAGGCGCTGCTGCTGCTGCTGCACTCCATGGGCTGCACTACATTGGGACGGGTGAGGCGGGGCCGGATGCTTCGACCAGACAGTCCCCTCGACCCGAGTAGTAGCAGTCAAATACGGGACAAGGGCGGTCCTTTACGGGACAAACCAATTTAGCCCAACGTACGGCTAATACGGGACAGTTGGCAACCCTATTCCTGAGTGACCCAGTGGGAAGCTGGATAGGTTCTGAACTCTGTATAGGAAGGAACTGCAGATGCTGGTTTACACCAAAGATAGACACAAAATGCTGGAGCAGCTCAGCATCTCTATAGAGAAGGCATGGGTGACGTTTCAGGCCAAGTGTGAAGAGGGGTCTCAATGCTAAACATCAAACCCATTCCTACTCCCCAGTGCGTTGCCTGTCCAGTTACTCGGGCATTTTGTGTCTATCTTTGGGTGTTCTGATCTAGTCGCTTCTCGGGCTGTGTGTTGTTGGGACGGGAAAGATGGTTTAGTTCTGGATCACCCTGGCCATCTGGGCTCTGTGGACTGCTCTGCAGTGGGGCCGCCAAGTTTGCAGCTAAACCTCCCTTCCATGGAATCCATCTATACCTCACGCTGCCTCGGCAAGGCCAGCAGCTTAATCAAGGACGAGTCGCACCCCGGTCACTCCCTCTTCTCCCATCAGGCAAAAGGTACAGAAGTGTGAAAACGCACAACTCCAAATTCAGGGATAGTTTCTTCCCAGATGTTATCAGGTAACTGAACCATCCGTTCACAACCAGAGAGCAGTGCTGAACTACTATCTACCTCACTGGTGTCCTTGATCAACTTTGCTAGCTTTACCTTGCACTGTTATATGGTTATATGAGTGCAGGCAGGTGGGACTAAGGGAAAAAAGTTGTTCGGCACGGACTTGTAGGGCCGAGATGGCCTGTTTCCGTGCTGTAATTGTTATATGGTTAAACGTTATTCCCTTATCATGTATCTGTACACTGTAAATGGCTCGATTGTAATCATGTATTGTCTTTCTACTGACTGGTTAGCATGCAAAAACAAAAACCTATTACTGTAGCTCGTTACACGTGGCAATAGAGTGAACTGAATGGAACCTGTTTTAAACCTCATCATCCTTCCTCCCCAACAGAGCGAGGCCAGGGAGACATCCCCTCCTTCTGCACCTACGACGAAGCTTTCTCCCGCCTGAACCCGGAGGGACACGCCACCTTGCAGAGGCTGGAGGGCATGCTGGCCCAGTCGGTCAGCCAACAGCCCTTCCACATGGCCGGAGTGTGGACAGACGAGTCGGCCGCCGACAACGAAGGTGAGGAGAGCTCCTCGCAACGGTGTAGTGGGCGACACGGTGGCGTAGCGGTAGAGTTACTGCCTTACAGTGCCAGATCTCCCCGTGACCGTGTAAGTTTACTCCGAGATCTTCTGTTTCCTCCCACACTCCCAAGAGCGTACAGGTTTGTGGGTTAATAAGCTAGTAAAAAATGTTAAATTGTCCCTACTGTGCGGGGAACGCTGGTCGGCACGGACTCGGTGCGCCAAAGGGCCTGTTTCTGCGCTGTATGTCTAAACTAAACAAACAACTGTAGCTCCTCTGGTAAGACAGCAACTTAGCGCTGCGCCACTGTGTCTGTCTCCCAGGTTATATCATACACGAGTACAATCAAACCATACACAAGTCCAGCAGGTTGCGCAAAGGGAAATATACCACATTGCAGAAAAAGACACAAAGTGCTGGAGTAACTCAGCAGTTACTGGAGTAACTCAGGCAGCATCTCTGGACAACATGGATAGGTGACAATTTTTGTGAGGATTCGAAACGTCACCCATCCGTGTTCTCCCGAGATACTGCCGAACCCGTTGAGTTACTCCAGGATTTTGTGTTTGTTTTTTTTTTTTGTTAACCAGCATCTGCAGTTCCCTGTGTTACCAGAGTGCATGAGAAGGGTCTCGACCCGAAACATCACCCATCCCTCTCCAGAAATGCCGCCTGTCCCGCTGAGTAACTCCAGCATTTTGTGTCTATCTAGGGTATAGCATTATCAAGTTACACCATTACAAAGTGCAGATTCTATTTTTAAAAATGCACCAGCCACAATGAGGTAGGTTGGAAGATTGGGGCTACAGTTGTAGCACAGTTACTCTGTAACTCTAACGGCCTCTAACTTCTCTCTGCAGATGGGATGGAGGTAGATGCCACGCAGGTGGAGGCTGGGCAGTTTGACGATGCTGATGTTGACCACTGGTAAAAGCTACTAAACTCATCTTAACTCTTGTCTACCACACCTCTTTGCAAGGGACTGGCTGTTTCTTCCCTGCCCACGTTCCAGCTGTAAAGTTTCACAGTAAAAGATTGAATGCCCTTTAGACTTTAGTGATACAGTGCAGAAACGGGCCCTTCAGCCTTCCGAGCCCACGCCAGCCAGCCGTTACACTAGCACTACCCTACACACTAGGGTCAATTTACAATTTTTACTGCAGCCAATTAACCTATGAACCTGCACGTCTTTGGAGTGAGGGAGGAAACAGGAGCGCCTGGAGAAAACCCACATGGTCACGGAGAGCGTACAAACTCCGTACAGACAGCACCCGTAGTCAGGATAGAACCCGGAGCCCTGACGCTGTAAGGCAGCAACTCTACCGCTGCGCCATCTCCATAATTATATGGTTTTCAGTGAGATAGACACAAAAAGCTGGAGTAACTCCGCCGGTCCGGCAGCATCTCTGGAGAACTTGGATAGCTGATGCTTCGGGTTAAGTATTCCCAGCAGTTTTTTGCTTTTCTTTTTAAAATGACAAAGGAAAATGATAAAAGAAAAATCGTAAAGACTTCTTGGTAACGGAGGAGAGGATGATATGCAAGCCTAGATTCATATTCTTCCCGTTACCTAAAATAGATCTACCCTGCTGTAGCTGTTGAAGTTGCTCTAAGCAAACACTAGGAATGTACAGCAGGTCATGCAGCATCTGTGGAGACAGGCCAGGCCAGGCCAGGCTAGGCTGCAACTCCAACCTAGTGCTGCTGCCAGGGTAACAGGCCTTTATTGCCAAATTAAGACACTACATTTGTAACAACTTTGACCTGCACCAGGAACGTGATGACTCTTGTGTACTGCCTCAGTGTCATCTATTCTTGTACTTAAGTATGATTGTGCCAATGTAGACTAAGATTGTTCCTTAATTGTATGCAAAAAAAAGTGAACTTCACTAGTACCTAGGTACAGGTGAGTGGTTTAATTGAACCATTAAAGTAGCATGGTCTTAAGGACCTGTGCCACTTGGCGATTTTTTTCCGTGACTGCCGGCATCATTGACTGACATATTCACCGAAAAATTTGCAGCGTGACGATGCGCGGTGTTTTTTCAAGTTTCGCAACATTTTTTTTGTCGCCGATGGATTTTGAAATGTTCAAAATCTTTTGGTGACACTGATATGACGCCGGCTGTTGCCGAAAAAATAGCCAAGTGGGACAGGCCCTTTAGTTGTTTGACTAGACCAGAGTGCTGTTGCTGTAGTGTTTAAGAAGGAACTGCAGATGCTGGAAAATCGAAGGTACACAAAAAAGCTGGAGAAACTCAGCGGGTGCAGCAGCATCTATGGAGCGTCTGAAGTAGGGTTTCAGTCTGAAGAAGGGTTTCGACCCGAAACGTTGCCTTTTTCCTTCGCTCCATAGATGCTGCTGCACCCGCTGAGTTTCTCCAGCTTTTTTGTGTACCTGCTGTTGCTGTAGGTCTGGGGAGCTGAGGAGAGAAGTGCATTAGCGGTTGGAACAGAGCTGACGGTACTGGATCAGTGACCAGAGAGGATTTGCCGCTGAGCAGGGTACTGTTGGTGGATAATGTACTGGGGTAGAGGGGGTTTAGTTTAATTTAACATTGTCACGTGTACCGAGGTACAATAAAACCCTTTAACCTGCAGGCTATTCAGTCAACAAAAAGACTACATAAAAACAAAAAGACTACATAAAAACGGCGCGGCCTAAAATGGTGTGTCAAGTAGGAATCGTTTTTGTTTGTATGGCTGTAGAAACAGAGTTCGTTTGAGCTGCACTGAGGTTCAAATGACAATAAATATTATATTGTATTGTAAGCAGTCCACAGTATTCAGATAAAGGGTACAACATTTAGTGCAAGGATATAACATTGTAGTTTAGAGATACAGCGCGGAAACAGGCCTTTCAACCCATCGAGTCCTCGCCGACTGGCGATATCTGTATACTAGCCCTATCCTACACTCCAGGGACAATTTAATTTTTTTGCCGAAGCCAATTAATCTACAAACCAGTATGTCTTTGGGGTGTGGGAGGAAACTGGAGCATCCGGAGAAAAACCCAACGCGGTCACATGCAGAATGTACGACTTACAGACAGCACCCGTTGTCAGGATCGAACCCGGGTCTCTGGCGCTGTAAGGCAGCAACTCTACAACTGCACCGGTGTGCCACCCTCAGTTTAGTCTAGTTTATTGTCATGTGTACAGAGGTACAGTGAAAAGCTTTTGTAGCATGCTAACCAGTCAGTGGAAAGGCAATACATGATTACAGTCGAACCATCCACAGTGTACAGATGCAGGATAATGGGAATAGCATTTAGTGTAAGATATAAAGTCCGATTAAAGACATTCTGAGGGTCTCCAACGAGGTAGATAGCTCAGGATTGCTCTCTAGAGTTGATAGAATCAGTCACCTGATAATAGCTGGGAAGACATTTATTATTGTCATGTGTAGAGGTAGAGTGAAAAGATTTTGCTTGCGTGCTATCCAGTCAAAGAAAAGACTCAATGAACACTATCAAGTGCACAAAGGGTAACGGGTATAATGTTTAATGCAAAGATATAACATTGTAGTTCAACAAAGTCGAATAAAGATAATTCAAAGGTCTCCGATGTCAGGTCAGAAAGTCTCTAGCTGATGAGGATGGTTCAGTTGCCAGATAACAGCTGGGAAGAAACTGTCCCTGAATCTGGAGGTGCACGTTTTGAAACTGCTATACCTTTTGCCAGATGGGAGAGGGGATAGGTCAGGGACAGTTGCCCCCGCCACAGGTACCATGTAATCCCATGCTACCTGCTCCATGGTCGGCGACTAAACCGTCTCCCCCACCTGGTTTGCCAGGTGTGGAGGGGCTGTGGACCCCCAGCAGGACCAAAAACAAGACCTGTCAAAGGGCGGATGAGCTTCTAGCGAGCCAACGGCCATCCACATTTCAGTAGAAGTTGTGATCACTGTCGTACACGGCATTGTAAGGAATGATGATAAAACACACACACACCAAAATCCTATACTTCCAGTGGCGGAAGTCCGCAGGAACTGGAGGACAGAGATGTGTGGTGCGTCCGTCACCGTTCCCATTGGAAACCAGTACCACTGCGTCGCTAATGTTTTCAACGATGACGAGGGGATAAGAGGGAATGACTGGATGTGAGACTGGTCCTTGATTACGCTGGTGGTCTTGCCGAGGCAGCGTGAAGTATAGATGGAGTCGACGGAAGGGAGGTTGGTTTGCGTGATGGCCTGGGCTACATCCACAACTCTGCAATTTCTTAAAGTCTTGGATGGAGCTGTTCCCAAACCGTGCTGTGATACGGGGAGGGAGGTAGGTTGGATGCACCAGACTTTCCGGTGCTTCTTGCCCACGTTGCCTCAGAAGTAATTGAAACCTTCACGACGTGTGTGACAAATCAGGTTTATCTGAGTTAGCGCTCATTAAGATGGAAAAGCAAAGGTCATCTGTGGTGATCACATTTATCCCACGATTTATGACCCAGCGATAAGCACTGGTGAAAGGGATGGACTTTAGCCTGGAATTTGAAACATTTTATCAGGATTTATTTGAGTTCAGTGGTATATAAGGTTCAATAGTACTTTATTGTCACATGTAACTCTATACAGTGAAATGCTTTGGTTTCCACTGTCCAGTAAAATCATATACATAAGAACAATGAGAGGGCTATGTGCTATGTACAAGAGTGTAACTTCGAGGGTGTTGCCAGGACTCGAGGGTCTGAGCTATAGGGAGAGGTTGAGCAGACTGGGACTCTATTCCTGGGAGCGCAGGAGAGTGAGGGGTGATCTTATAGAGGTGTATAAAATCATGAGAGGAATAGATTGGGTAGATGCACAGTCCCTTGCCCAGAGTAGGGGAATCGAGAACCAGAGGATAAAGGGGGAAAGATTTAATAGGAATCTGAGGGGTAATGTTTTCATACAAAGGTTGGTGGGTGCATGGAACGAGGAGATAGTTGAGGGAGGGATTATTGCAATGTTTAAGAAACAATTAGACAGGTACATGGGTAGGACAGGTGTAAAGGATATGGGCCAAACGCAGGCAGGTGGGGCTAGTGAGGATGAGGCATGTTGGGCCGAAGGGCCTGTTTGCACGCTGTATGATTATGATTGTTGTGAAAAAATAATAGTGAAAGTTGTTGGTCTGTTTTTCATGCTGGTGTAGATCTGCAGCTCTCCATTATTTCTTACAGATGTAATATTTAGGAATATTTGATGGGTATCAGTTATTCCTTGGCTGTAAAGTTTCAATAAGGATTAAACTCCAAGGCAGTGAGTGGGCTGGGTAAAACTGCACTCCTCTGATCTCCACCCTGTCGGAAGAACTTTGTGTTCTGTCATTTAAATCTCCTTCAGCATGAATCTCCTCAATACACTACAATACAATCATACTTTATTAGCCAATTATGCAACATACGAGGAATTTAATTTACCAAGTCATACAGACAAATAAAAAGCAACAGAACACATAAAATATATTTTAACATCAACATCCACCACAGTGACTCCTCCACATTCCTCACTGTGATGGATGGCGAAAAAAAGTTCATTCTCTTCCCTACTTTGTTCTCCCGCAGTCGGGGGCCTCGAGCCTTCCGTTGATGGGACGATCTTACTCCCGTAGCCGGCGGGCAAGCCCTCCATATCGGGGTCATCAGCTCCTGCATCGGGGGGGGGGGGGGGGGGGGGAGATATCAGATCCCCCGCGCCGGCCGGCGATCGGACACCAGGTCGTGGCTGGTCGAACCTCTGCATCGTTGGAGCTTCCCGACTCAGTCTCGATACCAGGACAGAGCAACTATATTGGACGTAATTTCCCTGTAAACCTCAGGGATCTGTTTGATACAATGAAAGTCCTGAATAGAGTGGATATTGGGGAAGATGTTTCCAGAAGTGGGAGAGACTAGGGCCAGAGGGTGCAGCCTCAGAATAAAATGGCGTACCTTTTGAATGGAGATGTGGGGGTGAATGAGACAGCGGGAAAACAGAAATTGCGTGACCGTGTGATCGATGGTTGGCTCACCTCACTGTTTCTATGCCATGTCTCAATTCAATCAATCACTATAAGTCTTGCCTATTTTAAGTGTCATTGGCAATTGGAAAGCAAACGGGCTGACGTCTCAAGCTACTGTTATTGTTCACATGTGAGATTTGGCAGGCTGCTTCCAAATACACTGAACTCGCTGACTGACGTGAGAGGAGTGGGGCCCTTTGGCCCACCAAGCACCCATTTACACTACTATTTAACCTTCCCGCATTCAGTCAGCTCTCCAAAGATTTTACTACTCAATCTACAGCAGCCGGTAACCTACCGAACAATATGGGAGGAAACCAGAGCACCTGGAGGAAACCCACACCGTGCAGTGTGCAGTTTGCACGTTCTCCTTGTGACCACATGGTCACAGAGAGAACGTGCAAACTCCATATGGCACTGGAGGTCATACATGATCTGAGTTGCTGGTGCAGTAAGGCAGTAGCTCTATCATAAGGTGATAAAGAATAGGAATAGAATTAGGCCATTGAGCCCATCAAGTCTACTCCGCCATTCAATCATGGCTGATCTATCTCTCCCTCCTAACCTCATTCTCCTGCCCTCCCCATAACCTCTGACACCTGTACTAATCGAGAATCTATCTACCTCTGCCTTAAAAATATCCACTGACTTGGCCTCCACAGCCTTCAGTGCCAAAGAATTCCAGAGATTCGCCACCCTCTGACTAAAGAAATTTCTCCTCATCTTTCTTCCTAAAAGAACGTCCTTTAATTCTGAGGCTGTGACCTCTATTCTTACTCTCCCACTAGTGCAAACATCCTCTCTACAACCGCACTCTCCAAGCCTATCAGCCTAGTTACATAGAAACATAGACAATAGATGCAGGAGGAGGCCATTCGGCCCTTCGAGCCAGCACCGCCATTCATTGTTTCCTCATAATTTCCTCAAACTCAACAGCGATAAGACAGAATTCCTCCTCATATGCTCCAAAGCCACACTCAGCAAAATCAATAACCCCACTCTCACCATCGACGGCACCATTGTCTCCCCATCTCCCCAGGCCCGCAACCTTGGCGTGATCTTTGATTCCACCCTCTCCCTTGAGCCTCACATCCGCCATGTCATTAAAACCTCCTTCTTTCATCTCCGCAACATCGCCAAACTCAGACCCTCTCTCACTCCGCCTGCTGCTGAAAGACTCATCCATGCCTTCATCTCCTCCCGACTGGACTATTGCAACTCACTTCTCCTTGGCATCAGCTCCACCTACATCAACCGATGGGGATGTCCCTCCCCATCTTCCAGTCCCGCCTCAAGACCCATCTCTTCACCTCTGCCTATCCTTAGCCCCACGTCCCCGTCCCTTTTCATCTGTGCATTAATTGCCTCATGCTGTGTTTTGTATTGAATTCTGTCTTTACTTTGTGTACTAGTCATGTCTCTACTATTTATTTCATTCCCCTTACATGTTTTTCCTATACATGCTCAATTTTTGTAAGGTGTCCTTGAGACTCTTGAAAGGCGCCCATAAATAAAATGTATTATTATTATTATTATTGTGATCATCCCAAATCAATAACCCGTGCCTACCTTCTCCCCATATCCCTTGACTCCACTAGCCCCTAGAGCTCTATCCAACTCTCTCTTAAATCCGTCCAGTGATTTGGCCTCCACTACCCTCTGTGGCAGGGAATTCCACAAATTCACAACTCTCTGGGTGAAAAGTTTTTTTCTCACCTCAGTCTTAAATGGCCTCCCCTTTATTCTAAGACTGTTCTTTTAGGTTTAGAGGTACGGCATGGAAACAGGCCCTTCAGCCCATCAAGGATGCATTGATGTCATACTACTTTCGCATCCATTCCCTACACACTAGAGGCAATTTTACAGAGGCCAATTAACCGCAGGTCTTTTATATGTGGGAGAAACTCTGAACATGTGGAGGAAACCCGCATAGTCACAGGGAGAGAGTGCAAACTCCACACTGCATGGAGGTCAAAATTGAACCCAGGTCTCTGGATACAGTGAGGCAGCAGCTCTACCAGCTATGACTTGGTAACTGTCCTCACAGTATGTTTGGCCCTGATCCTTGGACTCTCCTGGCTTGAAATAGTTACTCAGTATTTAAACATTTCTGCTTCACTGATTCGAGTGTGTTACGATTCAACAAAGTGGAACGATGAATTTACGTGGCTCGCTTGACCTATTTTATCTACCCGTTCTCTTAACTTGTTTTCCCTCAGTTTAGATTTTGTTTAGTGATACAGCTTGGAAAAAGACCCTCGGCCCACTGAATCCGTGCCAACCAACGATCACCAGCTATCCTAGACACTAGAGACAATTTACAGAGGCCACTTAGCCTGCAACCCTGCTCATTTGTGGTGTGGGAGGAAACTGAAGTATCCCTGGTGAAAAAAAAACACACGGTCACAGGGGCAACGTACAAACTCCGTACAAACAGCACCCCTAGTCAGGATCGAACCTGGGTCTCTGGTGCTGTGGGGTAGCAACACTACCACTGAGACACTGCCGCCCTAATTACTATAAGAATGCGTTGACTAGATTAATATGTTTAGTTTTATAATGCCCACCCCAACTTGGGGCATAATTTTAAATATTGCAACGTTAATTGTTTTGGGATCTGGCAATAGGTACTTTCATCGTTAAACCGAAACAGATTAAGAAAACCATTTTTTGCCAAGTAAACCAATAACTGGGATTAGTTTTGAGTGGGATAGAATTGGAACATAATGGCACCATTCAGATCCCATGCACCTCCAAAATGATACAAGTAACTAAAGCCCAGCTTTTTATTTGTCCTATCCTCCTATTTCTCCCTCTCTAGCACATGGTGCAGGGAGCAATCCATAGGTTATGACCCTGGAGGTCCTGGGTTTTAACCTTCTGCGTAACTCTCTAATCTCACTATCCCAGGAGCGGCAGATGCAGGGAATTTGAGCAAAAAACAAAGTGCTGGAGGAACTCAGCAGATCAGGTAGCCTCTGGATGGCAAAGCCATTCACTGTACCTCAGTACATGTGGCAAACTAAACTGAAGTGAAGAGAGTAGTTTCAGACAAGTCTTAAGGTGCCTGATGCAAAATGTTGTCTATCCAGTTCCCTCCACAGATGCTACCTGACCCGCTGGATTCATGTTCATAGGTTGTAGGAGCAGAATTAGGCTGTTTGGCCCATCAAGTCAACTCTGCCATTCAATCATGGCTGATCTATCTTTCCTTCTCATCTATCTAAAGATCCGTCCTTTTATTCGGAGGCTATGGTCTCTGGTCCTAGACTCTCCCACTAGTGGAAACATCTTCTCCATATCCACTCTATCCTGGCCTTCAGAGCAATCCGTCCAGCACTTTGTATTTTTCCTCTTTCCGATGTGTGTTATTAGTACCAATATGTGTACTGGATGTTCTCCCTCCCCCTTCAGAATGTTCTGTACCTGATCAGAGACATTCTGATCCTGGCGCCAGCGAGCTAAAGGATCATTCTGTAGTTCTGCCCTTGCCACAGAAGTCAGTTTGTCATGCAGCAGGAAAAAAATCACTACACATTCCAGTGGGCAGCGCAGCTAGTAGAGCCGCTGCATCGGGTGCTGTTTGTGTGGAGTTTGCATGTTCTCCCTGTGACTGCATGAGTTTCCTCGGTTCCACCCACATCCCAAAGACGTGCGGCTTTGTAGGTTAATTGGCTCTACTTGCCTCTCTTGCACCTCTCACTTGCCCACCATCCCCTAGGTGCCTCTAGTCCTGCTGCTGCCTTCAGGGTTTTGACAGTAAAGAGGTAAAGCAGTGTTGAGTCTGAAGAAGGGTCCCGACCCGAAACTTTGCCTATCCTTTTCCTCCAGAGATGCTGCCTGACTCCAGTTACTCCAACACTTTGTGTCTATCTTTGGAAAAGCAAGAATGCTAGTTCTTGGCCAAGGTCCCTCTCATTCTCAAGTACAGAGCTGTTGGGCAAGATAAATTACACCCCACTGCTGGAAGGATGTAGAGTCTTTGGAAACGGTGCAGAGCAGATTTACCAGAACGATGCCTGGATTGGAGGGGATTTGATATTCCAAAGGACAGACTCTGGAATGCCAAAGGTCACATGAAGACCTAATAGAATGCATGGATAGGATAGACAAACAGAACCTTTCTCCCAGGATAGAAAAATCAAATACTAGAGGGCATAGCTTTGAGGTAGGCAGGGCAAAGTTTAAAGGAGATGTGCGGGACAAGTGTTTTTTTACAGAGTGTGGTAAGTGCCTGGAACGTGCTGTCAAGGGTAGTGGAGACAGATATTATAAATGGAGAGATATGGATTATGTGTATGTAGAGGCATTGTGCTATGTGCTATGTTCTTGTGCTATGTTCTATCTGCTCATTGAAAAACAGAATATTTTTTAAAATGTACTCAAATGTTTCTTAACCTGATCTTCCATTTATCTTGCAGACACGCCTTGATAATTGACTGACAAAATCTACATTTCGAATGGTCAACCTAACAGAAACTTTTAATAATTAACATCGGAGGAAAACAAAAACAAAAACAGCCACCTAACCTGTTGAAATGTAATGTGTGTTCTGTACTGACCACCGACCCATGTCCCTACGTGTAACTGTGGCACGCAATGCTTAGTACAGTATAGTGCTGTTTCCTTTTAGTGTACGTTTTGTACCACGGAGTTTTGCAAGATTAGGGTGTTGAGTAAAGCCTACTTCTATTTTGTACTCTAGTGTGGATACTCCGGTCTCAGTGGCTTTCAGATCTCCTTCTGGGGAGGGTTTGAGCCCACGGGCAATCCCAATACGTTTGTAACAAGTTTTCTGATTTGTGCTTTTCTTTTTGCCAAGCAACTGGTGACCAATATTTTGTTTAGAAGTTATTTTAAAGCTGAAATGTTAACCTGATGACAATTAAAATTAATTGGTTGACAACCATCACGTGTGCATCAAACTTCTGTTTTTGGAGAAAACTTGTACTTTCCCCAGAGGTGAAGGCAAGTTAAAGTTTATCATTTCAAATTCCTGTTTTTTGTCAGGCAATGTCTGACATTCACAAAGCAATTCACAAGAGCCATCCATCAGGGCAACACAGTGCAGCGTTCAGTGCCGCAGCCTCACAGTTCCTGAGACGCTGGTTCAATCCTGACCTTGGGTGCTGTTTATTATTGTCATTTAACTGAGATGTAGTGGAAAAACTTGTTCGCTGGCCATCCAGGCAAATCATACCTCACATGGGTGCAAGAGAGAGAGAAAACAAATGCAAAATAGCTTCACAGCTACAGAGAAAACGTAGTTTAAAATAAAATGCAAGAGGTAGAGCAGGAGATCAAGAATCCTTTATTCCTTGAGTACAAGGCATTCTCCCTGTGACCATGTGGGTTTCCTCTCGCATCTCACACACGGGCCAGTTGGGAGCTGAATTGGCCGCGGTGAACTATCTTTGGCCTAGATTAAAAATAAATCAAAGAAGCTTGTGCCCTCGAATTACAGTATTTCAGGGAAAGAAGGAGAAGGGGAATTGGATCTAATGAGATTGTTCCCCTGTGAGCAAGCATAGTAAGAATGGGCTGATTAGACTGCTGCCACAAGTTAAGGTACGATGGCAATAAATTATTTCACAGAGAGGGAAGAAGGGTCAGAGAGGGTGATGTTCTTGGCTCGTTAACGGCAGAAGAATAGTTAACGAAGCAGCACATATTCAAATAATGCCATAAAACTTCCACAACGGCATCATATTTCTGTTGCTGCCTTTAAACATCAGTCTTTAGGGCTGATGTAAGAACCCAGTGGAGACTCACTAATTATCTGAAATGACAACATACTCTGCATACATTTCACACCACAAAATATACGACTGCAACAAGGTAATGGGAGGGAACGTTATAATACATGCATATTCCTTCTGTTAGACATTGCTCTTAAGTACAGTGTGTGACAGTCAAATTACTTATCAAAATAAAACTTTGGAACGGCAACACCATTTCTGCAAAGTTTTAGCCTGGGTTCAGTGAATTGTACTCAGGAGATGCTGGGTACAAAGGGTCACTGCAGAGCATGTCGCAATGCAAAACGTCAGCTACCCATGTCCTCGATAAAGCAGTCTGAAAAAGGGTCCTGAACCACAACGTCACCTCAGATTCAGATTCAACTTTAATTGTCATTATCAGTGTACAGTACAGAGACAATGAAATGCAGTTAGCATCTCCCTGGAAGAGCGACATAGAATATGATTTCAATAAATA
The DNA here is from genome assembly GCF_010909765.2 of Amblyraja radiata. NCBI lineage: Eukaryota > Metazoa > Chordata > Chondrichthyes > Rajiformes > Rajidae > Amblyraja > Amblyraja radiata. The sequence goes on from NC_045961.1 coordinate 103,581,143, forward strand.
AATCTATTTACATGTATGCAGTCATAGTGTTTTTCCTGTGGGAGGAGTGTCCGGGGGGGGGGGGGGGGGGGTGATTGGCAGTCACCGAGGTACATTGTTGAGTAGTGTGACAGCCGCAGGGAAGCAGCTGTTCCTGGACCTGCTGGTCCGGTAACGGAGACACCTGTAGCGCCTCCCGGATGGTAGGAGGGTAAACAGTCCATGGTTGGGGTGAGAGCAGTCCTTGGCGATGCTGAGCGGCCTTCGCAGACAACGCTTGCTTTGGACAGACTCAATGGAGGGGAGCGAGGAACCGGTGATGCCTTGGCCAATTTTCACCACCCTCTGCAGTGCTTTCCGGTCGGAGACAGAGCAGTTGCCATACCATACTGTGATACAGTTGGTAAGGATGCTCTCGATGGTGCAGCGGTAGAAGTTCACCAGAATCTGAGGAGACAGATGGACCTTCTTCAGTCTCCTCAGGAAGAAGAGACACTGGTGACCCTTCTTGACCAACGATATAGGTAAAAAAAGGGGTGAGGTCCTACAAGATGAATTTAGGGAGCTAGGAGATAAACTTAAAAGTAGGACCTCAAAGGTAATAATCTCTGGATTACTATCAGTACCACGGGCCAGTCAGAGTAGAAATAGGAGGATATTGCAGATGAATACGTGGCTTGAAAAATGGTGCAAGAGGGAGGGATTCAAATTTTTAGGGCATTGGAACCAGTTCTGGGGGAGGTGGGACCAGTACAAACAGGACGGTCTGCACCTGGGCTGGAATGGAACCAATGTCCTTGGGGGAGTGTTTGCTAGTGCTGTCGGGGAGGATTTAAACTAATGTGGCAGGGGGATGGGTACAAGAGCAGAGAGGCAGGGGGGTGTAAAATGAGGGTAGAAGCAATAGGTAGCAAGGTGAAAAGTAAAAGTGGCAGGCAGACAAAAAACCAGGGCAAAAATCAAAAAAGGCCACTTTTCAACATAATTGTATAAGGGGTAAGAGCATTGTAAAAACAAGCCTGAAGGCTTTGTGTCTCAATGCAAGGAGTATTCGTAATAAGGTGGATGAGTTGAACGTGCAGATAGCCATTAATGATTATGATATAGTTGGGATCACGGAGACATGGCTCCAGGGTGACCAAGGCTGGGAGCTGAACATCCAGGGATATTCAATATTCAGGAGGGATAGAGAGAAAGGAAAAGGAGGTGGGGTAGCGTTGCTGGTTAGAGAGGAGATTAACGCAATGGAAAGGAAGGACATTAGTTTGGAGGATGTGGAATCGGTATGGGTAGAGCTGCGAAACACTAAGGGGCAGAAAACGCTGGTGGGTGTTGTGTACAGGCCACCTAACAGTAGTAGTGAAGTTGGAGATGGTATCAAACAGGAAATTAGAAATGCGTGCGACAAAGGCAAAACAGTTATAATGGGTGACTTCAATCTACATATAGATTGGGTGAATCAAATTGGCAGGGGTGCTGAGGAAGAGGATTTCTTGGAATGTATGCGGGATAGTTAACACGGGATAAATCAACATGTAGAGGAACCAACGAGGACTGGGTATTGAGTAATGAGGAAGGGTTAGTTAGCAGTCTTGTTGTACGTGCCCCCTTGGGCAAGAGTGACCATAATATGGTTGAGTTCTTCATTAGGATGGAGAGTGACATTGTTAATTCAGAAACAATGGTTCTGAACTTAAAGAAAGGTAACTTTGAGGGTATGAGACGTGAATTGGCCAAGATTGACTGGCAATTAATTCTAAAAGGGTTGACGGTGGATATGCAATGGAAGACATTTAAAGACTGCATGGATGAACTACAAAAATTGTTCATCCCAGTTTGGCAAAAGAATAAATCGGGGAAGGTAGTGCATCCGTGGATAACAAGGGAAATCAGGGATAGTATCAAAGCGAAGGATGATGCGTACAAATTAGCCAGAAAAAGCAGCATACCAGAGGACTGGGAGAAATTCAGAGACCAGCAGAGGAGGACAAAGGGCTTAATTAGGAAAGGAAAAATAGATTATGAAAGAAAACTGGCAGGGAACATAAAAACTGACTGCAAAAGTTTTTATAGATATGTGAAAAGAAAGAGATTAGTTAAAACAAATGTAGGTCCCTTGCAGTCAGAAACAGGTGAGTTGATCATGGGAAACAAGGATATGGCGAACCAATTGAATAACTAGTCTGAAGAAGGGTTTCGGCCCGAAACGTCGCCTATTTCCTTCGCTCCATAGATGCTGCTGCACCCGCTGAGTTCCTCCAGCAATTTTGTGTACCAATTGAATAACTACTTTGGTTCCGTCTTCACTAAGGAAGACATAAATAATCTGCCGGAAATAGCAGGGGACCGCGGGTCAAAGGAGTTGGAGGAATTGAGTGAAATCCAGGTTAGTCGGGAAGTGGTGTTGGGTAAATTGAGTGGATTAAAGGCCGATAAATCCCCAGGGCCAGATAGGCTGCATCCCAGAGTACTTAAGGAAGTAGCTCCAGAAATAGTGGATGCATTAGTAATAATGTTTCAAAACTCTTTAGATTCAGGAGTAGTTCCTGAGGATTGGCGGGTAGCAAATGTAACCCCACTTTTTAAGAAGGGAGGGAGAGAGAAAACGGGGAATTACAGACCAGTTAGTCTAACATCGGTAGTGGGGAAACTACTAGAGTCAGTTATTAAAGATGGGATAGCAGCACATTTGGAAAGTGGTGAAATCATTGGACAAAGTCAGCATGGATTTATGAAAGGTAAATCATGTCTGGCGAATCTTATAGAATTTTTCGAGGATGTAACTAGTAGCGTGGATAGGGGAGAACCAGTGGATGTGGTGTATCTAGACTTCCAGTAGGCTTTCGACAAGGTCCCACATAAGAGATTAGTATACAAACTTAAAGCACACGGCATTGGGGGTTCAGTATTGATGTGGATAGAGGACTGGCTGGCAAACAGGAAGCAAAGAGTAGGAGTAAACGGGTCCTTTTCACAATGGCGGGCAGTGACTAGTGGGGTACCGCAAGGCTCAGTGCTGGGACCCCAGCTATTTACAATATATATTAATGATCTGGATGAGGGAATTGAAGGCAATATCTCCAAGTTTGCGGATGACACTAAGCTGGGGGGCAGTGTTAGCTGTGAGGAGGATGCTAGGAGACTGCAAGGTGACTTGGATAGGCTGGGTGAGTGGGCAAATGTTTGGCAGATGCAGTATAATGTGGATAAATGTGAGGTTATCCATTTTGGTGGCAAAAACAGGAAAGCAGACTATTATCTAAATGGTGGCCGATTAGGAAAAGGGGAGATGCAGCGAGACCTGGGTGTCATGGTACACCAGTCATTGAAAGTAGGCATGCAGGTGCAGCAGGCAGTGAAGAAAGCGAATGGTATGTTAGCTTTCATAGCAAAAGGATTTGAGTATAGGAGCAGGGAGGTTCTACTGCAGTTGTACAGGGTCTTGGTGAGACCACACCTGGAGTATTGCATACAGTTTTGGTCTCCAAATCTGAGGAAGGACATTATTGCCATAGAGGGAGTGCAGAGAAGGTTCACCAGACTGATTCCTGGGATGTCAGGACTGTCTTATGAAGAAAGACTGGATAGACTTGGTTTATACTCTCTAGAATTTAGGAGATTGAGAGGGGATCTTATAGAAACTTACAAAATTCTTAAGGGGTTGGACAGGCTAGATGCAGGAAGATTGTTCCCGATGTTGGGGAAGTCCAGGACAAGGGGTCACAGCTTAAGGATAAGGGAGTAATCCTTTAAAACCGAGATGAGAAAAACGTTTTTCACACAGAGAGTGGTGAATCTCTGGAACTCTCTGCCACAGAGGGTAGTTGAGGCCAGTTCATTGGCTATATTTAAGAGGGAGTTAGATGTGGCCCTTGTGGCTAAGGGGATCAGAGGGTATGGAGAGAAGGCAGGTACGGGATACTGATTTGGATGATCAGCCATGATCATATTGAATGGCGGTGCAGGCTCGAAGGGCCGAATGGCCTACTCCTGCACCTAATTTCTATGTTTCTATGAGTTGAGGTATTGTGGGTCCAAGAGAGGTCATCGGAGATGTTGACCCCCAGGAACCTGAAGCTGGAAACACGTTCCACCTCTGTCCCGTTGATGTGGATGGGGGTGTGCGTGCCGCCCCTAGATTTCCTGAAGTCTACAATGAGCTCCTTGGTCTTCTCATGTCCTCCAGAGATGCTGTCCGACCTGCTGAGTTATTCCAGCACTTTATGTCCCAGACTTGAGATAACATGCGGACACAGGCCCACCGGGTCCGCGTGATCACCCTGTACACTAGCACCATCCTACACGAGATCTTCAGTTTCTTCCCACACTTCAAAGACGTACAGATTTGTAGGTAAATTGGCTTGGTAAATGTAAAAATTGTCTCTAGCATGTAAGATAGTGTTAATATGCGGGGATCGCTGGTCGATGTGGGCCCGGTGGGCCGAAGGGCCTGTTTCCGCGCTGTATCTCTAAACTAAATTAATACGGAAACATGTTCACACTGACCAGTCTCCCAGCACCTGACTCAAGGCCTTATATTGCCCGACGATTCAAGTGCTCATAAATGCTGTCAGCAGATCTACCTCCATCGACTGCACAAACCTCCCAAATCAGTGTCCTACCAATTTGGTCTTCCACACATCCCCGATTTTCAGTGTTGCACTGTGATGCTGACTGACCAGCTGAGTACTTGCAGCATTTTCTGTTTTTATTGAGACCACAAAGAATGGTTGCTACCTGCTTTGTGCTGGCAGAGATGGTGGAATCAGATACAATCACTACCTTTAATGGACAGTAACATAGACACTTAAATAGGCACAGCTAGACAATACGTGCAGGAGTAGGCCATTCGGCCCTTCGAGCCAGCACCGCCATTCAATGATCATCCCCAATCAGTACCCCGTTCCTACCTTCTCCCCATATCCCCTGACTCCACTATCTTTAAGAGCCCTATCAAGCTCTCTTTTGAAAGTATTCCAAGATGGCGGCGCTGCCTTAGCAGCTGCGGCTCGCCTGCAGTCCGTCTGTTTTTTTTCTTTTTTGTGTTGTTCTTTTGTCCTGTTTTAGTTAATTTTTTGTTTATTGTGTATGTGTGTGGGTGGGGGGGGGAGAAACATGTTTTTGGTCTCTTATTTCGGGGGGGATGCGACTTCTCTCGTATTCCCCCGTCTCCGCCGAGGCCTAATAGCGGAGCAGGCGGCCTCGGAGCTGGAGCTGCGGCGTCCCGACCTCGGAGCGGGCAGCGGCGACCCGACCTCAGCCCCGGGCCCAGTGGACGACATCGTCGGGAACTCGCAGGTTGGTGACTTGTTCTCCGGAGCTCCCGCGACAACAGCTGCGTCCTCTGGACTGGAGGGTGTCTTCGACCACCCCGGGCCGCAGAGTTGAACCGGCCCGTTCGCGGAGCTTGGATTCAGCCGCGGGACTGACATTACTTACCATCACCCGGCACAGTGCAAAATCCGAAGCCTGGATCGCCTCGGCGTAGAGGGAGAATAAGAAGGGAAGAGACAAAGACTTAAGACTTTTGCCTTGAATACTCCTCATTGTGATGGATGTTCATTTGTGTTTATTGTGTGTTTTTGTCATTTTTTACTATATGTAGGACTGCAAGGCAACAAAATTTCGTTCAGTCTGAATGACAATAAAGGCTACTTGACTTTGGCTTTGAACCGGCCTCCACCGCCCACTGAGGCAGAGAATTCCACAAACTCACAACTCTCTGAAAAAGTGTTTCCTCATCTCTGTTCTAAATGCCTTACCGCTTATTCTTAAACTGTGGCCCCTGGTTCTGGACTCCCCCAACATCGGGAACATGTTTCCTGCCTCTAGCCTGTCCGAACCCTTAATAATCTTATATGTTTCAATAAGATTCCCTCTCATCCTTCTAAATTCCAAAGTATACAAGTCCAGCCGCTCCATTCTCTCAGCATATGACAGTCCCGCCATCCCGGGAATTAATCTTGTAAACCTACGCTGCACTCCCTCAATAGCAAGAATGTCCTACTCAAATTAGGGGACCAAAACTGCACACAATACTCCAGGTGTGGTCTCACTAGGGCCCTGTACAACTACAGAAGGACCTCTTTGTTCCTATACTCAACTCCTCTTGTTAAGAAGGCCAACATGCCATTCGCTTTCTTCACTGCCTGAAGTACCTGCATGCTTACTTTCATTTACTGATGAACAAGGACCCCCAGATCCCATTGTTAATCCCCTTTTCCCAACTTGACACCATATCCACATTAACTGCATCTGCCATGCATCTGCCCACTCACCCAACCTGTCCAAGTTACCCTGCATTCGCATAGCATCCTCTTCACAGTTCACACTGCCACCCAGCTTTGTGTCATCTGCAAATTTGCTAAGGATCAGAAGGACACAGTCCTAATTGAAAGATATTGCATGTAAACGACCCTTCGGCTGGCCCACCATGTCAACACCAGCCATCCACACTGATTCTATGTTATTCCACTTTCTCATCCACCCCTACACACTAGGGTCAATTTACAGAGGGGCAATTAACCAACAAACCCACACGTCTTGGGAATGCGGGAGGAAACCAAAGTACCCAGAGGAAACCCACGCAGCCACAGGGAGAATGTGCCAAAACTCCACAAAGACAGCAACTGAGGTCAGGATCGACGCGGGTCTCTGGCACTGCGTCAGCAGCTCTTCCAGCTGCACCACTGCAGACAAATGGAATTAATGTGGATAGGTATAAAGGTCAGTATGGACATGGTGGGACAAAGGGCCCATTTGTATGCTGTACATCTCTATGTCTAAGGAGCACATCAAAAGTAGGGCGAGAACTTGAATGGAAGCAATTGGTAAGGTGTCGGGGGAAGCAACATATTTTTGATTGGCTAGTGCTGAGCTTCTGGATGCACCGTTCTATGAATTGCCCAGTTACCCAACACATCCCTTGGAGACCACCTGTGCTATCGTGGCTCTGTGGAAGGATGGAATCAGACAGCCCAGCTTGGACTTCCCAGGGTGTCTAGTTCTATTACTTCCGGATGGAAAGACAGAAACATTCTTCCGAACAAGCTCCCAACTGAACCTTTCAGGATAATGGGATTAATCGGGCGAGAGTAATTCTGTACAGTCCCTGTGCAAACTCTCATTCCTGGAATTTTTCCTTTAACTCGTTGAGGAACAGCACTGGTAGCCACTTCTTTGCTCATCCGAGTTGCCCATCAGAAACTTTTGGCCCATCCAAATCCATGCCAGCTCTGTGCTAATCAATGCCCGTCACCCTTGGACATGTAACTGTGTGCTCTCACTTGTCAACCTGGGCTCCTGATTAACTGCTTCCATCAAAGCAGCAAGTTCCAAATTGACTTCCCAATGCAGCACAAGAGCTGGCCATTCAGCCCGTTGGGTTCATGCCAGTTTTCAGTTTCCTTCTTCCTTATTTCCCCTCTACCCCTTCCCCTATCCTTTCTCTCATACCAATCAATTCCCTTTTAATTATTTTTGCCACTTCCTCTCCTCGGGGTAATTTATAGCAGGCAATTCACCTACCCAAAATAGACACAAAATGCTGGTGTAATTCCAGCGAGTCAGGCAGCATCTCCGGAGAAAAAGAATAATCGGTGACATTTCGGGTCGGAATCCTTCTTCAGACACTTCTGCAGTCTGAAGGAGGAAAATGGTGCCCCGAAGGAAACCCATGCGGTCACAGGGAGAATGTGCAAACAACACCCGGGGTCAGGATTGAACATGGGTCTCTGGAGCTGTGGGCCACAGTGCCACCATATGCAGCAAATACAGGGAATGTGATATTGAGATGGATGATCAGGCGAGATTGCATGGAATGATGGAAGAAGCTTGGACCTTGGATATTTGATGGTCAGTGTTTTATCATTGTACCAAAGTGCAGGCCTCTGTCTGTATCACCCTGTGACTGAAGGCCTACTCCTGCCTTCTGATGCGGATTACTTTTCCAATTTAAAATAACTCATCAAGAACTGTAAGTCCAGTAATTGCAAATAATGGCAAGGTAGGCTGCAATAATCTTAAACAATTTCAAAACATTTACTCATCAACGTGGTTCCAAAGTGTCAAGGAATGGTCATTTAATCGGAATATACAGTGAAAATGCATCACCAGGTCAGGAAGAGTCTAACGGATCTCACCTGAAACCTTCAGGTATAGTCCCCATCTCTATCAAATATGACTTTGTTTCCAGTTACCTTCCTGCATTCCCGGAATTCATTATCCAGCAGCTATAAATCACATTTTCAGTGTCCATAGGCTGGTGTAACTCACAGTTCCCTACAATGGGTATCAGGTGCTTTCTGATGCGTTGCCGAATTATAAAAGCCTGGACTAGAGTCTGACCTCAGTTTCTTCCAGGAGTGAGTACAACCTCTCGAAAGCTGAAGACTGACATTGGAACCCAGACCGATAATTATTCCGGTTTGCGCAGTGGCTATCCCACTGAACTGCCTGCTCACCTTTTAGACTTGAGAAACAGCGCGGAAACGGGCCCTTCGGCCAACCGAGTCCGCGCCGAACAGCAATCACCCCGTACACTAGCACTATCCTACACACTAGGGACAATTTACAATTTTAGCAAAGCCAATTAACCTACAAACCTGTACCTTTTTGGGATGCAGTACCCAGAGAAAACCCACGTGGTCACAGGGAGAACGTACAAATCTCCGTGCAGACAGCATTGAACCGGGGTCTCTGGCGCCGTAAGGCAGCAGAACTTTCACTGAGCCACTGTGCTGTTAGTTGAGCCATTGGAAGAATTTGATTTTCCTAATCTCAAATAAAAATTGCACCCTCCATCCCCCTCCCCCCACACACTCCCTTGAGGAGTTCTCTAACTTTTCCAAACATGAGAGAACGAATGAATTAATACAAAATTCTACACTATATCTAAAAATGACACTACCCTGACAATGGTCTGGGTGTTAAAGGGCTGTTAGTCACTGTTCAAATGTTGATTAAATTAAACACAATTCAATTTAAGAGAGTAAAATTCAACTTTCAGATGATCTCACTATCCAGACACATTTAATGGGGAAGTTACCCTAATCAACAACACGTCCTTTGTAAGTGAGAGTTTATTTTCTAACTGCTTATCTCTTCTTTTGGTTCATATGTGAATCCATAATTCATTGGCTCACAGATGGCACGACACAGTGAGTGTACTATCCCCTACCATCCTTCCCCTAACCCCCACTCCTGGCACTGTGCCAATGCACCCCAAAGTTATCCACTGTGATGGTTCTTCGCGTGATTGCCTTCTCTCTCCCTCTCCCTCTGTGGAATGCAGGCGTGGCAACCCAGCCTTGCAATTGTACCATCCAACCCTCTGGCCCAGCATCAGCACTGCCCGTCCCACGCTGACGCTGCAACTAAATGGAGCACCCACGCAGCCAACCAGTGCAACTCCTCGCCGCAGACCCTCTCCCCTCTCCCCATCACATTCACTGAGTCCATAAACAACAGCAGGTGCTACAGGACAAACATTAATAAAACAATAAAATCTAGTGGTACAAGTGTGTTTCTATAGAACTCTGCTGACCAACAACCCCTAGGATATAACTAAGCAGCTTTACAGTTGTGTTATTAAGACAGATTCTTCATTGACAAGATGGTTTGCCTCTACCGATGTAGTTCGTGTTAGCACCCATCCTTGCCTCTTAAGACAAGAGACTCCTTCTCCAAGGCAGCAGCAACCTCGGAACAACCACAGATCCACAGAATAAAATCTACGTTAGAAATTTTCCTCAACTTTTGTAAAAGATTCCCTAAAAATTGTTATACAGACCTCTGTCGATTAATACAGCTTGCTTACAGTCCTTCATTTATCAAAGTCCCAGTTGAAATGGAAGGAAAAGCTTCATAATGCGATCGACCTCGTTCATTCACCCTTCAGTCTCTCTTCATGCTGCTCCTCGGAGTTTGCACAGCGGCGTTGGCACAACATACCATCCTCTTGTCAAACAACATCACAGCTGTCAGGGCACCTGGAGGAGTGGGCAGGAGGAAGAGATTAAGGAGCGAGAAAGAAGGGGAGGGAGAAAACAGTAGGGAGTGACAGAAATCCAGGGGGATTTCGAGATCTGTTCCAAGGTTGGGCAGCAGGTAGAGTCAGAGTCATACAGCGTGGAAACAAGCCCTTCAGCTCAACTTGCCCATGCCGACCAACATGCCCCATATACACTAGTCCCACCAGCCCACAGTTAGTGCTGCTGCCTCTGATCCTGACCAGTGTTGATTGTGTGAAGTTCGTACATTCTCCCTCTCACCAAAGGGGAAGTTCACTGGACACTGCAGACTGTGGTGTAGGTAGCTATTGTACCTAATTGAGCAGCAACGTCAGAAGGTCCAGCTAAATTCTACTCCAGGATACGTTCTGTCTCCACCCACTAGCAATGACACATTTACCAATCTACAGTCATGCCAGGCATGCATGGCTATTGACACAGTCGTTCCGACATAGGAGGTGGCAATTTGATCCTTCTAGGCTATGCTGGCTCACACAGCAATCCCATCAACTCAATTGCAACATCACTTATTTCGCTCTCCCTGAACGCAAGGAAATAAAGTCAGGAAACGTCTAAAGACGTTCATCAATCCCCCGATTTCTCCATTGATCACTCATAGAAAATAGGTGCAAGAGTTGGCCATTTAGCCCTTCGAGCCTGCACCGCCATTCAATATGATCATGGCTGATCATCCAGAGCCAGTATCCTGTTCCTACTTTCTCCCCATATCCCTTGATTCTGTTAGCGTTAAGTCGTATATCCAACTCTCTCTTGAATACATCCAGTGAATTGGACTCCACTGCCTACTGTGGCAGGGAATTCCACAGATTCAGATTTTTCTCTGGGTGAAAAATGTTTTCCTCATCTCAGTCCTAAATGGCCTACCCCTTATTCTTAAACTGTGGCCCCTGGTTCTGGACTCTCCCAACATGGGGAACATCTTTCCTGCCTGTCCAATCCATTAAGAGTTTTTGTGTTTCTATAAGATCTCCTCTCATTCTTCTAAATTTCAGCGAATACAAGCCCAGTCGATTCATTCTTTGGATCCAAATACACCAGGGGCAATTTGTAGTGGCCAACTAACCAACAGACCCGCATGACAGTGGGAGGAAACTGGAGCACCTGGAGAAAACCAAACTAGTTCACAGTGAGAACTTGCAAACTTTACTTATCACGATTGAACCAAGGCATTGGAGATGCCAGACTGACCTGCTCCTGTGCCATCTACCTCTTTAGAAGGCTTAGGAAGTTTGGCATGTCCCCAACAACCCACATATACTTCCACAGATGCGCCGTAGAAAGCATTTTATCCGGATGCATCACAGCCTGGTTTGGGAACAGCTCCATCCAAGACCGCAAGAAACTGCAGAGTTGTGGATGCAGCCCAGACCATCACACAAACCAACCTCCCTTCTATTGATTCCATCTACATTTCACACAGCCTCAGCGAGGTCACCAGCATAATCAAGGACCAGTCTCACCTCGGTCACTCCCTCTTCTCCCCTCTCCAATCAGGCAAGAGTTACAGAAGTTTGAAAACATACAACTCCAGATTCAGTTTCTTCCCAGCTGTTATGTCAACTGAACCATCCTATCACCCAGCAGAGTGTGGTCCTGACCTCCCATCTACCACATTGGAGACCTTGGAACCATCTTTAATCAGACTTTATCTTGCACTAAACGTCATACCCTTTATCCTGTATCTGTGCACTTTGGACGGCTTGATTATGATCATGTGGTGTCTTTTCACTGACTGGATAGCATGCAAACAAAACCTTTTCACTGTACCTCAGTACACGTGACAATATTAAACTCAACTAAACAATGTTGCATTTCATGCAAGACTGAAGTTCTGTCCAGTCCTAAGGTGAAGGGGGAACTGGAACTGCAGATGCTGGAATCTTGAGCAAAGCAGAGTAGAAAATTAACAGAAGTTTTGGGTAGGGCCTCTCTAGACTCTGAGACATCGCCTGTCGATTCCCTCCACAAACACTGCCTGACCAGCTGAGTTCCACCAGCACTTTGTGTTTTGGTGAAGCAAGGACCTCAACATTTTCAACACTGCAGCAGCAGTTGTGTCTGTTAAGGTGAATGATAATCTATCACACTGCTAGCTTGCAGATGATACAGAGCCTTGACAAACCAATTACTCCATGGTTGCTCTGATCACAGTACAGGTGAGGTTAGTCATGTTCAGATCTCGAGACGAGAGCTACCGAGAACAAAGGGGGTTTTTGTACTGGGGAGTCATTGACGATCATGGGAGAAGCCTGCCTTTTCTTAATCATTAACTGACATTGCTACAGGATGGACACCACTGTTACAGTTGGATCCGGTTATCAATTGACAAGGGCTGCTAGCGGGGTCTTATGAACAAGATTAAAGACCATGGTATCATCAGCAAGTTATAAATAGAGGAGGAAAAGTGGCTGCACAGACGATGTTTCTCGAAGAACGCATCTCATTGATGCCTTCAAAGATTGCTTTGGTCGAATGAAATGCAAGAAAAAAAACCTTCATATTGATAACCCTGTGGTATTGACCAATTGGCCATCACCTCCCTCAAGATTCATCCAATTCTGCCAAACCAGAGAAGACAAGAGATAGTCCATGGTTTAAAACCAGGAATCCATGCAAGGCTGATGAACAGCTCAATGAACACAACCACCATATCCGTTATCAGGCTTCTGAACGGTCCTTTCATAAGCTAGGGTACTGTCCGATCCACCTCTACCCGATTACAGACATTGGACTTTGTCTCTGGAACTCTTTTGCTACAATGCTGAGAACTATATTCAGTACTCTGTATCTTGTTTTCACTCTGTGGCAACAAAGAACTGCAGGTTTATTTACAAAGATGGAGACAAAGTTTTGGAGAAACTCAACGGATCAGGTAGCATCTCAGGAGAAAAAGGGATGGGTGACGTTTCGGGGCGGGTCGGGTTTGAACAAGTTCCCAAACCAAAATGTCACCCATCCTTTTTTTGTCGGAGATGCTGTTTGAACCGCTCAGTTACTCCAGCACTGTGTGCCTATCTTTTTTTTTCCCCTTCACTCTACCCATTGTATGCGAGTTTGGCTTTATTGTAGCTATGTATAGTAATATGATTTGATAGCACGCAAAACAAAACTCTTCACTGAACCTCAGTACATATGACAATAATAAATCTAAACACTGGGTGTCATTTTAGCTGCCGGAGTGATCGACCAGCTCGAGTCAACCCCTTTTGGCTCCCTCAGGCCTTCCCACATGATGATAAGCCTCCTTACCTAGGAGAGGTCCAAGCCAGTAAGCGAAGCTGTATTCGAGGTAGGTATATCCGTCACAATGGAACGTGATTGAAAAGGCCAGCGCTGGGTTGAACACGGCTCCCGTCAGCCCTCCAGCTGGTGACAGAAAGATTACAGAAGTCACAGAAATCCAAGCAATATTAAGAACTGGAAGTGATTGCTAAGTTTACGTCAGGCGGATGGTTTCTTGGCATATCCAATCTCGTACCTCGATCTGTTCTCCCCAACTGTTTCCCGATCGACTTGCCAATTTGGACCAAGATGCCCCATCTACCCTAGTCCCACCTGCCGGTCCATATCCCTCTAAATCTTTCCTTTCAATATACATTCCAAGTGTCTTTTTAAGACATTAATTTACAAAAAAAGTGCAAAGTGCTGGAGTAACTCAGCAGGTCAGGTAGCATCTATGAAGAACAATGGATTGGGATCTTCTTCAGCTTCTTTAGTCGAAGAAGGCTCCTGATACAAAATGTTACCCATCTATGTTCTCCAGACATGCTGCCTGGCCCATTGCGTCACTCCAGCACTTTTTTTGTCTTCTGATGTGTTTATCTTGCCGGTTTCCAACTTGCCTTTCTCAAAAGCTTTATTCCAGAAGAATAGCAATAGATAGGGTTGCTATTGTGATCCAAGCACATCCAATAAGCACTGCATGGCACAGTGAGAGACTAGCAGCAAGCTCTCCAACATCCACGTGGTGATAATAAGATTATCTGGTTTTAGTGATTGGTTTAAGCAGTGCTTTTTTTGTGATAGCACACATCAGTATGGCATACCGCCTCTTCCAAAACGTTAGACGTCATTATTTCATTTTCCGGCAATGTGACATGTATGTTTATTAATGGTGCATACCAGCATCTTTTTCTGTTTGATAATAAGCACTGGATTCAAGGAATAAAGCTATCACGAGTTCTTTATCGTTCATCAGACTTCATAGGATCTCAGTCTTGTAGGGTTTTTTTTTAAATTTATACCTTTTCACAATCTGGGTGGCAAGACCAGTATGTCCCTGTGACCATGCGTTTTCTCCAGATGCCCTGGTTTCCTCCTAAGTCCCAAAGGTTAATTGGCTAATGTGTTCCTAGTGTGCAGGATACAACTAATGTGCGGGAGATCATTGGTCGGCACAGATTTGGCGGGCCATAGAGCTGGTTTCCCTGCTGTATCTCTAAACTAAACTTAAAAAAGACTAACAAACTTTCATCCCCACTACTATACGCAGCCTGAAGAGGAGTCCGACCCGAAAAGTCATCTATGACCTCCACAGATTCCACCTGACCCGCTGAGTTACTCTAGCACTTTGTGACTTTTTTTGTTTTTACCCCGATATATGAATTAACAAATAAGTCATACCTAATTACTGGGTTTTCCGCACATGGAATAGGTTCCTTTCACAGTTTCTTAGCACCTCAATGTTATAAATCTCAATTAAATCTCCAAATTGCTTTGGTTATGCAATCATAACTACATATCATAACTATAATTAGTATAGAAAATAGTCTTTTTATTGAAAATCAAAACTGCACATATTAAAAATCTGAAATTAAAAACATAAAATACTGTGAACACTCGGCAACTCAGCATCCATGGAGAAAGAAAGAGTTAACGTGTCGTGTCTAGGAATTTCCCGTTTTTAATTATCTCCTCATAACTATAATCCTCTAGCCCTGGCAGAATCGTCGGGAATCTATTCTGTACCCCATTGGGGAGTCAATCTCTCGCGGTTGAATTACTGGACTAGAAACAAGAGTTCTGGACCAGAAACACCAGTGAACCAGAGATACCAGTTCAGTTTAGTTTAGTTTATTGTCACGTGTACCGAGGTACAGTGAAAAGCTTTTGTTGCGCGCCGTGTGAATATTTAAAAGCTTCTTAAATCCCATTGTTGTATCTCCTTCCACCACCACCCCAGACTGTACATTTGAGGCACCCACCAATGTGTAAAAAGGCGTGCCCACAAATTTGTTTTTAAAATATATACGCACAATATGATCAAATCTTAACTGCTTGTACAATTGAAGGATAATTGGTGATGTGTAATAAATAATGGGAGAGATAGACATTCTGTGAATGAATAAACAAAATCCAAAGTCCATGCTCTGCTATGGTGACCTGAGATAGCTGGGGAACCACGTACTTTTGAAGTTAAATGATTGATTGATAGATAAATACAGCATGTAAACAGGCCCTTACTCCCACACTGACCATCATCACCCATTCACACTAGTTCTACATTACCCCACTCTTGCATCCACTCCCTTCACACTTGGGACAATTTACAAAGGGCAATTAACTTACAAGCCGCAGGTCTTTGGGATGTGGGAGGAAACCGGAGCACCTGGAGTAGACCCACACAGTCACAGGGAGAACATGCAAACTCCATACAGACAGCACCCGAGGTCAGGATAGAACCAACCAGCTCTACCAGCTAGGTCTGTCAGGGTTCTGTGAATAGAGGTTGGGGTGTTATATTACAGTTGTACAAGACGTTGATGAAGCCACATTTGGAATATTGTGTTCAGTTTGAGTCATTCTGCTATTGGAAGAATGTTGTTACACTGGAAAGAGTGCAGAGAAGATTTACAAGGGTGTTGCCCGGACTTGAAGAGGTTGGGCAGGCTAGGACTTTATTACTTGGAGTGCAGAAAGAAGAGGGGCAATCTTATAGAGGTGTAAAAAATCATGAGGGGGATAGATGGGATGAATCACAGGGTCTTCTACCCAGAGTAGGGAATCGGACACAGGACCAAAGGACACAGGTTTATCATGAGAATATAAGGATTTAATTGGAACCTGAAGGGCAACATTTTCACCCAGAGGGGGTGGGTATATGGAACAAGCTGCCAGAGGAGGTAGTTGAGGCAGGTACTATAACATTTAAAAGACATTTGGACACATATGGGGACTAGGGGAGAATACGTGTTCAGCACGGACTAGAAGGGTAGAGATGGCCTGTTTCCGTGCTGTAATTGTTATATTAAATTAAATTTTTAAATTAAATTACTTTATTTATATAGCACATTTTTAGTCAACTTGCATTGACCCCAAAGTGCTTCACATAATTACATCCACACACACAGGCAAAGGTGGGTGAAGTGTCTTGCCCAAGGACACAACGACAGTATGCACTCCAAGCGGGATTCGAACCAGCTACCTTCCGGTTGCCAGCCGAACACTTAGCCCATTGCGCCATCTATGGTTATATTATCTGGTTATATGATAGGAAATGAGGGTTATCAGCCAAATACCAGCAGGTGGGACTAGTGTATCAGCATCTTGATACATCTTGATCAACATTAGCAAGTTGAGCCGAAAGGAAGACACAAAATGCTAGAGTAACTCAGTAGATCAGGCAGCTCCACTGAAGAACATGGATAGATTATATTTTGGGTCAGGACCCTTCTTCAAAGTAGTAGGGCCTGTTTCCATGTTGTATGACTACTTGACAATCTATGACCCAAAGCATTACCTATCCATGTCATCCAAAGATGCTGCCTGACTTGCAGATTGATTCCAGCACTTTGCGTTCCATGCAAGATTCCAACATCTGCAGTTCCTTATGTTCACGCACCACTGTTCTACTGGGGAGACCAAGCTTATATTTTCCGACGGCTAATGAAGGTAATGCATTCCGCGGCGGGAGTTGTGACCATACCTGCAAACACCAGGAAGGTGATTAACCCGGCCACCAAGAACATCCTGCGATTAGCAGAGAGATGATGGAAGCGGACGATGACGGCCCTCAGGCTGAAGGCACAGGAGAACTCTACGAACATGCCGTTGCTTAAGGTACTGGTCTTCATTGCCGAGGTGCACTTAAAGTGGTTCTGGCAGTGGTGCCAGTGTAGGTCGGACATGTGCAGGGTCCAGATAGTCTCGGTCACCCGGCGGGCGGCCAAGGCTGCCAGTACTTGCAGCAGCACCTTGGACAGGGCCAGCTTCCCACTATACTGCCCGCAGAGGAAGCGCTCCAGAGTGTTGACTGGGTTGCAGCTGGCGCTGCCAAAGGTGGAGAGGTGAACCAGGGTGACGAGGTAGACCAGCACCAGGGACGGCCCCAGCCCCGGCAGCAGCCCCGACTCCCCTAGCAGCCTCAGCTCGTGGGTGCAGATGCACAGCTGCAGGGTGGAGATGAATTCGATGGCCAGTTGCAGCGGTGTCTGGCTCAGCCCACCCCCTCGTTCAATCACGCACCGGGGCTTCAGGAACTCCCTGGCTATTTGCCGCAGTACCTGGCACACTGTCACCGTGCTGGCCACGGTGCCCATGGAGACCAAGATGTTCTGCATGGCGAGGCTGGTGGACTCTGCTTAGGGTGAGGTAGGGGTGGAGAGGTGATAACAATCCTACTGGGTGAACTGAGGCAGGGAAAGGTTTAAAACCCTCTGCTAGGGATCTTGGCTTTAAACCCTCTGCTGGTGAAGCTGCGAAAGATGGAAAAACTTCTGCTGTTGCAACCTTTTATTCCCTCTGTTGGGGCACCGTTTAAACCTTTTGGGGCAATGCTTTATTCTATTGGGGCAAACCTATTGGGGTAATGCTTAACACTCTCTGTAGGAAGTGCGGGGGGCAGTTACACCCTCAGCTGGAGCAAATAATCCATCCTGTCCTGACAGGGCAGTCAAACCCTTAACTGGTGCAGTTTAAACCCTCCTGATGGGGCAGCTAAACCTTCTGACAGGGCAATTAAACTCTCTGACAGGGCAGTTACACCTGCAGTTGAGACAATTAACCCTCCAACTGGACAGTTACCTCTGCCAGAGGTAGTTAAATTCCCAAAGGGGCAGTTAAACACTCAGTTGAGACAAATGACCCTCAGGGAGGACAGTGAAGCCTCTGATGTGGTGGTGGTGGGTTGGGTGGGGTGGGGGCAGTTAAACACTCAGTTGAGATAAATGACCCTCAGGGAGGACAGTGAAGCCTCTGATGGGGATGGGGGGGGGGGGGGGCAGTTAAACTCTCCTTACTCCCAGAGGGTAAAGTTAAACCCTTGGTTGAGACAATGAACCCTCTGACAGTGGCAGTTGAACCCCCCCCAGCCAGGGGTAGTTAAGCCTCCTGACTCCCAGAGTGATAGTTAATTCACCAGCTGAGGCAATGAACCCTCTGACAGGGGCAGTTAAACCCTCCGGAACAGCACAGGACAGCACCTAACACAGGACAATTAAAACCCCGAGTCCCAACGGGGTAGCTAAACCCTCAGTTGAGACTATTAACCCTTTGACAGGACAATTAACCCTCAGTTGAGACTATTACCCCTTTGACAGGACGTAAGTCCTCAGCTGGGACAATTCACCGTGTGAAGGGACGGTTAAAGCTCTGACAAGACCGTTAAACCCACGGCTAGCTCTCCTGTCGGGGCAGTTTAAACCCTCACTTGAGGCAATTAAACACCTTGACAAGGCGGGTAACTCTGCTGACGGGGCAGTTAACCCTCCCCTCCCCCCGGGGTGGCGGTAACCCCACTGCCGGGTAGGTCGCTGGGATGGGACGCGGGTAGAGAGAGGCAGGCCTCACGGTGCTGGCTGTGTGTGTGTGTGGGGGGGGTGGGGGCTGTCCCGGGCCTGCTCCACCGCCGCCGCCGCCGCCGCCGCTCCTCTGTCGTCCGTCAGACGGACACCGCTCTCCCGCCCCGCTCGCGCCGAGCCGCAGTACACGTGGAGGGAGGGGGCGTGGCCAGTCGCTGTGGGCGGGGTCTGTTACCATGGGCGGGGCAAGGGTTGTGAGCTTGGGTCGGTTGTCGTGGGGCGGGGTCTGTTGCCGTGGGGCTGGGTCTGTTGCCATGGGGCTGGGTCTGTTGCCATGGGCGGGGTCTGTTGCCATGAGGCGGGGTCTGTTGCCGTGGGGCGGGGTCTGTTGCCGTGCGGGTGTAGTATGGACATGGCAGAAACTGGGTCAATTATCGGGTACTGCAGAAAATGGGGGGATTTGGGGGCATTAAAGAAAGTGGGAGGCCCCCAGAGTGAGGACATTTCTTAGTTTAGTTTATTATCTTCAGCTGTACCAAGATACAGTGAAATGCTTTTGTTTGCATGTTTTCCATCAAGGAAAAAGATTTAAGTGAGTTCGGTATTCCGACTGCGCATGCCCAGGTCATAGGTCACTGGCTATAAACACTCGGCAACGGCTTGCGTTTCGTCCGTGGTCGGGGCTGGTTCTCCGTCGCTGTAGCCACTGTTCCCGTCCATTCCCCGGTGTCCCCAGCCGCTGGCTCTGCTGTCTTGGCCAGCAGCCCTCCACCTCCACCACCCCCCCTCCCCTCAGTCGAACACCGAGACCCTGCTGAAAATGGGCAGCCGCCGGCCCTGCTCAAAGACGGGCGACCCGGAGCCGCTGCTGCTCGAGTCGTCCTGGTCGGAGAGAGAGTCTGCGGACGGGCTCCTGCCGGCCATGGGCAGGCTGGGCGCACGCTGGAGTTGCGGGTACTGTTGGTGATGGTGGCGTTGGCGGCAGCAGCAACCTCCTCGCCTCGCTTGCCCAGCCCCAAACCCAGAGTCCGGGCCAGGTCCAACTCCAGGTCGGGGCTGAAGGCACCGCAGCGCGACCCAGTCGAGCGCCGGGCCAGAGGAGGCTGAGCCCAGGCTGGCGCTCTGGTGCAGACTTGGGCCGGGGCCCTCGTTCCTCCTCGGGGTTGTGGATGAAGTGGCAGCGGGTACCGTAGGGGCAGAAGCCGGTGGTGTGCAAGATACGGCTTGTACTTGGGATGGTGGCTGAGGGAGCGCAGCTCGGCCAGGCCGTGGGCTAACTGGCACTTGTTGCCATAGTGGCCCATCGGGGATACAAGATACATTTATTTGTCACACCAATTGGTACAGTGAAATGTGTGGTCGCCATACAGCCATACGAATAATAAAGAGCACAGAACACGATAGTTTTTAACACAGACACCCCCACACAGCAGGATCAAAGTTTCCCACTGTGAGGGAAGGCTTCCTCTGGAGTTGGAGCGGGGTTGGGCTGGAGTTGGCGCTGGCTGTGAGCCTGGGGCCGGTGTCCCGTCGGTCCGGACGTCTCCAGCCGTCCCGTGGGCGGGGATGGGACACTCGCGCGGGGGGACGGGGACAGTCCAGTGGTCTGATGTCTGAAGAAGGGTTTCGGCCCGAAACATCGCCTATTTTCTTCGCTCCATAGATGCTGCTGCACCCGCTGAGTTTCTCCAGCAATTTTGTGTACCTTCGATCTTCCAGCATCTGCAGTTCCTTCTTGAACACCAAGTGCAGGACAAAACCTGGCATGTCATCAGTTGATACAGGTAAAATTATTTTTTTATAGGCAGATGGTTGGACAAAGGCCACAACAGAAGGTGTGAGACAAAAGGTTGAAGAGCTGCGAATTGGCACAGTTGAATGATGACTAAGTTAACAGTGTAGTGCGTAATTCAATGGCATGGAGAATGATTGAAATGAGCGTGTGAGTTTGCATCAACAACGGCAGTTAGTTGAGTCATGATGACAAAACAACTGAACCCATTTGGTTCATTAATGTCCTTAAGGGAAGGATATCTTCCAGCCTCCTCCAAGCCTGAATTTATATGTAACTCCAGACTCACAGCAATGAGGTTGACTCTTCACTGACCTCTGAAATGTCCTCAGAAGTCACTCAGTTCAAAGAGTCATAACACTGTGTGGAAGCAGGCCCTTCGACCCAACATACCCATTTATACTAGTCCCACTTGCCTACATTTGGCCCATAGCCCTCTAAACCTGTCCTATTCATGTACCTGTCTAATTGCTTCTTAAACGTTGGGATAGTCCCTGCCTCAACTACCTCCTCCGGCAGCTCGTTCCATACACCCACCGCCCTTTGTGTGAAAAAGTGACCGCTCAGATTCCTCTAAAATCTTTCCCCCTTCACGCAGAGAGTGGTGAGTTTCTGGAACTCTCTGCCACAGAAGGTAGTTGAGGCCAGTTCATTGGCTATATTTAAGAGGGAGTTAGATGTGGCCCTTGTGGCTAAAGGGATCAGGGGGTATGGAGAGAAGGCAGGTACAGGATACTGAGTTGGATGATCAGCCATGATCATATTGAATGGCGGTGCAGGCTCGAAGGGCCGAATGGCCTACTCCTGCACCTATTTTCTATGTTTCTATGTTTCACCTTAAACCTATGCCCTCTGGTTCTCAATTCCCCAACTCTGGGCAAGAGACTCTATGCGTGCACCCAATGAAATAAAAGTGACCACCACAACAATGGCACTTATTTTGCTGAGCAACAGAGGGGCTCTCCTATCTGGTGGCTGCTCCCAGAGACACATGGCAAGGAAAACATCAAGTACTGCTGGACAATCATCAACTTGGTGAAAGCCGCACTTTAAGCTGCCCCAAACCTGTTTGTCTTACAGTGCAACGAGATGCCTGTAAGGGGACGCTGCTGCCTGGAACATCCCAGGATGCAAGAGAACATTGAAGCAGACAGGGCAAGCGCTATTTGAGTGAAATTCACACAGTGCAAAGCCAATGTGATACAGACACACACCACGATGAACAGGAAGGTTGGCGTTGTATTTAAGACGGTGCAAGCACAGTGTTCTGGAAGGGTCACAAGTCTTTTAAAAGAGGGGGGGGGAGATGGGGGGGGGGGGGTGCGCGAAGAAGGAGTGGAGAAAACTTTTAAGAAGCCAGAGATACACGGCTGTGAAGTTCGGCGGACATTAACATTACCGGTTGGTTATCCTTGGTTCTAAAAATTACTGTTTACGTTTTTTATTCCCCATTGAGCCAATGAAATTCACCGATCAGCACCGGCGACAACCTACGACAACTTATGACCTCCTGGCGACACACTACCACTGCACCTACGGCACAAGAATTCCCGCTATTCTCCAAGGAGGCTTCATTCTGGTCGCCGCTAACATCTTGAAAAACTAACGTCGACCAGAATGAGACCGCGACTAGTTCCGAGAATGCGGGAACTACTCACGACCATGAAAGCGACTCCCCGGCAACCCCCCGCAAACTCCTGTAGTCGCCTAAAAAGTCACCTGTGGGACAGGCCCTCGTATTTGATTTTTCCATCCTGGGTAAAAGATTCTGATACTCTCCCCTAACTATGCTTCTCACAATTTCATATATTTCTATCAGATAATATTTCTCCGGCATTCCAGGGAAAACAATCCAAATCTATGCAACCTCTCTCTGTAGCTAATACGTCCTAATTTAGGCATCATTCTGGGGTAAAAATACATAGAGTGCTGGAGTAACTCAGCGGGTAAGGGTAGCATCTGTGGGCAGGTAACATCTGTAGGACATGGGCAGGTGACGACCGAAAATGTCACCTGTCCACGTTTGGCAGAGATACTACCTGACCCGCTGAGCTACTCGAACAGCCTGTGTCTTTTTTGGAGAGCAGCACTTGGAGTTCCTTGTATCCATTACTCCAGGAAATCTCCTTTCCACCCTTTCCAAAGACTCCACATCACTCCTGTAATGGGTTGACCAGAACTGCGCGCAATACTCCAAATGCGCCCTAATCAAAGTTCTATAAACCGATAGCATAACTTCCTGACTCTTATACTCAATGCCCCAACCTTCGAAAGCAATTCAGCAATATCATACTTAAAGGTGGGACTGTTTGCTGTTATAACCAAGGGCCACATGGTGTCCCCATATACACAGTATCGCTCTTCCCTTTCTCCGAACCAATATTATTGCATCACATTTATTTGCCGTTATCCTAACATATTAATATGGCAAGAATACTCAAGGTGGCACATTGCTAAGTATATTAAACGTATAAGTTACTCAATTGCTAAAGTATCTACTCAATCACTTGAATCTACTCAAGGCACAAGTCTGCGGGCCAATATTGGTAAATGAGATTAATAGAGAAGGGTTCTTGATGTTTAACATGGAGGGGGGTGTGGGGGGTTGGGGCTATTGTTGTTTGGCCATTATTGTGGCTGAAGGTCCTGTTTCTGTCATAGAGATAGTATGGCTCTCTACCACTTGATGGGCCCACCACTTGATGGCCCCAACAAAATCATTGGATATGTGTTTAATGTGTTTAAAGTAGGAGTGCTGGAATGCTGCGGCATGGCTCTCCCCACCACCTGTTCATGCCAAGTATCGAGTCCCCTTCTATGCTGGCGTGTGAACCACACATGCACAACCCTAACCGCATCTCTACCTCAGCAACAATCTTGTATAGGCAGCACTAAGTGCTTTGACATACTATTACAGTCAGTTAACCAGTAATATCTAATAACTTATTCTATTATTGTTTCCTGTTTATTTATTTTTTGTGTGAACATGCTTGTAAAGCTGCAGCAAGTAAGGCGGTCATGGTGGGGCAGCGGTAGAGTTGCTGCCTTACAGCAAGTTCAGCACCGGAGACCCGGGTTCAATCCTGACTACGGAGTTTGTAGGTTCTCTCCGTGACCGCGTGGGTTTTCTCAGAGATGTACGGGGATGGCTGGTTGGCGCGGACCCAGTGGGCCGAAGGCCCTGTTTCCGCTCTGTATCTCTAAACTAAACTAAACTAAGAATTTCATTGCAAAGACACAAGATGCTGGAGTAACTCAACAGGCCAGGAACGATCTGTGGGGTCATTATTGGCTCCACCCTCCCTGAGATCATTTGTTGTTGGTCCTGATTTGTTCTGACCTTTTCTCGCCTCCAGTTTATTTCCACCCCGCCCACCCCCCACCACTACTTTCAGTCTGAAGAAAGATTCCAATCTGAAACATCACCTATTCTTTTTGTCCAGAGATGCTGCCTGACCCGCTCAGTTACTCCAGCATTTTATGTCCAACTCTGGAAAACATGCCATACAAGAAGGGTTTTGGCCTGAAACGTTGCCTATTACCTTCGCTCCATAGATGCTGCTGCACCCGTTGAGTTTCTCCAGCACTTTTGTCTATCCAGGCTATTAAACTCAACTCATACTAAACTCTGAACATTAATAGCACATTGCACTTTATCTGTTTATTTATGTATGTGTGTATATATATATATTCAATGGTATATGGACACACTGAGAAACATAGAAAATAGATGCGGGAGTAGGCCATTTGGCCCTTCGAGCCTGCACCGCCATTCAATATGATCATGGCTGATCATCCAACTCAGTATCCTGCACTTGCCTTCTCTCCATACCCCCTGATCCCTTTAGTCACAAGGGTCACATCTAACTCCCTCTTAAATATAGCCAATGAACTGGCCTCAACTACCTTCTGTGGCAGAGAATTCCAGAAATTCACCACTCTCTGTGTGAAAAATGTTTTCCTCATCTCGGCCCCCTTATCCTTAAACTGTGACCCCTTGTCCTGGACTTCCCCAACATCGGGAACAATCTTCCTGCATCTAGCCTGTCCAACCCCTTAAGGATTTTGTAAGTTTCTATAAGATCCCCCCTCAATCTTCTAAATTCTAGCGAGGACAAGCCGAGTCTATCCAGACACTTATCTGTATTTATGCCTACAATATCCTGTTGGGCTGAAGCAAAGCAAGAATTTCATTGTCTTATCTGGGACACATGACCATAAACTCTCTTGAATCTTGAAATCCAAATAAAAGATTTAACACAAAAAATTGAAACCCTTGACATAAAGTCAATGATGTAAAGACAATGATATCATCGAAAATGACTTCCGGTCTTGACGTCATCACAAATGGGGGGGGGGGTGTCGTGTGATTGATGTGAGGGAGGACCAATCGGGCGCGGGGGCCGGAAGGTGCCGGCCAATGGAGCGGAGGAGGGGCGGGCCTTGCAGCAAGTTAGGTTGTGGCGGCGGCGGTAGTTGCGGTTGTTTGACGGGGAGCGAGAGCGCCCGGTCAAGGAGAAGGAAAGCTATTCAGCGGAGAGTGACGGAGCGTAAACCTGAGGCGGACCAGCCGGAGGAGGTGGTGGTGGTGGAGCAGCAGCAGCAGCAGGAGGAGGAGGAGGAGAGGCGACGGGACGCGACGGGACGGGCGACGCCGCTCTTCAGGCAAGGCGGTTGGAAAGGCAGGTTCGAAGCTCGCGCTCGGGCCCGCCCCCGCCCCGCCGGTCGCCCTGGCAACCGCGTCTGCGGAACACCGAGTCCGGGGTGCCGGCGCGGTGACTATTCATTGTCCGGGGTTCCAGCTCTCCCCCCCCTTCACCCACCCACAGCTCCTGGACGCCGGTCGCCCTGGTAACTGCGTTGTGACCATACAGAGTCCGGGGTGCGGGCGCGGTGACTATTCATTGTCCGGGGTTCCAGCTCTCCCCCCCCACTCCCCACAGCTCCTGGACGCCGGTCGCCCTGGCAACCGCGCGTCCGTCTGCCGAGGTACCCGCGTTGTGACCATACAGAGTCCGGGGTACCCCCCGGATGGGCGCGCTGTATCTATGCAGAGTCCGGGGTGTCCCCTGGATGTATGAAGAAGGGTCTCGACCCAAAACGTCACCCATTCCTTCTCCAGAGATGCTGCGTGTCCCGCTGAGTTAATTCAATATTTTGTGTCTATCCTCGGTTTAGTTCCGTTCAGTTTGTTGTCACGTGTACTGAGGTACAGTGAAAAGCTTTTGCTGTGTGCTAACCAGTCAGCGGAAAGACAATAGGGAGATTGCACCTAAGGTCATCGGGCCAAAGGGCGTGATGCACGGAGCAGCTCAATCTATGTGGAGGACATGGCTGCCTCGGCACACATTGTTCACACACCGAACATGTACCTTCTTAGGCAGTGGCAGTGAAGAAAGCGAATGGTATGTTAGCATTCATAGCAAAAGGATTTGAGTATAGGAGCAGGGAGGTTCTACTGCAGGTACACAAAATTGCTGGGGAAACTCAGCGGGTGCAGCAGCATCTATGGAGCGAAGGAAATAGGCGACGTTTCGGGCCGAAACCCTTCTTCAGACTCTCACAAAATTGCTGGGGAAACTCAGCGGGTGCAGCAGCATCTATGGAGCGAAGGAAATAGGCGACGTTTCGGGCCGAAACCCTTCTTCAGGTTCTACTGCAGTTGTACAGGGTCTTGGTGAGACCACACCTGGAGTATTGTGTACAGTTTTGGTCTCCTAATCTGAGGAAAGACATTCTTGCCATAGAGGGAGTACAGAGAGGGTTCACCAGACTGATTCCTGGGATGGCAGGACTTTCATATGAAGAACGACTGGATAGACTCGGCTTGTACTCGTTAGAATTTAGAAGATTGAGGATCTTATGGAAACTTACAAAATTCTTAAGTGGTTGGACAGGCTAGATGCAGGAAGATTGTTCCCGATGTTGGGGAAGTCCAGAACAAGGGGTCACAGTTTAAGGATAAGGTGGAAGTATTTTAGGACTGAGATGAGAATTTTTTTTTCCACACAGAGAGTGGTGAATCTGTGGAATTCTCTGCCACTGAAGGTAGTTGAGGCCAGTTCATTGGCTATATTTAAGAGGGAGTTAAATGTGGCCCTTGTTGCTTAAGGGATCAGGGAGTATGGAGAGAAGGCAGGTACGGGATACTGAGTTGGATGATCAGCCATGATCATATTGAATGGCGGTGCAGGTTCGAAGGGCCGAATGGCCTACTCCTGCACCTATTTCCAATGTTTCTATGTTACCTGTTAAAATTGTCATTTTTTGCGCTATAAATATTTGTGGGTGCTGTCATTGAAAGCGGGAAGGTATCAGTATCTTTGTTCTGAACCCGAGCCCCAAGGTGTAAGCGGCCGAAGGAGCGCATCCCTCGGGACAGCCCCCACTCTCCCCCCGGGGTCAGCGCTGTCCAGCCACTGCAGCCCTCTGCCCTGTCTCCCCCTGTGGGCCGCACTGTCACAGGCTGTGGGTCGGCAGTGCCCACACACGGGGCCGGGGCGAGGGGGGTCTGCCGAAGCAGAGTTGGTGATGGTCTGCTCCCTCTGCCCACCCAGAGTCACTGACTGCGCTGCACCGACACCCCAACCTCTTCCTTCCCCCCCCCCTCGCGACCACCTCCTCCTGCTCCCCCCCCCTCCCCCCCCCACACCCGGCCGCGGGGATAGACTGCCTGTGGGTATGCAACCAGTCCGGATGCAGGGCCAGAAGAAGGGCCGGCTGTGCTGACAGCCATAGTAAATGCTTACCTGCAGTTCACCGCATGTACTCTGTTTGACGTTGTGTGGCAACCCCCGTACGGGTCACGTGTCGCAACCTCGACTACGTGCAACCTCCCGATACATGCTCCCGCGCTGCGTTGTGTCATACAGTGTGGAAACAGGCCCAACTTGCCCAAGCTGACCAAGATAGCCCACCTGCCTTCCAAACCTGTCCTATCCATGTACCTATCTAAATGTATCTGAAATGCGATAGTTCCAGCCTCAACTACCTCCTCTGGCAGCTTGTTCCATACACCCACCACCCTTTGTGTGGTTAAAGTTACCCCTCAGATTCCTATTAAATCCTTTTTCCTTCCCCTTGAACCTATGTCCTCTGTTCCTCGATTTCCCCTACTTTGGGCAAGAGACTTTGTGCGTCTACCTGATCTATTCCTCTCGTGTTTTTGTACATCTCTATAAGATCACCCCTCATCCTCATACGCTCCATGGAATAGAGTCCTAGCCTGCACCACCTCTCCCTACAATTCAGTGCAGAGTCTGGGAAACTTTTGAACTTAAACAAGCTACAATGTATATAGTCATAGATTTGTAGAGCCCAAACAAGCCTTTCAGCCCACTACGTCCATAATGAGACGAAAGGATTCAAAGAACTGGAGTAACTCAGCGGGTCAGGCAGCGCCTCTAAGAACATCGACAGGTGATGCTTCGGGTTGGGACTGAAGAAGGGTCTTGACCCAAACTCCACCTATCCATGTTCTCCAGCGATGCCACATGACCTACTGCGTTACTTAAGTGATTTGTGTCCTTCTGTCAGTTAACATCTGCAGTTCCTTGTATCCACGTCCATAATCACCTTTCTACCCTTCAGCACCGTAGGTGGCCGCTATTTGTATACATTGTTCTTTGCAAGCAAAGAATCTCACCGTGCCTAGTCACATGTGACAATAAAGTATTCCTATTCCTATTCCGTTTTGCTCAGACTTAAACAGGTCGCCAGCAAAAATGGGATAAGAAAGTGGAAAAATGTTTGTCTTCCGAGTGAGATCAAGGTTAATCCTATTTGCCCTTGTTAGGGCCATATCTTTCTGTACCATGACTATTTAAGTGTCAGAACAAAGCACACACAGACCTGCACTCCGCCATCTGACGATAATAGTTAGGAAGGAACTGCAGATACTGGTTTACATTGAAAATAGACACAAAATGCTGGGGTAACTCAGCAGGACAGGCAGCATCTCTGTATAGAAGGAATGGGTGACAAGACTCAATCTGAAGAAGGGTCTTTACTCGAAACGTCACCTATTAGTTCATTCCCGAAATGCTGCCTGTCCTGCTGAGTTACTCCAGCATTTTGTGTCTATCTTGACTGCAATAGTTGTTAGATGAATGACTTGTAAATTCCAGTGCGTCAGAATAAACGTTGTTTACTTTGGATTCACTGCAGCCGTGCTTGGTTGATCAGCCTCTAACTAATTACCAACCTCACTAGTTAATAATCCCCCAAAAGTTAAAGGTTTTCTGTACGCTCCATCTTTATATATTTCCACATTGCAACATATTCTTTTGGAACCTAGCCCCCTCGATAGCTGGGAAATACCTGTTTTTTTTTTCAATCTACTTCCTCCTAAATGTTTGGTACATTTGATGGTATTATATTTCACTAGGAGAAATGTAAGAAGAAATGTCTGAAGAAGGGGCTTGACAGAAAACGTCGCCCATTCATTCTCGCCAGAGATACTGCCTGAGAAATGCTGAGTTACTCCAGCATCTCACTCGGAAGACAAACATTTTTCCACTTTCTTATCCCATTTTTGCTGGCGACCTGTTTAAGTCTGAGCAAAACGGAATAGGAATAGGAATACTTTATTGTCACATGTGACTAGGCACGGTGAGATTCTTTGCTTGCAAAGAACAATGTATACAAATAGCGGCCACCTACGGTGCTGACAAAGTTACAAAGCACGTCGGCTCCCCCTTTTGTGACCCCCCCCAGCGGTTCCTCCACGCAGGGTATCCATTGTTTTCCCTCTCCCCCTCGCGGTGGTCTCCCATCGACCGCGGGCCAACCCGCGAGGCTTCACCATTACCGCCTACATGGTGCCGAACCGGACTCAGATCCGCGAGGCCCCAGCCGGGTCCCCGACCGTGTGTGTCTGAATTGGATGAACTCAGCGGGTCAGGCAGCATATGTGGAGAGAATGGATAGGCGATGTTTCAGCTCGGGACCCTTCTGATTGATTGCAGTTTGTGTTTTGCTTAAGGTTCCAGCATCTGCAGTTCCTCGCGTCTCTTGTTTGACTCTGTGTCAGCTGGTTTTTGCCTTTGGAAACAGTTTTTCCCACTGCACTTAAAGCCTTTTATGAACCTAGTACATTTGTGCAAATCTTCGCTGTTCCTTCACCAAACCCTTGACATTCATGTGCATGTATAAGCACAAATGCAGTGAAGAAGGAAATGTTTACACTCCGTGTAACTATATTTGCAATCTGTGACATTAATTGCGATAGTATTTTACGCTGTTCAAATAAGTTGCTGCGTTTCAGAAAATACTTTGAAATCTTGACGCTGTCTGAACCTCTTGGAGAGGTTTGGTCTCACTAACAATATATTTTTTTAATGCTTTAGAATGAATTCAATTTATACTTAACTGCTGTTGGGATGGAAATGAATGGGTTTGAGGAAAAAAAAATCTGCATGTTGAATGGTTGTACTGTTCACTGACTGAGTATGTACTCAAGATTCTTGCAGTGGTGGCATGTGAAACCGCATTCTCTTTTATTTTGAGTAACCGACTCAATGGTGTGATTTAACAGTTAAGAACTGAGTACTTGCTTTGTCAGGCAGCATGTGGATTCCTGAGGTTTGCTTTGCCACTTTTCTTAGCTTCTCTGTTTGTCCTTTCTGGTCAGGACCCAAGGCTACTGTTTAGTTTTTTTTTAATAGTCGATAACGAAACATACCAGGTTTAAAAAAAAACATACAAGGGTGTTATTCTGGTTGGAGGTCTGTGACTAGTAGTGGCGGGGATCAGTGCTGGGACCTCTGTTCGTGATGTATATGAATTAATTGGATGGATATGTAGTTGGAAGGAAATGCATAACAGATGCTGGAATTCTGCCTAGAGCACAAAGTGCTGGAGTAACTCAGAGGGTCAGGCAGCATCTCCGAAGTCAGACACAAAGTGCTGGAATAACTCAGCGGGACAGGTAGCATCTCTGGAGAGTTGGAATGGGTACGTTTCAGGTCGAGACCCTTTTTCAGACTGAAGAATGGTCTCGACCCGAAACGTACCCATTTCTTTCTTCTATCCAGAGATGCTGCCTGTCCCACTGAGTTACTCCAGCATTTTTGTCCGTCTTCGGTGTAAAGCAACATCTGCAGTTCCTTTCCAAGCATCTTTTGAAGAACGGATAAGTGCCGTATCGGGTCGGAACCCAGTCTGCAGGGTCTTGACCCGAATCCACCATGGATGAAAATATAGATGGCAGCATTATTATGCAGGAGACCACGTGCGGGCAGAATGGATTAGTAGTATTATGTGGGCCGAAGGGCCTGTACCTGTGCTGTATTGTTGTATGTTTGCTACATCCATTGGCTTCCTTGTTATCTAACGTTAGTTACTTTGTCAAAGAAGTCATCAATTAGTTGAACACAATCTCATCCGTAAAATTATACTCACTATGCTGTATAAGTATTCTGTTACCATTTCCTTCATTTTCCTAACAAACTGTCCTGAAGTCATTTTCAGTATTTTGCCGTCTTCCTCTCAGCTGGAACTTTTCTGAAATGCAAACTCCAATAACTATATAATTAGCAATATGATTCTATTAAATGTGATCTTGAGAGTACATAATATTTTCTGTGGCATTCATAGCACAACAATGATAAAAATATCTTTGCTTTGATTGCACCTACCAACAATTATATTACAGTTAATATGTACCGAGGGCAATTTTTGTTCCAATGCTCCCCATTCCCAATTAGTTTTACATTGAAGTGATTGAAATCCAAGTGAAGTTTAAATGGCATCAGAAAAATAAAACCTGGAAAGGATGATATTCATTACGTGGTTGGTTGGAGTCAGTATCAGCACAATTACTATATTAAACTTTGAATCTTCAGATGTCCTGGTTCAAGCTAAAACTAAAGACAAATAATAACCTCCTCACACATTCCCCTGCAAGTATCTCTGTCACTCCTTTAAAATATGCCCCTTCTTTGAACAAGCTCTTAAACGTCACATCTGAATCAGTTTCCATCTGATTACACTCCTTGAGGATGTTCATCTACGTGTTCAATTAATAAAACAACGTGATTGGGGACATTTCTATTGAGCCTGTCAAATGTCCCCCCCCCCCCCCCCCCCCCCCCACGGTAGGGGCATTGTAGAAGTATGATGTCAATGTTTTTTGTTTGAAGTATTTTTAATATATCACTCTATGACTACCTGCACCATGCATGAATGCTTCAAAATCAAGTGGTCGAGTTATATTGCCATAGAATAAAGCATAGAAACATAGAAAATAGGTGCAGTAATATGCCATTCGGCCATTCGAGCCAGCACTGCCATTCAATATGATCATGGCTGTTCATCTAAAATCAGTTCCTCTTTCCTGTTCTTTCCCCATATCCCTTGATTTTGCTAGCACCAAGGGCTAAATGTAACTCTCTCTTGAAAACTTCCAGTGAATTGGCCTGCACTGCCTTCTGTGGCAGAGAATTCCACAAATTCACAACTCTCTGCATGAAGAAAGTTTGTCCTCATCTCAGTCCTAACTGGCCTACCCTTTATTCTTAAACTGTGACCTCTGATTCTGAACTCCCCCAATATCAGGAACATTTTTCCTGCAGTTACAGTGTGAAAATCTGGTAGGCAAGCACGATGCTTTCACCAACCATCCCCATTTGAAGGCCACTATCTTCCACCGTTTCTACCCAGTGCTTGGTACTTACTTCCAGCAGCCACTGGTTGTCCTCCAGGATGCAGCGAGCTGCAGCCTGAACCATGCCGGTCACCTGGGCGAATTCGGCACAGAGACTCACGGCAGCGGCGCAACGCTTCCGACGGCCGGGGATTATGCACTGAGGCTGCTCCATGGCCAGAGCTGCAGCGAGCAACTCGCCAGCCCCGGCTCCCCGTCCGCATCTGTCCCCGCCGCTGCTTTTGCTTCCATCCTTGCCTCAGCCCCGGCTCTCCAACACCCATGCAGTTGATATGAGTTTTGACATATTCGTTGATTACAGAATTTGTCACGACAGAGTGTGAGAAATTCTGTGATCAGCATGAGAGCGTGAGAATTTGGCCAAATGCGTGATTCTAACGCTCAATGCGTGGGAGTTGGCAGCCCTGCCACATGCATGCTAAAAACTGTCAACAGCTTTTATAATACCCCCAGTATCAAAAGTTATTATACAAGAAAATGTAGTAGTCAGACTGAAAAGTTATAGAGTAGAAACAAAGAACTGCAAATGCTGGTTTGTACCAAAGATAGAGTTGTTCCAAATGCTGGAGTAACTTAGCGGGTCAGGCAGCAGACCTCTGGAGAAAAAGGACAGGTGATATTTTGGGCCGGGACCCTTCATCAGACTGAGGTTGTGGAACCTGTTTCTCCGGTATGTGACACATCGGCCCACCGTGTCCAGAGCCACACAAAGTACTGGAGTAACACCAGCACTTTGTGTCCTTTTGTGTATTAACTAAATACCATCCATCAACCTTCCTCTGCCAGTTAATTTGATCAACGCTCCAGCACTTTGTTTTTTTGTAAACCAGCATCTGCACTACCTCTTTTCTACATGTTTATGGTGATCTTTGTACCTGCCTATACCTATCCCACTCACCAACACTTGGTCTGTAACATACTATACCTTGGTCTCAGGACACTGGATACCTTTCTCTTTTACAGAATACGTTTTAAAGCAACTTCATTTCAGCATTTACTCCGCACATCTGTTTCTATGCTGTATGACTCTATGACATAGTCCAAGCAACACCCCCCATCACCTGTATCCACTATAACTTGCCAGACTTTGTCCCACTCTCGCCTCCCTTCTCCACCTTTCTCTCCCCCCAACATAATGACTCCGAAGAGGGTCCCGCTCTGAAACATTGTCTGTCCATTCCCTCCACAGATGCTGCTTGACCTGCTTAGTTTAGTTTCCAGATACAGTGTGGAAAAAATTCCCTTCAGCCCACCGAGTCTGCACCGACCAGCGATCCCCATACACTAGCGCTATTTTATATACCAGGGACAATTTACAATCTTTACCAAAGCCAATTAACCGACAAACCTGTCAGTCTTTGGAGTGTGGGAGGAAACTGGAGCACCCATAGAAAGCACACATGGTCACAGAAAGAACGTTCAAACTTCATACAGTCAGCATTCATGGTCAGGATTGAACCCGTGTCTCTGGCGCTGTCAGGCAGCAACTCTACCACTGCGCCATCGTGCCTCCAGCATTTTGTGTCTTGCCCAAGATTGTAGCATCTGCTGTTCCTTGTATCTCATCTCAGCATCATCCTTTGCACTTGATGTTTGACAGCAATTCTTAATGGCTTTTTGATATTTACCCTGATATTTACACTTGCTGTCAAATATATCTATTGAGTGCTGTGTTAACAAATCGGTTGTGCCGCTGCAAGTAAGAATTTCAGTGTTCCGTTTTGGTACATATGATAATAAAACACTCCTGAATCTTCAATTGATGGCTGATCCCTTAAATATCAGTCTGCTGGGCTGGAAGTATGGAAACACAAGAAAAAAAGAGCAGTGAGATGCTGTTCAGTGCTCAAGCTTGATCTGCCAGTAAATATGATCAAGGCCCCAACATGTCTTTTTTTTCTGCAGTTCCTTGTGTCTCCATTTTACAGCCCCACATAATATGGTTCGTTGTCAATGTGTGTAAAAGAAAATTGGAAGGGTGGTCCCTAGAGCGTTGGTTCATTTTTATCCCTTGGCCAGCATGGCTAAAACGGGTTATCTGGTTTAAGATTGACTCAAAATGCTGGAGTAACTCGGCAGGTCAGGCAGCATCTCTGGAGGAAATAGATAGGTGACATTTCAGGTCACAACCCTTCAGACTGATTGCAATGGAGAGCGCGGGGGGGGGGGGGGGGGGGGGGGGGGGGAGATAAACATGGAAGCGGAAAGGAGGCGGACAAATCACGGCCGGCAACAGGTTATCTCGGGCAAGCGGCTTCCCTCATAGGCAGATTACTTGGTATTATGTCCAACAATCTGCCAATTGGGGAACTCCCTCGCCTGAGGTCATCTGAATGATGTCAAATTTGGAAAAAGAGAAGGTGCAACGAGTCCTGGGTGTGCTTGCACATCAGTCACTGAAAGTAAGCTTGCAGGTACAGCAGGCAGTGAAGAAAGATGATCAGCCATGATCATGTTGAATGGCAGTGCTGGCTCGAAGAGCTGAATGGCGTACTCCTGCACCTTTTTTTTAATGCTTGATCCTGACGACAGGTGCTGTTCGTACGGAGTTTGTACGTTCTCCTTGTGACTGTGGGTTTTCTCCGGGTGCTCTCTTGTTTCCTCCCACGACATACAGGTTTGTAGGTTAATTGGCTTCAGTAAAATTGTAAATTGTCTCTAGTATGTACGACAAAGTTAGTGTATGGGGTAATCGCTGGTCAGCGCACACTCGGTGGTCTGAAGGGCCTGTTTCCACGCTGTATCTCTAAAGTAAAGTGGAAGATGACTGACTAGTCAGGAGCCTGAAGACTGCAACGACCAGGTTCAGGAATAGCTACTTCCCCACAGTCATCAGGCTATTAACCTTGGCTCGGACAAAACTCTGATCATTAATAACCCATTATCTGTTATTTGCACTTTATCAGTTTATTTATTCATGTGTGTATATATTTATATAATGGTATACGGACACACTGATCTGTTTTGTAGTAAATGCCTACTATGTTCTGTGTGCTGAAGCAAAGCAAGAATTTCATTGTCCTATCAGTGACACATGACAATAAACTCACTTGAACTTGAACTAGTCTTTCCCCACGTGACCTCACTTGCCCACCACTGCTACTCAACCCTGTCCACTCCAATGATAAAAGGTGCAAGAGAATGATGCAATGAGAAATGGTCCCTATCTGTTGCTAGCTAATTCCATCTCCATTTTAATTCTTACCAGATTGGGATTGACATTCTACAAAAAAGTACAGTTAGTTGAACTATCTCCCAGATATCATCTCCCTTTCTCTGTAACTTCTTCCAGCTGTGCGAACTTCCCAAACCATGATGCTCATCCAATTCTGTCTCTCGAACGACCCTGATTTACATTGTTCCTCGATTAGTGGCCGTGGCTTCAGCAACTGAGATCCAAAGTCTGGAATTTCCTCTCTAAACTTCTG
The DNA here is from genome assembly GCF_010909765.2 of Amblyraja radiata. NCBI lineage: Eukaryota > Metazoa > Chordata > Chondrichthyes > Rajiformes > Rajidae > Amblyraja > Amblyraja radiata. Next base: position 103,616,776 of record NC_045961.1, read on the forward strand.
ACACGCTCTCATATTTTAAGTTGATTTTAATGCCTAAGTATTTGACTAAGATCTTAGTTGCGTGTTAATATCTTCACTTTCATTGTCAAATGTTAATATGTCTATTCTTGTCACTGCCTTGGAAACATTTCCTCTATTAAAGTTAGGCTATATAAATGTAAGTTTTTGTGGAGACATGAGGAACTACAGATGCTAGAATCTTGAGCAAAGTGCAGGAGTATCTCAGCGGGTCAGGCACCATCTGTGGAGGGGAATGGACAGGTAACATTTCATGTTGGAACAAAAAAGGCACAAAGTGCTGGAATAACTCAGCAGGTCAGGCAGCATCTGTGGAGAACATGGATGAGTAACGTTTCAGGCCGGGACCCTTCTTCAGGCTGATTGTGGTTTGGGAGGGTGGGTGGGAGATCGGGCAGATGGGAAGGGCAGGACAAAACCCATTTCTATTGTCAAATACCTTCTTTGTGTGCCCATTCCCTCTCACAAATGCTGCCTGATCCACTAGGTTACTCCAGCACTTTGTGTTTAGTAAGTTTTTGTGGTTGGGTAATTTTAATTTGGAAGCTTTACAGTAATATACCTATTATATCCCACTTTTTTACTGCTGTTCTTTCAGGCAGGCCTAGAACTTTTGTCCCTATACCACTATTGTCTCTGTACCCCCAAAAAAGCAAGGATTACTGGTCTTAATGACTACAGGCCTGTCGCACTGACCTCTGTAGTCATGAAGACCCTTGAAATGTTTGTGCTGGCCAAGCTGAAAAATATCACGGACAGTCTGCAGTTTGCATATCAGGCCAATAGATCTGTGGATGACACAGTCAACCTGGGCCTGCACTTCATCCTCCAGCACCTAGACCTCTAGGAGACCTATACGAGGATTTTGTTTGTTGATTTTAGCTCTGCATTCAACACCATTGTGCCAGAGCTACTACAACCCAAACTTTCCGAGTTGACTGTGCCTGAACCCCTCTGTCAGTGGATCACCAGCTTCCTGACAGAAAGGAAGCAGCACGTGAGGCTGGGAAAGCACATCTCGGACCCGCAAACCCTCAGCATAGGAGCACCGCAAGGCTGCGTCCTCCCCCCTCTCCTCTACTCTCTCTACACCAACGACTGCACCTCCACTGACTCTTCTGTCAAGCTTCTCAAGTTTGCGGACGATGCAACCCTGATTGAACTGATCCAGGATAGGGAGGAATCTGCCTACAGACAGAAAGTGTCACAGCTGGCGTCCTGGTGCCATCGCAACAACCTGGAGCTCAATACTCTTAAGACAGTGGAATTGATTGTAGACTTTAAGAGAGCTCCCCCTCCCCTAACCCCACTCACCATCAACAACTCCACAGTTACATCTGTGGAGTATTTTAAGTTCCTGGGAACCATAATCTCCAAGGACCTTATGTGGGGGGCCACCATCGACTCCACAGTCAAAAAGGCACAACAGAGGATGTACTTCCTGCGGCAGCTGAGGAAGCACAATCTGCCACAGGCAATGATGGCCCAATTCTATACGGCCATCGTAGAGTCTGTCCTCACCTTCTCCATCATGGTCTAGTTTGGCTCGACACCCAGAGGCTGCAGCGAATCGTCCTGATCAGCAGAGAAGGTTATTGGCTGTAACTTTCCCTCCATTGATGAACTGTACACTGCAAGGGCCAGGAAGCGAGCGGGCAAGATCATCTCTGACCCCTCTCACACTGGCCACAAACTCTTTGAATCACTCCCTTCTGGAAGGCGACTCCGGACTGTCAAAGCTGCCACCGCCAGACATAAAAACAGCTTTTTTTCCACGTAGCAGCCCTGCTCAATAACCAAAAATCTGTAGCCTCCTTTTGCTCTGATATTTTATTTAATTCACATGTTTAATCAATAATGTTTTATTATTAATGATTAATGTTTTATGTGTCATTCCTAACTGTCACTGTATGTCATGTTGTCACTTGCGGGCAGAGCACCAAGGCAAATTCTTTGTATGTGAATACTTGGCCAATAAGCTTATTCATTCATTCATTCACATTAATATTCCACTGATTCTCTAGGGAAAAGCTTCCCTGTGGATAATGTCAACGCCATATGCAGTGATTACTGCTCCTAACCATTCTTCTGGGATTTTTAAAACGTACCCTGCCGCACAAAGCCCTCGTTATTTGATCTTCTTGAGGTTTTTTTGTGTATTGAATGGACAAGCATCGTCTGCAAAGTACAGTTTGCAGATTTCATTCCTGTCACCTCGGCGCTCTTCTGAGCATCAGCAGCTTCGGCATTCTCCCCCGTGGCCCCTGCTGTTTGATGCGTGAGCTTTAATAATTCATTAGCTTTTAATGAGAGCAACGCCTGTCTTCTCGGCTTCAAATCTGGGGAAATTAAGGGATATTTAAAAAAAGAAGAATGTTATCTTCCTTTCAAAAGAGGAAGAGGCTAAACCATTTGTCCACCTTGTTTATGGTGGAGATTTGAGGCAATGAAAGAAATGAATTGCACAGACATAAAAGCTGCACTTGCAGGAATTTTAAATGGCAGCTCTTTCCTTAAGCCTGATCGATGACCGATGGCTGATCATCTAAAATCAGTTTATTATTGTCACCTGTACCGAGGTACAGTGAAAAGCCTTTGTTGTGTGCTATCCAGTCAGCAAAATAGACTATACATGATTACGATCAAGCCATCCACAGTATACATACACAGTGTAAAGGGAAGAATGTTTAGAGCAATGTAAAGTCTGATTAAAGATAGTTTGAAGGTTTCCAATATAGTAGATGGAGAGGCAGGACCACTCTAGTTAGTCCGTGGATGGTTCATTTGCCTCAAAACAGCTGGGAAGAATCTTTCCCTGAATCTGGACGTATGTTTTTAAACTTTTGTACCTTTGGCTGATGGGAGAGGGGAGAAGAGGGAGTGACCAGGGTGAGACTCAGAGGTGTAGTCTACGTGATACGCAGGTATACGCCGTATACCCACTAAGAAAGCTCCAGCATTTCCGTATGCCCACTTAGAAATGCGCAATGACACGTATCAACTTCGATAGTCGGAAAGTCCCGAGTTCCGAGTACAATGGAACGCAGCATTATAATAGCCATACAGAGGCTTCCGTCCATGGCCCGTGCCCGTGACCGTGGTGACCGCCCGTGACCTAGACCTGACGTCACGTCACCTAGACCACAGCGATATCAACTCAGTCGGCGCTGAGGTGATGTCCAGCGGCTCAACAGTAAATATGAAGCGGAAGCAACAAACTACCCTTAGCCATTTAAAAAAAACAACAAGCCTGCTGCTGCCTCGGACGACACTCCAGCAGTCACTAGGACGTTAGATGAAGAAGAGGGAACTACAGCGAAGCCTGATGCCAGCAGTGTATCGGGTAAGTGAAAGTCGTATACAAGTGAACTTTAGCAGATATTAGACTACTAGCTACTAGCTTATAAGAGATTTCCCAAACTGAATGAATACCACACATATATTCACTAAACGGCCTTGCTAGCTCAATCTTGTTGTAGTAAAGTAGTAAATAACGTAGTTATTACACATTTTACTGTGAGTGTGTGTGCTGAATATCTCCTTGTTCCTTCTAGATGATAACTCCTGGCCAGCCCTATGGACTGAGTCAGGCTAGGGAGTTTAAAAGCAGGCATTCTTGGTTAGAATGGAAGGACAGAAAGTTAGGTAAATATCAGCCAACTTGTAAAGCTGGTATAAACACATGAAGTCAACTTTATGCAAATGAGAGTATAGCTGGTTTATTTTCATCTTAAAGATACATTAATTTCACTTTTATACAATTAAATTATAATGATATTGTCACCAGGCTGCTGACTTGGTGTCCTGGGAGGACGTGCAAACTCCGTACAGACATCACGCATAGTTGGGATCAAACCCGGGTCTCTGGTGCTGTAAGGCATGAACTCTACCTCTGCGCCACGGTGCGGTGCACTCGTTTTTTTGTGGATGGGGTTGGTTTTGTCTGCTCCTTCGATGCCAGATGTCTGTACCAATATTTTGCTTCCAAACCAATTCTAGGAATGTACAGCACACCTCACTAAAAAGTAGCTTTGTCCTTTGTAGCAAGTTTTTGCCATCATTTGCTGTTTCTTCCATTATATGTTTCCTTTTGCATAAAAAAAAACAAGGTTCCTTATGAAATGTAGGGTTTGTGACACGGGCAAGATTTACTGCATTGGCAGTGAGGAATCATACTTGAATCAATATGCTTTAATCTTGTGTGATGCCTTAATTTATCATGCCCACAAATTGCTCCTACTTCTGCCATTACCTACAGTGGACCCAGTGTTGCATAACTCAGAACGTTTTTAGCAGTCATAATGCAGGTTGGATATTTATTATTGGAGCACCCGGTGTTTCTTAGAAGTACTTACGGGAGCGTTAAACTCCTCCTGATGTCTGCTAGGAAAACAGTCTGGCGCACTTAAGCCTTTTATTAATTGTGCTGTTACGTTGGGGCCAAGGCAGGGCCAGTGGATGGGCAAGGAGGTTCAGGCAGTGAGGTAGTCTTGCATGAGAAACATTGAGTGTTCGATAGGCTTTCGGAGAGACACAACGTTATGCAGGGAATGGAGGGATATGGATCACATGTTGGCAGAGGAGATTAATTAAATTCTGCATTGTGTACGGCACTGACCATGTGGGCTGAAGGGCCTGTTCCTGTTCTGTTCTATGTTCTCTGTTCAAAGGGTAAACACCCTTTCCAATGAATGTGAGAGGCTGAGACATCTCTTCATAAAGTTAATGGAATACTGCTCTCCTGCAGAGCCAATGATGTGAGGAAGAACTGCAGATGCTGGTAAAATCAAAGGTAGACGGCCTGAAGAAGGGTCTCGACCCAAAACATCGCCCATTCCTTCTGTCCAAAGATGCTGCCTGTCCCACTGAGTTACTCCAGCATTTTGTGCCTAGCCAATGCATTAAAAGTTAAGAAAGTAGAAATGTTTACTCTTTAAAAAAAAAAAAAAAATTGCTCTACCAGGAGTTAGTCTTGACAATGAGTGAAATGGCATCCTGAACCTTAGCAAATTGATGAAAAATATAGAACTGCTGATAATTTGAGCGTAATGAGGCATTCAAAGGAAAGCAAAAGCAAATGGGATTGAGGATCAGGTTTGTTCCAAACCTTTCCACCCTCCCCACTTTATCACCCCCCCCCCCCCCCCCCCCCATCCTTTGTTCATATCAGATTTCATCATCTGCACTCCTTTAGCTCCACCTATCGCCTCCCACTCTCTTTTGCTATTTCTACCCTTCCGTCTCCCCACCTGTCAACCCCATCTCCAAAAAAAAGTCACACAAGTGCTGGAGTAACTCAGCACATCGGGCAGTATCTATGGAGAGCATGGAAAGGTGACCTGAAATCACCTGAAACATTGCCTATCCACATTATCCAGGTATGCTGGCTGACCCACTCCTGCACTTTGTGTCTTTTTTTGTGTAAACCAAAGTCTGCAGTTCCTTGTTTCCAGCGTTTGCCATTGTTGCTATTTTATGGAATGCCACACGCTGACTTAGCTGTTAACACTGACAGTGTGAAGTACTCTCAGACATTTTGACAGCGTGTTAAGGTGTTACAATAACATAAGTGTTTCTTTCCCCATTCCCACACATTGCCTTTTTAAAGAAAAGAATGACGTTTGTCCCATTTTGGTAGTGTTTAAGAAAGAACTGCAGATGCTGGAATCATTGAAGGTAGACAAAAATGCTGGAGAAACTCAGCGGGTGAGGCAGCATCTATGGAGCGAAGGAATAGGTGACGTTTCAGGTCTAGACCCTTCTTCAGACTGATTGGTAGTGACTGTTTCTCACAGATTCAAGACCATTCTCTCCCTTAGTCAAGTGCCTCGAATGCTGATTCTTAGCTTTCTTTCTCCCCTTTAGGGCTTTTTGATTCCTTTTGATTGCATTCTACAGGCATCAGTTGACATATCGTGGGCAGTTAGCATTTCTTTACGTGTGGTTTAGTTTAGAGATACAGAGTGGGAACAGGCCCTTCGGCCCACCGAGTCTGCACCGACCAGCGATCCCCGCACATTAACATTGGGGACAATTTACAATTGTACCAAGCCAATTAACCTACAAACCTGTACGTCTTTGGAGTGTGGGAGGAAACCAAAGATCTCAGAGAAAACCCACGCAGGTCACGGGGAAAAGGTACAAACTCTGTACAGACATGCGCCCATAGTCTGGATCGAATCCGGGACTCTGGCGCTGTGAGGCAGTACCTCTACCGCTGTGCCACGGCATGTGAGATGTTTGATTAAGAGTGGTAGCAGACTTTTTGTGAGGTTTTGTGTTGACAGTGGCTTCGTCATTGAACAAGTAATTCCGCGCCTTGGAGGTGTAGCCATGAGTTCAAATCCCATCTTGACAGATAATTGAAACACAAAGTGCTGGAGGATCTCAGCGGGTCAGGCAGCGTCGGGGAGCTGCGGCCTGAGTTCCTGCAGCACTTTGTGCTTTGCTCAAGATTCCAGCCTCTGTTGTACATTGTGCCTCCGCGATGGACAAATTAGTGATTTAAATAATCTGGAGAACAAAAGTAATGATGACCATTAAACCAGTGGATTGTCATTTAAATATCAAACTGGTTCACTAATGTCCTTTGGGGACAGCAATCTATCCTCCACAGCCTGTTGGGTTTATACTTAACTCCAGGTCCACGGTATTGTGGCTGAGTTGCATGATAATAATGAGCAATCTGCACTGCAGTTCAATGAATTCAGCGTGGACTGGTCCATTTTCCCACATAATCCATCCACACTTCACGCTGCCTCAGCAAGCCAGCGGCATAATCAAGATTAAGTCTCTCCCTGGTCACTCCCTGTTCTCCCCTCTCCCATCGGGCAAGTCTGAAAATGCAAACCTCCAAATTAGGGGACAGTTTCTTCCCAGCTGTTCCCATCTGGCAACTGGACTGTCCTCTCACCAACTAGAGAGCAGTCCTGAACCCCTCATCTATCCCGTTGGAGATCCTCAGTCTATCATTAATCGGACTTTCCCTTTAACTAAACATTATTTCCTTTATCCAGTATGTACACTATGTGGCAGCTCGATTGTAATCATGTATAGTCTTTCACTCACTGGATAGGATGCAACAAAAAGCTTTTCAATATTCCTCGATACAGGCTGGAATCTTTAACAAAACACAAAGTGCTGCAGAGAATTCCACCGATACACAACTCTCTGGGTGAAGAAGTTTTTCTTCATCTCTGTCCTAAATGGCCTACCCCTTATTCATAATAATAATACTGAAGCCAATTCCCTTTGTGTATGAAAATACCTTATCCATCCTGAGATAACAAACCATTCAGTTCAAGAGCAATTGGGGCTCTGTGATAAATCATGACCTTGCATGCAACCAATATATCCTACAATCAAATATAAGAATGAGCCCACTGTTGGTACTAACACCGACATCAGACCTGCATCCTGCAAATTGAGCTAAATGGCAGTAACACAACAGAGGATAGTGCGGCACACAATGTCTGCACGGAACATGATGCCAAGTTAAACTGATCTTCCAACCTACCTCATTGCTGACCTTGGACTTTTTCCCTGTAGCTGTCATGCTGCAAGACTATATTCTGCACTCTGGAATTTTTCTCTTTGCATTGATTGTATTCGTGTATAATATGATTGGATTTAATTGACAAGCACGCAAAGCATTTTTTTAAATTGTAGCTCGGGTTATGTGACATTAATATATCAATAGCAGCCCATATCCATCCATTCTCCATATATACATGAGAGGAATAGATTGTGTGGATGCACTGAGTCTCTTGCCCAGAGTGTGGGAATTGAGGACCAGACGACATAGGTTTAAGGTGAAGGGGAAAAGATTTAATAGGAATCTGAGGGGTAACCTTTTCACACAAAGGGTGGTGGGTGCATGGAACAAGCTGCCAGAGGAGGTAGATGAGGCAGGGACTATCCCAACGTTTAAACAATTAGACAGGTACATGGATAGGACAGGTTTGGAGGGGTATGGACCAAGCGCAGGCAAGTGGGACTAGTGTTGCTGGGACATGTTGGCCGGTGTGGGCAAGTTGGGCCGAAGGGCCTGTTTCCACACTCCCACACTCTATGACACTTTGGCATAACCCATCTTAGAAACATAGAAAAATAGGTGCAGGAGAAGGCCATTCTGCCCTTTGAGCCAGCACCGCCATTTAATATGATCATGGCTGATCATCTAAAATCAGTACCCCGTTCCTCCTTTTTCACCATGTCTCTTGACTCCTTTAGCCCTATGAGATAAATCTAACTCTCTTGAAAACATCCAGTGAATTGGCCTCCACTGCCTTCTATGCCAGAGAATTCCACAGATACACAACTCTCTGGGTGAAGAAGTTTTTCTTCATGTGTCCTAAATGGCCGACCCCTTATTCTTCAACTGTGACCTCTGGTTCTGTATACCCCCAACATCGGGAACATTTTACCTGCATCTAGCCTGTCCAATCCTTTAAGAATTTTATATGTTTCTATAAAATATCCTCTTAACCTTCTAAATTCCAGTGAATACAAGCCCAGTCGCTCCATTCTTTCAACATATGACAGTCCCGCCATCCCGGGAATTAACCTGTTGAACCTACGCTGCACTCCCTCAATAGCAAGAATGTCCTTAAATTAGGAGACCAAAACTGCACACAATACTCCAGGTGCTGTCTCACCAGGGTCCAGTACAACTGTGGTAGGACCTCCTTGCTCCTAAATCCTCTCGCAATGAAGAGCAACATGCCATTAGCTTTCTTCACTGCCTGCTGTACCTGCATGCTTACTTTCAGTGACTGATGTAAAAGCACACCCAGGTCTCGTTGCACCTTTTCCTAATCTGACACCATTCAGATAATAAATTGCCTTCCTGTTCTTGCCACCAAAGTGGATAACCTCACATTTATCCACATTATACTGCATCTGGCATACATCTGCCCACTCACCCAACGTATCCAAGTCACCCTGCAGCTTCATAGCATCCTCCTCGCAGCTCACACTGCCACCCAGCTTTTTGTCATCCGCAAACTTGGAGATGAGACATTTAATTCCCTCGTCTAAATCATTAATATATATTGTAAATAACTGGGGTAAATAACAAGCTGTAAATAGCCTTGCTGCAACCCACTAGTCACTGCCTGCCATTCAGAAAAGGACCCGTTAATTCCTACTCTTCGTTTCCTGTCTACCAACCACTTCTCCATCCGTGTCAATACCCTACCCCCAATAACAATGTGCTCCAATTTTGCTCTCTTATCTATTGTGTGGGACTTTTCAAAGTCCAGATACACCACATCCACAGGCTCTTCCTTATCCATTCTATTTGTTACGTCCTCAAAAAATTCCAGAAGATTGGTCAAGCATAATTTCCCCTTCATAAATCAGATTCGGATTCAGATTCAATTTTATTGATATTGCACTTTTCAGTGCAATGAAATGGTTTAGCCTGCGGTCATAACTTAGAATAAATAACAAAACACACACTCAACACAGTTTAATATCCACCACAGTGAGTCCACCAGGCACCTCCTCACTGTGATGGAAGGCAAAAAGTCCCAAAGTCCTTGTCTCTTCCCTCCATGTCCTCCCTCTGCACTGAGGCGATCCAGGCTTCCGATGTTGTGACCCCGCCGGGTGATGGCAAGTCCCGCGGCTGAATCTGAGCTTCGCGAATGGGGCCGGTTTAAACTCCGCGGCCCGGGGCGGTCGAAGCTGCCGAAGCTGCCGCCCTCCAGTCCAGCGGATGCAGCTGTAGTTGCGGGAGCTCCGGAAAAACAGGTCACCAACCTGTGACCTGCGAGCTCCCGACGATGTCGTCCACTGGCCCGCGGCCGAGCCTCTGAGGTTCTGAAGTCGGGTCGGAAGTCGGGTCGCAACGCCACCACAGCCCCGAAGTCGGCCAGCCTTGCGTTTGTAAGTCCTGGCTGGCTCTGCCTCTGGAGCCTCGAGGTCGGTCCCAGTTGGAGGCCGCCGGCTCCGCGATAGGCCTCAGCGCAATCGGAGACGGGGGATACGACAAGAAAGGTCCCATCCCCCCGAAGGAAGGGTCAAAAAACAAGTTTCTCCCACCCCCCACACATACACAACTAAATAAACCGAAATAAACTGTAACAATGGGACAAAAGAAAACAAAAAAGAAAAGACAAACGGACTTCAGGCGAGCCGTATGCTGACTTTGACCGATCCCATCACTGCTTTCCAAATGCGCTGCTATAACATCTTTAATCGACTCCAGCATCTTCCCTACTACAGATGTAAGGCTAACTGGTCTGTAATTCCCCATTTTCTTTCTACCTCCTTTCTTAAAAAGTGACGTTAGTTTGGCTACCCGCCAGTCCACAGGAACTGATCCCAATTTGAGAGAACATTGGAAAATGATCACCAATGCATCCACAATTTCTAGAGCCACCTCCTTGAGTACTCTGGTATACAGACCATCAGGCCCTGGGCATTTATTTGCCTGCAGTCCCAACAGTTTACCTAACACCATTTCCTGACCAATGTGGATTCCCTTCAGTTCCTCCCTCCCACTAGATCCTCGATCCTCTAGTATTTCTGGGAGATTGTTTGTGTCTTCCTTGGTGAAGACAGAACCAAAGTACTCGTTTAACTGTTCTGCCATTTCCTTGTTTCTCCATTATAAATTCACCTGTCTCTGACTGTTAGGGACCTACATTTGTCTACACACAGGAAAGTCTGTGTGCACCCATTTCTCTCTCTATCCCACTCCCCTTTGCCCAACAGCCCCCACCCGTCCTCTTTTACCTAATGCTGCATTACTGGAAACAAATGATCGCAAAAATCCCCTCCATTTTTTCTCTTGTTTTGGAAGGAACTGCAGATGCTGGTTTAAACCGAAGATAGACACAAAAAGCTGGAGTAACTCAGTGGGTTCTCCAGCATCTCTGGAGAGAAGGTATAGGTGACATTTTGTGTCTGAAGAAGAGTCTCGACCTGAAAGGTCACCTATTCCTTTTTTTTCTTTCTCCAGAGATGCTGTCTGACCTGCTGAGTTACTCCAGCTTTTTGTGGCTATCTTCAAGTTTCCTCTTCATTTGTATGGAACCTTGCTTTGTCCTGCTTCACAGTGAAATACTTTAAAAAATTGTATGCCCTGAGGATGTGAAATTCCTTGCATAAATATAGGTCTAATTTCTTTAGCTAGGCCTGGCAATCATACGACTGTAATCAAATGCACATTATGCAAATACCAGATAAATTATACCTCATGTTCTAAAATTAAAAATGTCAAATTACCATGAAGTGTGTCTCTGTATATATTGCTGGGAAAAATGACTGGAAATATGAAATAAAAGCATAATGTTCGTAAGGTGAGGCAGCAGCTTTGGAAAGAGGAACAGAGTTAACATTCCAGGCCTTTTTGACAGAACTAGAAAAGTGAGAAGACAAATGCATGAAATTGCAAGTGTGGAGATGAGTAAGAGTTAGTTACTCCAGCACTTTGTGTCCTCTCGAGTAAGGGGAATATCTGCGCTAGGATGGAGATGAAGAGAATTCAGATTAAAGGAATGTTGATGCTATTTAAGAAAAGGCGGTGAAAACTTGATAATCATGCTGGAGGAGGTGCAAGTAAAAGGAAATGTGGAACGATGGGAAGGGAGAGGTGTTTATTTGTTTGTGTACCATCTTTCAATCTTCAGTTTTGGGACAGATGACAATAAAACACCACATTCCTTTTTTTCCCCAGAGATGCTGCCTCACCCGCTGAGTTTCTCCAGCATTTTTGTCTACCTCTGATTTTCCAGCATCTGCAGTTCCTTCTTAAACATGGTGATAAGTGGGATGACCAATGAGGAAAGATTGAGCAGAATTCTCTCATCAACTCCAGTCGGTATGGTGAAAGAGTGTAAAAGGCCTTGGTAGGGTCGATCCTGTGAGGATGTGTTCTCTAGAACAACACGACACTCATCTAAGACCGAGATAAGGAGCAATCTTTTTGCCCAGACGGTTGCGAAACTTTGGAATTCTGTGCTCTGTTAATGCTGATTCATTGAGTCCATTCGAACTTGAAAATGGACTAGTTTTGGATTACAGTAAACACTTGGTATTACGGACCTCTTTATTAACCAATTTCAGTTATAGCGGACTGAATCTGTGCTAGACAGAGTTCATTGTTTTACGGTGTGGTTGGAGAGATTCTCCAGATTAGTTTAGTGTTAAACATATTGTGCATTATGCTGCTGTTTCTTCTATTGTGACTTCAGAATTAAGGGACAGAAGTTTAGGGGTAACATGAGGGGGAACTTCTTTACTCAGAGAGTGGTAGCGGTGTGGAATGAGCTTCCAGTGGAAGTGGTGGAGGCAGGTTCGTTGGTATCATTTAAAAATAAATTGGATAGGCATATGGATGAGAAGGGAATGGAGGGTTATGGTATGAGTGCAGGCAGGTGGGACTAAGGGAAAATAATTGTTCGGCACGGACTTGTAGGGCCGAGATGGCCTGTTTCCGTGCTGTAATTGTTATATGGTTATACTAATAGAAACGTTTAAAAAAAACCCCAGAGAATTACACATTTTGATAGTTTAGTTTAGAAATAAAGCATGGAAACTGACCCTTCAGCCCGCCGAGGCCACGCCGACCAGCGATTACCCGCACACTAGTTCTATCTTATACACTAGGAACCATTTACAGAAGCTAATTAAATAGACAATAGGGGCAGGAGTAGGCTATTCGGCCCTTCGAGCCAGCACCTCCATTCAATGTGATTCAATGATCAGCCATGATCACATTGAATGGCGGTGCTGGCTCGAAAGGCCGAATGGCCTACTCCTGCTCCTATTGTCCATTGATCATGGCTGATCATCCCCAATCAGTACCCCGTTCTTGCCTTCTCCCCATATCCCCTGACTCCGCTTTCTTTGAAAGCCCTATCTAGCTCTCTCTTGAAAGTATCCAGAGAACCGCCCTCTGAGGCAGAGAATTCCACAGACTCACAACTCTCTGTAGGAAAATGTTTACTCGTCTCTGTTCTAAATGGCTTACCCCTTATTCTTAAACTGTGGCCCCTGGTCACACAAACTACAAACCCGCACATCTTTGTGATGTGGGAGGAAACCGGAGCACCCGGAGGAGACGCAAGCGGTTGCAGGGAGAACGCACAAACCCCATACAGGCGGCACCTGTAGTCAAGAATGAACCCGTGTCTCTAGCCCGGCAGCAGCAACTCTACGCTGCGCCACTATGCCACTGCAAGGTATTATGTATTTTGTGACCTTTCCTGTTTATTGTGCAGTGTATGTTTATTGGCTGCTTCTCCAGTAGTACGATACAAAATCAATAACCCCACTCTCACCATCGACGGCACCACTGTCTCCCCATCTCCCCAGGCCCAGCAACCTTGGCGTGATCTTTGATTCCATCCTCTCCCTTGAGCCTCACATCAGCCATGTCATTAAAACCTCCGCAACATCGCCAAATTCAGACCCTCTCTCACACCTCCCGCTGCTGAAAGACTCATCCATGCCTTCATCTCCTCCCGACTGGACTACTGCAACTCGCTTCTCCTTGGCATCAGCTCCACCTACATCAACCGGCTCCAACTGGTCCAGAACGCAGCCGCCCGACTCATTACCCACACCAAATCCTGGCATCACATCACTCCAGTCCTCAAACAACTTCACTGGCTTCCCATCTCCCACCGGATCACCTACAAAATCCTGGTCCTCACCTACAAAGCCCTCCACCATCTGGCCCCCCCCATATCTCACTGACCTCCTCTCCCCCTACCAACCCTCACGGTCGCTCAGATCCACATCAGCCGGTCTCCTCTCCATCCATAAGTCCAACCTCCGCAGTTTTGGGGACAGAGCCTTCTCCAGGGCAGCTCCCAGGCTCTGGAACTCCCTCCCCCAACTGATCCGCAATTCCGTGTCCCTCACCATCTTCCAGTCCCATCTTCCAGACCCATCTCTTCACCTCTGCCTATCCTTAGCCCTACGTCCCCCTCCCTTTTCATCTGTGCTTGAATTGCCTCATATTGTGTTTTGAATTGAATTCTGTCTTTAATTTGTGTACTAGTCATGTCTCTACTATTTATTTCATTCCCCTTACATGTTTTTCCTCTACCTGCTAAATTTTTGTAAGGTGTCCTTGAGACTCTTGAAAGGCGCCCATAAATAAAATTTATTATTATTATTATTATTCACCCCCTTATTCGGTTATAGCAGACAATTGTAAATAACGGACACAATCTGCCCCCTCCCCACCTCTCTCTCTCTGTGATCCGTTATAGCGAGGGTTTACTGTTTAGTGATACTGAAGTTTATGAGATTTTGGAAAAGAAGCGTTGATCAGATCAGACGTGATCCTACTGAACGGCAGAACAGGCATGAGGGACCAGTTATTTGCTATTTTATGACCTTTGTCTTATTAATTTGTGGCGGGGGTATGCGGGCAACAAGGGTATATTTTCCTTATTTTGTTGCCATTGGTTCTGTTCTGTCTAAACTGATTCCATATTCTGCAGCTCCGCACATAAATAATCCTCTTACTGAGTGATCTCTGTAAAAATCCCACTTTATGTGTCCCACCGTATATTGGATTTTCTCTTCATGCAGCTTGTTTCTTATTGAATTAAGTCTTCTTACAGTAATCTGCACCGGATAATCTGCAGCAGGATGCGCAGTATTTGGCGTTTGGTCAATGTTGTGTATTTGTTATTTCAGTCAAAACATACAATATTAGTGAGTTTGAGCCAGTGGCATTTAAAGTAACTGGACTGCACTCACAATGCTAATCATTCATCAAGGGCTTCCTAGTTGCCAGCATTCCGAATGCCCAGAATGTTGCATTGTCAGAGTTTCCTTCTTCAAGAATGCATTTTTAGTTTAGTTTAGAGATACAGCGCAGAAACAGGCCCTTTGGCCCATCGAGTCCGCGCCGACCAGTGATTTCACTATCCTACGTGCACACACACACACACACACACACACACACACACACACACACACACACACACACACACACACACACGCACACACACACACACACATACATTGGGGACAATTTTCACATTTACCAAGCCAATTTACCTACAAACCTATACGTCTTTGGAGTGTGGGAGGAAATCGAAGATCTCGGAGAAAACCCACGGGGAGAACATACAAACTCCGTCAAGACAGCGCCCGTAGTCTGGATCGAACCTGGGTCTCCAGCGCTGTAAGGCAGCAACTCTACAGCTGTGCCACCAAGTTTTGAAGTCCGAAAATGGACAAGGGAGAGCCAGTGGATGTAATGTACCTGGACTTTCAGAAAGCATCTGATAAGGTCCAACATAGGAGATTAGTGGGCAAAATTAGGGCACATGGTATTGGGGGTAGAGTGCTGACATGGATAGAGAAGTGGTTGGCAGACAGGAAACAAAGAGTAGGGATTAACGGGTCCCTTTCAGAATGGCAGGCAGTGACTAGTGAGGTACCGCAAGGCTTGGTGCTGGGACCAGCAGTGACTAGTGGGGTACCGCAAGGCTCGATGCTGTGACCGCAGCTATTAACAATATACATCAATGATTTGGATAAAGGGATTCAAAGTAACATTAGCAAGTTTGCAGATGACACAAAACTGGGTGGCAGTGTGAACTGTGAGCAGGATGCTATGAGAATGCAGGGTGACTTGGACAGGTTGGGGGAGTGGGCAGATGCATGGTAGATGAAGTTTATTGCAGATAAATGTGAGGTTATCAACTTTGGTAGCATAAACAGGAAGGCAGATTACTATCTAAATGGCGTCAAGTAGGGAAAACGGGATCTGGGGGTCCTTGTTCATCAGTCTATGAAAGTAAGCATGCAGGTACAGCAGGCAGTGAATAAAGCGAATGGCATGTTGGCCTTTATAACATGAGGAATCGAATATAGGAGCAAAGAGATCCTTCTGCAGTTGAGTATTGTGTGCAGTTATGGTCCCCTAATTTGAGGAAGGACATTCTTGCTATTGAGGGAGTGCAGTCTGGAGTTTAGAAGGATGAGAGGTGATCTCATTGAAACATATAAGATTGTTAAGGGTTTGGACACGCTAGAGGCAGGAAACGTTCCCGATGTTGGGGGAGTCCAGAACCAGGGGCCACAGTTTAAGAATAAGGAGTAAGCCATTTAGAACGGAGACGAGGAAACACTTTTTCTCACAGAGTGGTGAGTCTGTGGAATTCTCTGCCTCATAGGGCGGTGGAGGCAGGTGCTCTGGATACTTTCAAAAGAGAGCTAGATAGGGCTCTTAAAAATAGCGGAGTCAGGGGATATGGGGAGAAGGCAGGAACGGGGTACAGATTGGGGATGATCAGCCATGATAACATTGAATGGCGGTGCTGGCTCGAAGGGCCGAATGGCCTACTCCTGCACCTATTGTCTATTGCCAGCATTGAATGCAATAGATCACATTGGAAGAAGGTAGGCCGACACTGTGGTGCAGCGGTAGAGTTGCTGCCTTACAGTACCAGAGAACCGGGTTTGATCCTGACTGTGGGTGCTGCTCGTACAGAGTTTGTACGTTTTCCCTGTGACCATGTGGGTTTTCTCCGTGTGCTCCAGTCTCCTCCCAGGCTCCAAAGACGTACAAATTTGTAGGTTAATTTGGCTTTGGTAAAATTCTGAATTGCACCCAGTGCTCAGGATATAGCTGGTGTACTGGGGTATGCCGGAAGGCGTCGACACGCTGGGTCGAAGGGCCTGTCTCCGTGCTGGGTCGAAGGGCCTGTCTCCGTGCTGGGTCGAAGGGCCTGTCTCCGTGCTGGGTCGAAGGGCCTGTCTCCGTGCTGTATCTCTAAAGTCTAAAGGTGCACATGAGTCTCTTCTTCACCTGGACGCTGGTAAGAGAAGAGGTGTGGGCATCATCAGATTTATGCAAGTGTAGAAATTGTAAGCAAGGATGCAAACTGTCCGTGACCTTTCCAGTCTCAGTAAGATAAGCTTTGTATGCTGCTACATTCACACAGAAGATCATACTGGATATATTAAAGAATGTAACCGTCTGTAGTTTTTTTATGTTTTGGCTGCAAGAATTATCAGTTATTTTAAAAATAGAAACCAGTTACCGAGTGTGGATTCTGCATAGCTGTCCCATATGTTGTCCTGAGCCACCCCCGTCATTTTGGTGGAGTTTATTCATAAAGATTGCAAACTCCAAAAAGTCAATTTGTTCAAACCTATCGTGACCTAGTCCCATTTCTCCTAATCTGTATGCTCTGAAAATTGGCTAGGTTATGATTTCTGGATCAAATTTAGATAAGCAGGGTAAAAAAAAATATAGTAAGTAATTTCCATTACAGCAGCTATGACTTCTGCTATCTGGTGCAGAAGTCTGCTGCAAACGTAAAGCAGTTAATGCTTGGAAAAAGTTCCTGACATCTGACCTGAATTTATCTTTATGATAAATTTTGAATTGATACCAACTGAATTTGCTTGTTACTGCGTTTAAGAAGGAACTGTAGATGCTGGAAAATCGAAGGTACACAAAAAAGCTGGAGAAACTCAGCGGGTGCAGCAGCATCTATGGAGCGAAGGAAATAGGCAACGTTTCGGGCTGAAACCCTTCTTCAGACTGGGGAAGGGCTTCAGCCCGAAACGATGCCTATTTCCTTCGCTCCATAGATGCTGCTGCACCCGCTGAGTTTCTCCAGCTTTTTTGTGTACCTTTGCTTGTTACTGCTTTGATCTCATGACATCCATTGAAGAAATGCTGCGTTGATATTTTTGGAGGGGGATTTAAAAAAAAATCTTGTCTTCCTCAATAGACTTGGTAATGGATTACAGACACTGGACCTTGTACTAAGGTAATGCACATATGCTACCAGACGCAAATTTTCGCAATATTCTCACACCAGATGTCCTAAATATCTGAGCTGCCCTGAATATCTATTGGAGTTATAACTAATCATAATCATACTTTATTAGCCAAGTATGTTTTGCAATATACGAGGAATTTGATTTGCCTACAGTCATACCAATAAAAAGTCACAGAACACACAAAACACATTTTAACATAAACATCTACCACAGTGACTCCTCCACATTCCTCACTGATGGATGGCGAAAAAAAGTTCAATCTCTTCCCTTCTTTGTTCTCCCGCGGTCAGGGCACTCGAACCTTCCGTTGTCTGGGCGATCTTGGCTCCCGCAGCCAGTTGTCGCACCATCCGCGTCAGGGCGATCAAGCTCCCGCATCGGGGGGATCTGAGCTTTCCCGCGCTGCCGATCGGAACCCGGGTCGGGGCTGGTCAAACCTCCTGTGACTTTGGAGCTTCACGACATCGGTCTCTACCCGAGACTGCGAGCTCCTCGATGGTGAAATCCCCAGGCCGCGGTTGGAGCGTTGATCCCAGGCAAGGGATCGGCTCCGATGGCAAGTCCACGTCCCAGCGGTGGGGCTCAAAGTCAGTCCCGAGCGAGGCCTCCAGCTCCATAATGTTAGGCCGCAGAGCGACCGGAGATATGATCCAGAAAACAATCGCATCTCCGGCAAGGTAGCTTTTCCCATTTCTGCTATTTTCTCCTTGCTGCTTGTACAGCACAGGAATGGGCCCTTCAGCCCACACTGTCTGTGCCAGTGCTTGGCAGCTGCTCGGGGCGATCGGCCGCTGCTCGGGGTGCCCAGCGGGCCGGATGATTACGGGGAAAAAATTCCGCCTGTAGGCCAGATGATTTTGGCTTACGGGCCGCATTCGGCCCGGGGGCCGTAGGTTGCTGACCCCTGCTCTATTCCATGCACCCATCTTAAAACTTCTGGGGTGCCGTTTAGCACTACCTTATTTGCCCCCATCACCGCCCCAGGCAATGTGTTCCAGGTCCCCACTACTCTCTGATTCTTGCCCCGCACATCTTCATTAAATATTCCCCCTCTCACCTTACAGTTATGGCCTCTAGTGTTTTTCCAACCTGGGGAAAAATGTTCTGACTATCTATCCCATCTATGGCCCTTATGTAAGTTAGTTAGTAAATTATTCTTGAATGACCAAGATTCAGGATTCTGGACATGCGATATGATTGTAATATTATCTCTAGGTATATGGACACACTTATCAGTTTTGTAGTAAATGCCTACTATGTTCTGTGTGCTGAAGCAAAGCAAGAATTTCATTGTCCTATACAGGGACACATGACAATAAACTCACTTGAACACTTGAACATGCGATATGATTGTAATATTATCTCTAACAGAGCAAGATTCGTTCTGGACACGTTGTGGTTTGTGATTTACATCAACATTTTGGATGGGAATGCTCAAGGCATGATTAGTAAGTTTGCAGGTGACACTTAAGTAGTTGGTATCGTAGACGGTGAAGATGATTTATCAAAAATTACAAAAGGCTCTTGATCAGCTGGGCATGATAGGAAAGATGTTGTCAGATTTTGGTAGAGGTTGAGTAGGCTGGGACTCTCTATTCCTTGGAGCGCAGGAGGATGAGGGGAGATCTTATAGCGGCGTACAAGATCATGAGAGGAATAGATCGAGTAGATGCACAGAATCTCTTGCCCAGAGTAGATGAATCGAGGACCATAGGATATAGGTTTAAGTGAAGGGGAATCTGTGTAAAGGGGAATCTGTGTGAAACTTTTTCACACCAAGGATGGTGGATGTGTGGAACGAGCTGCCAAAGGCCGTAATTGAGGCAGGGACTATCCCAACATTTAAGAAGCAGATAGACAGGTACATGGATAGAACAGATTTGGAGGGATATGGAGCAAATGTTGGCAGATGAAACTAAATGTAGCTGGGACATGTTGGCTGGTATGGGAAAATTGGGTCGAAGGGCCTGTTTCCACACTGTGTCACTCTTTGACTCCATTAGCCATTCCTCAGCTCACATAGAGTTTAATGCAGATGTGCTAGGTGTTCCATTTTGGGAATGTATTTCCGGGCAGGAAGTTGACAGTGAATGGTAGAGCCCTGGGAGATGTTGTGGACAGCAATGCTGCTCGACCCAGTTTAGTATAGTACTGAGGTACAGTGAACAGCCTTTGTTCCATGCTAGCTAACTCGTCAGTGGAAAAACTATACGTGATTACAATTGAGCCATCCACAGTGCACAGATAAAGCGAATAACGTTTGGTGCAAGATAAGGTCCGATTAATGATAGCCTGGGGGTCTCCAATGAGGTAGATACTGTAGTAGCTCGGGACTGCTCTCTAGTTGTTGATAGGATGGTTCAGTTGTCCGATAACTGACTGAGTTACTCCAGCACTTTGTATTTTGCTCAAGATTCCAGCATCTGCAGTTCCTTGTTTCTTTATTTCTAGACCTTGTTGAGATCCAATGACAACAGGAACAACATCTATTGCAATTATATGGTATGTTTTGAATCAAGAGATGTTTTACTCTAATGAATACAGCTGCCAGTTCATGGCATTATCAAGAGATGCTGCGCTGTTCGAGATGCAGGAATTTAAAAGTAATCCTCACTGAATCTGTCCGATATCAAGCAACCTCACTGATGTAGACTCTCTGGCCCGTATCATGTTTCAATTTGCGGGTTCTGAAAAAAATCAGAACAAATTAGAAGCCATGTAATAGTGAGTGCACTTCAGGAGTATTTGGCTGTGAAAATGCCTTTCAAATATTATTCTCTAAAAAGAATTGCAAGACTGAAATGTAATATTAAACTGGATAGCTCCACAGCAAAAAAGAGATTTGTGGAATTGGGTTCCTGAGACTCCCACTTGGATTCATTAAATAACTTGACCTTTATCTAATAATTGTAAATCCCAGTTTCAGTGCCAATTGAAATTTGAGCCCAGAGCCTTCTGAATCAGTCTTATGAATACTGTCACTGATGGAAGTGATAAATAGGGAGGGTGATTGAGTCAAGTTTTCTTTCTAAAGGAAAATCGCTGAAAAACAGACCTGTCTTTTAAAGGGCCTGTCCCACTTTCACAACCTAAATCACGACCTTTTTTACTCGTGGACATTTTTCATCAGGCTAGAAAAATGCCCCATTCTACTTGATGCCACGAGTACCTACGATTAGCATCACGGCCTGCTACGACCTACCTACGACCTCGTGACGACCATGCTGCGAGTATGAGTCAAGGGCAAACTCGGCAGAGGTCGTGAATTAGGTCGTGAAAGTGGGACTGGCCCTTTAATCTGCTGATGTCCATTCCCCAGCAAAGACAGTCACGTTGGAATTACTGGAAATGAATCTTAGCAATATCTCCGCTGTTATGATGAGCCAGGATAGGGAGCATTCGCTGTTAATGGGGTAATTCTGGTCTGTGTGATCTATTATGTCTTTAACTGAGGGCCAACGTGATTTTTGAAGGCTTGCTTCTGTGAAATTAGAGGGCATTTACCATATTTTCAATAATTATATTTCAAGAGAGCGGTTGTGTTGCTTCCTTCCACTGCCAGTGACCTGGGTTCGATCCCGACTACGGGCGCTGTCTGAACGGAGATTGTACGTTCTCCCCGTGACCGCCTAGGTTTTGCCTGGGTGCTCTGGTTTCCTCCCACAATTCAAAGACGTACAAATTTGTAGGTTAATTGGCTTCTACAAATTAGTGTGTAGGATAGAACTAGTGTAATCGTTGGTCAGCGTCAGGCCTGTTGCCACGCTGTATCTCTCTAAATCAAGTTAAATTAAAATTACATATATTTATGTCTCCTCGTGATCTAAAAGGAGAGGATTTTTGTCCACTCTATCTGTGCTAGCTCACAGAATAGGCCTTAGCGAAGATGGAGCCTTCCCCCTTCCCCAATCTAATTCTGCTCCACATCTGTCCTTTACATCTTCCATAATAGTTCCCATTATCAGATTCCTTCACTGCTAGCCATTGTGTTTTTGCATATAATGTCATAGATAGACATATCATATCAGCTGGTGGAGCTGCTGTATCACAGTGCTAGAGACCTAGGTTGTATCCTGACCTCGGGTGCTGTCTGTTTTCGGTAACCTCGGTACACGTGAAAATAAACAAATAAATTGTGTCTTCCCTGTAACTACATGGGTTTCCTCCAGGTGCCCCAGTTTCCCAACATGCCCCAAAGATGTGTGGGCTTGTGGGGTATATCAGCATGTGTAGGAAGCAACTGCAAATGCTGGTTTACACCGAAGATAGACACAAAATGCTGGAGTGACTCAGCGGGACAGGCAGCATCTCTGGAGAGAAGGAATGGTTGACATTTCGGGTCGAGACCTTTCTTCAGACTGACGGTGCCTGTCCCACTGAGTTACTCCAATATTTTGTGTCTATCTTCTCTGTATATATCTCTCTCTCTATCTAAAAAGAAGACAATGAGCAAGAGTTCAAAAGGGAGTGAATGAGACAATGATTATTCCAACTACTGAGGCATAAAATCTGTTAGAGGTGCTACTATAAAAACAAAATGCTGGAGTGACTCAGCGGGACAGCAGCGTCTCTGGAGGGAAGGAATGGGTGACTTTTCCGGTCGAAATCCTTCTTCTGACTGACATGAACATCATCAGTTACACATCCATCTGAAGAAGGTCCTCGACCCGAAACGTCACCCATTCCTTCTCTCCAGAGATGCTGCCTGACTCGCTGAGTCACTCCAGCATTTTGTGTGTGTGTATCTATGATTAATAGTCACTTGTGTGCATGCACCAGTTGAGTTATTGTGCTACTGCTGAGACTAGTTGAAACTTGTGGTCTTGACAGATTCAGGTGGCTTCAATGTCAGATGAAGTCACCTAGAATGGGAAGTGTAACTGCTGTTCTTGGAAACCTCGTGGCTGATGACACCACGAGTGTTTCCATTTTTTATTCAAAATTGGTGTTCTGCATTATTTAGCTGCCTGAACCAGCTTGATGCGTTGTGTTTAAGAAGGAACTGCAGATGCTGGAAAATCGAAGGTAGATAAGAGTGCTGGAGAAACTCAGCGGGTGCAGCAGGAGCGAAGAAAATGGGTAACGTTTCGGCCAAAAACCCTTCTTCAGACTGATGGAGGGTGGGGGAGAGAATTTGCATTGGAGCAAACCAAATGTGTCGGAAGGAACTGCAGATGCTGGTTTACACCAAAGTTAGACACAAAATGCTGGAGTAACTCAGCGGGTCAGGCAGCATCTCTGGAGAAGAGGAGTCGGCGACGTTTCAGATCGAGACCCTTCTTCCCACTGATCTCTGGAGAAGAGGAGTCGGCGACGTTTCAGATCGAGACCCTTCTTCCCACTGAGCTATCTTTGGAGGGAAAAGGAAAGTCGATGTTCCGGGTCTGGATCGTTTTTCCTGACTGACCCCACTTTCAGTCTGAAGAAGAATCCCGGCCCCAAATGTCACCTGTGGTTCCCCTCCCCTCCACTGATATTCCCTGGCCTGCTGTTCCTACAGCATTTAGTGTTCTGCTCAAGATTCCAGTGCCTGCAGTTCCTTGTGTCTGTAATGCAGTACAGTAGTTTAACAACAAATAAATAAAATCTGTGAGGAGGATTGATTTGTTCTCACTTGGAAAAAGAACAAACTCTACAACAGATGCACAAATAAACTTGTGGTTTTCGCCAAATGATGAATTAATTTGAAATGAGCGGAGGAGGAATTGTGGGTTGTTATGTTCCATGTAACTCTGACAAAAATGTCTAAAATTCCATTTGTGATATTGATTTAGTGTTGGGCAGGGAATAGGGGAAATGCCTTTGAATCAATCAATAACATCCACCTCAGGAGGGGGGGGGGGGGGGGGGGGGGATGCAGCTACTGTTTCTCTTGCCTCACCTGAATGGCAATGCCTTCAATAGTACGGCATGTGCTTTGGACTCTGTTTTCCATCACAAACCCATGACCTCTGACTCAGACAATACCTCAGAAGAAAGGCGGCCATCGTCCCCGAGTGCTGGAATTTGCCTCTGAGCAACACGCGCTTCTGAACATGCACTCCAGCAACGAGAAACCGATTTGACTGCAGGGTATCCAGCATTAGCACAATATATGCAAAAAATGTGGTGGAGTAAATGTGATTTCCATGTGGCAGTCAGTGCAACAAATGATTTCAGTTGCATTTCAAGAGCTTTCAAGGTCTCTTGAGACATTGCCAGTCTTTGTGCACTGTGGATTGTAAGAAATCTCAGCCATTCTTGAGTCGTGTGTTCAGATTTTTTTAATGGCTATTAGAAACCCAGAAGTTCTTGCCATTAAATTGTATGTCAGTTCTGTGGCGATATGTAATTTTCTGGTCGTATTCTGTCATCCCCAATTTTAACCACTGCATCATTAGCTACTGTGCCTTCATGTTTACGTCATTTTTCCCCATGATTTTTTGCATCAGGGAAAAGGTGCGCACTAAACTATGATTTTTGGAAATTGTTTAATATTTCCGTGCCTCTGCAATAATTGCCCGACCTGCTCCCTTTCAGCTCTTTCAAAAAGCTTTCCTGCAGCACGCTCCACAGATCAGACCATTGATTTTGCTTTCCGATAGGCCCATTGATATGCTCCAAGATTGGAGTCGATTAGTTTGTCGATTAGTTTAGAGATACAGTGTGGCAACAGGCCCCTGCGGCCCACCGAGTCCGTGCCGACCAGCGATCACCCATACACTGGTTCTAGCCTACACACAAGAGACAATTTACAACCTGCTCGTCTTTGGAGTGTGGGAGGAAACCAGAGCACTCGGAGAAAACCCACGCGGTAACGGGGAGAACATACAAACTCCGTACAGACAGCACCCGTAGTCAGGATCGACCCCGGATCTCTGGCACTGTGAGGCAGCAACTCCACAGCTGCGTACAGTATCACCCAATTGAACCATGGATGCATCCTGATTTTTTTTAAAGCGTTAAAGTTACTCATGTAAATTAATTCTCAGCGACACAATTTAGTAGCATGGTTTAAACATTATTGAAAATGTTCATGTAATTTAAGCAGTTGTTCCCTCCAGAAACAAGATACTTATTGGTTTTGGAAATTGCTACAATTAATTAAAATATTTAGTTGGCTGACACAAGTATATAAAGTTTACGAGGCATAGATAGGGTAGACAGTCAGAACTTTTGTTTTGCCGGGATGGAAATATCAAGCACTGGAGGGCATAGCTTTAAAGGGGCCAAGTTTAAAGGGCCTATCCCACTTACGCAAATTTTTTTTTCCCGGCGATTTGCCGGCACCCGTCATAGTCGCAGCAGGTGGCCGAAAAATGTCAACATGTTGAAAATCCAGCGGCAACCAGAAAAAGCTGCGACTCTTTGGGCGACTACTCGCCACCAAACCCAGGGTGACACCTGTATGGTCGTGAGTAGTCCACAAAGAGTCGTACCTTTTTCTGGTCGCCGCTGGATTATCAACATTTTTTAAAATTTCGGCGACCTGCTGTGAGTGGCTATGACGGGTGCCGGCAAGTCGCCAAAAAGATTGCGTAAGTGGGACAGACCCTTAAGTGGTGGGTGCCTAGAATGCATTGTCAGGAGTGGTGTCATGGTGGAGGCAGATATAATAGTGGCATTTACGAGGCTTTAAGGTAGGTCCATTGATATGCAGGGAATGTTTGTGTATGGATCACGTGCAGGCAGATGAGATTAGTTTATCTTGGTATTAAGTTTGTCATAGACATTGTGGGCTGAAAGACCTGTTCCTGTGCTGTACTGTTCTATGCTCTATTACCTAATTGAAATTGTATCGATCTTGTCAGCAACTTGGCTGCAAATTTGTGAAGCTCATCCCACAATTTGAGCATGGTCTTAAATCAAGAAGAATTAATTGCCATGTTAAATGGAATCACCTTTATCTTGTGAAAGAAAGCTGATGAGAAAAAATCCCCATCATTCCAACAGATCACAGTTTGGGCTCCGTTCCACAAGGACGTGCAGTAAAATTATCCAGCAGGCTGTAAAAGAGAAATGTCCTGTGGCATGGAAAATCGAGTTCTTGTGTGTAAAGTCAGATCAGAAGATAGGGAGAGACTCATCAAGATGCATCTTAGTTCTGCAAAATCTGGAGGATTTATGTTGCAAAACCTTTGATTGCACTGAACAACGGATGGAATATTTTAGATGCTTGTGTACAAGTACTAACTGCATACCTGTGACTAAGATGCGCAGAGTATGCACGGAATGAATTTATGGTCCTGAAGAAGATTTAATCTTTCGAAGCAACTACTGCATTTCAGAGCATTGTATATGTAGGGCTTGCATCTGTTTAAACTTGGAAGAAAACGGACCATGGATGATTCCCAGTTTAGTGAAAATCTTAAAAAAAAAAAAAATTCACAGAGTGTTTACATTGTTAATTTTATTCTTCCCTCTTCCAATGATACTGAATTTTACTGCTTCTAGTTGTGATGTCCTGCTAAAGTTGTTGTATAACGCCTTGATTTTAAAATCGGCACGGACGTGTTTGGCCAAAGGTCCTGTTTCTTTTCTGCATAACTTTATGGTTGATGAAAACTATATTGATATAGCACTTTTTATTACCTTGGGAAATGGTTAAACATTGTATAGATGCCTGCTGTGATGCCTTTGAAGTGCAGTTACTGTTGGAACAACAATTTGATAATGATCAGAAAATGGGTTTCGATAAAAGTTTTTGCAATTATGCAATTAGATTAATATTATTTTAGGCTAGAAACTTCCAAGGGTCTCCCACGGGGCAGCCCGGTGGCGCAGCAGTAGAGTTGCTACCTCACAGCGCCAGAGTTCTGTCCTGACTATGGGTGCTATCTGTACAGAGTTTGTACGTTCTCCCCGTGACCTGCGTGGGTTTTCTCCGGTTTTCTCCCACACACCAAAGTCGTGCAGGATTGTAGGTTAATTGGCATTGGTATGTTGTAAAATTGTCCCTGGTGCGCATAGGTTAGTGTACGGAGTGATCGCTGGTCGGCGTGGACCAGTTGGGCTGAAGGGTCTTTTTCCGTGCTATTTCTCAAAAGTCTAAATTCATTAACATTCTCTTTAGCAGTTTAAGAGCCGTTTTGAATAAGTTTTCAACCTTCGTACATCTTCAACCTTCAACCTCCATGCCAGTGACTAGTGGTGTTCACCAAGGGTAGCTGCTGGGGCTGCTTCTCTTCACATTGTATATAAATGGTTTGGATAAGAGGATTGAAGGCTTTGTGGCCAAGTTTGCAGATGATGCGGAACAGGCAGTGTAGAGGAAGCTAGGACTCTGCAGAAGGACCTGGACAAGTTAGGAGAGTGGGCAGAGAAGTGGCAGATGAAATTTAGTGTAGCAAAGTGCTGAGGCATGCACTCTAGTAATAAGAATAAAGGGGTAGATTATTTTCTAAATGGAGAAAGAATCCAGAAATTTAAGGTGTAAAGGGACTTGCGAGTGCTGGTGCAGGACTCCCAAAAAGTTAATTTGCAAGTCAGATTGGTAGTATGGAAGGTTCTTCACCTGTAGGTGAGTATTTGAGCTCACGACCGTCGATGCAGTCTTTCAGGTGAACTACCACATGGAGATCTCACAAGCCCTGTGAATAAATAGTGCCACGGTGAATAAGATGACATCTTTTGTACGGACATAGTGGGCCTGATTGGCCTGTTTCCATGCAGTATAACTCTCTGCATTCACTGTGGAATCTTCTGATTATTTAATCCTTCAGGCTACATTTCATCCGCCCACGATCATTGTTTGCTATGTTTAAATTGATTGCCACATCTCCCACATTATAAGGACACTTCACAATTACCTCACTGCTGTAAAACTACTTTAACACATCCTGAGAGCTCACAGAAGCGTCTGGATTTGATGCATCATAAATGGCCTGTCCCACTTATACCATTTTTTTTTTTCGGCGACTTGCTGGCACTTGTCACAGTCGCAGCAGGTCTCCGAAAATCTTCAACATGTTGAAAATCCAGCGGCGACCAGAAAAGGTACTACTCTTTGGGCGACTACTCACGACCATACAGGCGCCACCCCGCGACACGACCTCTTCCAACCACCAGTATCCTCTTCCATCACAGGGAACAACATCCCAATAGCAACTGTCCTGAGCCTCCTCCATGGCCAGAGTGTGGACCACCATAAATTGGAGGAGCAGCACCTCATATTTTGCTTGGGCAGTCTGCACCCCAGTGGTATGAACATTGTCTTCTCTAATTTCAGGTAGTCCCTACTTTCTCCTCCCCTTCTCAGCTCTCTCTCAGCTCACTGGCTCCACCTCTTCCTTTCTTCTTCCCACCCCCCCCCCCCCCCCCCACCCCCCATCAGTCTGAAGAAGGGTTTCGACTGGAAACGTTGCCTCTTTCCTTCGCTCCATAGATGCTGCCTCACCCGCTGAGTTTCTCCAGCATTTTTGTCTATCCCAATGGCAATATTCCATTGCACTCAACCATGGCTTTTCCATACCAGATGTCCACACTTCACACTGCCTCGGCAGCATAATGAAGGGCAGCTTTCACTCCGGACACCCCTTCTTCTCTCCTCTCCCAGCAGGCAGGAGGTACAGATGAGTGTGAAGACATACCCCTAGATTCAATAGACAATAGGTGCAGGAGTAGGCCATTCGGCCCTTCGTGCCAGCACCGCCATTCAGGGACAGTTTTCTTCCCGGATGTTATCATGCAACTGAACCATTCTATCACGAACTAGAGTGCGGTCCTGACGAACATTGGAGACCTTTGGACTATCTTTTATCTGACTTTACTGGACTTTGACTTGCACAAAATATTATTCCTTTTATCCTGTATGGGTACCTGTCGAAGGCTTGATTGTAATCATGTGTAGTCTTTGTGTAGATTGTGTAGCACAAAACGAAAAGCTTTTCACTGTACCTCGGTACACGTGACAACAATAAACTAAACTAATAATGGTGGATGACAGAGCCACCAGACAAGGATCATTCAGGCACGCCATCATGTTTTTTCTTTGGCACAGGCATGGTCGTAGTCTTCTTGTCAAAGAGAAAATTACCAAGAAAATTACCAGTTAATATTTGTGAATCTGTGGAATTTTCTGCCACAGGAGGCAGTGGAGGCCAATTCACTGGATGTTTTCAAGAGAGAGTTAGATTTAGCTCTTGGGGGTAAAGGAATCAAGGGATATGGGGAAAAAGCAGGAACGGGGTACTGATTTTAGATGATCAGCCATGATCATATTGAATGGAGGAGCTGGCTCGAAGGGCTGAATGGCCTACTCCTGCTCCTATGTTTCTATATTTATCTATCAAACTTCATTACAAATCCAGATCAAACTTGCACGTTATTGTTCTTTGTGTTTGCTCGGTTTGTATTGATTGCCACATTTCCTGAATTACAACATCACAATCACTTCACCACTGTAATGTGTTCTGAGGCTACCTGAGATTGCATAAGCTGCTCCAGAAATGGATGGTTTTCTTTTATGGAGCAGATTTATATCAGGATTTATGGCCTATGCTAGGGCACGGAGAAGCATGAAACTGCACCTGCTGGAATCTTGAGCAAAATACAACATCAGGCACCGTGAAGAACATGAACACGGTTGGGACCCTTCTTCAGGTTGACGAGTCGGGGAAAGACGATAGACAATAAGTGCAGGAGTAGGCCATTCGGCCCTTCGAGCCAGCACCGCCATTCAATGTGATCATGGCTGATCATTCCCAATCAGTACCCCGTTCCTGCCTTCTCCCCATATCCCCTGACTCCGCTATCTTTAAGAGAAAGCTAGAAGAGAGATGAAGTCAGGCCAAAGATAGGTGGACACAGGTGAAGGATGTTTGGTTGGGCAGATGGAAGGCCAGAGATGATAAGACTAAAGGCTGCGAGATCAGGAGAGAAGAGGCACGAAATGTGAAGTCTGAGGAAGCAGACTGTAAGGGGAAATGGTTGTTGTTGGTTACTTGCCTAACGTTGGCTGAATTCACTGTTCATATTGTAGTGTTGTAAGCCACCCAAGCAGAATATGAAGGTAGACAAAAATACTGGAGAAACTCAGTGGGTGAAGCAGCATCTATGGGGCGAAGGAAATGGGTAACGTTTCGGGTCGCCACCTATTCCTTCACTCCATAGATGCTGCCTCGCCAGCTGAGTTTCTCCAGCATTTTTGTCTGACTTTGATTTTTCCAGCATCTGCAGTTCCTTCTTAAACAAGCAGAATATGAGGTGCTCTTCTTTCAGCTTGTGTGTTCAGTTTTGAAGCATTAGTTTTGTGATAATGTTGGAAAATAAGCTACAATTTTTTCACACATGCCTAAAATTAAAAATGTGATCATTACATCAACAACTTGTGCTGTTAAAGTATGAATGTTGGTGAAAGGACTGAACAATTATCCTTGCTGTCAAATTGCCTGCTGCTTATCCTACAACAGTAAATACACTTGAAAAATACTTCCATTGATGTGGGTGCTACATCTGAGACAGGGCTGCTTTGATCCCTGGTTCTTCCTTGACATATTCATTAATCACATACCACATGGAAACAGGCCCTTCAGCCCAACTTGACAATGCTGACCAAGATGCCCCATCTATGCAAGTCCCACCTGCCTCCATTTGGCCCATATTCCCTCTAAACCTTTCCCAAACATGTACCTGTCCAAATGTCTTTTAAATATTGTTATAGTACCTACCTCGACTACCTCCTCTGGCAGCTTGTTCCATATCCCCACTGCCCTCTGTGTGAAATAATTGCCCCTCAGCTTCAGTTCAGTTTTAGTTTATTGTCACGTGTGCCGAGGTACAGTAAAATCTTTGTTGCCTGCTAACCAGTCAGCAGAAAGACAATACGTGATTACAATGGGGTACTGATTAAGGATGATCATCCAAGATCACATTGAATGGCGGTGCTGGCTCGAAGGGCTGAATGGCCTACTCCTGCACCTATTGTCTCTTACAAACTTTTCCTTTTTAATTTGCGGGGAATAAACGTCGTCGACAGATTTCAGTGCGGCTAGCCAGCTTGTGCTCTGGATTGATCACGTAGAGTATAAATGCTAACATTTCCCTATTGCGAACGATCGGCCAAGTCTGGATGTGTACTAAACACTTGGAATAATTTGAAAAATTGGATGGATGGGATGTGATCATGTTCCTTTGGAGCTGCAACTCTGAAACGTGGGTGTGCTGACAAATCTGCAGCTGTACGAATGTACATCCACACTCCCTTTCCGTTTGCCCAATCCAGCGTTTCTGGAGTGGAAATAGAGCCCAGCTATTTGGAATCATTTTCTCTACACTCCTAACTCAAGATTTGCTTTAATGTTTAATGAGAGGAGAGAAGGTCAAAGTTGTTCTATCTCCATTGTGGTGGGTTTGATCTCCCACCAGTAGAAACTTTCATCACTGCCCACAGGTTTGTGGGACTTTTTCTGAAACAAATCTATTTGAGAAGCTCTTGGCATGCAAGCATTGGGGCGTGTTCCTTTTCTTCATTAGACCTCTGACCTGCAGCCCGCGTGATAATTGCCTTTCTCAAGCATCTCACAATGCCCCAATTTACTTCACTTCTGAGGAAGTAATTTAAAAAAAAATTGTTGCCAGAACTGAAATGCGGAAAATGTACCAGGTAGTTCATGGCCGTCAGAATCCGACAAACTACACAGAACAATGTGTAGGAAGGAACGTCGCCTATTCCTTTTCTCCAGAGATCATGCCTGGCCCGCTGAGTTCCTCCAGCATTTTGTGTCTATACACGTAATAATGATTAGAAACTTTAGTTTTTTTAATACAGGCACCTCTCCTTTTACAAGTGCTTGATTTTCCCGTATTTAGAATAACGCACTTGTCTAATTGCTACTGAAGTTTAATTTACACGCTCAGATTTATGCCTGCCGCTATGTTGCAGCATAATCTCCTGTGCTACCTGCCATATGTTTGCTATACACGCTTTTTGATTTACACGCTGCTTTTCAAGCGTGTAACGCCTGCGAGGTGCCTGTATGTTTGGTTTTGGAGATGCAGTGGGAAAAGCGGCCCTTCGGTTACCACCGAGTCCATGCCTACCGGCAGTCACCTGTACACACGTTCTATCCTACGCACTTGGGACAATTTTACCGAAACCAATTAACCTACGAAAATGCACGCCTTGGGAATGTGAGAGGAAACCGGAGCACCCGGAGAAAACCCACGCGGTCACAGGGAGAACGTGCAAACTCCATACTGACCACAGAGTTTTCTTGTCTAAAGTGTGAAGAAAATTCACATAGACATTTGCTACTGGTTATTCTTTTAACACCCTTTCACAACAACCCCCACAATTAAAATGTGGATTACGGAAATGTCTGAGACCTTACACTTGGAAAAAATGAGACTTGACAAAAAAATGAAAATTGACAAATCAGAACTATTTGTTAGAATATGGTCTCCATCTATTGATTTTCTAAAAAGGTAAATTGGTTCAACACGGAAACTGGACAAACTTGAATCCAGGACTGGATGAACAATTACACCTTATAATCTACGGACCTATGTCCAAAATTGTGTTATTGGTCTTTTCCTTTGTTTTTTCCCTCCCCCTCTATTAGTTTATAGTTTTTTTCTTCTTATTTCTTTCTCTCTCCACAGCACTATCTTTCAAAAACATTTAATAAAAAACAGAAGCTTTGTATATATGTAATTGGTAAACAAATCGTGTTTTGCTAATATATGTGTATGCTTCTGATAAAAATATAATTTAAAAAAAAAACACCCTTTCAGAGTGTAATCAGGGTTATGATTTTCTCTCGGTAAATGATTGGAAGCTGAAACGTCACCTTTTCCTTTCCCTCCAGAGATGCTGCTTGACCTGCTGAGTTTCACCAGCATTTTGTGTCTTCGGTTTATAAAAGCATCTGCAATTCCTCCCTGCGCAGCAATGTTGTTCTTTTGGCTCTGGGGTCTTTATTTTGAGGTGGGGAGGAGATGTAAAAAGCCAGCTTCTTTTACATAGAAAGCAAAGATGTTAGAGCTCTAAGATCTTTGATAGAAAGTACTCTGCACTCTGGCCAAACTGACCATACATCACCCGTGTCTTGTAGAAATAAAATGGACATCCCTCAGACCCCTGGAGACGGGAATCTTTTCCACTCCGGTGCATTTCCAGTATGCGGTAATGATTTTCTTTTTGCTGCATTAGTGCAATGTTTGCAGTTCCAGGGCGGGACACTTCAAATTGTTCATGGCTGACTACACCAAATATCTGCTGCAGGTCATAAGTTGTTTGATGGTGAATTATTCCTGTTAACAGTCATTCAGGTAGAGCTGGGAAGTTGCTGACCTTTACAACGTCAACGGATGGCAACTATAGCAACATCCGTCCCTTGTGATCGCAGCATGCAGGCTCTAGCTTTCTGTTGCAGAAGGTGCGGCAGGCTCTGAAATGAAGTGGCTTTGGGCGCTACAGTGGTGCCAGGTTAGATTGGTGTGTAGAAAGTCTGAATATACACACAAGGGACAATTTATAATTTTATCCAAGCCTACAAACCTGCCCGTCCTTAATTTGTGGAATTCCCTGCCACAGAGGGCAGTGGAGGCCAAATCACTGGATGGATTTAAGCGAGAGTTAGATAGAGCTCTAGGGGCTAGTGGAGTCAGGGGATATGGGGAGAAGGCAGGCACGGGTTATTGATAGGGGACGATCAGCCATGATCACAATGAATGGCGGTGCTGGCTCGAAGGGCCGAATGGCCTCCTCCTGCACCTATTTTCTATGTTTCCATTTTCTAATGTGGGGGGAAACCAGAGCACTCTGAGAAAAGTCACAGAGAACCTACCAACTCCATACAGACAGCCCCCATAATCAGGATCGAACTCTGGCCCCTGGCGCCATAAGGCAGCAGCTCTGCCGCTGTGCTGCCCTTTAATTCTCATATCCTTTGTGCTCCAATTGATGCTCGCGGTCTTTTTCCCCAAGACCTGAAACGACAGCTGACTCATCCAGCATAGACTCATTGTGCTGACTCACTGGTTATCTTTTATAATTCCCCCCCCCCCCCCCCATCACTTGTTTTCCCATAGCTTTCCAGACATTTTCCTTTGTCATATTTCCCTTTAAAACTAGCTTTTGATGTGTGTGGAATGTTTTGCTTTAAATCAAAGGAGTCGCTGCATTTTAATATTTCTTTGAGATTCATGGTTTGGCAGCTTTGTGACAAGTTGAAAACGTGTCTCTTCCTTCTTGGAGGCAACTGTCTGGGTATCAGATGTGATAAATAACATGTCTGGACAAGACGAATGTCAAATGACTTCCGCTATCTATGCTGGCCAGGCTATCAGTTTCTTTGATTCACATTGATTTGCAAGCAATATCATTTGAATGTGGTTCTGGTTGGCAATGTGTTACTCTGAAATGTCCCTCCTTTTATTAAAAAAGACAGTGCTGGAGGGACTCAGTGGGTCAGGAGGTCCCTGGAGAATATGGTTAGGCGACGTTTCAAGTCAAAACTTCACACCCCAAGTGTGAAAAAGGATCCAGACTCAAAACCTCACCTAATCACCTAAATCATAAATTTATGTCTCAGGAGCAGACTTGGGCCATTCGGCCCATCGAGTCTACTACACCATTCAATCATAGCTGATCTTTCTCGACCCCATTTTTCTACCTTCTCCCTGTAACTCTTTACACCCTTACTAATCAAGAATCTGTCAATCTCTGCCTTAAAAATACACAATGACATCTGTGACAATGGATTCCTCAGATTCAAAGCCCTCTGATTAAAGAAACATCTCCTTTCTAAAGGTACGTCCTTCATAAGTGACAGGGGCAGAATTAGGCCATTCGGCCCATCCTTTTACTCTGGAGCTATGCCCTCTGGTCCCAGACCCTCCCTCGAGTGGAAACATCCTCTCCACATCCATCTCGATTCGGGCTTTTCATTATTCGGTATGTTCTCCAAGGATGCTCCCTGACCAGCTGAGTAACTCCAGCACTCCAGTGTCTTTTTTTAAAATAAACCAGCATCTGCGACTCCTTGTTCCTGGAGAGTCGGGTCAAGAGTGTTTTATTGTCATGTATTTCAAACTCCTTTTATTAATCTCTCTTCCAGTTCAGACAAAGAACAAGGGATACAGTTGAGGGCCTTGGGTAGTAATCTCTTCCTCGGGTAACCAGCAAGTTATGACAAGTGTAAAATCTATAAATATAAAAAAATGTGTGAGTATATAGAAATTATAGGAGGCATAGAGAAGGTCGACAGAACCTTTATCCCAGGATGGAAAACAATCAAATACTAGAGGGCCCAGCTTTAAGGAGTGAGGGGCAAAGTAGAAAGGAAATGTGCTGGGCAAGGTTTTTTTACACGGAGGGTGGCGAATGCGTGGAGCATGCTGCCGTGAGTGGTGATGGATGCAGATACGATAGCGGCACTTAAGTGGCTTTTGGATAGGCACATGTATGTGCAGTGAATGGGGGGATATGGATTATATGCAGGCAGATAAGAGTTGGTTTTGGTGTCATGTCCAGCACGGTGGCGCAGCGGGAGAGTTGCTGCCCTGCAGCGCCGGAGACCCGGGTTCGATCCCGACCATGGGAGCTGTCTGTGCGGAGTTTTCACGTTCTCCTGTGACTGCGTGGGTTTTCTCCGAGATCCTTGGTTTCCTCCCACACTCCAAAGACGTACAGGTATGTTAGGTTAGTTGGTTTGTGTATATATGTAACCCTCGTGTGTGGGATAGTGTTAGTGTGTGGGGGATCGCTGGTCGACTCGGTGGGCTGAAAGGCCTGTTTCCGTGCTGTATCTCTGAAACGAAAAACGAAAAACATTGTAGGCCGAAGGGCCTGCTCTTCTGCTGTACTGTTCTATGTTCTATTTTCAGCATCTGCAATATTTTTGATTTTCAGGATTGCTGGAACTTGCAAATGTGCTGATTTATTTCTGAGCTCTGGTTGCTGCAAAGAGAATCTTGTGGAAGAGAGAAATGTTGTCACTGTTGGATTGTGTCGGTGCTGTGAAACGGAGTGTCCCAGTCTCTGTTACATTCCTGCCATTCCTCTGTGAAAGAGGCATAGCAGGCACTCACTGAGCCAGGCTGATTTATTGATCTGTTTGTTTGGGTCTGATTCACTTTTTTCTTGCCCTGAACCTGCTTGGTCATCTGTGTGTGTTTGATTTTAACGCTTCAACCAATTATGGTGTCACTTTTCATTCTGGTGTTGAATCTGAATGAGCCTTGTTAGTTTAGTGTGGAGATAGAGCATGGGCTCTTCAGCCCACCGAGCCCACACCGGCCATTTGATCACCCATTCACACTGCTTCTATGTCATCCCATTTTCCCATCCACTCCCTACACACTAGGAGCGATTTTACAGAGGCCAATTAACCGACAAACCAGCACGTCTTTGGGATGTGGGAGGAAACCCCACGCGGTCACAGGGAGGACATGCAAACTCCACGCAGGCAGCACCGAAGGTCGGGACTGAACCCGGGTCTCCAGCGCTGTGAGGCAGCAGTTCTACCAGATGCGCCACCGTGCCGCTGTACGACAGACTGGCCATTTGAAGAACCAGTCTGCAAATCTTTGGTGAACTGCTACAGCAGGTTATGTCCCCTTTGTAACAAAGGCGTGACTAATTGTGGAGATACTTTTAGAAACATAGAAAAATAGGTGTGGGAGCAGGCCATTCGGCCCTTCGAACCAGCACTGCCATTCAGTCCTGGCTTTGAAAGCTCTTTGACATTCAGGACAGGTAATTCCAGACGGCAGATCGGGCTTTGGTTGTTGCTGTCTCTCTTTCCATTTTCTTCTCTTTTCTTCTAATTCTGCGCATCTCTTGGCTTCGAAGGTCACTGTTCCTCTTGGATGATGGTTCGCCAGAGTTTCCTGTCCTTGGCATTGGTTTGCCAATTGTCGATGTCACATCAATTAGTCGTCGTGGCTATCCCTCGAAGTCCAGGATGATGGTTGAGGTCGAGGATGAAATGAGTGCAGAATATAATGTCAACAGCTGCAGAAAAAGTGCAAAGTGCACAACCAGGTAGATTGGAAGATCGGAAATACATCCTTAGATTGATTAGTTTGTGTATGCAGATGTGTGGCAGAATCTGGGGAATATTGATGAGAACATGGGGAGAATTTAAAAAATGGGATCTGTGAAAGAAGAATGTAAATTGGATGGTTGAAGGTCAGTGTGGATTCGATGAGCTGAAGGGCCTGCTTTCGTGCTGTGTGACTCTCTGGGCAGGCTGTTTGATCGCATGCACACAGTGTAGGGACCCATAATGTCACCTTCTTTTCTCCAGAGATGCTGCCTGACCCACTGAGTTACTCCAGGTTTTTTCATGTTGGGGTCTTTGGTTTAAAGCAGCATCTGCAGTTCCTCCCTACACTGCCCGCGCCCATGCGGGTGGAGGCGGAGAAGAGTTTCGTAGTGAATTGCTGAGCTTCATAGCTTTGAATTCTCATCTGATATTCGCAACCACTTGCATGGCAGGGAAAAGCCACGAGATATTGATCTAGGTCAGAAACCGCAGCTGGTTCATTGTGTGTACACATCACTCATCCAGGAAACCTCAGTGTTTCCACTGCACCCTCCTTTGGTCAATGAACGATGACTGAGGTTGGGTTGGACACGATGCTGCTGTTTGGAGAGGAGGGTGCGCTGTGTTTAACAAGTTAACTGGTCAAATCGGTTTAGTTTAGAGATACAGCACGGAAACAGGCCTTTCGGCCCACCAAGTCAACATCGACATGCGATCTCCGCACTGGCACACGCGCGCACACACACACACACACACACACACACACACACACACACACACACACACACACACACACACACACGGGACAATTAACATTTATACCAAGCCAATTAACCTACAAACCTGCGCGTGTGGCAGGAAATGGGAAATCTCGAGAAAACCCACACAGGTCACGGGGAGAACGTACAAACAAGCACCCGTAGTCAGGATCGAACCTGGTTCTCTGGCGCTGTAAGGCAGTGGTTCTACCGCTGCGCCACCGTGCATGTTTATAGAGCTGGTTCTGCAAAAATGTAGAAACAAAGAACGACAGATGCTGATTTTTACCAAAGATAGACACAAAGTGCTGGAGTGACTCAGCTGGTCAGGCAGCATCTCTGGAGAAAAATGTGGACGATGTTTCAGGTCGAGATTCTTTTTCAGGCTGCAAAAATGTGTTGCTCTGTTTAATGACATAATGAAGTGTCTGGACTGCAATGGAATGAGCAATGAATTCTCCAATTTTAAGCAACTCTTTGCCCCCCCCCCTCCGTCCCCCGCCCCCAATCTGTGCCCCATTTCTCCCATCTATCCAGTCTCCCTTTCCCCTTTTATTACGTTCCATCCCCTTCCTCCTATGTTCTCTCGTGTCCCCTATCGTAACGTTTAAAAAAACATTTAGACAGGTAGATGGATTGGGTAGGTTTAGAGGGATATGGGCCAATCGCAGGCAGGTGGAACTAGTGTCGATGGGACATGTTGGTCAGTGTAGGCAAGTAGGACCGAAGGGCCTGTTTCCACGACTGCTTATATCCCACACCCTTGCGTCTGTCTCTATTTCATCTCTATGCTTTGTCCATCTGCCGATCAAACCCCCTTAAGGGGCTGTCCCACTGCGGTGACCTAATTGGCGAATTCAGAAGCGTTTAGGAGATTTTGAAAAAATGTCATGTTGAAGACCTCCTTCGACTATGTAGAAGACCTCCTTCGACCTCCTACATCTATGTTGAAGACTAGCTTCGACTAGCTTCGGGAAAATTGGACACCGAATAGTGGAGAGTGAAGACTACCTCCTTCGACCTCCCTTTGATTATGATGAAGACTATCTATGACTACCTTCGACTACCCTTGACTAAACATACGAGTAAAAAATGTATCGATCTTTTCTTTTTTTCATGCCAGCTTTTTTATTCGCGGGCACTTTTCAACATGTTGAAAAATACGCTGCAACCTAGCTGAGGCCTCGAGTACACGGGGACTACTCTCGAGCAGGAAGGAGAGTTACGAAGACATCCTACGACCTCGTGTTGACCAACTCGTCAGAGCTCGTGGATTAGGTCGCCGCAGTGGGACAGCCTCTTAACCTTCATCAATCTATCACTTACACAGACACAAAATGCTGGAGTAACTCCGCGGGACAAGCAGCATCTCTGGAGAGAAGGAATGGATGACGTTTTGGGACAAGACCCTTCTTCAGACTGGTTCAGATGGTCTGAAGAAGGGTCTCAACCCGAAAAGTCAGCCACTCCTCTCCAGAGATGCTGCTTGTCCCGCTGAGACTCCAGCATTTTGTGTCCACCTTCGGTTCAAATCTCGTACACATTCAATCTATCACTTGCCAAGCTTTGTCCCGCCCCACATCTTTTCCAGCTCTCTTTACCCCCCCTCCCCCCGACTACAAAGGAAGTGTCCCGACCCGTAACATCGCCCATCCGTGTCCTCCAGAGATGCTGCCTGACTCGCTGAATTAAACATTCGCTGAATTACTTTGTGCTTTTTAATTGAAAAGGTAATTAATTGGCTTTTAAATGCCCTGCAGCTGTGATAATGGGAGTCCTTCTCTTAATTACGTCTTTACTTCATCTGGTGAGCAGAATCTTTACTAAACATAGAATAGTACAGCACAGGAACAGGACCTTTTGCCTAAAATGTCCATGCTAATCATGATACATTCCTCCATCCCCCGCACATCCATGTGCCAACCCAAAAGGTTCTTAAACGCTATTATCATATCTGTCTTCGCCACCACCCCCACCCTGACCCTGACCCTGATCCAGGCACCCACCCTTTTCTCCGTTTTGAAAAAAACCTGCCCTGCACATCTCATTTAAACTTTCTCTCTCTCACCTTTAACTAGCGAATGCAAAGTCCTTTAGCCAAGCAGTTGCCTCTTGATCTGCGGTATGAAGGGTGACAAGTCCTCCTTTGAGTCTTTGTTGAGGGCATGCTTCAATGATGTGTTGCATTGTTTGCTGCTCTCCACAAGCACACCGTGGGGTTGGACTGCTGCCCCATTTGTGAAGGCTGGCCAAGCAGTGGCCATGTCCAGTCCTGAATCTATTTGTTGGTGGGCAAGGACTTCGATTAGGCGTCGCTTGGCTGCAGAGAGGCCTTCAACATTCAGTTGTAGTATTCGGAGAGCAGGTCCAACTGCTAGGTGCTCTTGAGGCTGGTCGTTGTTGCTGCTTTCGGCTTTGGGATAATGACTAGGATTCTTTGACTTGGCTCTCAGGCGTCGTCTTGTAGAATTTAGTCTGCTAGAAGGATCATTGGCTTCCCCAGGCGAGCCTGGATACTGACGGGGGGCGCGACGAGAACGCTGATCCATTGTCCCCCCATTATCTCTCACCTTAAAGCATGGCGAATGGTTCTGAGAGTTTGAAAGATACGCAGTGCTGGAGTAACTCAGTGGGTCAGGTAGTATCTCGGGTTAGGTGATGTTTCAGGTCGCGACCCTTCTTTAAAGTGAAGGACGGGTCCCGACCCGAAACGTCACCTATCCATATTCTCCAGCGATGCGGCCTGGCCTACTGAGTTACTCCAGCACTTTATCTTTTTGTTTTTTGTAAACCTGCATCTACAGTTCTTTGTGTCAACATGCTGACTGTTTATTCTATCTATGCCTTTCCTAATTTTATAAATACTCTACCAGATCTCCCCTTAGCCTCGTACTCTCCAGTGTATTTATTCAAGTTTACAAAATATATTTACCTGCAAAACATGTGCCTCTATCAATGGAGTGGCGCAGCAGTAGAGTTGCTGCCTTACAGCACCAGAGACCTGGGTTTGACCTTGACTATGGGTGCTGTGCAGTTTTTGTGTTCTCCCCTTGGGTTTTCTCTGGGTTTAGTTTTTAGTTTAGTTTCGAGATACAGGAGGAAGCCGGCCATTCGGCCCACCAAGTCCGCACCGACCAGCGATCACCGCACATTAACACTACCCTACACACACTAGGGACATTTTTACATTTGCACCAAGCCAATTAACGTACAACCCTGTACATCTTTGGAGTGTGGGAGGAAACCGAAGATCTGGGATAAATCCCACGCAGGTCACGGGGAGAACGTACAAACTCCGTACAGGCAAGCACCTGTAGTCAGGATCGATCCTGGGTCGCTGTAAGGCAGTAGTTCTGTCACCGTGCCGCCTAAATAAGGGCTCATCCGGGATTTGGACCCATGACCTCTCGTACCATAAGCGACAATTGTAACCCTGGACCAACGAGTCAGTTAGACCAGGAGTCTACAAATTATGGCCTGCGGGCCACATCCAGCCCGCCACGATATTTTATCCGGCCCACTGCAAGCTCTTAACACGTTCCGCGCGACGGGCTATTTAGCGGCTTCTGTGATAGCGGGGGAACTTACACGTCAGTTTGCCGTAGGCTATCAAGTTGAGGGTTTGTGTGCAGCTGCTGACAGGTTACCGCCGATGGCCACGGGGGAGATAGTGAAGATCGGCGGCAGCGGTGGTGTGGCCCCAGTGAGTGGGTGGGTGTGCGCGTGAGTGTGTGTATGGCCCGCAAAAATGTGCCAAATATATAATGTGGCCCTCATGCTGAAAAGTTGGGAGGCCCCTGAGTTAGACCAACCACCAGCGGCTGCTCTAGTTTTCTCATGACAGAAGCCTCCTCATGGCAATCCCTGGAAGTGACGACACGATGCACTCTGTGATGCGTCGGGTGACAATTCTGTCAACATGTTGGACGACGACAGAAGCCACATTGTCTGGCACACGAGCGAACGAACGGACGGCAAAAAATTGTAAAGTGTTTCTTTTGTGTAGGATAGTGCTAGTGTACAGGGTGATCACTGGTCGGCGTGGGCCAAAGCAAAGATCCTACAGCGAGCAAGATAGTCCACGCGATGAAAAAGACGTAGTATGGTCGTGGGCAGATTCATGGGTCATTTTCGGCCCCATTTCCGTAACCAGCTTCCGTCTCCGCACCAAAGATCCCGTAGCGGAGCAAAGATACTAGTGCGGAGACGGAAGCCGGTTACGGAAACATCCTCCTAAAAATTAAAGTTATTTGGTAAAAATCTTCTCCTCATTTTCAGAATTATAATTTATTAACACAAACTGTTCCCCCGCAACGTTGATTACACTGCGGGTCGGGTTGAGTCGGGTCCGGTTACTGAAATGGATGAAAAATAGGCCCACATTCCGCTCCGTTGCGTACTACAAGTCAGCCCATTGCATTTAGCAGGAGTGGTCTATCTTGCTCCGCTATAAGTTCCTTGGGCCAAAGGGCCTGTTTCCATGCTGTATCTCTAAAGTCTAAACTCTTATCTTTTCCCAGTGTGAGGGCGGTGGAACAGAGGCTGAAAAGCTTTGAATCGCAGCAAGCAGAATGAGATGGCCTGAGGCTAATTTGGTGGTGCAACACTATGCCAGTGTTGAGGTGGCTTAGGTGGAATCGGAATAATGTAGTGTTGAGCAATCCATGAATTCTTCTGCAAGGAGCTAAAATGCCCCATTACATCATCACTCCTGCAATCTGTCCCCAATCTCAGCCAGAGCGTTCGATAAACAGGAGAGTAAAAGTGTGGGTACACAAAATTGCTGGGGAAACTCAGCGGGTGCAGCAGCATCTATGGAGCGCAGGAAATAGGCGACGTTTCGGGCCGAAACCCTTCTTCAGACCTTGTTTACTCCACGGTTCTCTGCTCCACAGGAAGGCCAGGGAGAGCCAGTTACCTTGATTCCTCCTCAATAACCCTATGAAATATTACCAGTGGGCATTGAATTCTGTTCTGTTGTACGTATTGTGAACTCAGCTCAATAAACAATGGCCTGATAAATTAATAAAATGGACAGGTAAATGGATAGCAAATGGTTTAGAGGGATATGTGCCAATGGTGGGCAGATGGGACGAGTGTCGATGGGGATATTTTGGTTGTTGTGAACAAATTGGGCACAAAGGGGGTGTTTCTGTGCTCTGGGACTCTGACACTATGACTCTGTAACTCTGTGATTAAAACCCTTGTCCCACGGTACGAGTTCATTCCAAAGGTTCTCCCGAATTTGCCCTGATTCGAACTCGGAGATTTACGGTAATGGCCACTCGTCGGTACTCGGGGCTCTCGTGGACATTTATCAACATGTTGAAAAATCTTCATGTCTTCCCGTGCTTACCTGCCGTTAGCGAGTCTTCCCGAGTACCTGCTGTTAGCGCTAAGAGACGTCCCCGAGCTCCGACATACCCGCTACGTTCATTCTCCGTGCTTACCATGAGTTTGATTTTTTTAAACTCGGGAGGGCTCTAGGAATGAACTATCACCGTGGGACAGGGCTATCACTTTGTCATAGGCCAGAACCAGGAATAGCTCGCCTTTGGGGTGAGTAGGGGAATTCCAAAAGAGGAGGCGACTAGTTCTGACCTTGATGTTTCATTTCCTGAAAAACTGGAATGATGTTGGTTGCTTTTCATCTTAATCTCGGCAAGTGAAAACATTCTAGATTTCCATGCCTTAGTCATACAGCAGGGAAACCGGTCCTTCAGCTCGACTTGCCCCATCTGCACGAGTCGCACCTACCCACGTTTGGCCCATATCTCTCTAAACATTTCCTATCAGTTTCTTCCCAGCTTTTATTCCAAATTCAACAACTGAACCATCCTATCTGTAATGGCAGATTATTATATCGTTCATGGAATTTTTTCCCTCTAGCCACTATGTTGAAGACAATTGGGTAAGGAGATAGCTTTGTTACACATGGGAGTTCTCCACGAGTCATTCAAAGCCATCCAAAGATAAATCTTCAAAACACAGTCTCTTGATTAATAGTTTCTTTATTGTCAAAGTAAAAATAGTGAGATATTCACCCAATCCTCTTGTTCAAGTACACTTTAATCTTCCTCGTGGTCAAACTGGTGCATGGTCGAAAGCTGTGCCTCCCCCCCCCCCCATGCTTCTTCGACTAAACTAAAAACTACTAGCGTCTCCGCAAGAATCCTGGCCGCAAACACGCCTCCGACTGCGTAATAAATCCCACGCACATAATTACAGGCAGACAAAATGTGAAGGCAAATTGCCATCATTTATAACATGCTGAGTTAAGCCAAATGGCCACTACACCATCAACAACTAAAGAGTGGTCCACAGCTCCCATCTACCTCCGTTCAGTTTCAGTTTAGTTTAATGTCACGTGTACAGTGAAAAACTTTTGTTGCCTTCATTGGAAACCCCCGGACTATCTTTAATCAGACTTTGCAGGATTTTACTAAACGTTGCACTAAACGTTATTCCCTTTACCCTGTATCTGTACACTGGGCAGCTTGATTAGAATCATGTATCGTCTTTCCGCTGACTGAATAGCACGCAACAAAAAAGCTATTCACTGTACCTTGGGCACACGTGACAATAAACCAAACTATCCATATACCTAAGGAAGGGTTTTGGCCTGAAACGTTGCCTATTTCCTTCGCTCCATGCAAAGAGTTGAACAATCTCCACTATAGGAAATAGGCAACGTTTCGGGCCGAAACCCTTCCGGGTTTCGGCCCGAAACGTTGCCTATTTCCTTCGCTCCATAGATGCTGCTGCACCTGCTGAGTTTCTCCAGCACTTTTGTCTACCTTCGATTTTCCAGCATCTGCAGTTCCTTCTTAAATACCTGATTAAATGTGCTGGAGTAATTGACATTGTGGACCAGAAAGTGTGTTCTTATACTGTACTGTTCTATTCAGCAGGTCTGGCAGCATCTGTGGAGTGAATGGACAGCCAATGTTTCGGGTCGGGACTTTTTATTTTATAATTATGGTAGTTGCTATTTT
Organism: Amblyraja radiata; assembly: GCF_010909765.2. Classification (NCBI taxonomy): domain Eukaryota; kingdom Metazoa; phylum Chordata; class Chondrichthyes; order Rajiformes; family Rajidae; genus Amblyraja; species Amblyraja radiata. The sequence goes on from NC_045961.1 coordinate 103,661,293, forward strand.
TTTGTTTCCCCCCCACCTTTTCCCTTTTTTGTTATTGATTCACGCTAGATTAAAGTTTCAGATACTGGGTGTCACCTTGTGACAAGAAATTAAGCCAGGCGCCACAGGGAGGATATTGCTGTCACTGGCAGAGCATGTCTTTGGAACTGTGATTGATAGATGGGCTTATTTTACCTAAATTGCAATATAAATGTATTGTCATTGCTTCAGTAATAACGTGAGATCTCTATGCTGAGGAGTGCAAGGAAATCAGGAGGAATAGTGGCACGCTGTCAGGGCAGCAATGAGTTTTGATGATCTCCAAAGCAAGGGAAATTGCGATTCTGCATGAGCACTCCTTTGTTGTAATAATAAAGATGAGATGCATGAATTAATTTGCAAATCATTGGAGATGATTAATGCAATCAATGCTGAAATGTTGCACTTTAATCCAAAGCGCTCTCTCTAGGAGCAAAGATGTCCTTCTGCAGTTGGACAGAGCCCTAGTGAGACCACACCTGGAGTATTGTGTGCAGTTTTGGTCCCCTAATTTGAGGAAGGACATTCGTGCTATTGAGGGAGTGCAGCGTAGGTTTACAAGGTTAATTCCCAGGATGGCAGGACTGTCATATGTTGAGAGAATGGAGCGGCTGGGCTTGTACTCTCTGGCGTTTAGATGGATGAGAGGGATTCTCATTGAAACGATTATTAAGGGTTTGAACACGCTAGAGGCAGGAAACATATTCCTGATGTTGGGGGAGTCCAGAACCAGGGGCCACAGTTTAAGAATAAGGAGTAAGCCATTTAGAACGGAGATAAGGAAACACTTCTTCACACAGAGAGTTGTGAGTCTGTGGAATTCTCTGCCTCAGAGGGCGGTGGAGGCCGGTTCTCTGGATGCTTTCAAGAGAGAGCTGGATAGGGCTCTTAATGATAGCGGAGACAGGGGATATGGGGAGAAGGCAGGAACGGGGTACTGATTGGGGATGATCAGCCATGATCACGTTGAATGGCGGTGCTGGCTCGAAGGGCCGAATGGCCTACTCCTGCACCTGTTGTCTATTGTCTATTGATGAGATGGTGGAAGGGTGGAAATGGATGAGAGCATAAAGGGAGTATAAGAGGTTAATTATTAATATTCCACTTGAACACTTATTCCATTCATTTTAGAATGGTGGAGTTTACTGCAGTGGGGTGATGACACAGATGAGTTAACAAGAGGGGTGATAAGGGTGATAAGATTGAGAGTGGGCATCCATATCTAGAATGGGAAAGCCAAAGAGCAGATAAACCCAAATCGTCATTGGTCCATGGCCTGATCTGTTGAGTTACTCCTGCATCTTGTGTCCTTTTGTGTAAATTAGCATCCACAGTTCCTTCTACATGTTGTCCCATGTCCCAAAGCAAGTCTAGACTATACACCTTTCCCCTATCTTTTGTGCTGTTGCCTTTATAACCAAGCAAGAGGGAGAATGAGTCGTCATCCCGGATGTTAAAGGTGTAGGAAGGAACTGCAGGTGCTGGTTTACACTGAAGATAGACACAACATGCTGGAGTAACTCAGCGGGACAGGCAGCATCTCTGGAGAGAAGGAATGGGTGAATGGTTGCTTATTCCTTCTCACTATCTTGGGTTTCTTCTATTCCTTGGAGCGCAGAGGATGAGGGGTGATCCCATCGAGGTGTACGAGATCACGAGAGGAATAGATAGAGCAAATGCAGTCTTTCACCCAGAGTAGGGGAATCGAGAACCAGAGGATAGCTTTAAGGTGAGGGTGGAAGATTTAATAGGTCACAAGTGATAAGAGCAGAATTATGCCATTCGGCCCATCAAGTATACCACCATTCAATCATGGCTGGTCTATATCTCCCCCCTGACCCCACTCGCCTCCCTTTTCTCCATAGCAAGCTGAAATGCAACTTTTTTTTACACAAAGGGTGGTGTCTATATAATAAGCCACAACATTTTCAAAACATTTAGACAGGTTCATGGATAGGATAGATTAAGAGGGATATGGGCCAAATTCAGATAGGTGGGACTAGTATAGATGCGGCATTTTGGTTGGTGTGGGCAAGTTGGGCCGAAGGGCCTGTTTTCACAATGTTGACACTAACAGCTCTACTAATGGTGTCGCGGTGTCTGGGTTCCCCATAGGTTTCAACCAACTCAGAAGGCATTGAACTCTTTAATGTTGAGGGACTGGTAAACAAGGCAAATGTAGGAAATACAGGCAATTTATGCACCAAAACACAAAGTGCTGGAGGAACTCAGTGGGTCAGCTGGCTTGTCAGATCTGGACCCTTCTCCTTTCCATAAGAAATCGGAGCAGAAATAGGCCATTCGTATCTGCTCTGCCATTTGATCATGATTTTTCCCTCTCAACTCCATTCTCTTGCCTTCTCCCTGTAACTTTTGACGCACTTACTAATTAAGAACCTATCAATCTTTGCTTTAAAAAATATCCCGTGACTTGCCCTCTATAGCTGATGACAAAGAATTCCACATTCACCACCTTCTGGCTAAAGACATTTCTCTTCATCTCCCTGTTCAAATGCTGCTTGACCTGCTGAGTTCCTCCAGCACTTTGTTTTGCTTAAGATTGCTGCGTCTGCTGTTCTTGTATCTTCAATTTGTTTAAAAACAATTATTTCTTGTGAATTAGCTTATGGATAGATGTTGGCCTGTGACACTGAGGAGTGCAGTGGGAATTTTCAAATCTGTGTGAACATAGACAACGCCCTCAACTTAATATCTCATGGTAAATACTTCCAAAACAATTGGCATCAACCATAGTTTTGAGAATTGTTTTTAGCAACTTCATATGCCATGAACTACAGAGCCGTTGTCCTCTCCACCCTGTTGTATGGAGCTGAGTCATGGACCACCTACAGCAGGCACCTGAGAGCCCTGAACAATACCATCAAAGATCCTTACGAAAGATTCTGGGGAACAGCTGGGAGGACAAACGCACCAACATCAGCATTTTGGAGGAAGCCAACATGACCAGCATCACCACCACAATAATGCAGCACCAACTTCGATGGACTGGCCATGTCATCCGCATGTCCAACAAACGTCTCCCTAAACAGATCCTGTACTCTCAACTGAAGGAAGGTCGGCGAGCCCCCGGCGGCCAAAGAAACGCTTCAAGGACAACATCAAGAACAGTCTGAAGAAATTCCACATCACATCGAGCAACTGGGAGCACATTACACTGGGCAGGCGCTCCTGGAGGAAATCCGTGCAGGATGGAGCTGCACGTCACGAAACGGAACTATGCCGTGTCGCAGAGACAAAGCGACAGCACCGTAAGGAGAGAGAGAGAGAAGGGGGCTCGACGACTACCAACCACCGCCAGTCTCTACGTTGCACCAAGGTGTGTGGATCGCGGATCAGCCTCTACAGACATCTGCAGACCCACAAATAGACGACCCTATGGAGAGGAGAGGACAGTCATACTCGTTTCCAGTGACCACCGATGATGACTGTAACAAATCAAATCATTCAATCTTGAAATTAGTCAGTTTAGAGATACAGCATGGAAACAGGTCCTTCGGCCCACCGAGTCTACGCTGACCATCAATCATCCATACACTAGTTCTATTCAACACTGTCCCCCACTAGGGACAATTTATAGGACAACCTATAAACCTGCAGATGCTGGTTTATACCAAAGATGGGCACAAAGTGCTGGAGTAACTCAGTGGGACAAAAACGCTATTTTTAAGAGCCCTATCTAGCTCTCTCTTGAAAGCATCCAGAGAACCTGCCTCCACCGCCCTCCACCGAGGCAGAGAATTTCACACTCACCACTCTGTGAGGAAAAAGTGTTTCCTCGTCTCCGTTCTAATTAGCTTACTCCTTATTCTTAAACTGTGGCCCCTGGTTCTGGACTCCCCCAACATCGGGAACATGTTTCCTGCCTCTAGCGTGTCCAAATCCTTAACAATCTTATATGTTTCAATGAGATATCCTCTCATCCTTCTAAACTCCAGAGTGTACAAGCCCAGCTGCTCCATTCTCTCAGCATATGACAGTCCCGCCATCCCGGGAATTAACCTTGTAAACCTACGCTGCACTCCCTCAATAGCAAGAATCTCCTTCCTCAAATTAGGGGACCAAAATTGCACACAATACTCCAGGTGTGGTCTCACTAGGGCCCTGTACAACTGCTATCTGCCAGCTAATTTAGTTTAGGTTATTATTGTCACGTGAACCAGGGGCCACAGTTTAAGAATAAGGAGTAAGCCATTTAGAACGGAGACGAGGAAACACTTTTTCTCACAGAGAGTTGTGAGTCTGTGGAATTCTCTGCCTCAGAGGGCGGTGGAGGCAGGTTCTCTGGATGCTTTCAAGAGAGAGCTTGATACGGCTCTTAAAAATAGCAGTCGGGATATGGGGAGAAGGCAGGAACGGGGTACTGATTGTGGATGATCAGCCATGATCACATTGAATGGCGGTGCTGGCTCGAAGGGCTGAAAGACCTGCTCCTGCACCTATTGTCTATTGTCTAACGAGGTACAATGAAAAGCTTTCTGTTGCATGCTATCCAGTCAGCGAAAGGACTATACATATTCTGAAGAAGGGTTCCAAAACGAAAAGTCTCCCATTCTTTTTCTCCACAATGCTTCCTGACCCGTTGAGTTACTCCAGCATTTTGTATCTATCTTCAGTATAAACAAGTATGTGCACTTCCTTCCTACGCATACATAATTACAATCAATCTTTGCACAGTGTACAGATACAGGATAAAGGGAATAAAGTTCAGTGTAAAATAAAGTCCAAGTAAAGATAATCCGAAGGTCTCCGTTGAGGTGGATGTGAGGTCAGGCCCGCACTTCAGTTGGTAATAGGATGGTTCAGTTGCCTGATAACAGTGTCAGAATCTGGAGGTATGCGTTGGAGTACAGCGATCATTCTGCTCTATCCTACACACGAGGGACAATTTACTATTTTACACAAGCCAATTAACCTACAAACCTGCATGTCTTTTGGAGTGTGGGAGGAAACCAGAGCACCCGGAGAAAACCCACGTGGTCACTGGGAGAACGTACAAACTCCATACACACAGCACCCGTAGTCAGGACCAAACCCGGGTCTCTGGCGCTGTGAGGCAGCGACTCTACTCTGCGCCACCATGCCGCCTTGTTCTGAAAACCTTTCTCAACATTTGTATTACTTTCTTATGTTACCTGGTATCAAACTTTGTTTAAGAAGGAACTGCAGATGCTGGAAAATTGAAGGTAGACAAAAGTGCTGGAGAAACTCAGCGGGTGTAGCCAGGGGCGGTAAACCCGGGGGGGGGGGGGGGGGCCAGAGGGGACACGTCCTCCCCAAGTTTTGAGAGGTGGGGGACATCCCCCCCCAAGTTTTTGTATGCGGATTTTAAAATCTCCGCTTTCCGCGAGACAATGGAGGTAGGACTGTTGATCGAAGGCGCCGATTGGACGAGAGAGACGTCGGTCAGCAGGCAATGGCGGCGGGACATGATGATTCAGCGCGATGATTGGAGGAGGGAGGAGTGGGGGGGGGGGGTGGGCCTGAGGATAGAGTGCGGTGATTGGAGGAGGGAGGAGTGGGGGGGGGGGGGGGGGGGGGTGGGGTGGCCTGAGGATAGAGTGCGGTGATTGGAGGAGGGAGATGTGGCACAGACCTGCACTTCATCCGCAGCCAGGATCGATCCCGGCCAGCTCTCCAGCGCTGTCCCGTCCCCACCCCCACGGGTGGCCAGAGAGGTCGGGAGTCAGACGCGAGCTGTACCCCCAGGCCCACAGCCAGCGCAGAGAAGCAGCGCTAAACCCAGCTCAACTCTGCCTGTCCTGTCCTGTCCTGCCAGGTGAACCTGCCTGGGCTTGCGGGAAATATGGCCAGCGCGGAGAAGCAGCGCTGGTGTCCCGTCAGTCCAGTCAGGGCTATAGTTTAATCAGGCGAGACAGGCAGAGTTGATAGTGCTGGATTGTCCTCCGAAGCCTCGCGCATGTGTGTGTGTGAGTGTGAGTGTGCGCATGCGCGCGCGGCCGCCAAAAGATGGTGTCCCCCTTGTCCCCCGGTCCCCTCCATATTTTGATAGTGAGTTCCGTGCCTGGGTGCAGCAGCATCTATGGAGCGAAGGAAATATGCAACGTTGCCTATTTCCATCAAACTTTGTTTTACAGCAACGGTGTAACATAAATGCAAGTTCCTGATTTGCTCCCCCCCCCCACCTCCAGCATGAGGTTAATTGAAAAGGCCTTTTGTTCTGGCTGAGATCAGTAAGCTTAGCTCAGACCCACAGCCAAACCACCCGTAGCTTTATTTCAAAGAGCAGGGAGTTTTCCCTGATGCCCTGGGCAACATGGCTTAATATATGAACAAAACGCAGATGCAATTATCTGGTCATTATCACTTTATTGTTGTGTGCAACCTTGTGTACAAATAGGTTGCTACTTTACCTACGCTTCTTTGCAAACTACACTGCAAAAATACTTCATTTGACTGTAAAATATTTTGAGATATAATTTCAATGATTGTGTTAAAGACTTGTTATATGTGAAATGTTTTTTTTCTTTGAAAAGTGCGTAAGTTTAGTTTAGAGGTACAGCGTGGACGGACATAGTCCCTTCGGCCCACCGAGTCCGTGCCGACCAGGAATATCCGTACACTGGCACTATCCTACACACTTAGGACAATTTACAATTTTTACTGAAGCCAATTAACCTACAAACCTGTACGTCTTTTGGAGTGTGGGAGGAAACCGGAGCACCCAGGAAAAAACCCCTCGCGGTCACGGGGAGAACGTACAAACTAAGAGTCAAGAGAGTTTATTGTCATGTGTCCCAGATAGGACAATGAAATTCTTGCTTTGCTTCAGCACAACAGAATATAGTACAGAACAGATCAGTGTGTCCATATACCATTATATAAATATATACACACATAAACAAATAAACTGATAAAGTGCAAATAAACAGATAATGGTCCTATTAATGTTCAGAGTTTTGTTTCAGTTGAGTTTAATAACCTGATGGCTGTGGGGAAGAAGCTATTCCTGAATCTGGACGTTGCAGACATCAGGCTCCTGTACCTTCTACCTGAAGGTAGCGGGGAGATGAGTGTGTGGCCAGGAATAGGGGATATGGGGAGAAGGCAGGAACGGGGTACTGATTGGGGATGATCAACCATGATCACATGATCACACTTGCCGGCACCCGTCATAGTCGCAGAAGGTGGCTGAAAATTCTCAACATGTTGAAAATCCAGCGGCGACCTGAAAAAGTTACGACATTTTGGGCCACTGCTCATGACCATACAGGCTTCACCCCGCGATATGTCGACACGTGACGCCTGTATGGTCGCGAGTAATCGCCTAAAGAGTCGTACCTTTTTCTGGTCGCCGCTGGAGTTTCAACACGTTGAGAATTTTCGGCCACCTTCTGCGACTATGACGGTTGCCAGCAAGTCTCCGTAAAAATCACGTTAGTGGGACAGGCCCTTTAGGGGTGATTTTATTGAGTTGTATAAAATCATGAGGGAATTGATAGGGTGAATGCACAATGTCGTTTACCAAGGGAGGGGAAAATAGACAACAGACAATAGGTGCAGGAGTAGGCCATTCGGCCCTTCGAGCCTGCACCGCCATTCAATGTGATCATGGCTGATCATCCCCAATCAGTACCCCGTTCCTGCCTTCTCCCCATATCCCCTGTCTAGCTCTCTCTTGAAAGCATCCAGAGAACCTGCCTCCACCGCTCTCTGAGGCAGAGAATTCCACAAATCAAGAACCAAATGACCCATGTTAAAGGTGAGCGGGGGAAAGACTTTCTAGGTAGCTATGGGGCAACTGTTTCACACACAGGGTGGTGGGTATGTACATTAAGCTTCCAAAGGAAGTGGTTGGGGCAGTCTACTGTAACAACATTTCAAAGACACTTGGACAAGTACATGGATAGGAACAGTTTTGAGGGATAATGGTCAAATGCAGGCATCCAAGACAAGATGTGGAATCTTGGTCAAGATGGACTGGTTTGTCTGAAGTGTTTAAGAAGGAACTGCAGATGCTGGAAAACCAAAGGTAGACAAAATTGCTGGAGAAACTCAGTGGGTGAGGCAGCATCTATGGAGAGAAGGAATAGGTGACGTTTCAGGTCGAGACCCTTCTTCAGACCCGAGGACCTGTTTCCATCCTGTTTGACTGCGATTCTAAGTTACCATATTTTACTCTAGGAGCAGATATTTCTAAAATTCATAGAAGTGTGTCAGGTTATTAACTGAACGATATTCCATTTCTAACTGTTGCAGTGTGATCACATGCCTTGGGTTATTCAAAAAAACTTTCGTCCATTCATCCAGATTTGGTGAATGGCAATTGAGGAGTGGAAACCATCCGTTTATTTTCCACCCCTAATTTCCTGAAACTTAGATTTGCCTTCGACTCCGAGTTAACTCAACTAAATCAATCATCATCACACAAGATCGTCATAGATTTGAACTCGGGTTGTGAGGAGCTAACATTCTGCAGTAATTTGGCCCGATCCCTCGGGTACCATTTCGTGCAGAGATGACCCTTGTACATGGTTCCTGTACAACAGTGGCAGCTTGTCAGCCTGGAGACTGCCCAGGCAGAACCTCTGATTCAAGCACAAGAACTCCTGGGTTTCAACCTGATTTGAACTCTCCTGGGTAATAAAGTTATTGCTAAAAAAAAGAAAGGCATGATACCAAAACACTGACTGCAAACATTGCTATCAGTCACTGAGGTGTGCTCTGGAAAAGGATGTGAAATGACAATGGACAATAGGTGCAGGAGTAGGCCATTCGGCCCTTCGAGCCTGCACCGCCATTCAATGTGCTGATCATCCCCAATCAGTACCCCGTTCCTGCCTTAGTGGGGTTGCCATGTCATTGTAGGTTGTCCAGGTAGTCGAGGTAGCCGTAGGTAGTTTTAGTTCATCTCTTTTGCTGACCGGGCATTTTCATTGGCTCATTGGGGAAAATAAAATGTAAGCACGAGTTTTCAGAACCAAGGAAAACCGCCCGGTAATGTTAAATGCCCACTAAACTTCACAGCTGTATAGCTCTGGCTTATTAAAAGTTGTCTGGTTTCTTAAAAGTCTCTCCACTTCTTCACCCCCCCCCTTCTCCCCCCACTTCGCCCCCCCCCTTCTCTCACCCCTTCTCCCTCCCCCCCCCCGCTCTTTTAAAGGACTTACCGTACACTGTGCCAGCCGTCTTTAATCTTCCTGTTCATCGCGGGTATCACCTTGGCTTTACACTGTGTGAATTTCAGACAGCGCTCCCCCACTTTCCCTGGCCCCCGCCTTTGGTGTGTGTGTGTGTGTGTGTGTGTGTGTGTCTCCGTCCCCCCCCCCCCCCCCCCCCCCCGTTCTGACGGTTGTTGCAGCTTGCAGTTTTTCAGGCAAGTGCCCCCGAGCATCCTCCTCACAGTTCACACTGCCACCCAGCTTTGTGATTGAGGAAAACGCGCAATGGAATGATGAATGGCCGGCGTGCAGCAGTGGAGTCATAATGGCAGCTGGTGTGTGAGGCATTGGTAAATGTAGAAAGGAGGAAGCGGAGGCCTTGGTATTCAGTAGGGGTGAGGTTAGAAAAGTCAAGTCGGCTGATGTCTAGTCAGCAGTTGGAGATAACCTCTCTTCCAGTTCTCCCCACCCGCCTCTTTCAGTCTAAAAAAGGGTCCCGACCCGAAATGTGTCGGGACCAATCCACGTCCTCCAGAGATGCCTGACCCGCTTGAGTTACTCAATAGACATAGACAATAGGTCAGGAAGCAAGCGGGCAAGATCATCTCTGATCCCTCTCACCCTGGCCACAAACTCTTTGAATCACTTCCCTCTGGAAGGTGACGCCAGACTGTCAAAGCTGCCACAGCCGGACATAAAAACAGCTTTTTCCACGAGTAGTTGCTCTACCCAACAGCCATAGATCTGTAGCCTCCCTTTGATCTGGTATTGTGTTGGTTCACATGCTTGATCAATGGTGTTTTATCATTAATGTCTTATTATTATTAATGTTTAGTGTTTTCTGAGTCATTCGTAACTGTCACTGTATGTCATGTTGTTACTTGTGGGCAGAGCACCAAGGCAAATTCCTTGTATGTGAATACTTGGCCAATAAACTTACTTACTTAGGTGCAGGAGTAGGCCATTCGGCTCTCCGAGCCAGCACCGCCATTCAATGTGATCATGGCTGATCATCCCCAATCAGTACCCCGTTCTTGCCTTCTCCCCATATCCCCTGACTCCGCTATCTTTAACAGCCCTGTCTAGCTCTCTCTTGAAAGTATCCTGCACTGTGTGTCTATTGTAGGTGATGGTAAATGAAGGCAGCAAGTAGTATTTGTGGAAACGTTGCCTATTTCCTTCGCTCCATAGATGCTGCTGCACCCGCTGAGTTTCTCCAGCATTTTTGTGTACCTTCGATTTTCCAGCATCTGCAGTTTCTTCTTAAAAACAAGTGCAGATGCTGGTTTACACCAAAGATCGGCACAAAGTGCTGGAGTAACTTTAGCGAGTCAGGCAGCATCTATGTCGGAAAAGGGAGGGTGATATTTTGGTTTGGGATCCATCTTAAGACTGAAGACTTTGAGTTTGAAGAAGATTCCCGATCGAAACGTCAGCCAAAGGTACACAAAGAATGCTGGAGAAACTCAGCGGGTGAGGCAGCATCTATGGAGTGAAGGAATAGGCCACGTTTAGAGTCTCCTAACCTTAGAGTCACGACCCAAAGTGCTGGAGTAACTCAGTGGGTCAGGCAGCATCTCTGGAGAAAAAGGATGTATCAAGATCAAAAGTTCAAGAGAGTTTATTGTCATGTGTCCCAGATAGGACAATGAAATTCTTGCTTTGCTTCAGCACAACAGAATATAGTAGACATAAATACAGATCATTATGTCCATTGAATATATATATATGCACACACATAAATAAGCATATAAAGTGCAATAGGCTATTAAAGTTCAGATTTTTGTTTGAGTTGAGTTTAGTAGTCTGTTGGCTGAGGGGAAGCAGCTATTCCTGAACCTGGATGTTGCAGATTTCAGTCTCCTGTACCTTCTTGTACCTGAAGGCAGCAGAGAGACGAGTGTGTGGCCAGGATGGTGTGGGTCCTGGATGATGCTGGCAGCCTTTTTGAGGCAGCGACAATGTGTTTCGACCCGAAACATCGCCTATTCCTTCTCTCCTTAGATGCTGCCTCACCCGCTGAGTTTCTCCAGCATTTTTGTCTACCTTTGATTTTCCAGCATCTGCAGTCCCTTCTTAAACAGCTTTGCAGACAGCCTGCTTCATAGTTGCCTGAAGCTTCAGTCCAATGTGTTTTGTATACTGTGTGCGGTGCCGTTTGAATAGACCCCCCCTAAATAATATGCTTTCCCCTTGATTCACATTATGAACCGGCAATTAGATGAGAACAAAGCCATTCCCACATTGCCCGCAGCAGCAGTGACTCTGTGAAACATCAGCCAGTCGAGATGTCTGCACTGGGGATTTTTTCTCTCTTCTCTCTGCCCTCTTTCTCCTCTTTCCCCAGCCAATGTGAGTCACTCAGAACATGACATCATGTCTGGGGAGGTCCCAGCCAGCCAGCCACCGTGCACCGCTCCTTGTGTGTTACACACCACCAGTATCAGATGTGTGTGTGTGTGGCAGTGAAGCGACACAGGATCTTGCGGGAGCAACCCCTTGCTTGCATTTAACTCGGGGGAGGACTGTTTCTCTTGGAAGGAGCTGTGTGTGTGTGTGTGCACACGTGTGCGGCACCGATTGTGGAACAGGTGAGCGGCAAACAAAGCAAGTGGCGAGAAGATCAAAGCTTTTATTTGTGTGGAGGGCTCGTGTTTGTGAGGCAGGGGCTGTCAGTGTGTGGAGGAGCGCTGTTGTTTGCAGGGGCGGGTAGGTAAATGATGTATGATGGTGTGTTAAGGAGCAAATTGCCACGCGGGATAAACAGGGAGAGGGTACTGGCTGGTTCATGTATGTGTAAAGTCAGTGCAAGGATCCGCCGAAGCTGTGATGTCTCGTGTGCCTCGCATGGAAGGTGCAGCAGAGATCACAGTGGCAAAGAAACTGCTTAGAAAAAGATGATAGTTGCTGTTACACTTAACTGGGAACTGGAGCAATAATGGACATAGTTCCCCCCTCCCTTCCCACTCCTTATTTAAGTGTAGTATAGGACTTGAGGAGACGAAGGTAGACAGAAGTGCTGGAGAAACTCAGCGGGTGCAGCAGCATCTATGGAGCGAAGGAAATAGGCGACGTTTCGGGACGAAACCCTTCTTCAGCCCTTCGCTCCATAGATGCTGCTGCTGCACCCGCCGGGTTTCTCCAGCATTTTTGTCTACCTTCGATTTTCCAGCATCTGAAGTTCCTTTTTAAAGACTTGAGACGAGCTGTGTGTGTTTCATTCAGTGCTGAACACTCATGCCAAGCTTGGGTGAGTTTTAGCACCAGGAATATGATTGTATTTCCTGGTGCAGAAGCTGATGAAAGCGGCTAGATTGTGCTGTACGTACACGTGACAATAATAAATAACCAGCACCCCCTGCCGCTGTTGAGTGTCCAGCAATTCTTTCTCCTTATTTCAGATCTTCTGCATCTTTTTATATTTTCATTTGTGTTGGAACTGTGGTCGAAACGATGGGGACCCTTTGACTCTTCCTAATTGCTGCCTCCCTTCTTCAAAAACATTTAAACCTCTACCTCTTTGCTGCTTTCACACCAGTACCCCAGATATTGGTCACGGTGGCGCAGCGGTAGAGTTGCTGCCTTACAGCGAATGCAGACCCCGGTTCGATCCCGATTTAAGGGGTTGGACAGGCTAGATGCAGGAAGATTGTTCCCGATGTTGGGGAAGTCCAGGACAAGGGGTCACAGTTTAAGGATAAGGGGGAAATCTTTTAGGACCGAGATGAGAAAAACATTTTTCACACAGAGAGTGGTGAATCTGTGGAATTCTCTGCCACAGAAGGTAGTTGAGGCCAGTTCATTGGCTATATTCAAGAGGGAGTTAGATGTGGCTAAAGGGATCAGGGGGTATGGAGAGAAGGCAGGTACAGGATACTGAGTTGGATGATCAGCCATGATCATATTGAATGGTGGTGCTGGCTCGAAGGGCCGAATGGCCTCCTCCTGCACCTATTTTCTATGTTTCTAGGTTTCTACAGGTGCTGTCTGTGTGGAGTTTGTACGTTCTCCCCGTGACCTGTGTGGGATTTTTCCGAGATCTTCGGTTTCCTCCCACACTCTCAATAGGTTTGTAGGTTAATTGGCTTGGTAAATGTTTTTTTTAAAATGTCCCTAGTGTGTGTTAAAGTGTGGGGATCGCTGGTGGGCGTGGACTCGGTGGGCCGAAGGGCCTGTTTCAAGATTCAAGATTCAAAAGAGTTTATTGTCATGTGTCCCTGATAGGACAATTACATTTTATTTCATTGCACTGCATCTTTAAAACTAAAATGTGGTCAGCCTTATAGATTAATTGCAGAAATTCATTTATTGAAATGTCCAGTCTGAAGAAAGGTCCTGCCTGTCCCGAAACATCAACTATCCATGTTCTCCAGAGATGCTGCCTGACCCGCTGGGTTACTCTAGCACTTTGTCCTTTTCTGTAAACCAGCATCTGCAATACCTTGTTCCTACAGTTCTCCAGAGATGCTGCCTGACCCGCTGAGTTGCACCAACGACAAGTTGTTGGCATGTGGATTTACACACGTCTCCATATCATTAGCCTCAGATTACCCATTCTTCTTTTAAACTGGCCTGAGGTCTGAAGAAGGGTCTTGACCCGAAACGTCACCCATTCTTTCTCGCCGGAGATGGTGCCTGTCCCGCTGAGTTACTCCAGCATTGTGTGTCTGTCTACCTGAGGTTTTACAATCTCTTAAATTGCAGACCTCTCCATTGTCTTGCTCGTCCATATATAATAGTTGAGAAGGACAAGGGTCACACCCTTGTCCCCAAGGCTAAACTCCAGTGAACACCCAAACTCTCATGGGTCTTATCATAGGTAGCATTAGTTTGGATTAAACAGCTGGCCAGATTCTGTTTGGTAGAGTGCTTTGCCTTTAAAACAATGGTGAACCCAAGATAATTGAGTTAGATTGCTTTTACTTCATGCTTCATTCATTAGATATATGGACAACACTGGCAAAGCCAGCATTTTTTGCCCAAGTGGCCCTAAACAGTGATTTGCCCAGTTGATTTCAGAGTGTGGGTTGGAGGCAGCTGTAGATATCTTAGAGGACACTGCTGGAGAATGGTGGACACAAAGCTCTGGAGTAGATCAGCAGGTCAGGTAGCATCTAGGGGGGGGGTGAACTATAGGTGGCGTTTTGGGTCGGGAGTCTGAAGAAGGGTCGCAACCCCAAACGCACCCAAAATTCCATCTTTCATGACCTCAGCTTTCCAAACCACTTTATAACCAATGAATCACTTTTGAAATGTGGTCAGATTGGGAATGTAAGTGAAATGCAGAATATGAAATCTCACTAACCACTGTAGTAATGACAACATAATGGATACAAAAGGTATTGCAGTTGCTGCTTTACCAAAAAAAAAGCACAAAATGCTGGAGTAATTCAGCGGGGTCAGGCAGCATCTCTGGAGAACAAGGATAGGTGACATTTCCCTTCACTATTGTACTGAATAGAGCTGAGGCTCTATAGGGCACTGGTCAGACTGCATTTGGACTACTGTGAGCAAATTTGGACCCCATATCTGAGAAAGGATGTGCTGGCCCAGAGGAGGTTTACAAGAATGATCCCAGGAATGAGTAGGTTAGCATTGGATGAGCTTTTGACGGCACTGGGCCTCTATTCGCTGGAGTTTAGAAGGTTGAGGGGAGACCTCTTTGAAACTTACAGAATAATGAAGGGCATAGATAGAGTGGATGTGGAGAGGATGTTTCCACTGGTGGGAGAGTCTAGGACCAGAGGTCACAGCCTCAGATTAAAAGGGCGCTCTTTTAGAAACAAGGTGAGGAGGAACTTCTTTATTCAGAGGGTGGTGAATCTGTGGAACTCATTGCCACAGAGGGCTGTGGAGGCCACGTCAGTGGATATTTCCCCACAGCCATCAGGCTATTAAAACTGGCTCGGACAAAACTCTGATTATTAATAACCATTTTCTGTTATTTGCACTTTATCAGTTTATTTATTCATGTGTGTATATATTTATATTATGGTATATGGACACACTTATCTGTTTTGTAGTCAATGCCTACTATGTTCTGTGTGCTGAAGCAAAGCAAGAATTTCATTGTCCTATACAGGGACACATGACAATAAACTCACTTGAACTTGAACTATTTTTAAGGCCGAGATAGACAAATTCTTGATTAGAACGGGTGTCGAGGGTTATGGGGAGAAGGCAGGAAAATGGGATTAGGAGGCCGAGATCAGCACATGGAGTAGATGCGATGGGCCGAATCGCCTAATTCTACTCCTATAACTTGTGAATTAGTTTAGTTTTGGTTTAGCGATACAGAGTGAAAACTGGCCCTTCGGCCCATCGAGTCTGAGCCATCCGACGATCACCTGTACACTAGTCCTATCCTACATATTGGAAACAAGTTACAGAAGCCAATTAACCTGCAATCCTGTACGACTTTGGAATGTGGGAGGAAACTGGAGCATCCGGAGAAAACCCACGGCATCTTGGGGAACGTACAAACTCCATACAGACAGTACCCGAGTCAGGATCGAACCTGGGTCTCTGGCGCTGTGAGGTAGCACCCGCTGCTCGACAGTGCCGCCTTGTATCTCTTCATCTGAAGAAGGGTACCGACGTGAAACATCACACATCAATCTTCTCCAGAGACGTTCCCTGACCCGATGAGTTATTCTGCTACAATAAATCAACATTTGGTGATGGTGGTTCTGCTGCAACTCTTGTGTCAGCATGCAGCTTAATGTACAGCCTCTGTATATTGCCCCGAGGGTACAGGGAGTGGACGACAAACTGGTATAACATAGAACCAGCGTGAATAGGTGATCAATGGACTCAAGTGGGCCTAAGGGTCTGTTTCCATGCTGTTCCCGATGTTGGGGGAATCCAGAACCAGGGGCCACAGTTTAAGAATAAGGGGTAAGCCATTTAGAATGGAGATGAGGAAGCACTTTTTTCACACAGAGTGTTGTGAATCTGTGGAATTCTCTGCCCCAGAGGGCGGTGGAGGCCGGTTCTCTGGATGCTTTTAAGAGAGAGCTAGATAGGGCTCTTAAAGATAGCGGTGTCAGGGGATATGGGGAGAAGGCAGGAACGGGGTAGTGATTGTGGATGATCAGCCATGATCACATTGAATGGCAGTGCTGGCTCGAAGGGCCGAATGGCCTACTCCTGCACCTATTGTCTATTGTCTATTGTCTATTATCTCTAAACTAAAGTTTTTAGTTTAGAAATTCAGCGTGGAAAGCAAAGAGAGGGAGGGAAGGGGGGAGTATTACATAAAATGAGAGAACTCAACGTTGATACCATTGAGCTGTTGGCCACCGAAGCAGAATATGAATGTTGACAGACCGTGACATTTTATCACAACCAACATTGGCCTATAGATTATGTACACATTTCTGGACCTCAGGGTGTGTGATCAAGTCTATAAAGTGGGGTTTGAATCCTTAATCGCCTGAAGTGAATAGTCACTATAGAAATGAGAGAGAATGTGAGAGAAGGGGGAGAATGTGAGAGAAGGGGGAGAATGTCTAGGGCGAGAGGTCATAGCCTCAGAATTAAAGGACGTCCTTTTAGGAAGGAGATGAGGAATTTCTTTTGTCAGGAGGTGGTGAATCTGTGGAATTCTTTGCCAGAGAAGGCTGTGGAGGCTGTCAGTGGATACTCTTAAGGCAGGGATAGGTGGATTCTTGATTTGAACGGGTGTCAGAGGTTATGGGGAGAATGGGGTTAAGAGAGAGAGATAGATCAGCCATTATTGAATGGCAGAGTAGACTTGATGGGCCGAATGACCTAATTCTGCTCCTATGATTGTGCAAGGGGGGAGGGGTGCGAGAG
Source organism: Amblyraja radiata (assembly GCF_010909765.2). Lineage (NCBI taxonomy): Eukaryota > Metazoa > Chordata > Chondrichthyes > Rajiformes > Rajidae > Amblyraja > Amblyraja radiata. Next base: position 103,678,269 of record NC_045961.1, read on the forward strand.
GGGGGAGAGAGAAATGTATGAGAGAGAATATTTTGCATGTGGATAGTCTGTTACTTTTTATTAAATTAGACAACGTTGGTGCTACAAATACTCCATCATAAGCTAGTGTGAAATTCATTTTGCTTAGATGTTTGTGAAATTTAAAATGTTCAAACATAAAAATGTATTGGACAGCTTTCCAGATTTATTTGGCCAGATTTTTCTCAGTAGCGATAATATTTTATCCCCACATGCTTGATGTGCTCAGTGTAGAACAACAGAGCACAAGATTGATGCGCAGGTGCAAGGCATATTATTATCTGAAGTCGCCCTTCTTTATTTGACTGGTTTCCCCGTTGATGTATTTTGCAGCTGAACCATCTATGAGCTTTAATGCTGCATGTTGCTGGATTATCGGCATCCCTGCCAGGTTTAATGGTGTTGGAAGCCTGGTCTCTTCCCCATTGCTCTGTCTGAGCTAATTGAAAACCCCCTACCGCTGCATTGAAGAAGAGAAAAAAAAAAAACAATCATGGCCAATGTTGCCATGATCACGAGCAGCAAACTGCTGGAGGAACTCAGCGGGGTCAGGCAGTGTCTGTAGAAGCAAGGGCATGGTGCCCATTGTGGGTCAAGACCCTGCTGTGCCATACCAACCCCTTCCCTCCACTAATGCCGCCTGACCCGCTCAGTTCCTCCAGCAGTTTTTTTTTCCCTCCAGATACCAGCTTCTGCAATTTTGTGTGCCTCAATATTTCTGCGATGTGGTTTATGGCTCTGGAATATCATGGGGGAACTGTGCTCATTGCCTTCAAAAATATGGTGGAGGAAGGAACTGCAGATGCTGCTTTACACCAAAGATAGACACAAAGTGCCGGAGTAACTCAGCGGGACAGGCGGCGTCTGTGGAGAGAAGGAGTGGGTGACGTTTCTTCTTCAGACGGGTCGGGGGAGAGGGAGACTGGAGATATGGAAGGGTAAGGTGTGAAAACGTATGTGGCAATTTATTGAGTGGGACAGGAGCAGGCAGAAACAATAGGTCAGCCAGGACAGTACTGCTTATGGATTTGGGGATTTTGTGCGGGGCTGAGGAACGATAAGGTTGGAGGCTGTGGGGGGGCAGACAGCTGGAAGTGGTAACATCAGCAATAGTCTGTGAGATTAAGGCCTGGTGCTCATCTGTGGAGTCATGGTCCAAGGATAATTAGGAGGAGGTGTCCGAGAGCTGGCCTGGCCTCAGCGTGGTAGAGGTGAGCTCGCCAGCCTACCCTTGTCAGCGGGTTCAATAAAATTATTGCATCTATGTGTGCGAACAAGAGAGGCTTTGTGTATTAAAGAACGGATATATCACAGCAGAAAAATAAGTTACAATGTGCTGGAGTAACTCGGCGGGTCAGGCAGCATCCCTGGGGAACATGGATTGGTGAAGTTTTGGTTAAACCAGCATCTGCTGGTCCTTGTTCCTACATCCCTCCCTCGAGTTCTACCTATCACTCCCCATCTTCCTGTCTTCTCAGATTCCACCATTCACACCCACTTGGCACCCCTCAACCTTGATTACTGCCTCCACATTTCTCTCTCCCACCCGATCAATGAACTTCTCCTGACGTGGATTCACCTATCACTTGCCCCATCTTTCCCCACCCTTGCCCCTCGACCAGCCAACTCCCCTCTACTTCATCTGTCTGAAGAAGAGTCCAGACCCGAAATGTCGTCGCTCCATTCCTTCCGCAGTTGCTGCCTGACCCGCTGAGTTCCTCCAGCACTTTGTGTTTTGATCTTGAAGATCTCGGCGGATTTGGATAAGGCAAATAGAGAGAATCTCTCCCCAATAATGAGCTGTTCAAGAACCAACGGACAGTTGCAAAGTTCTCATCAATAACAAAGAGGGTGTAAACAAAACAATTGGGTGGGCCTGTCATACGCTGAGAGAATGTAGCGGCTGGGCTTGTACACTCTGGAGTTTACAAGGATGAGAGGGTATCTCATTGAAACATGAGATTATTAAGGGTTTGGACACGATAGAGGCAGGAAACATGTTCCCAATGTTGGGGAGTCCAGAATCAGGGACCACAGTTTAAGAAAAATGGTAAGCTATTTAGAACGGAGATGAGGAAACACTTTTTCTCACAGAGAGTGGTGAGTCTGTGGAATTCTCTGCCTCAGAGGACGGTGGAGGCCAGTTCTCTGGATACTTTCATGAGAGAGCTAGATAGGGCTCTTAAAGATAGCGGAGTCAGGGTATATGGGGAGAAGGCAGGAATGGGGTACTGATTGTAGCAATGTTACAAAATTTTGAGATTTTAAAAATCAAGTCTGTAATTTATCCCATCAGATAAAGCATAAAAATAAGTTTAATTTGACACCTAATTCACTTTCATATCTCAAGTATTTAAAAAGTTATGGCCATTTTCATACTCGGAAATGAGCATCTTGTTCCCTATTGATTTTCTATGGACATAACAAAAAAGTTGTGATCGTGAACAGTCAAAAGCCCATAACTTTCTTAAAAATTAAGAGAACTGAATGAAATTTTCAGTTATCATAGATTGAAGCATTATGAAACAAATATAAAATAATCTTACTTGGATGACCTGAAATTAAAGCATATAATTAGTTAGTTACCTAATTGTAGCTAATTTCAGACTTCAATTACTAGATCTAAACATCTATCCATTTCTTAATAAATTATTAACATTTTTAAATAGCCTAAATGTCCAAATAATATTCACAAATAATTCACAATAAAACATGATTTTTAAATCTCATTTACATTAATTTATAGACCAAATGGAAGGAATTCAGTGTTCAATTGCTGTAAATAAATGCCCATTTAAATCAGCTTTCCAGTGGGTCCCTGTGGAACGCGCTGGTTTAGAACGTTCACATTGCGGTAGATTTGTGCCCCAAATGCCCAGAAAAATATTGCGCGATATAATGGGCCCAAATTGAGCTGCTCGCAATATTAAATTTTGTATAAAGGGATCTTTAGAAGCCCTTTTTAATGTAAAAATATACAACCTAACTTCTGCTATTTGCTTTATGAGACCCTGCGGTTGCTGGCAGTCGCGGGTTTAGAGATTGATTTTTAAACTACTATAACTATTATACGAGGCCTTTAAACCTAATAATAGCCTTTGCGACGGGGTCTTCCAGCGATTTTTCGTTAATAATTAACTAGGCTGAACATCTTCGATTTGAACAGCCGAGAGAAAATCGCGTTTTAAACCCGCCCCCTCTAAACGGCGCCAAAATCGCGCACACCCGCAGCGGCAGATTTTCAAAGACGCTTCAGGTAGGCTTTGCAACATACCTACTGATTGTGGATGATCAGCCATGATCATATTGAATGGCGGTGCTGGCTCGAAGAGCAGAACGGCCTACTCCTGCACCTATTGTCTATTGAAAAATATTTTTAATGCAACGTGGTTAAGTTCTGAAACACTTTAGTGGAAATAGTCAATTGGGTGTTTCAAAATAAGTTTGATGGGTATTAGAGAAATTAATATGTATTAATAATAACTCTAGGACAGAGCAAGGCAATGGGACCAATGACCAGATGTAGACATTGGGTCAAATGGCCATTTCTGGCATGAAACTCTTCTGTGAAGTAGCGTAAAGGGCCTGTCCCACTTACGCCATTTTTTTTGTCGACTTGCCGGCACCCGACATAGTCGCAGCAGGTGGCCGAAAATTTTCAACGTTGAAAATCCAGCGGCGACCAGAAAAACGTGCGACTCTTTGGGCGACTAATCACGACCATACAGGTGCCATGTGTCGACATGTCGCGGGGTGACGCCTGTATGGTCGTGAGTAATCACCCAAAGAGTCGTACCTTCTTCTGGTCGCCGCTGGATTTTCAACACCTTGAACGTTTTCGGCCACCTGCTGCGACTATGACGGGTGCCGGCAAGTCGCCGAAAAAATGGCGTAAGTGGGACAGGCGCTTAACTGATAAAACATTGGTCAAATGGGTTGATAAAAGAGATTTAGAGGGATTTTTGAACTTGGACAATTGACGGCATGGTGATGGAAATGGTCGATGCAAGAGGCAAATGTGGACGTTGGGTCAAATGTCCATTTCTGTCAAGAAGCTATTCTGCAAAGTAGCATAATTGGTAAAACATTGGTCAAATGGGTTGATTTAATGAGAGATTTAGAGGCAATTCTGAATTTGGATAGTTGAAGGCATATGGCAATGGGGTGAAGAGAATGGTAGATATGCAAGAGCCAGAATATAGAATACATGAGGCATAGCATCAAGAAACATAGAAAATAGGTGCAGGAGGAGGCCATTCGGCCCTTCGAGCCAATACCGCCATTCATTGTGATCATGGCTGATCGTCCCCTATCAATAACCCGTGCCTGCGGGAGGGATGGATGAGGACAAGGAGAAATTAGAACGCAATGATGAAAGCTTTATATGTAGGAAGGAACTGCAGATGCTGGATTAAACCGAAGATAGGCACAAAAGGCTGGAGTAACTCAGCGGGTCAGGCAGCATCTGTGGAGAGAAGGAATAGGTGACGTTTTGGGTCAAGACTCTTCTTCAGGCTTTATATTTGCTTGATCTATGGTGCATCAATATCCTATGAGTCAACGCAGATCATCAAACACAGAGATGATTCACACAAGACATTCACTCATGTCATGAGAAGGAATATTTCCGACTGTCTGTGTAATGGAGTACATCAGGCACAGCACCCTGGGCAAGTGTATTGTTATCTGATCTTTGTTGCCTGATTCACTCAGTTGCATTGTTGATGTTGGAAACATTGTTCTTGCGAGATGGACAATGATGGTCTCATTGGTTGTGGATATTGTTGCGCTGATATCTAGTTGAACGTTTAAGCTGCTCTTATTTAGTTTCGTGAAATGAACCTCAACTTAAAATGAATCTATAATCCTGTAAGATTTAATTTTAGTTTAGAGATACAGCATGGAGACGGGCCCTTCGGCCCATCAAGTCTGCGCTGACCAACAATTGCCCTGTACACTGGTTCTATCCCACAGACTAGAGACAATTTTCAGAAGCCAATTAACCTACAAACCTGCATGTCTTTGGAATGTGAGAGGAAACCGAAGCACCCAGAGAAAACCCATGCTGTCGCCGGGAGAACGTGCAAACTCCGTACAGACAGCACCTGTAGAAAGGATTGAACGCAGGTCTCTGGCGCTGTGAGGCAGCAGCTCTAGTGCTGCACCACCCCCTCAGTGCCAGACTTTACTGAACAGAATGTAAAAAAAAGAATGTCACTGTGCCTATGCGCATACGAGGAACTGCAGATGTTGGCTTATACAAAAAAGGACTGAAAGTGCTGGAGTAACTCAGCGGGTCAGGCAGCATCTGTGTTGAACATGGCTAGTTGATGTTTCAGGCCGGACCCTTCTTCAGACTGAATTTGTTTTGAACGTCCCTTTATAATAAAATCTCAGGGAAGTTAAATTCCCTGCAGTCTTGACTCCCTTCAGGAACATGTATGCGAACTGATGTGCCATTTGACTGGTTCAGCCATTGGCCATCAAGTGTAAGCCTTGTGGTCACCGCAGTTTTACCCTGTCAAACATACCATTCAGGTCCAATTCGGGAAAAAAAATCCGGGAAATTCCTCTCCGACCCCAATCCAGGCGATCGACACTTGTCCAGGAGATCACTCAGGTCTACTATACTAACCATACCTAGGTCCATATCCCTGCCCTCTCCCCGTAGCCCCTTATCCCCTTGGCAGCTAAAAAACCATCTATCTTTGACTTAAATAAATTTAACGTTTCTGCTTCCACTGCTCCCTGGGGCAGTGAACTCCACAAACTAACCACCCTCTGGGTGAAGAAGTTCTTCCCCATCTCAGTTTTAAAAGAGCCCCCCCTCACTCTGCAACTATGTCCCCTAGTTCTAGCCTCCCCGATCATTGGGAACATCCTCGGTGCATCCACCCGATCAAGGCCCCTCACGATCTTATACGTTTCAATGAGATCGCCTCTCATTCTTCTAAACTCCAAAGAGTAGAGTCCCAGCTTACTTAACCTTTCCTCATATGTCAATCCCCTCATTGCAGGAATTAATCTTGTAAACCTTCGCTGCACTGCCTCCAGGGCTAGTACATCCTTTCTTAAGTATGGACCCCAGAACTGTACACAGTATTCCAAATGTGGTCTCACTAATACCGTGTACAGCGCATTTAGATAAAGCACTCTCATCTTCTTTGCAGCTTTACAAAACATTTCCCATCTAAAACTGTGACTCGCTTTCTCACCCATAGGTGCGGGCTGACCTGCTGAGTGTTTCCAGAATTTGCTGGGTTTTTTCACAACAGATGCCTGACTTGCTGAGTGTTTCTGATTTTATTTCAGATTGTCAACATCAGCCTTTTGATTTTTTTTATTGCATCAAGTCCTATTGACCCATCTCCCAAGCATGGTTGCTAACCCTGTGAAGTACGTCCTCATATTTACTTCAGAGATACAGCACGGAGACATGTCTTTCGGCCCACCGACCAGCGATCACCCCGTACACTAGAACTATTCTACACACTAGGGACAATATACAATTCTTACCAAAGCCAATTAACCTACATACCTGTATGTCTTTGGAGTGTGGGAGAAAACCCTCATGGTCACAGGGAGAACATGCAAACTCCATACAGACAGCACCCGAGGTCAGGATCGAACCCAAGCTTCTGGTGTTCTGGTGTAGCAACTCTACCACTGTTACACTGTGCCGATTTTGAGAAGTCCTCTTCCTTGTTTTTGTGTCTGCTCTTCTTGTCCCTTTTCCTGTCATCTTTGACCCTTCTTCTTCTTCTTCCGTGGCCTGATGCTGTATAGTGCCTCGCCCCTGCTGTGCACATCGTTGCACTATTGGCCTGTTGTGCAAGGTCTGCAGTAGTACACAAGTAAAGTATAAAGTATCATTTATTGTCATTCAAACTTGTTAGTTTGAACGACATTGCGTACCTTGCAGCCATGACAGAGAATAAAATAACAGAACAAACACTTAACACAGTTTAACCCACCACAGTGAGTCTACCAGGCACTTCCTCAATGTGACGGAAGGCAAAAGTCTTAAAGTCCTTGTCTCTTCCCTCCTTGATCTCCCTCTGCGTTGAGGCGATCCAGGCTTCCGATGTTGGCCCCCCCGCCGGGTGATGGTAAGTCCCGTGGCCGAATCCGAGCTCTGCGAACGGGCTGGTTCAGCCAGTGTCTATCAGTACCTGGTGGTCAGCGCACTGCTGCTGCTGCTGCTGCCCATCTTGGTGGAAATAGGGACAGTGGCTAGCCTGTTCTTCCACATCTGGAGACGTGCTTCAGTTGGTGTTGGTTCCAATGGGGTGACGCTGGTTAGGGAGCTCTTACGGGATTTTAACCACCTAGGACGGGGCACATTGTTGTGTAATGGGTGTCTATCGTCTGTCAGTTGTTTCAGACGCTCTGTCCTACTTGCGACAGCTCTCCTGATGCCTGGGGGAGCGATGCCAGCCAGTAGGTAGACGTTGTTTATGTCCGTAGATCGGAGGCAACCAGTGATGCTACGGCAGCTGGCATTCAAGGATGAGTCGATCTACATTGCATGTGTAGATCTCTCCCAAGAAGGGCAGGTGTATTCTGCAGCAGAGAAGCAGAGTGCCAAGGCTGTAGTATGTACTGTTGTTGGGTTGGCACCCCATTTGTTGGTGGTGAGTTTGTTCAATATGTCGTTGCGGGTGCCCACCTTTGCTTTAGTTTGATTTCCCCTGTTCTTTGATGCTAAAAGCAGTGATTGCATTTGGCTCCTCAAATTCTCGAACATTTGATTTTTTTGTTTGTCATAAAATGGACTGGGCTGTTGGGAGAGGTTGGTCCTTGGAGTGCCGGAGGGTGAGTGGTGGTGGTATGGAGGTGTATAAAATCACAAGCGGCATGGATAGGTGAATGCTCAGAGTAGGGGAATCAAATAAGGTGAGAGGATCAAGATTTCATTCCTACCTTTGGGACAACTTCGATTTAAACCAGCATCTGCAGTTCTTTCTTACACATTTTGTCCACTCGACCCAAAAGTCCATTCCTTCCCTCCGGAGATGCTGCCTCACCCGCTGAATTACTCCAGCATTTTGTGTCAATTTAAACCAGCATCTGCTGTTCTTTCTTGCACATTTTGTCCACTTCATTGCAAAATCTCCTCAAGTTATGTCTACTTTGAAGAAGTTCTTCCCCCTCTCTCTGACGAGAGTTCGACCCGAAACGTCACCCATTCCTTCCCTCCAGAGATGCTGCCTCACCCGCTGAGTTACTCCAGCATTTTGTGTCTACCTTCGGACAACTTTTTCACACAGGTTGGTGGGTGTATGGAACCAGCTGTCAGAGGAGGTAGTTGAGGCAGGTACAAGAGCAACATTTAAAATACATTTGGGCAGGGACATGGATAGGAAAGGTTTAGAGGGATATTAGCCAAAACGTGGGCACGCAGGACTAGTGTAGCTGGGGCATGTTGTCTGGCATGAGCAAGTTGGGCCAAAGGGCTTGATTCCGTGCTCTATGACTATGACTCGTAAGTGCATAAGACCCATTCTTTGGGAAGTTAACCCAAATGTCACACACGTGTCCCGACGTCATCACAAAGTGATGCATTAAAGAAATTCTTGGAGGAGATTAAATCTTATTCATTGCTATTTTCCTACCTACAGATACACGACCGGTCACATTTTACCTCTGACCCTAAACAAACATTGTCAGCATGACATATAAACATTTCAATTGATAAACCGAAAGAAAATATGGATCATACACAAAGGACAAAACAATATACCTGCAATGCTGTCAGAATTAGAGATGTATTCCGCAATCTTTCATCTGTTTTGGTCACACGTGAATAAGACGGGGCCTCAGGGATATGAAGTGGTGATAAACTTAATTGAGATGTGAAGCAACCTTGATGTGGATGAGAAGCAAAATCTTGAGGGCTTTGTTGGCTATTGTATTTCTTGTTCATTGTTTTTTTTTCCTGTATTCCACAAAGCCAAGGATTTGTGTGTCTAGTGTTTAAGACGGAACTGCAGATGCTGGAAAATCGAAGGTAGACAAAAGTGCTGGAGAAACTCAGCGGGTGAGGCAGCATCTATGGAGCGAAGGAAATAGGCAACGTTTCGGGCTGAAACCCTTCTTCATACTGATGTGAGGGTGGGGGGCGGGAAGAAGAAAGGAGGAGGAGGAGCCAGTGGGCTGAGGGAGAGCTGAGAAGGGGAGGAGACAGTAAGGACTACCTAAAATTGGAGGTCAATGTTCAAGCTGCTGGGGTGCGAACTGCCCAAGCGAAATATGAGGTGCTGCTCCTCCAATTTGCGGTGGTCCTCACTCTGGTCATGGAGGAGGCCCAGGACAGAAAGGTCAGATTTGGAATGGGAGGGGGAGTTGAAGTGCTGAGCCACCGGGAGATCAGGTTGGTTAATGCGGACCGAGCGGAGGTGTTGGGCGAAGCGATCGCCAAGCCTACGCTTGGTCTCACCGATGTAGATCAGCTGATTGATGTGCCTACCTAGAATGAAGCAGGATTGGGTCTCAGTGCCAGAACACAATTCAGGTTACGGAGCGGCAATGATGGGAAGGGATGTGGAGGATGGGAAGAGATTGTGGAGATGGTTACTGATGGGGTGAACTTGGTGCTTGGTCGATGGAAGCTGTTTACTCACTCGTTATATCAACCTAGAGTCACTAATCCTGTCACATTCCAGCAGACACAGCCAGGAAGCACCCAAATCCATTCATTCTAGATTACATTAAAACACTTTCATTCACCATAAGACTGCTAACACATCCGGTTCATAATCTAGCATGAGTCATCGGTCAGGCAAACCTATTCTTTTCAACGATATATGCTGTATTTGCTTTATAATGCAAAAGACCATATCAAAAATTAAATTGAATCTTTTCTTTTTCATCATCTAAACATGCTGAATCATTTTGGGACATTATGCTGCTGCTGCCACACTTGGTTTGCTGTTAATTCATGAGTCATTCTCCATCCTGGCAAGCTGTTCATATCAGCCTCATTTTTTATTCTTGTAAGTAGCAGTGACAGGAATTTTGAAAATAACATCTGTAAATTTCGTTTTTGCATTGCAACATACTTTGCAAGTGCACAGAATATGGACCGGTGCCCACAGACATGGCTTTGCTCTTCTAACAGCTATTGTTTCTACTGCACTGGAAAATGTAGAAAGCATACCTTATGTTAAAGAGACATCTCCCTCTCTTAGTTAAGTGGGCGGCACGGTGGCGAGCTGGTGCCTTGCAGCGCCAGAGACCCTGGTTCGATCCTGACTACGGGTGCTGTGCCATTCACTGTGCCAACTGGTACATGTGACAAATAAATGTATCTTATATCTTGTATCTTGTCTGAACGGAATTTGTACATTGTCCCCGGGACCTGTGCGGGATTTCTCCGGTTTCCTCCCACACTCCAAAGACTTACAGGTTTGTAGGTTCATTGGCTTTGGTAAAGATTGTAAATTGTCCCTAGTGTGTAAGATAGTGCTAGTGTACGGGGATCGCTGGTCGGCACGACTCGGTGGGCCGAAGGGCTCGTTTTCACGCTGTATCTCTAAAACTAAGACTAAAGATACAGCGCTGAATCAGGCCTTCAGCCCACTGAGTCCGTACCGACCAGCGATCACTCATGAACCAGTTCTATCCTACAGACTAGGGACAATATACCAAAACTAATTAATCTACAAACCTGCAGGTCTTCGGAATGTGGGAGGAAACAGAACCACCTGGAGAAAACCCCAAGCAATCACAGAGAGAATGTACAAACTGTACAGACTGTATCTGAGGTCAGGATTGAATCTGGATCTCTGGCAGTGTAAGGCAGCAACTCTACCGCTGCTTGTCTTATATCGACAAATTGTATATTTCATTTCAGAAGTAGCATGCTTCTGGATAGGTGTAAATGTTCTAACAGCATCAGTGAAAATGTGCTGAGGAATACTCTTTGGTAGCCTGTACTTGTTCCTCAACCAACATCAGTATTAGAAAATAAATGATTGTCATTGTTGATAGGTGGTTGCTGTACCTAAGGAGGATCAATTTGCTGAAGAAGAGCTCCAGTCTCCCGACCACCTTTTTGCCTGACAATTATTATTTTTTTCTAATTTTTTCTGATGTTGAAAAAATAGTTTGAGTCTCGCTGCTTTGGGAGTAAAATAAATATTTTTGTTTAGTGAGGGGATGGTGAATACTGTATTTTCAGGATGAATTTCCAGATCTATTGGTGGTGGGATTTGTTTTACCTTCTCTTTAAACCATCACTTTGAATATCGGAATTTAATATTGAATTTCACTGTTTCTATTATTCACTATTATGTGGATGTATATGGAGAGATTTTGATCAAGTGGCGGAGTTGCTGCCTTACAGCGCCAGAGGCCCGAGTTTGATCCTGACTACAGGCGTTGTCTGTACGCAGATTTCACGTTCTCCCTGTGGCCTCGTGGGTTTTCTCCGGGTGCTCCATTTTCCTCCCACATTCCGGAGACGTGCTGGTTTGCAGGTTAATTGGCTTTGGTAAAAATTGTAAATTGTCGCTAGTGTGTAGGATAGTACTAGTGTACGGGAGTTTAGTTTAGTGATACAACGTGGAAACAAGCCCTTCGGCCCACCGGGTCCGCGCTGACCAACGATCCCGACACACTAACACTATCCTACACACACCAAGCCAATTAACCTACAAACCTGAACGTCTTTGGTGTGTGGGAGGAAACTGAAGATCTCAGAGAAAACCCACGCAGGTCACGAGGAGAATGTACAAACACCGTACAGACGGCACCCGTAGTTGGGATGGAACCCGGGTCTCCGGCGCTGCATTCGCTGTGAGGCAGGAACTCTACCGCTGCGCCACCGTGACCGGTGATCACTAGTCTCTGAGGATTCAGAGTTTATCTTGTTTATCTTGCCGCCAATGTTCAGCAAGGGTAATGCGGGCTGAAGGGCCTGACCCCGTGCTGTACTTTTCTCTGTTCTACATTTACCCTAGGAAGGATGAGTGGTAGAAACAAAGAACTGAGGATGCTGTTTAATACAGAAAAGGACACAATGTCAGGCTGGAGAACATGGACACTTCTTCACTTTGAAAATGGCACCAAAGCATGGCGTCTCGTGCACGAGGGGTCGGTGGACTATTTCTGTACACTTACTTATCGGGGATGTGCTTGGCTATGGGAATAATCCGCTGGGCTGTTTGTAAGAAAATAATTTGCACTTCGCACATGTGCTAATAAAAAGTACCATTGACAGAGTTTGAAGAAGGGTCTCGACCAGAACCATCACCTATCCATGTTCTTCAGAGATGCTGCCTCACCTGCTGAGTTATTCCAGCACTCTGTGCCCTTCTGACGGAGGAATGCTATAAGGTTCAAATTAGTAATTTTGGAGAAGACTCCAGGAGATATCTCCAGTCCTAAATGAATGTGGAAGTGTATCTTCCATTCGATGGATAGCAGCAATGTATGAATACAATAACTGAGGAAGGAAATAACTGAAGAAGAATTAAAAGTTTAAGAATGAACTGCAGATGCTGGAAAAATCAAAGGTAGACAAAAAATGCTGGAGAAACTCAGCGGGTGAGGCAGCATCTATGGAGCGAAGTAATAGGTGACGTTTCGGGTCGAGACCCTTCTTCAGACTGATGTGGAGCTGGGGGGGGGGGGAGGGGAAGAGGAAAGGAAGAGGCGGAGACAGTGGGCTGTGGGAGAGCTGGGAAGGGGAGGAGAAGGAGGGAGAAAGCAAGGACTACCTGAAATTGGAGAAGTCAATGTTCATACCGCTGGGGTGTAAACTACCCAAGCGAAATATGAGGTGCTGCTCCTCTAATTTGCGGTGGGACCCACTCTGGCCATGGAGGAGGCCCAGGACAGAAAGGTTGGAAGAAGAATTAATGCATTATATTTATACAATACCTGAAGAAGGGTCTCGACCCAAAACGTCGCCTATTCCTTCTCTCCAGAGATGCTGCCTCACCCGTTGAGTTACTCCAGCATTTTGTGTCTACCTTGTATTAATACACCTGGATGTTCTTGTTTTAAAATAGTGTTTAGTGCAGAAGTTATCATTGGAATTTTTTTTAACGTGAAATTATGGATGTGGGAAATGTTCATAAATTAGATTATTGATATCTGGCCCACAGGTTCCAATATTGAATTAAAATTGCTAGGTTAGTTATAACTTGAGATGATGGATTGGGCTGACCAGATACGGAATAGATGGCATTAACAGTTAGGATTAATTATTTTTTATTTTCTTCTCTTAAAGTACCGAGTGTCACCATATAATTTAACAGAAACCATTTCTACCTGGAGGGTAGTTGTCACCTAGGCCATGAAACTGAAGTAACTCCAGCAGAAGAGATTTATGGGAACCATGCTGCTGCAGAGGGAGGAACTGAAGCTGTTAGAAAACCCTGCTGCTTCTGTTTTACTCCAGGGCTGTAAGAGAACACTCGATGATATAGTAAAGCCCAGTGCTGGAGTAGCTCAGCAGGTCTGGCAGCATCTCTGGAAGGAATGGATGGGCGACATTTACAGATCAGGGCCTTCTTCATAAGTCCTAAGAGCGGAATTAGGCCATTTGGCCCATCAAGCCTACTCCACCATTCAATCATGGCTGATCTGTCTTTCCCTCTCAACCCCATTCTCCTGCCTTCTCCCCATAACCTCAGATACCCTTACTAATATAATACCCTTTAAATTAAGGTATTAGACACTCTAGAGGCAAGAAACACGTTCCTGATGTTGGGGGAGTCCAGAACCAGGGGCCACAGTTTAAGAATAAGGGGTAGGCCATTTAGAACTGAGATGAGGAAAAACATCTGAGAATTCTGAAAAACACTGCCTTCTGAGAATTCTCTGGATACTTTCAAGAGAGCTAGATAGAGCTTTTAAAGATAGCGAAGTCAAGGGATATGGGGAGAAGGCAGGAACAGGGTACTGATTGTGGATGATCAGATATGACCATATTGAATGACGGAGCTGGCTCGAAGGGCAGAATGGCCTACTCCTGCACATATTGTCTATTATCTAATTAAGAATGTCAATCTCCACCTTAAAAATATCCATTGACTTTGCCTCTACAGCCTTCTGTGGCAATGAATTCCACAGATTCACCACGCTCTGATTAAATAAATTCCTCCCCTTCTTTCTAAAGATACATCCTTTAATTCTGAGGCGATGGCTTCTGGTCCTAAACTCTCCCACTAGTGGAAACAACCTCTCCACATCCACTGGTTGACGCAGACTCGGTGGGCCGAGAGCCTGTTTCTGCGCCGCATCTCTAAACTAAACTAGACTATCATGGATGTTGTAAGAGGCATCTCCCATCGTCTATTCTTCTTCTCACCACTTGGCCGCATTAAAATAAGGATCTGTTACAAAATCCGAGTAGTTCTTTCCTCAAGATTTTCTGATTCTAGTTTAAATTTAGTTTCTCCAGTTTATTTCCCCATCTGCTATTATCAAGTAAAAAGTCGCACACGATTACGTGTGAGAAACTGGGTGATTCCAATGAACTGGGTGATTCCAACAATTATGAAATGAGAGCTGAGTATATTTTGTACTTGGTTTCTCCATTGTTTAGAAGCTACATTTATGGTTAAAGAATTGCTATATACAGGATTAAAATGCCAAATTCTGATATCGGCATGTTGGAGGGCTTAAGTGGTACCTAACAAGATGAGAATATTTTTAACTATGTTGCATAAGAAAAATGGAAAATGGAAAATGTTGATTTCTGGATGATAACCTCCCAAATTGTAATCACTGGATTAACCCTCTTCTGTGTTGGTGGTAGATATTATCAGCTGTACAAATACTATCTTTAGCCCACATCCTTGTCCCCAGCAATGCCATCTGAACTTTTTGGTAACAAGGAAACACTTTTTCTCACAGAGAGTGGTGAGTGTCGAATTCTCTGCCTCAGAGGGCGGTGGAGGCAGGTTCTTTGGATGCTTTCATGAGAGAGCTAGATAGGGCTCTTAAAGATAGCGGAGTCAGGGGATATGGGGAGAAGGCAGGAACGGGGTACTGATTGGGGATGATCAGCCATGATCACATTGAATGGCGGTGCTGGCTCGAAGGCCCGAATGGCCTACTCCTGCACCTATTGTCTATTGTCTAAAATGTTATTTCTGTGTGGATATTGTGCATCGCCGTATTTCTTTTGAAAACCACCCCTCCCCCCCCTTACTTTGGCTCCAAATCACATGATCAATTAAAATAAAATAGACTGACTTAACGATTTAGACGAGGGAATTAAATGTGACATCTCCAAGTTTGCGGATGACACAAAGCTGCACAAAGGATGAGAGGAGATCTCAGAAACATATAAAATTCTTAAAGGATTGGACACTCTAGATGCAAGAAAAATGTTCCCGATGTTGGGGGAAGTCTAGAGCCAGGGGTCGCAGTTTAAGAATAAGGGGTAGGCCGTTTAGGACTGAGATGAGGAAAAACCTTTTCACGCAGAGAGTTGTGTATCTGCGGAATTCTCTGTCACAGAAGGCAGTGGAGGTCAATTCACTGGATGTTTTCAAGAGGGTTAGATTTAGCTCTTAGGGCTAAAGGAATCAAGGGATACAGGGAAAAAGCAGGAACGGGGTCCTGATTTTAGATGATCAGCCATGATCATATTGAATGGCGGTGCTGGCTCGAAGGGCCGAATGGCCTACTCCTGCACCTATGTTTCTATGTTTCTATCTCCAGAAATTGAGTCCAAAGATTTGACCATCTATTTTGCAGAACCATCCGCTGTATATTAATTATTTTTCTTGAAAGGAAGGGTTGTCAGCCTTCTATGCAATATTCTAAGTGTGGCCGGATCAAGGTTTGGGCTAACTGTTTTTTTTACCCAGTGTCAAATGCTCTCACGGGATCTCAGTGCTATGATTAGCTTTCTTGAAAAATTGCCCAGTCATTGGATTTGGCTCAATCAATGATTAGTAATCGTCCACAAAACACTTCCACCAGATGCCTTCAATCATGAATAGATTGGTTTCATATTTCATTGATTCTTTTATTCATAGATCATGATACCATTAGCTGGTTTTCTGGTATTTTACAAAGTGATAGCATAAACATTCTCAATCAGCTGCAATGGAGTTCTTTAGAACTATTATTAATAACCTATTTCTCTCTAAATATTTCCATATCCTGTTATCACCTATCTGCATGGACCTGTATTTCACAAGTCAATTGTCCACTCTGGGAGTATTTCTCTCGTTAATGTAGATCAGCGAGGGACTCGCTGTTCCACTGCCTGTGTTCAAGATTATTTGTTATGGCTTTGTATCTTTAGATCAACATTGGAGCTTGAAACATTAATTCTCCGCCACCGTGCTAATCTATCTGATTGGCGGCAGAGTTGCAGCCTTACAGCACCAGACGCTCGGGAATTTGTACGTTCCCCCTGTGATCTTGTGGGTTTCCCCTGGGTGCTCCGGTCTCCTCCCACATTGCCCCTACAGTGTGTGTGTGGGGGGAGGGGGGGGGGGGAATCGCTGGTAGGCTTGGACTTGGTGGACCATAGGGCCTGTTTCAGATTCAGATTCAACTTTAATTGTCATTGTCAGTGTACAGTACAGAGACAACGAAATGCAGTTAGCATCTCCCTGGAAGAGCGACATAGAATATGATTTCAATAAATAAATCTATTTACATGCATACAGTCATAGTGTTTTTCCTGTGTGAGGAGTGTCGGGGGTGGGGGGTGATTGGCAGTCACCGAGGTACAGTGTTGAGTAGAGTGACAGCCGCAGGGAAGAAGCTGTTCCTGGACCTGCTGGTCCGGCAACGGAGAGACCTGTAGCGCCTCCCGGATGGTAGGAGGGTAAACAGTCCATGGTTGGGGTGAGAGCAGTCCTTGGCGATGCTGAGCGCCCTCCGCAGACAACGCTTGCTGTATCTCTAAACTAAACTAAACCCGACACTTTTAGAATGGTAGTTTTGTGTGGATTAGATGAATGTCCCATTTATTTAATAATCCCTGCCAATTCAGAGTTTATTATTCATCTGTAATTGCCAGATATGTTGGAGTCTTTCGGTTGTCAGAGGGCAGGAAGAGTGCTGGTGGTCCCATTACAGCACGGATGTGGAGGCTTTGGAGAGGGTGCAGAACAGGTTTGCCCGAATGCTGCCTGGATTAGCGGCGCCTGGACCGTCGGAGGTTGAGGGGAAACTTAATGGAAGTATATTAAATTATGAGAGAGATAGGATAGACAGTCAGAAACTTGGTCCCAGGGTGTAATGTCAAAGAAGGCGTAGCTTTCAGGTGAGAGGGGAAACTTCAAAGGAGATGCACGGGGCCTGGTATAAATGTCAAAATCGTCCCTAGTTTAGGATAGTGTGCAGGGATTGCTGGTCAGTGTGGACTCGATGGGCCGAAGGGCCTGTTTCCGCATTGTATCTCCAAACTAAACTAAACTAAAAGTAAATTGAAAATGTAAACATAGAAACATAGAAAATAGGTGCAGGAGGAGGCCATTCGGCCCTTCGAGCCAGCACCGCCATTCAATATGATCATGGCTGATCATCCCCTATCAATAACCCGTGCCTGCCTTCTCCCCATATTCCTTGATTCCACTAGCCCCTAGAGCTCTATCTAACTCTCTCTTAAATCCATCCAGTGATTTGGCCTCCACTGCCCTCTGTGGCAGGGAATTCCATAAATTCACAACTCTCTGGATGAAAAAGTTTTTTCTCACCTCTGTCTTACTTCCTCTTCTTTCGTGTCCATCTTCCATGTTTCAATGTCCACATCGCTGCCATCATCCGTAAGGACGCAAGCTTCCGGCGACAATCGGTGGGAGCCACCACTTGTTGCAGTAGATGATGGTGGTAGCAGAATGAGCTCGGGATACGTCCAGTCTCCAGCCCCACCACGTGGACGCTTCTGCTACGGGGCCGAAAATGTACTGCAGAGGACAAATCTTTGGAATGGAAATGAAGTGGACAGTCCTTTCAAAAGCCACAGTGGCGCAGCTGGTAGAACTGCTGCCTCAAACCACCAAAGACCCGGATTTGATCTTGTCTGTGTGGAGTTTGCACGTTCTTTCTGTGGGTTTCTTCTGGGTGTTCCGGTTTTCTCCCACCTTCCAAAGACGATGATACAAAGACGGGGGTATGGAGAGAAGGCAGGTACGGGATACTGAGTTGGATGATCAGCCATGATCATATTGAGTGGCGGTGCAGGCTCGAAGGGCCAAATGGCCTACTCCTGCACCTATTTTCTATGTTTCTACTTTTTTGTTACATGTACCTCGGTACAGTGTAATCCCATCTTTGCATACTGTTCAGTAAAAATCTAAGCATGCACTGGCAAAATCATACTCTCATGCAAGGGTATAAAAATAATAGATCACACAGTGGCAGTACACAGAGTCGACACCTTTCTGGTGTCATCTTGTACCTTTCAAGTTCAGAGTTGTGTTAGAGAGAAAGTGGGATCACGTGGAACTAGTGTAAATGGGTGATGAGTAGACTCTCTCTCTCCCTCTCTCCTGTGTGTGTGTGTGTGTCTCTCTCTCTCCCCCCCCCCCCCGGTCTGTGTGCGTCTCTCTATCTGTGTATGTGTGTCTCTCTATCTGTTTCTCCGTCTGATTAGTGTGTCAGGACGGAGAGGAACCCAGACGACTGGCAGCCTTGAAGTGCGGATGTCTGGAGCAGCCTGGTCACATTGCAGAAGCATGCTGAATTTGCCGATGTGGTGTTAAAGTCTTAACTTTCCACTTCCAGAAAAAGCGCATCTCAGACCTATTCATGCTGCAACTATGAAACACTATCCACTGCATTCTTTGAGGCCCTTTCATACTATTTCATAGACTTTGTCCTTTTTGTTGTATGTACTAATTCTACCAAGCCTTTCAAATCGGTCCATGCGGGGTTTCAATTACAACGTGGCAATTGTTGCAGCCTTCAGTGCTACCATTACACATTCTAAAGGAGCTGTCCAACCCCTTGCCCAAGGGCTAACTTTATTGTTCCTTTCATACATTAGTGGGCTATTTTGGCTTTTGTCTCTGCTCTCTTGGTCCAAACCTTTTTGTCCAAGATTCAGTCTCCATCAGAGGACGGACTATCACCAGACTCTTACAAATCCACTGACTCTCAAAGTTACCTGGACCACACCTCCTCCCACCATGTCACGTCAAAGTTGCCAGTCCCTGCTCTCCATTTCTCCGTCTCTATCAGCCATGATCACATTGAATGGCGGTGCTGGCTCGAAGTGCCCAATGGCCTCCTCCTGTACCTATTGTCTATGTTTCTATTTTCTATGTTTCTATTTTCTATGTTTCTATCTGCCCCCGAGATGAGGCTTTCCATTCGAGGACTCTGGATAGACTCGGCTTGTACTCGCTGGAATTTAGAAGATTGAGGGGGGATCTTATAGAAACTTACAAAATTCTAAAGGGGTTGGACAGGCTAGATGCAGGAAGATTGTTCCCGATGTTGGGGAAGTCCAGAACAAGGGGTCACAGTTTAAGGATAAGGGGGAAATCTTTTAGGACCGAGATGAGAAAAACATTTTTCACACAGAGAGTGGTGAATCTGTGGAATTCTCTCCCGCAGAAGGTAGTTGAGGCCAGTTCATTGGCTATATTTAAGAGGGAGTTAGATGTGGCCCTTGTGGCTAAAGGGATCAGGGGGTATGGAGAGAGGGCAGGTACAGGATACTGAGTTGGATGATCAGCCATGATCATATTGAATGGCGGTGCAGGCTCGAAGGGCCGAATAGCCTACTCCTGCACCTATTGTCTATGTTTCTATCTGCCTCCGAGATGAGGCTTTCTATTACATTTTCTTTTCTAAATATGATTTCCCATTTGTTGTTCTAGATGAATCCATCACCCATGTCTCCTCTGTGTTCTGTAGCTCTGCTCTTGCTCCCCCTGCTCTCCCTCCCTCCACCCCCCCCCCCCCCCCCCCCCTCCCCCTGCCCACCACAAGGAACAAGGATACAGTTCCGTGTAGGAAGGATCTGCAGATGCTGGTTTAAACCGAAGATAGACACAAAATGCTGGAGTAACACAGCGGGACGGGCAGCATCTCTGGATAGAAGGAATGGGTGAAGTTTCGGGTCGAGACCCTTCTTCAGGTGTCAGGAATGGTCGAGACCTGAAACGTCACCCATTCCTTCCATCCAGAGATGCTGCCCGTCCCGCTGTGTTACTCCAGCATTTTGTGTGTAAGGATAGAGTTCCCGTAATCCTCGCCTTTCACCCCACCGGCCTTTGCATCCAGCAATCGATTCCCTGACATTTCCGCCTCCTTCAGCGAGATCCCACCACCTGTCACATCTTCCCATCTTTATACTACCCGCAGAAAGCGCTCCGTCCCTCGGGCCGAAACGTTGCTTATTTCCTTCATAGATGCTGCTGCACCCACTGAGTTTCTCCAGCATTTTTGTCTACCTTCGATTTTCCAGCATCTGCAGTTCCTTCTTAAACACTTCCCCTATACCTCCTTCCTTGCCTCTATCCCCCAGCAGTCCCTCCAGGTGAGACAGAGGTTTGGGTGCAACTCCTCTAACCTAATCCACTGCTTTTGGTGCCCCCTTTACATCAGCGAGACCACATATAGACAAGGCGACCATTTTGCCAAATATATGCACTTGATTTGCCGAGACCTGCTGGATCTCC
Source organism: Amblyraja radiata (assembly GCF_010909765.2). Taxonomy (NCBI): domain Eukaryota; kingdom Metazoa; phylum Chordata; class Chondrichthyes; order Rajiformes; family Rajidae; genus Amblyraja; species Amblyraja radiata. Next base: position 103,698,899 of record NC_045961.1, read on the forward strand.
CAGTTGCAAACCATTTTAACTCTTTCAATTTCCAACCCAACCCAAAACCTCGCCTAGGTAGTTAGTTTAGTTTATTGTCTCGTGTATCGAGGTACAGTGAAAAGCTTTGTATGTGTGCTAACCCGTCAGCGGAAAGACAATACATGTATCTGCACACAGTGTACAGATACATGACAAAGGGAATAACGTTTGTCAAGATAAAGTCCAGTAACGACCGATTAAATAGAGTCTGAGGGTCTCCAATGAGGTAGATAGTAGCTCAGGACCGCTCACTAGTTGGTGATAGGATGGTTCACTTGTTTGAGAACAGCTGGCAAGAAACTGATCCTGAATCCGGAGGTGTGTGTTTTCAGGCTTCTGTACCTCTTGCCTTATGGGAGAGTGGAGAAAAGGGAGTTGCCCGGGTGCACCTTGTCCTTGATTATGCTGCTGGCCTTGCCGAAGTAGAGTGAAGTGTAAATGATTTCAATGGAGGGGAGACAAAAGTGCTGGAGAAACTCAGCGGCTGAGGCAGCATCTATGGAGCGAAGGAATAGGTGGCGTTTCGGGGCGAGACGCTTCTTCAGACTGATGTGGGGGCGGGGGGCGGGGAGAAGAAAGGAAGAGGCGGAGACAGTGGGCTGTGGGAGAGCTGGGAAGGGGAGGGGAAGGAGGGAGAAAGCAAGGACTACCTGAAATTGGAGAAGTCAATGTTCATACCACTGGGGTGTAAACTACCCAAGTGAAATATGAGGTGCTGCTCTTCCAATTTGCGGTGGGACTCACTCTAGCCATGGAGGAGGCCCAGGACAGAAAGGTCGGATTGGAAATGGGAGGGGAAGTTGAAGTGCTGAGCCATCGGGAGATCAGGTTAGTTATTGCGAACTGAGCAGAGGTGTTGGGCGAAGCGATCGGCAAGCCTATGCTTGGTCCCACCGATGTAAAGCAGTTGACATCTAGAGCAGCGGATGCAATAGATGAGGTTGGAGGAGGTGGAGGGGAGGCTGAGTTGGCAGGATGGTCTGGGCTACGTCCACAATTCTCTACAATATCTTGCGGTCTTGGATGGAGCTGTTCCCAAATCAAGCTGTGATGCATCCCATTAAAATGCTTTTGAAGGCGCACCTGTAGAAATTGGTGATATTTGTTGGGGACATGACGAGTCTATCCATGTTCTCCAGAGATGCTGCCGGACCTGCTGAGTTAAGGGGCTGTCCCACTGTACGAGCTAAATCAAGAGTTCTCCCGAGTTTCCCCTTGATTCGAACTCGGAGATTTACGGTAATGGCCGCTCGTAGGTACTCGGGGCTCTCGTGGACATTTTTCAACATGTTGAAAAAATTTCACGAGCTGACCGCGTTTCCCGAGTACCTGCCGTTAACGTTAAGAGCCGCTTAGAGACGTCCCGAGCTCCGACGTACCCGCTACGTACATTCTACGTACTTACCACGAGTTTGAATATTATTTTAAACTCAGGAGAGCTCTTGGGTAAACTCGTACAGTGGGACAGGCCCTTTACTGCAGCACATTGCAACTTTTTTTTAAACTAATCCAAATTAGGTCATCCATCACCACCACAAAGGTAGAGTTCTGACAATTATAGTTGACTGAGACCATGCTGGTTACCTGAATGGCTGTACATCATGTTGGTTACCTACATGGCTGTACATCATGCTGGTTACCTACATGGCTGCACATCACGCTGGTTACCTGAATGGCTGTACATCCCGCTGGTTACCTACATGGCTGTACATCAAGCTGGTTACCTACATGGCTGTACATCAAGCTGGTTACCTACATGGCTGTACATCACGCTGGTTACCTACATGGCTGTACATCACGCTGGTTACCTACATGGCTGTACATCACGCTGGTTACCTACATGGCTGTACATCACGCTGGTTACCTACATGGCTGTACATCACGCTGGTTACATACATGGCTGTACATCACGCTGGTTACCTACATGGCTGTACATCACGCTGGTTACCTACATGGCTGTACATCACGGTGGTTACCTGAATGGCTGTACATCACGCTGGTTACCTACATGGCTGTACATCACGCTGGTTACCTACATGGCTGTACATCAAGCTGGTTACCTACATGGCTGTACATCACGCTGGTTACCTACATGGCTGTACATCACGCTGGTTACCTACATGGCTGTACATCACGCTGGTTACCTACATGGCTGTACATCACGCTGGTTACCTACATGGCTGTACATCATGCCTTAGGTGACATGTTTATTGAGTTGACTGAGAGGACAGTTATTTGGCTTGTCTGGTAATTGCTGGAGGGAGTATTTTTCCACTGTCATGTGGTTTATGAGGCGGCTCTCCTGAGATTTTTCGATGACTCAAACACATTGTAATGCAAGTCCTCCTCAGCGCCAAGGGACTGCCTGAAAAGAATGTGTTGAGAAAGAGAGACACAAGAGACTGCGGATAGAGTGATACAGCGTTAAGGTGGTATGGCTGGGCTTGTACACACTGGAGTTTAGAAGGATGAGAGGGAATCTTATTGAAACATATAAGATTGTTAAGGGTTTGGACACTCTAGGGGCAGGAAAACATGTTCCCGATGTTGGGTGAGTCCAGAACCAGGGGCCACAGTTTAAGAATAAGGGGTAAGCCATTAGAACGGAGATGAGGAAACACCTTTTCGCACATAGTGGTGATTCTGTGGAATTCTCTGCTTCAAGATAGAGCAAGATAGGGCTCTTAAAGATAGCAGAGTCAGGGGATATGGGGAGAAGGCAGGAACGGGGTACTGATTGTGGATGATCAGTCATGATCACATTGAATGGCAGTGCTGGCTCGAAGGGCCAAATGGCCTACTCCTGCACCTATTGTCTATTGTCTAAAAAAGGCCCTTCGACCCATAATGTCTGTGTCGAACATGATGCCAAGCTAAACTAACATCATCTGATCTGTGCCCCTCCATTTCCTGAATATCCAGGTGCCTATCTAAAAGCCTCATAAACTGCATAGTTTCTGATGCTTTACCTCCCCCCCTTGACTCCATCCAAGGACCCAAACAGTCTTTCCAGGTGAGGCAGAGGTTCGCCTGCACCTCCTCCAACCTCATCTACTGTATCCGCTGTTCCAGGTGTCAACTTCCCTACATCGGTGAGACCAAGCGCAGGCTCGGCGATCGCTTCACTGAACACCTCCGCTCAGTCCGTCTTAACCTACCTGATCTCCCGGTGGCTCAGCACTTCAACTCTCCCTCCCATTCCCAATCTGACCTTTCTGTCCTGGGCCTCCTCCATTGTCAGAGTGAGGCCCAGCGCAAATTGGAGGAACAGCACCTCATATTTCGCTTGGGCAGTTTACACCCCAGCGGTATGAACATTGACTTCTCTAACTTCAGATAGCCCTTGCTTTCTCTCTCCTTCCCCTCCCCCTTCCCAGTTCTCCCACTAGTCCTACAGTCTCCGCCTTTTCCTTCCTTTATCCCGCCCCCCCACCCCAACTTCAGTCTGAAGAAGGGTCTTGACCTGAAACGTCACCTATTCCTTCTCTCCATAGATGTTGCCTCACCCGCTGAGTTACTCCAGCATTTTGTGTCTACCTTCGATTTTATCCAGCATTTGCAGTTCTTTCTTACACATTTTGTCCCTGTTCCGTGTCAGTTTGGTTTAGTTTGTATTATCGTCCCATGCATCGACATACAGTGAGAATCTTCACTGTACCTGGTACACGTGACAATAAAGAAACCATTGACCATTGAAAACGTTGCCCTGCAATGTATTCAGGCAAGTTATACCATCCATGAGTGTGACCTATCTAAAGGCGGTTTCGGTGGTGCAGCGGTAGAGTTGCTGCCTCACAGCGAATGCAGCACCAGAGACCCAGGTTCGATCCCGACTATGGGGTTTGCATGTTCTCCCCGTGACTTGCGTGGGTTTTCTCCGAGATCTTCGGTTTTCTCCCACACTCCAAAGACGTGCAGGTTTGTAGGTTAATTGGATTGGTAAATGCAAACATTGTCCCTAGTGGGTGTAGGATAGTGTTAATGTCCGGGGATCGCTGGCCGGCGCGGAGCCGGTGGGCTGAAGGGCCTGTTTGCGCACTGAATCTCTAAACTAAACTAAACTCAACCACGCCACACACAAGTACAAGTCCAGTAAAGTCCGATTTAAGATTGTCCGAGGATCTCCAATGAGATAGATGGTAGATCAGGACCGCTCTCCAGTTGGTGAGAGGACGGTTCAGTTGCCTAAACATGGTTCTGTTATCAGGTAACCCAACCATCCTATCACCAACTGGAGAGCGGTCCTGATCTACCGTTCACTGAATTGGAGACCCTCAGACTATCTTTAATGGGACTTTATCTTGCACTAAACTTTATTCCCTTTATTCTATATCTGTGCACTACGGGCGAATTGATTGAAATCATGTATCAGATTTTCACTGACTGAATAGCACGCACGATAAAAGCTTTCACTTTTCCTTGCTGCATGTGACAATAACAAACTAATTTCTATATTACCAGTAATGCAAAAAGGAAAATAAACTGAGTTCAGAATGCTTCAGAGAAAGTACAGATTTTTTTTTTTAAGTGCACGAGCCATACTGTGGTAGGTTGGGAGATCGGGGCTACACAGTTAGTATTTGAGTGGTTCATTCAATGGTTGATAACAGCGGGGCAGAAGCTGTTCTTGCGTCTGATGTTTTGGATGAGGTGTTGAACGAAAGTTTTGTCTCCGCTCTTAAAACATCCTGTGGTGCAATAACACAGGTTTCTGTGGTGACCTTGACAATATTCACTCCTCCACCAACAGCACTAACAATACTTGACTACACTTCTTCCCACCCTGCTTCCTGTAAGGACTCCATCCCCTACTCCCAATTCCTCCGTCTACGCCGCATCTGCTCCCAGGATGAGGTGTTGCACACCAGGGCACTGAAATGTCCTCATTCTTCAGGGAACCCCCGGGGTTCCCCTCCCCCACTATAGATGAGGCTCGCACCAGGGTCTCCTCCATACCCCGTAACACTGCTCTCTCTCCCCATCCCCCCACTCGCAACAAGGGCAGAGTCCCCCTAGTCCTCACCTTTCACCCCACTAGCCGGCACATACAACAAATAGTCCTCCGTCAGTTTTGCCACCTCCAACGTGACCCCACCACTCTCCACATCTTCCCATCTCCCCCCATGTCTGCCTTCCGCAAAGACCGCTCCCTCCGCAACTCCCTTGTCAATTCTTCCCTTCCCTCCCGCTCCACCCCTTCCCCGGGCACTTTCCCTTGCAACCGCAAGAGATGCTACATTTGTCGCTTTACCTCCCCCCTCGACTCCATTCAAGGACCCAAGCACTCGTTCCAGGTGCGACAGAGGTTCACCTGCATCTCCTCCAACTTCATCTATTGCATCCGCTGCTCTAGATATCAGCTGATCTACATCGGTGAGACCAAGCGTAGGCTTGACGATCGTTTCGCCGAACACCTCCGCTCGGTCCGCAATAACCAACCTGACCTCCCGGTGGCTCAGCACTTCAACTCCCCCTCCCATTCCGTATCCGACCTCTCTGTCCTGGGCCTCCTCCACGTCCAGAGTGAGCAACACCGGAATTTGGTGGAACAGCGCCTCATATTCCGCTTGGGGAGTCTGCATCCTGGGGGCATGAACATTGAATTCTCCCAATTGCTGTCTCCTCCCCTTCCTATCTCCTTCAGACCTCGGGCTCCTCCTCCTTTTTCCTTTCTTCTCCCCACCTCCCCCCCAACCCCTATCAGTCTGAAGAAGGGTTTCGGCCCGAAACATTGCCTATTTCCTTCGCTCCATAGATGCTGCTGCACCCACTGAGTTTCTCCAGCATTTTTGTGTACCTAGCACTAACAATACAGTTGGTTAGTTATTCTGACATTGCTGTTTGTGGGGAAATTGCTCGGCATCAATTGGCTGCGTTGCCTTTTGAAGTTACCATGCAATTGCAAAATTGTGCCGAGTTCTGGAGCGTTTGTGTTATTGATTCGTAGAGTCTTGTAGTAGGCCCCCCTCGGTCATGACTGACCATGAGTGATGCATCCTGGTCGGATGCCAGCCTGGGCGATCGATGTCATATGGAGGACAGACAGGCTGTTGCCCATGCAGCACGTCCCCCCTCTCCACGTCACTGATCGATCCAAAGGACCAGCAGGGCCGTTACAGTTTGGCACCAGCGCCGTCGCAGGAGCTGCCAGAGTGAGGTTGTAGACAACGACAAACTGCCTTAGGGGCTCCGACTCCGGATTTTCTTGAGTTTACTCCAGACTTTTCCATGACTGGATATGGCCACAGGCAGTGGAGGTTTTAAATCAAAGTTTTCCCTCTCCTAGATGGACTGCCTTCCCAGGCTGACGAAGACTCGTTGGGGGCGGGAGCATCTACCTTCCCGTGCAGGTCTATAGCACCTGCCCACTGTGCAGAATCATTCAGCATGGGAACAGGCCGTGTGGCCCATCACATCCACACTGATCATTGGGGACTCAGTGGATCAATGACACTTTATTGTCACATGTACCGAGCTACAGCGAATTTGTTTTTTGCATACAGTTTGGTAAAAACCTTAACATCCACAGGCGTAATCACACTTGAATGCAAGACTGTAGGAATAGTAAATTACACTGAGATAGTGCATAAGAGTCGCCACGTTTATGGCGCCATTTTGTTTGATTTGTCTTGGCCAGGCGATGTCCCTGTTTGTCATTAGTGTGGTGTTCACGCACCTAGCCAGTCGCCCTCCATGCCGAGCTGATCCAGAATGGTAAAGATGCCGGAGTAACAGGCAGCATCTCCAGAGAAAAGCATTAGGCACGTTTCAGACTGAAGAAGGGTTCCCACCCGAAACGTCACCTGTTCTTTTCCTCCAGAGATGCTGCCTGACCGGCTGATTTACATACAGTGCATTCAATTCAGTTCAGTTTATTGCCACGTGTACCGAGGTACAGTGAAAAGCTTTTTGTTGCGTGCTATCCAGTCAGCGGAAAGACAATACACAATTACAATCGAGCCTTTCACAGTGTACAGATCTGTAGGAGTAGGGATTTAAAATTGTGGAGCGATTGTAATGTTTGATTGCAGCTCTGCTTCTGTAACTTAACACACAAATAGTCGCCTGGATTAGGCAGGTATCCCCCACTATCTTATGGGCCTGTCCCACTTACGCGATTTGCCAGCACTTGTCATAGTCACAGCAAGTCTCCGGAAATTTTCAACATGTTGAAAATCCATTCGGCGACCAGAAAAAGGTACGACTCTTTGGGCAACTACTCACGACCATACAGGCGTCGTGACGCCTTTGTGGTCGCCCAAAGAGTCGTACCTTTTTCTGGTCGCCGCTGGATTTTCAACATGTTGAAAATTTTCGGCGACCTGCTGAGACGATGACGGGTGCGGCAAAAATCGTGTAAGTGGGACAGGCCCTTTACATAGTGGATCCCTTCCTTATCTCGTGCCTCCCTCCTTACCCTAAATCTACACTCTCCAGTTTCACTCATAGAGACCAGTACTTACTTTAATGTAATGGCAATTCCAAACTTTTCCGATGTACAAATTTCTGTTGCCATTACTACACGGGCAAGTAAGGAGTGATGATACGCAGACGATAAAAAGGAACGGATCCTCCAGTCGTCATTTCCAGTTTAATTTATTCTTTATTGAAGCAGTTGTACAAATAAAAAAAGTGAACGTACCAGATCCTCTTTATTCTTATACAAATTGTAGCTTTCCGTTCTTACCATCTGATCTGGTAAGAACTGTATTCTCTCTCCCGTGCCTGCTCGTCTGACCTGCCCACACCCTCCCCTGGCATGATATATGTATTGTTCATCTACGTATCAGAAGCCCACTGCCAAGCGTTCAAAGTAATACTACTTGACAAAATAATAATATAATTTGCTAACAGTAACTAGCCGAAGCATGAATGGCTCCCACATCTGATGTGGAGAGGCAATGTTCCCTGCACGCTACTGTACCTTCTACTCTGGAGTTTAGAAGGATGAGAGGGAATCTTGTTGAAACATATAAGATTATTAAGGGTTTGGACACGTTAGAGGCAGGAAACATGTTCCTGATGTTGGGGGAGTCCAGAACCAGGGGCCACAGTTTAAGAATATGGAGTAAGCCGTTTAGAACGGAGATGAGGAAACACTTTTTCTCACAGAGAGTGGTGAGTCTGTGGAATTTTCTGCCTCAGAGGGCGGTGGAGGCCAATCCTCTGGACGCTTTCAAGAGAGAGCTAGATAGAGCTCTTAAAAATAGCGGAGTCAGGGGATACGGGGAGAAGGCAGGAACGGGGTACTGATTGGGGATGATCAGCCATGATCACATTGAATGGCGGTGCTGGCTTGAAGGGCCGAACGGCCTACTCCTGCCCCTATTGTCTATTGCTCAAAACCTTGATACACTTCACTCGTGCTTCCTCTTAAGCTTCTCTATTCCAAGGAAAATAGACACCCGTTTCTCCATTCTCTCGTCATTACCGGACAGCTCTGTCCCAGATAACATCCCAGTAAATCTCCACTCTAATCATATATTTAATCCTATTTATGGCCAATCCTCACGTGTAAAAATAGACGTTCCCTCGCACGAAACTGGACCAAATCAGTTCAAGGTCTGTGGCCATTTGAGCTTCCTCCCACAGCAAGTGTAACTAGAATGCTCACAAGTTCGATAGCAAGACAGAACATGATATATAAAAATGTGGTCAAGTGTTCCCAGTTATGTGGCACTGTGTGGTGGAGCGGTAGAGTGGCTGCCTTACAGCGCCAGAGACCCGGGTTCCATCCTGTCTGTACGGAGTTTGTACCTTCTCCCTATGCCTGCTTGCGTTTTCTCACAGTGCTCCTGTTTCTTCCCACATTCCAAAGACGTATGTATGGGTTTGTAATTGGCCTCTGTAAATTGTTCCTAGTATGTGGGATAGAATTGTTGATGAGTGATCATTGGTCGGCGTGGGTCGAAGGGCCTGTTTCAGCAATGTATGTCTAAACTAAAGAACACTATCTTGTAATTATATTTTCAGTAGCAAAGTTTAAGTGGGATGTTGTGTGAGTTTGAAATATATATGCCCCCCGTCATTGCTACCTTACAGCGAATGCAGCGCCAAAGACCTGGGTTTGGTCCCGACTACGGGTGCTGTCTGTGCGGAGTTTGCACGTTCTCCCCGTGACCTGCGTGGGTTTTCTCCGAGATCTTCGGTTTCCTCCCACACTCCAAAGACGTACAGGTTTGTAGGTTAATTGGCTTGGTAAATGTAAAACTTGTCCCTAGTGTGTGTAGGGTAGTGGTTATGTGCGGGGATCGCTGGTCGGCACGGATTCGGTCGGCCGAAGGGCCTGTTTCCGTGCTATCTCTAAAATTAAAACAAATCTAAATTCCTTCTGTAGAAACTCTGATCTTAGTGGTGATTTAAATTTTCAGACGGACTACGAAAGGAAACAAGAACCCACAACCTTGCTGTCTTTCTGTTTTTGTTTTGTTTGCAGCGATAGGTTTTGGTGACTGAAGATGTCAGATAATGGCGAAGTGGAAGACAAGCCTCCAGCTCCGCCCATGAGGAACACCAGCACCATGATTGGTGTGGGCAGCAAGGACTCTGGCAACCTTAACCATGGCTCCAAGCCTCTTCCCTTGGCTCCTGAAGAGAAGAAAAAGAAAGACAGGCTCAGGTTCTTTCCCGGAGCAGGAGACAAAAGTAACCGCGCTTTTCTTTACTTTTTAAAACCTTTTATCTTTTTAGTGTGCTGCTGGTTGTCTTTGTTTGTTAGCAATTCAGTGATCGATACACCTCAAGAGTTTCACTCCTCGAGAGTGTTTCTGTACTACAAAGCTCTTGACAACTCTGGTCACAAAAACCCCCCACAAATTACTGGGGCAACTCAGCGGCTCAGGCAGCATCTCTGGTGAATATGGATCAGTGACGTTTCAGGTCAGGATCCAAAATGTCACCTATCCATGTGCTCCAGAGATGTAGCCTGACTAGACAAAAGTGCTGGAGAAACTCAGCGGGTGCAGCAGCATCTATGGAGCGAAGGAAATAGGCAACGTTTCGGGCTGAAACCCTTCTTCAGACTAATGGAGGGTGGGTGGTGGGGGGGGGGCGAAGAAAGGAAAAAGGAGGAGGAGGAGCCCGAGGGCTGAGGGAGAGCTGAGAAGGGGAAGAGAAAGCAAGGGCTACCGGAAATTGGAGAATTCAATGTTTATGCCACTAGGGTGCAGACTGCCCAAGCGGAATATGAGGCGCTGCTCCTCCAATTTCCGGTGGTGCTCACTCTGGCCATGGAGGAGGCCCAGGACAGAGAGGTCGGATTCCAGCAGTTTCTCCAGCACTTTTGTCTACCTTCGATTTTCCAGCATCTGCAGTTCCTTCATGAACAACATGCAGCCTGACTAACTACGTTGCCCCAGTAATATGTCTATATTGTTACTGTGATAATTTGACATCTATAAATGAAGCTGCCAGTAACTCAGCCAGATTATTTCTGGTGTTTAAAAAAAAAAGACTTAAAGTGCTGATCCTAAACGTCACCTATCCATGTTTCCTAGAGATGCTGCCTGACCCGCTGAGTTACTCCGGTTACTTAGTATCTTTTGTTCATAAACCAGCATCTGCAGTTACTTGTTCCTACTATTTCTAGTGTTATTCTGACAGGATCTTAGGCCTAGAATGAACAGTTTATCTCCTAGAATCTACATTACTGATCATCTATGAATTAAATCATTTATTTTTTGATGGATTGAAAGATATAGCATGTGAACAGACCTTTCTACCCACAGTGCCCACTCCATTGTTCACATGTTCTGTTATCCTACTTTCTCATCCATTTCCTACCCACTACCAGGGGCAGTTTACAGAGTAAGTTTATTGGCCAAGTATTCACATACAAGGAATTTGCCTTGGTGCTCCGCCCACATGACATACAGTGACAGTTACGAATGACTCAGAAAACACTAAATATTAATAATAAAACACCATTGATCAAGCATGTGAACCAACAAAGGGAGGCTACAGATTTTTGGCTGTTGAGTAGAGCAACTACTCGTGGATAAAAACTGTTTTTATGTCTGGCTGTGGCAGCTTTGACAGTCCGGAGTCGCCTTCCAGAGGGAAGTGATTCAAAGAGTTTGTGGCCAGGGTGTGAGGGGTCAGAGATGATCTTGCCCGCTCACTTCCTGGCCCTTGCAGAGGCCAATTACCTTACGAACCCTGACATATTTGGGATGTGGGAGAAAACGGGCCTGCAGGAAACCCACATAGTAGGTATGTTGCAAAGCCTACCTGAAGCGTCTTTGAAAATCTGCCGCTGCCCGTGTGCGCGATTTTGGCGCCGTTTAGAGGGGGCGGGTTTAAAACGCGATTTTCTCTAGGCTGTTCAAATCGAAGATGTTCAGCCTAGTTAATTATTAACGAAAAATCGCCGGAAGACCCCGTCGCAAAAGCTATTATTAGGTTTAAAGGCCTTGAATAATAGTTATAGTAGTTTAAAAATCAATCTCTAAACCCGCGACCGCCAGCAACCGCAGGGTCTTATAAAGCAGACAGCTGAAGGTAGGTTGTATATTTTTACATTAAAAAGGGCTTCTAAAGATCCCTTTATACAAAGTTTAATATTGCGAGTAGCTCATTTTGCGCCCATTATATCGCGCAGTATTTTTCTGGGCATTTGGGGCACAAATCTACCGCAATGTGAACGTTCTAAACCAGCGCGTTCCACAGGGACCCACTGGAAAGCTGATTTAAATGGGCATTTATTTACAGCAATTGAACAATGAATTCCTTCCATTTGGCCTATAAATTAATGTAAATGAGATTTAAAAATCATGTTTTATTGTGAATTATTTTTGAATATTATTTGGACATTTAGGCTATTTAAAAATGTTAATCATTTATTAAGAAATGGATAGATGTTTAGATCTAGTAATTGAAGTCTGAAATTAGCTACAATTAGGTAACTAACTAATTATATGCTTTAATTTCAGGTCATCCAAGTAAGATTATTTTATATTTGTTTCAGAATGCTTCAATCTATGATAACTGAAAATTTCATTCAGTTCTCTTAATTTTTAAGAAAGTTATGGGCTTTTGACTGTTCACGATCACAACTTTTTTGTTATGTCCATAGAAAATCAATAGGGAACAAGATGCTCATTTCCGAGTATGAAAATGGCCATAACTTTTTAAATACTTGAGATATGAAAGTGAATTAGGTGTCAAATTAAACTTATTTTTATGCTTTATCTGATGGGATAAATTACAGACTTGATTTTTAAAATCTCAAAATTTTGTAACATTGCTACACATAGTCACAGGGTGAGTGTGTAGACTCCACACAGAAAGCATCCAAGGACAGGATTGAGTCAGAGTCCCTGGCTCTGTGAGGCAACAGCCCTTGGGACAATAGAGCATCACCCGAACCAACCTCCCTTCCATTGACTCCATCTACACTTCACACAGCATAGAATAGGGGGCGAAGGGGAGGGGGTGTGGGGGGGAAATGATGGATGACCTTGTAGAGTTGCTTGTGGTTTTTGCACACCGTGTTCTCCAGCTGTCTTTCACGCCCATGACGGCCACGTTTTCAGTGTCAAATTTGTCTCACACCCACTTCAGGATCTGTCAGTATCAGAGACATGTGAAATAAAAGCAGCGTAAAACTCTCTTATGACACTTGATCTCCCTAACGTTGCTGTGGAATTTCACTTGGAAACAAACAATAGCATGCAAAAGACCAGTGGAAACAACCAAAATATATTAAGTCATCAAACATGAAAGAAAATAGATGAAAATGTATCCAACCAAACAGCTAGTGTGTCAGAAGGAACTGCAGATGCTGGTTTACACCGAGGTTAGACACAAAATGCTGGAGTGACCCAGCAGGTCAGGCAGCATCTCCGGAGAAGAGGAATAGGTGATGTTTCGGGTCGAGACTCTTCTTCTGTCTGAACAGTCTGAAGAAGGGTCTCGACCCAAAACTCCTTTTCTCCAGAGACGCTGCCTGACCCGCTGAGTTCCTCCAGCTTTGTGTCTCTCAAGCCGCTACAGACCCTGTGGTGATTACTGTATACGTCACGTGGACTTAAAAGTCACTTGTTTAAGAAAAGCATGTTTCAGAAAACGACAGGTTTTGTTCAATGATGCTGTGGCAGCAACCAGAAGTGGTAAGATTTCCCCTCAGACATTTTCCTTACTTTCTCTGGTGCTAAGGGTGCTGCCTTAGCACCAGAGAACCAGGTTCAATCCCAACTACGGGTGCTGTCTGTACGGGAGTATGTACGTTCTCCATTGTGACCTGCGTGGGTTTTCTCTGGGCGCTCCAGTTTCCTCCCACACTCCAAAGATGCACAGGTTGTAGGTTAATTTCCTTCGGCAAACATTCTGTAAATTGTTCCCTGGTGTGTAAGATAGTGTTAGTATGTGGGGATGGCTGGTCGACGTCAACTTGGTGGGCCGAATGGCCTGTTTCAGCGCTGTATCTCTAAACTAACCTCTGAGACGTGGGAAGCAGTTTGTATATAGACCGCAGGTTACCTAGACTACTGCGGAGCGCTTTGTGGCAACAAGCTACCAGCTGACCTCATCCCCAATGTAAAAGGCATCAAGAGCAGAAAGTTTGAAGACAATAATAAGGATAAAGAGAGAAAAACAACATGGTACTTCTGTGTCTTTATAAACTCCGTTGAGTTTGCTGTCCCCCTCAATGCCACTTGGATCGGAGCCCTGAAACAAGCAGCTTGCAGAATATTAATCCACAGTTATTTGTTATTCACCTCACTGCAGTTCGTGAGTGTGCCAGAGATCTGTTTCTTCTGAGTGGAAACCATTTTTCAGAATCCTGTACAGCTTGTGCTAATCTTTTACATAGTTAACCGTACCCTTGATGTTGGTGTTTCTGTATTACTCATAACATATTTTATGTGGTAGATTGCAGCAAACAGTTCCTTTATATAACAACAGAAGACAGATGAGCTGGATTACTGTATTGATTGAGTGAAAGACACACCGACCATCGATCAGCTGTTTACACTAGTTCTATATCATCGCACGTTTGCACGTCCACTCAGTACACACTCGGGACAATTAACCTACAAACCCGCATGTTTTTGGGATGTTGGAGGAAACCAGAGCACATGAAGGAATAAACTGCAAATGTTGGTTTACACTGAAGATGTACACAAATTGCTGGAGTAACTCAGCAGGTCAGGTGGCATCTCTGGGGGAAAAAGGAATAGGCGACATTTTGCCCCCGACCTGAAACGTCCCCTGTTCCCTTTCACCGGAGATGCTGCCTGATTCGCTGAGTAACTCCAACATTTTGTGTCTAGCACCTGGCAGAAACCCACGCGGTCACAGGGAGATCATGCAAACTCCACGCAGGCAGCACCGAAGGTCAGGATCGAACCTGTGAGCGTCTCCGGCGCTGTGAGGCAGGAGCTCTACCAGATGCGCCACCGTGCCGCTGTACGACAGACTGGCCATTCGAGGAACCAGTCTGCAAATCTTTGGTGAACTGCTAAAGCAGGTGTAGGTCCCCTTTGTAACGAAGGCGTGACTAATTGTGGAGATACTTTTAGAAACATGGAAAAATAGGTGCAGGAACAGGCCATTCGGTCCTTCGAACCAGCACTGCCATTCAATATGATCGTGGCTAATTGTCTAAAATCAGTACCCCGTTCCTGCTTTCTCCCCATATCCCTTGATTCCATTAGCCCTAAGAGCTAAATCTAACTCCAGTGAATTGGCCTCCACTGCCTCCTGTGGCAGAGAAGGCCCCAGATTCACAACTCTCTGGGTGAAAATGTTTCCCCTTATCTTAGTCCTAAATAGCCTACCTCTTATTCAATAAACTGTGACCCCTGGTTCTGGACTCCCCCAACATCGGGAACATTTTAGCCTGTCCAATCCTTTAAGAATTGTATATGTTTCTATAAGATCCTCTCTCATCCTTCTAAATTCCAGTGAATGCAAGCCAAGGCGACCCATTCTTTCATCATTTGTCAGTCTCGCCATCCTGGGAATTAACCTGTTGAACCTACGCCACATTCCCTCAATAGCAATAATGTCCTTCCTCAAATGAGGAGACCAAAATTGCACACAATACTCCAGGCATGGTCTCACCAGAGCCCTGTACAACTGCAGTAGGACTTCCTTGCTCCTAAACTCAAATCCTCTCGCAATGAAGTACAACTTGCCATAAACTTTCTTTACTGCCTGCTGTACCTGCATGCTTACTTTCAATGACTAATGTACAAGCACACCCAGGTCTCATTGCACCTACCGTTTTCCTAATCTGACATCCAGATAATAATCTGCCTTCCTGTTCTCGCCACCAAAGTGGATAATCTCACATTTATCCACATTATACTGCATCTGGCATGCATCTGCCCGCTCACCCAACCTATCCAAGTCACCCTGCAGCTTCATAGCATCCTCCTCGCAGCTCACACTGCCACCCAGCTTTGTGTCATCCCCAAACTGGGAGATGTTACATTTAATTCCCTTGACTAAATTGTTAATATATATTGTAAATAACTGGGGTCCCAGCATCGAGCCTTGCAGTGCCCCACTAGTCACTGGCTGCCATTCTGAAAACGACCCGTTAATTCCTATTCCTTGCTTCCTGTCTGCCAACCACTTCTCTATCCATGTCAATGCCCTACCACAAATACCATGTGCTCTAATTTTCCACACTAATCTCTTGTGTGGGACTTTGTCAAAGGCTTATTGAAAGTCCAGATACACTACATCCACTGGCTTTCCCTTATCCATTCTATTTGTTACATTCTACTCAAAAAGTTCCAGAAGATTAGTCAAGCATGATTTCCCCTTCATAAATCCATGCTGACTTTGACCAATATCCTGTCACTGCTTTCCAAATGTGTAACATCTTTAATAATCAACTCAAGCATCTTCCCCATCACCAATGTAAGGCTAACTGGTCTTCCCCGCTTTCTCTCTCCCTTATTTCTTAAAAAGTGGAATTACATTGGCTACCCTCTAGTCTGCAGGAACTGATCCCGATTCTAGAGAACATTGGAAAATGATCACCAATGCATCCACAATTTCAAGGGCCACCTCCTTGAGTACTCTGGTATACAGACCATCAGGCCCTGGGGATTTATCTGCCTTCAGTCCCAACAGTTTACCTAACACCATTCCCTTCAGTTCCTCCCTCCCATTAGATCCTCGGTCCCCTGGTATTTCTGGGAGATTGTTTGTGTCTTCCTTGGTGAAGACAGAACCAAAGTACTCGTTTAACTGTTCTGCCATTTCCTTGTTTCCCCATTATAAATTCACCTGTCTCTGACTGTAAGGGACCTACATTTGTCTTCGCTCACCTTTTCCTTTTTACATATCTAAAGAAGCTTTTACAGTCAGTTATCTCTCTGTCTTTTCTCCTGTCCAAAAACTTCATTGCACTAGCAACCTTTTTATGCAGCATAATAGCCCTGTCCCACGGTGCGTGTTCATTCCAAGAGCTCTCCCGAGTTAAAAAAAATCAAACTAGTGGTAAGCACGGAGAATGAACGTAGCGGGTACGTCGGAGCTCGGGGACATCTCTTAGCGCTAACGGCAGGTACTCGGGTAGACTCGCTAACGGCAGGTAAGCACGGGAAGACTCGTGAAGATTTTTCAACATGATGAAAAATGTCCACGAGAGCCCCGAGTACCGACGAGTGGCCATTACCGTAAATCTCCGAGTTTGAATCAGGGCAAACTCGGGAGAACTCGTACCGTGGGACAGGGCTTTTAGACTAGTCTGTTAGTGGCTATTCAAGAGAGGAAATGCTGCCTCTCATTACATTAACTAATTTGTCACAATCTGCACAAAACAAACTAGACAATTTGAGGTGTAAATGTTTAATGAATTAGTAAAGATGAGGAAGGTTCAATATTTCTTATGGGCTGGCTGCTTTGAAATGAGGTTATTTTACACATTTGCAATTGCTATGGTTGAGTACTCATGCCTAATGTATTGTGGACGGCTTGATTGTAATAATGTTTAGTCTTTCCGCTGACGGTATAGAATGCAACCAGAAAAGATTCTCACTCTTCCTCGGTATGTGATAATAAAACTAAACCTATCTTTCTTTTTTATAAAAAACAACCAGAATACATTAACTATTCATTATAAAATTCAGCATTGGTTTAGTTTAGAGATACAGCATTGAAACAGGCCCTTCAGCCCACCGAGTCTGCGCTGACCAGCGATCCCTGCACACTAACACTGCCCTACACACAATAGGGACCATTTACATTTACACCAAGCCAATTAACCTACAAACCTGCACGTCTTTGGAGTGTGGGAGGAAACCGAAGATCTCGGAGAAAATCCACGCGGTCATGGGGAGAACGTACAAACTCCGTACAGACAGCACCCGTAGTCGGGACCGAACCCGGGTCTCCGGCGCTGTAAGTCAGCAACTCTACCGCTGCGCCACCGTGCCGTCTTTGAAGTGCTTACTTGTCACTGACCAAAATTGGGTCAGATGATGTTGGAATTTGCATGGTATTATAAGGATTATGCTCAATTACATTTTAAAAGTGTTGACTTCATGGATTCACCCATTGCATTGGGGATGATCAGCCATGATCACATTGAATGGTGGTGCTGGCTCGAAGGGCCGAATGGCCTACTCCTGCACCTATTGTCTATAGTCCGTTGCATTCTGATCGTAAAAAATACACTCACTTTGCCCACTCCAGTCTGGGGAAGATCCTTCCTCAACATTACTAATTCATTAAACATTTACACCTCAAATTATCTAGTTGACCCGAAAAGTCACCTATCCAAGTTCTCCAGGGATGCTGCCTGACCTGCTGAGTTACTCCAGCGCTATGTGGTTTTTTCCCCCCGTAAGTCAGCATCTGCAGTTCCTTCTTGCCTCATGCCCCCTTTGTTGTTTTTTTCCCCATCACAGTGGAAGGGTCGAGATATAGCAAGGATAGTTATTGAAATATGGAAGGAGCAACTGAAAAGGTATAAAATCAATAGTTAATAAAGAGATTGTGAAAATATTGCACTGTAGGCTAGAAGGCAGATTGTAATATCAAGAGAACGTCACTGACAGGGAAATTAATTGAGGTGCAACCAGTATTTTTAGATACAGAGTTAGATGAGGTATTGATTCTTGACTTGACTTTAAAGATTAGCATGCCTGAAAACAGTAGGTGCTTTTATCTGTGACAGATTGATTCTCATTTGCTTGCATAAGCATTCTCTTATTTTTATCCACTGCTTATTTAATTCCATCGCCGATACTGATGGAAACCTACTCTCTTGGCAGGGAAGCCTCTTCCCTGCCAAGTTTGAAGAAGGGTTTTGGCCCGAAACGTTGCCTATTTCCTTCGCTCCATAGATGCTGCTGCACCCGCTGAGTTTCTCCAGCACTTTTGTCTACCTTCGATTTTCCAGCATCTGCAGTTCCTTCTTAAACACGTCAATATCAAACTCGTGTCTCAAGCCGTGAGCCAGTAGCTCAAACTCTGTCACCCATTTGGGGTTGAGACGGTGTTCTGGGGATATTTAATACTGAGAGCGATTGTTGTAGGAGAGGAATGATCAGAAGAGAGGGGGCATCATAATTAAGATGCAGGCTGAAGTTACTTGTTGAGACTGGAGATTAGTCCATACCTGAATCGTCATCTGTCCATTTCCCTCCACGGATGCTGCCTGACCTGCTGAGTTCCTCCAGCACTTTGTGTTCAGGGGTGTCAAACTACTGGCCCGCGGGCCGGATGCGGCCCATGAAGGGGTCCAATCCGGCCCGCGGGATGATTTGTTGGGGTGGGAGAACGAAGGCAAGGATAGCTGTGGGAGCATGAGCACATTGCACAACTGATACGGCCCGCATGAAGTTGCATTTTGCCCATTCCGGCCCGTGACCTAAAATGAGTTTGACACCACTAGCTCAAGATTTCCCCATCTGTAGTCTCGTGTGTCCCCTTGATATTATTCAGCATGAATTATGAAATGTTAGGAATGCAGGAGGTTATTTAACTCATCTCATCCATGTTGGACAATGAAGACTGGCTCCAGTGGTCACAAATGTCCCTGCCCTTTTAACCCCATTCAGGTCAGCACCTTAGAGCAGTCCAGCCCTGGGACCCCATTATCTCCCTTGCATAGATTCTTATCAGCTTACAACCCAGCGGTATTGACGTTGATTTCTCTAATTTCAAGCAACTCCTACATTCGCTCGCCTCGAGTAGGAGTAAACGGGTCCTTTTCCGAATGGCAGGCAGTGACTAGTGGGGTACCGCAAGGCTCAGTGCTGGGACCCCAGCTATTTACAATATATATTAATGATTTGGACGAGGGAATTGAATGCAACATCTCCAAGTTTGCGGATGACATGAAGCTGGGGGGCAGTGTTAGCTGTGAGGAGGATGCTAGGAGGCTGCAAGGTGACTTGGATAGGCTGGGCGAGTGGGCAAATGCATGGCAGATGCAGTATAATGTGGATAAATGTGAGGTTATCCACTTTGGTGGCAAAAAGAGGAAAGTAGACTATTACCTGAATGTGGCCGATTAGGAAAAGGGGAGATGCAACGAGACCTGGGTGTCATGGTACACCAGTCATTGAAAGTAGGCATGCAGGTGCAGCAGGCAGTGAAGAAAGCGAATGGTATGTTAGCATTCATAGCAAAAGGATTTGAGTATAGGAGCAGGGAGGTTCTACTGCAATTGTACAGGGTCTTGGTGAGACCACACCTGGAGTATTGCGTACAGTTTTGGTCTCCAAATCTGAGGAAGGACATTCTTGCCATAGAGGGAGTACAGAGAAGGTTCACCAGACTGATTCCTGGGATGTCAGGACTTTCATATGAAGAAAGACTGGATAGACTCGGTTTGTACTCGCTAGAATTTAGGAGATTGAGGGGGGATCTTATAGAAACTTACAAAATTCCTAAGAGGTTGGACAGGCTAGATGCAGGAAGATTGTTTCCGATGTTGGGGAAGTCCAGAACAAGGGGTCACAGTTTAAGGATAAAGGGGAAATCTTTTAGGACTGAGATGAGAAAAACATTTTTTACACAGAGAGTGGTGAATCTGGAATTCTCTGCCACAGAATGTAGTTGAGGCTAGTTCATTGGCTATATTTAAGTTAGATGTGGCCCTTGTGGCTAAAGGGATCAGGGGGTATGGAGAGAAGGCAGGTACAGGATACTGAGTTGGATGATCAGTCATGATCATATTGAATGGCGGTGCAGGCTCGAAGGGCCGAATGGCCTACTCCTGCACCTATTGTCTATGTTTCTATGTTTCCCCCTCCCTAGTCGCCCTACAAGTTCTCCTGTTCGCATCCTTGTATCCCTCTTGTTATCACACAGTCCCCAGCCAACAATGGACCATTGTGGGCTCCATCCTTCCTTGAGGTCATCGTTGTTCAAATGTTTTGGAAGCAAACGACATCTGATTGCATTAACCAGTACTGCACCAAATAGCTATTTTAACCACGGGGTATTTACACATTGCCTACGTTCTCCTTGGGTAATTCCTGGACCAAAGATCTCTATTGCAGTTCACAAAACAACATTGAACAGTACAGCTGGTAGTGCTGCTGCTTCACCGCGCAAGACAGCCAGGTTCCATCTCAACCCTGACTGCTAACTGCGTGGAGTTTGCTTGTTCTCCCTGTGACAGCTGGGGTTTCTTCCCACATCCCAAAGACGTGCGGGTTTGTAGGTTAATTGGCCTCTGTAAAATTGCCCCAGTTAGTGTGAGGGGGTGATCGATTGTCAGCGTGGACTTTCTTGCTGTAACTTTCAACAATGTATGTCTGATTTATCTATTAAGGGCCTGTCCCACTTAGGCGATTTTCTCGGGCGACTTGCCGGCCCCCGTCATTAGTCGCAGCAGGTGGCCGAAAATCTTCAGCATGTTGAAAATCCAGCGGCGACCAGAACAAGGTACGACTCTTTGGGCGACTACTCACGACCATACAGGCGTCATGTGTCGACATGTCGCGGGGTGAAGCCTGTATGGTAGTGAGTAGTCGCCCAAAGAGTTGTACCTTGTTCTGGTCGCCGCTGGATTTTCAACATGCTGAAAAATGTTGGCGACCTGCTGCCACTATGACGGGTGCCGGCAAGTCACCGAAAAAAATCCAGCGGCGACCAGAACAAGCCCATTTAGAAACATAGAAACATAGAAATTAGGTGCAGGAGTAGGCCATTCGGCCCTTCGAGCCTGCACCGCCATTCAATATGATCATGGCTGATCATCCAACTCAGTATCCCGTACCTGCCTTCTCTCCATACCCTCTGATCCCCTTAGCCACAAGGGCCACATCTAACTCCCTCTTAAATATAGCCAATGAACTGGCCTCGACTACCCTCTGTGGCAGGGAGTTCCAGAGATTCACCACTCTCTGTGTGAAAAAAGTTCTTCTCATCTCGGTTTTAAAGGATTTCCCCCTTATCCTTAAGCTGTGACCCCTTGTCCTGGACTTCCCCAACATCGGGAGCAATCTTCCTGCATCTAGCCTGTCCAACCCCTTAAGAATTTTGTAAGTTTCTATAAGATCCCCTCTCAATCTCCTAAATTCTAGAGAGTATAAACCAAGTCTATCCAGTCTTTCTTCATAAGACAGTCCTGACATCCCAGGAATCAGTCTGGTGAACCTTCTCTGCACTCCCTCTATGGCAATAATGTCCTTCCTCAGATTTGGAGACCAAAACTGTACGCAATACTCCAGGTGTGGTCTCACCAAGACCCTGTACAACTGCAGTAGAACCTCCCTGCTCCTATACTCAAATCCTTTTGCTATGAAAGCTAACATACCATTCGCTTTCTTCACTGCCTGCTGCACCTGCATGCCCACTTTCAATGACTGGTGTACCATGACACCCAGGTCTCGCTGCATCTCCCCTTTTCCTAGTCGGCCACCATTTAGATAATAGTCTGCTTTCCTGTTTTTGCCACCAAAATGGATAACCTCACATTTATCCACATTATACTGCGTCTGCCAAACATTTGCCCACTCACCCAGCCTATCCAAGTCACCTTGCAGTCTCCTAGCATCCTCCTCACAGCTAACACTGCCCCCCAGCTTAGTGTCATCCGCAAACTTGGAGATATTGCCTTCAATTCCCTCATCCAGATCATTAATATTAGTATTTGATTAGTATTGGTGTCAGAGGTTATGGGGAGAAGGCAGGAGAATGGGGTTAGGAGGGAGAGATAGATCAGCCAAGTAGACGATGAGCCGAATGGCATAATTCTGTTCCTTTCACATGATCTCATGATTTATTTGATGCAGCACTATTTACACTGAAATTATTAAACCTTAAAATGGTAATAATGCAGAAAGGAACGTGTGCAGGACTGCACGTTAGGGCCCTTCCGTCAACAGCTGGCTTGATGCAGAGGTTACTCAGGGTGCAGCAGTTTCATGAAAAACGCCTTTGATTTATGCTGACGGCTGTGGGTCAGGGGTTGGAATGCAGTTCCGAGGCAGGAGGTTGTGAGTTCAAGTCCCGCGCCAAACCTTGGGTCCACAATCGCAGTGGAACACTTGCTGTCACACTGAGAGGGTGCTGCATTTGTAGAATTGGCAACTTGTGCCCGACCCGTTAAACCAAGGGTCCTTCGGGTCGCCCCCCTCCCCCCCATTACAGGCAGGATGTGGCGGCTTTAGAGCAGCTGCAGAAGAGGGGTACCCACCCCAAAGCTGCCTGCATTAGTGGGTATTAGCTGCAAGGATGCTTACCGCGTTCGACAGTAAGCAACTTGGATTGGTTACTGTCCTACGCAGGAGGTTGCGGGGAAACCTAGATAAATATACACATTTATGAGAGGCAAACAATGGGTAGACTGCCAGTGTGCAGGAAGATAGATGGACACAAAATGCTGGAGTAACTCAGCCGGACTGGCAGCATCTCTGGGGAAAAGGGACGGGTGGTACCGCGGATCGGAGGCCTTTTTTAGTCGGTAAACAATTA
Source organism: Amblyraja radiata (assembly GCF_010909765.2). Taxonomy (NCBI): domain Eukaryota; kingdom Metazoa; phylum Chordata; class Chondrichthyes; order Rajiformes; family Rajidae; genus Amblyraja; species Amblyraja radiata. The sequence continues at coordinate 103,721,816 of NC_045961.1, forward strand.
GAACCTTTTTTCCCAGCATGGAAATGTAAAAAACTAGAGGCCATCGGTTTAAGGTGAGAGAGACGAAGTTTAAAGGAGATGTGTGGAGCAGGTTTTTTTTACACAGAGTGGTGGGTGCCTGCAAGGTGCTGCTAGGGGAGGTGGTGGAGGCAGACACGATCGTGGCATTTACGAGGCACGTGGGTATGCAGGGAATAGCGGGGTGGATGGGATTAGTTTAACTTGGCATCACGCTGGGCACACAAACTGTGGGCAGAAAGGCCTGTAGCTGTGCTGTAGTAATGTCCTACGTTTCTCCTGAGTCTCAGGTGTTTGTGAAAGGCGTTTCACCCATGGAAGGATACGGCCCAAATTCAGGCAGGTGAGACCAGTGTCGATGGGGCATGTTGGTAGGTGTGGGGAAGTTGGGCCGAAGGGTCTGTCTCCACGCTGTCTGAAATGGATGCAATGTGAGGTTAATTAGCACTATTGAGAACAGGTGATCGATGGTCGGCTTTCATATTTCATCCCTTACATTAGGTGTAAGTCAATAACATAACAAGACAGAATTGTGCTGTGCAAGTCCACAATCTTGTTATTCTTGGCCAGCCAGCGCTTTTTCACTGTCTGTACTGCAGTTGGTTTCTTGTTTCCGCATCTGGAGAGTCACAGTGACCTGATTCAGCGAGCAGCAGAAGCATCGGTGGAACTGCTCTGTGCTTCTGCATCCTCGCGTCAGGGCTGCCATCTGCTTTTCAAATGAGGAAGGTTTTGGACGTATACACCTCGGGATCTTCGAGTTTTAAAGCAAACGCCCCTGCTGCCGTCGGTGTTGCAGCCGGGAGTCAACGATGTGGGCGCTCGGTGGTCGCAGCGTGCTGCTTGCATCCGTCACGTTGACAGGAGCCTGCACTCGCTGTTGAAAGTAAATACGTTTATTGGCCAAGTATTCACATACAAGGAATTTGCCTTGGTGCTCCGCCCACAAGTAACAACATGACATACAGTGACAGTTACGAATGACTCAGAAAACACTAAACATTAATAATAATAAAACATTAACGATAAAACACCATTGATCAAGCATGTGAACCAACAAAATATCAGATCAAAGGGAGGCTACAGATTTTTGGCTGTTGAGTTGCGATGTTTTCCGGGTCGTATTTCCGGTCGCGCTGCGGCCTAACATCGATGGAGCCGGAGGCCTCCTCGGACTGACTTTGAGCCCCTCTGCGGGGCGTGGACTTAACATCGGAGCCGATCCCTTGCCTGGGACTTTACCATCGTGAGCTCGAGGTCTCTGGAGAGGCCGACTCCCGGCTGCAACACCCAACGACACAGAAGCTCGACCAGCCCTGACCCGGGATCCGATCGCCCGGCGCGGGAGAGCTGACATCCCCCCGATGCAGGAGCTGATCGCCCCGATGCGGGGGGCCCAAATGCCGCTGGCTACAGGAATCAAGATCGTCCCGTCAACGGAGGGCTCGAGGCCCCCCGTCCGTGGGAGAACAAAGGGAAGAGATTGAACTATTTTTCACCTTCCATCACAGTGGGGAATGTGGAGGAGTCGCTGTGGTGGATGTTTATGTTAAAATGTGTTTTGTGTGTTCCGTTGCTTTTTATTTGTATGACTGACTTGGCAAATGAAATTCCTCGTATGTTGCAAAACATACTTAGCTAATAATGTGTTACTGTGATTGATTGTGAATGTGAGTGTGAAGAATCATCTGGCTCGGGGCCATCTAGTGTATCTAATTATCTTGAAGACGGGTCCCAACTCGAACTGTCACCTTCCATATCCTCCAGTGATGCTGCCTGACCCACTGAGTTCCAGCATTTCATGTTTTACTCAAGATTCCAGCATCTGCATTTCCTCGTTACAATCCCTGTTTGAAGAAACTGCTTCCTTTACCAAAGGTCGTGGGTTTTAAGCTATTCCGAACAGAACATGCTTTGTATGTGTAGGAAGGAACTGCAAGATGCTGATTTATACCGAAGATAGACACAAAGTGCTGGAGCAACTCAGCTGGTCAGCCAGCCTCTGTGGAGAAAAGGAACGAGTAACGTTTTGGGTGGGAAAAAAAGGGTTTGGACCCAAAATGTCACCTGTTCCTTTTCTCCAGCGATGCTGCCTGACCCGCTGTGTTAGGGGCCTGTCCCACTTAGGCGATTGTTTTGGCGACAATGTCTACAACAACCTACCACCTAGTCGGCGTCAAGCTACCGACAACCGGCAACCCAATCGTCGCGACTTAGGACGTCCACCTACGACCACACCTGAGACAACCTACAACCACACATCCTACGAAAACCGAAGCCAACCTTCAAGCTACGATAAGCAACTGAAGACAATTCAGTCGCCGGTACCTGTCGCCAGTTGACGCAGGTTGTCAACGTAGAATTCACCAAAGTCGGCACCCGGCGACAACCTACACCATCCTGGCGACAACCTACGACAACACATACGACAGGAGAAGACAAGCTAGTCAAGCCCACAGTCGCCGAAAAGTTTGAACATTTCTAAATCCAGCGGCGACCAGAAAAACGTTGTAATTCTTTAGGCAACTTGAGGAGACGACTCACGACCATACAGGCGTCACCCCGCCCGCAACCAAGTGAAAACAGTCTAGTCACTGAAGAAATCGCCTACGTGGGACAAGCCCTTTACTCAAGCACTCAATTCTATGGCCTGGACACAGACGTGGTTGGGGATAAAGGGTCACCATCAGGAGCCTGTGCCTTGGAAGGGGTTGGATGTGTTCGGGGAGATTAAGGACTAGACCCAGTGACTGGAGTAAAAGTGTTCTTGGAATTAGCAGTGGAAGGAGAAGATGCATTTGATTATGGCATACAGAACAAATGTTGAAATAACGGAGGATGGTATGTGCAATCTTCTAGGTGGGTAGTGTTTTTACAGCAGAATGGTTGAGGAAACTGGAGCAGGAAAATATTGAAATGCCTTGCCACAGTCATACAGCGTGGCAACAGGCCTTTCAGCCCAACTTGCCCACGCCGACCAACATGCCCCATCTACACTAGTCCCACCTGCCTGTGTTTGGCCCATATCCTTCTATCCTATCCATATACCTGTCCATTTGAAGACAGGTTCCAACCCAAAACATCACCAATTCTTTTTCTCCAAAGATGCTGCCTGACCCGCTGAGATACTCCAGCATTTCGTGTCTATCTTCGGTATAAACCAGCATCTGTAGTTCCCAACGCATGTATCTGTCAAAATGTCTTTTAAGCATTGTGATAATATCTGCCTCACCTAACAAGTTCAAGTGAGTTACATAGAAACATAGAAATTAGGTGCAGGAGTAGGCCATTCGGCCCTTTGAGCCTGCACCGCCATTCAATATGATCATGGCTGATCATCCAACTCAGTATCCCGTACCTGCCTTCTCTCCATACCCTCTGATCCCCTTAGCCACAAGGGCCACATCTAACTCCCTCTTAAATATAGCCAATGAACTGGTCTCGACTACCCTCTGTGGCAGGGAGTTCCAGAGATTCACCACTCTCTGTGTGAAAAAAGTTCTTCTCATCTCGGTTTTAAAGGATTTCCCCCTTATCCTTAAGCTGTGACCCCTTGTCCTGGACTTCCCCAACATCGGGAGCAATCTTCCTGCATCTAGCCTGTCCAACCCCTTAAGAATTTTGTAAGTTTCTATAAGATCCCCTCTCAATCTCCTAAATTCTAGAGAGTATAAACCAAGTCTATCCAGTCTTTCTTCATAAGACAGTCCTGACATCCCAGGAATCAGTCTGGTGAACCTTCTCTGCACTCCCTCTATGGCAATAATGTCCTTCCTCAGATTTGGAGACCAAAACTGTACGCAATACTCCAGGTGTGGTCTCACCAAGACCCTGTACAACTGCAGTAGAAACTCCCTGCTCCTATACTCAAATCCTTTTGCTATGAAAGCTAACATACCATTCGCTTTCTTCACTGCCTGCTGCACCTGCATGCCCACTTTCAATGACTGGTGTACCATGACACCCAGGTCTCGCTGCATCTCCCCTTTTCCTAGTCGGCCACCATTTAGATAATAGTCTGCTTTCCTGTTTTTGCCACCAAAATGGAGAACCTCAGTTTATTGCCATGTGTCCCTGATAAGACAATGAAATTCTCGGCAACTCATTCCATATATCTGTATGTAAAAAACATTGCCCCTATTAAATGTTCCCCCCCTCCCCACCCCTCACCTTAAACCATCATCCGTGGTTCTTGACTATTGTAGATACATTGTGGGTAATTGGCATAAGAGGGAAATGGAGATTTTTTTTTTGTGGCAGTTTTATTATCTGTGATGCACTTGGTGAACAGGAGGTGCAAGCAGACTGGCTGGTGATTTTCCAAAGGAAGTTAATGATGGAAAAGCAGGAAATGTATAGCTGCCAGATATACAGAGATCAGAACTGGCTGGACAGCTCCTTCCCGTTAAGATGAATGCAGTCATATGTGCAAAATTCTTTAGTTCTCTAAACTGTAATTTAGGAAGAAGGGCATGTTTCCGATCGGAAAGAGGGTCTAGACCCGAAACATCACCCATTCCTTCTCTCCAGAGTTGCTGCCTGTCCTGCTGAGTTACTCCAGCATTTTCTGTCTGTCTACAGTGTAAACCTGCATCTGCAGTTCCTTCCCACATAATAGGTTTTTACCATCAGGCCATCAGGCTTCTGAACTCATAAACACATCATATATGTTGATTGTATTATTCACTATTGTCTTTTACCTCCCAATGTCACTTATCTTATCTTTTCTTATCTTAATTTTATCCTTGTAATATCATTGCTGAGGTGATCCGTTGTCTTGTCAAACACATTTCATTGTCCCGTTGACCCTGTGTTAACCTACATATGACAAATAAAACTGAAGGTAGAAGGGTGAGCAAGATAGAGCTCTTAAAGATAGCAGAGTCAGGGGATATGTGGGGAAGGCAGGAACGGGGTACTGATTGTGGATGATCAGCCATGATCACATTGAATGGCGGTGCTGGCTGGAAGGGCCGAATGGCCTACTCCTGCACCTATTGTCTATTGTGGAGCAGGGCTAGAGTTGCTGCCTCACAGTGTCAGAGGCCCAGGTTCGATCCTGACTGCAGGTGTCATCTGTACTGTTGTCTGCACGGAGTTTGTACGTTCTCCCTGTGACATAGAAACATAGAAAATAGGTGCAGGAGTAGGCCATTCGGCCCTTCGAGCCTGCACCGCCATTCAATATGATCATGGCTGATCATCCAACCCTTGTGGTTTTTCTCCACACTCCAAAAACCTACAGATTTGTAGGTTAATTGGCTACGGTCAAAATTGTCCCTAGTGTGTAGGATAGTACACGTGTATGGCGTGATCGCTGGTCGGCGCGGTGGGCCGAAGGGCCTGTTTCGGCACTATCTCTAAAGTAAAGCTGGATTGGAGCGGCTCCGTTAAGTTTGCGGATATCTACCACCTCTCTATCAGTGGTTGACTTGTTATACACCATGTGTTTGATTAACTTTAAAGACGATTTTCCTCTCCTTGACACCTGTGGATCAGGATGAATGTAAGCTTTGGTGTCATGCCAGCCTACACATCTCTAACTCGGAATGTCAACACACATACACCTGAGATTTGAGCTACTATATCAAGCTGTCACCTGTGTCTGTTATTGAGGACGTGCAACTTTGTGGGCGGCATGGTGGCGGAGCGGTAGAGTTGCTGCTTTATGCCACCAGAGACCCGGGTTCGATCCTGACCACGGGTGCTGTCTGTACGGAGTTTACGTGTACTTCCTGTGAGCGCGTGGGTTTTCTCCGGTTGCTCCGGTTTTCTCCCACGCTCCAAAGATGTGCAGGTTTGTAGTTGAATTGGCTTCTGCAAATTGTCCCTAGTGTGTAGAATAGAATTAGTGCACGGGTGATCACTGGTCAGTGCAGACTCAGTGGGCTGAAAGGTACACAAAAATGCTGGAGAAACTCAGCAGGTGAAGCAGCATCTATGGAGAGAAGGAAATAGGCAACATTTCGGGTTTTCAACCTTCGCTCCATAGATGCTGAAATGCCCATTTCCATGCTATACGTCTAAACTAAATTGAACTTTACATAAGACATAGGTTTAGGGTGAAAGGGGAAAGATTAAATAGGAACCTGAGGGGCAACGTTTTCACACACAGAGTGGTGGGTATATGGAACGAGCCGCCAGAGGAGGTAATTGAGGCAGGTACTTTGACAACATTTAAAAGACATTTGTACGGATGTATGTGTGGGAAGGAACTGCAGATGCTGGTGTAAATACTGGAGTAACTCAGTGGACAGGCAGCATCTCTGGAGAGAAGGAATGGGTGATGTTTCAGGTCGAGACCCTTCAGACTGATCCTTCTTCAGACTGATGGACAGATACATGGACAGGAAAGGTTGAGTGGGATATGGGCCAACTGTGCACAGGTGGGATTAGTGTTCATGCCTCCCTCAGCTCAGCCCTCAGTAACATCATCATCGTTGCAAACATTAGCGACGCAGTGGTGCTGGATTCCGACAGGAACGGTGACGGACGCTCCACACGTCTCTGTCCTCCAGTTCCTGCCGACTTCAGCCGCTGGAAGTATAGGATGTTGGTGTGTGTGCTTTATCATCATTCCTTACAATGCCGTGTACGATAGTGATCGCAACTTCTACTGAAGTGTGGATGGCCGTTGGATCGCTAGAAGCTCATCCACCCTTTGACAGGTCTTGTTTTTGGTCCTGCTGGGGGTCCACAGCCCCCTCCTCACCTGGCAAACCAGGTGGGGGAGACGGTTTAGTCGCCGACTATCCGACCATGGAGCAGGTAGCACGGGATTACATGGTACCCGTGGCGGGGGGAACTCCCCCTGACCTGACCACAGTAACAAGCCCATTCTATGCAGTTTCTCCCCAAACTCAATTGCTCCAGTCCAGGCAAGTGCCAAGGGAAACGCAAGGAACTGCACGTGCTGGAGTCCTGAGTAAAACATTCAGTACTGGAGTAACTCAGCAGGTCAGGCTGCATTTCAATAGACATGGATAGGTGACCTGTTGGATCTGGACCCTTCTTTGCGGATTTAAAGTGTGCTCAGCTTTCCCAATCAGTCTAACAAAGGGTCCCGAGTCAAAATGTCACGATCCATCCCCTCCCCACAGATGTTGCCTGACCCGCTGAGCTTCTCCAGTGCTGTAGAGCCTGCAGTTGGGTCACCTCATTCCCAGGGTGTACGAGGAAACCTGAGCAGCAAAGGCTAGTTTTGAGCCTTATTGTTCATTAGATGAGCACATGGTAGGTCTACATGCTTCCACCGTAGCTGTCAAGGATTGGTCATGATCACATTGAATGGCGGTGCTGGCTCGAAGGGCCGAATGGCCTACTCCTGCACCTATTGTCTACTGGCATGATGGAAGCAGTTTTGCGCGGGCGTTCTGTTGCATGCACCTGACTGGTTTCCCCATGCGCATGGTGCAGCGCGAGCTGTCTAACGTTTGTTGCATCAATTCCTGCATCGTTCTGTACAGAGTCGCCATCTAGTGGCAGCTGTAGTACTTCAGAACTTTAAAAAAAACTTGTATTTAGAATTTCAAAATTGCTTGTTCACAGACCTAGATTGAAAGGTAAGAAAGTTGGGTTTGTTGAAGATACTGAGGTCATTTGATGATTTGTTTTGTATTATTGGGGTGTACTTTAGCTACAACGTGTTGATACTGATCAGCATGGGACAAGCGGAGGGAGGTGAGTACAGAGCAGGGTTTGGGCTTCCAACATCATTTACCTCCATAAAGAAGGCATATGATATGCGTTTTCATTCGCAGGCATTGAGTGGAAGTCAGGACGTCAGGACTTTGATGATGCTGCATTTGGAGTATAGTGTGGAGCTCTGCTCGTCCAATTACAAGATCTTTTATACAATGATGAGAGGGTAGACAGTCAGAAACTTTTTTTCCCCAATTGGAAAAATCACGGTTGCTGGCGCTGTCCCTGAATTCCCCATTTACGGGCACTCCCCCCTAATTAACAGCTGGTTATGTGTGGTTAGCCCATTACAAGGAAAATGTGGAGGCTTTGGAAAGGGTGCAGAGGCTGTTTACCAGAATGATGCCTTACATGATGGATTACACTTGGATTGTTTTCTCTGCAACACCGGAGTTTGTGAGGAGACCTGCTATATTAAATTACATAGAAACATAGAAAATAGGTGCAGGAGGAGGAGGCCATTCGGCCCTTCGAGCCAGCACCGCCATTCATTGTAATCATGGCTGATCGTCCCCTATCAATAACCCGTGCCTGCCTTCTCTTCATATCCCTTGACTCCACTAGCTCCTAGAGCTCTACCTAACTCTCTCTTAAATCCATCCAGTGACTTGGCCTCCACTGCCCTCTGTGGCAGGGAATTCCATAAATTCACAACTCTCTGGGTGAAAAAGTTATTTCTCACCTCAGCCTTAAATGGCCTCCCCTTTATTCTAAGACTATGGCCCCTGGTTCTGGACTCGCCCAACATTGGGAACATTTTTCCTGCATCTAGCTTGTCCAGTCCTTTTATAATTGTATATGTTTCTCTAAGATCTATTTGGTCTCACCTGTTCCTTCTATCCCCGGATGCTGCCTGTCCCGCTGAATTACTCCAGCATTTTGTGTTTATCTCCAGTGTAAACCAGCATCTGCAGTTCCTTCCTACGCCTGTGTCTATATTTGGACACACCGAGATTGTTTGTGATGCATGTATTACAACTATTGATCATAATTGTTTTAGAAGTCCTGTGAGATTGCCAGCATCAAGCTTCCTCAGTGACGATAAAGAACATTTTGATTATTAAAATGTTTTTATATTTTTGTTTCTATGGAGACCACCTTAGAAAGTGTGATGCAGAACCTGCTGAAGCAACATCATCAGCTTGAGAGCACGTACACCCACATTGCTTGCGCCTACAGAAATCTTCCACCCACTCTCAGCGTCACGCAGTCTTGCTGGAGTTGGAGGAAGAAATATATTTGACTTCGCTTTTGCTGGGCTTCGTCGCCCCCATGGCAGAAGATGAGCAGGGAATCTGGGCCGAGATTCCTGACGTGGTGAGAGCTCTCACGCCAGAGGTAACGAGCTCCAGATGAGAGGTCGTACCAAGCCCGCCTGATCCTCTAGCCCAGTTTGGCTGCGGAAGAACCCGCATAAATAACCCTTTCACAAAGTTAACTGGAAGTTCTATTATCCACGTTAATGTCCATCCCTCAATCAAGACCACAAACTGGTTACAGCGGGTCAGGCAGCATTTGTGGAGAAAAGGAATTGGTGAGGTTTCGGGTCGAGGCCCTTCTTCAGACCAAAACACAATTAACTTGTGGGATCTTGATGTGTGGAGAATGGCTAGAGTGTTGCTGATAGTATGATCTATGGATGCTCAAAGGTATGTATGTTGAAATGTTGCAGCAGTGGTGTATGCATGGAATTCAATCTTTATTCTCCTCTAAGGTAGACAAAAATGTCTGTGGGTGTGGCAGCATCCATGGAGCAAAGAAAATAAGCAACTTTTCGGGCCAAAACCCCTTCTTCAGACCTTTATTCTTCTCTAGTTTTTAAAATATGTTTACTCGTATCTAGCTCCTCTCGTTGCTCTCAGCCTTGTTCGATTTTCTTTCATGGAATTGTGCTCTGTGTGTGTTCTGCATGTACATATCTGATTCTGATTGCTCCCTCTTTTATTCATCATGGGCCCCCTCGTGCTCTATCCCTCACCCTCCTCTAGTACGCACTCCTCTCCTGCCCTCTATCGTGCTCTCTATCCTTCCCTCTCTCATGCCTCCTCCCCTCACACCTCTCTGTCCTCCCCTCCCTCATGCCTCCTCCCCTCACACCTCTCTGTCCTTCCCTCTCTCATGCCTCCTCCCCTCACACCTTTCTGTCCTCCCCTCCCTCATGCCTCCTCCCCTCACACCTCTCTATCCTTCCCTCTCTCATGCCTCCTCCCCTCACACCTCTCTGTCCTCCCCTCCCTCATGCCTCCTCCCCTCACACCTCTCTGTCCTTCCCTCTCTCATGCCTCCTCCCCTCACACCTTTCTCTTGTGCTCTCTCCCTTGTCGGCCCCCCGCCCCGCACTCTCACCCCTCTGTCCATCGTGCTCTCACCCCTCTGTCCCTCCTCAATCCCCCCTCTCGTGCTTCCTCCCCTCTGCTTCCCCCCCCCCTTCCTTCCACTCCCTATCTACCCTTGTGCTCTCTGCCCCCCTGTTCTCCCCCACCCCCCCCCCCCCCCTCATGGCCTGTCCCTTCTATCCCCCACCTTCTAGTGCTCTCTCCCCTCTGTTCCTCCCTGCATGGGTGGATCATTCCTTATACTACACACACACACACACACACACACACACACACACACACACACACACACACACACACACACACACACACACACACACACACACACACACACACACACACACACACACACACACACACACACACACACACACACACACACACACAGTACAGTAGCTGATCTGTGTGGAAGCAACAACATGGAATCAGAATCCCTCAAATCCCAAGTGTCAGATTTGCAGTCATGTGCCTCCACCTGGCAGATTGTTTCGAGGCGAAAACATAATCACGTTTAAACAGCGAGTGAAGCCAGTAGCAAGGACAACACAACAGCCTGGTATTGTTTATTTAGTTACTTCTCTCCCCATTCTCATTTTAAACCTTTCTCTTGCATCTTTGTCATTGACACTCTCTCTCTCTCTCTCTCTCTCTCTCTCTCTCTCTCTCTCTCTCTCTCTCTCTCTCTCTCTCTCTTTTCTCTCTCTCTCTCGCATTTCTCTCTCTTTTCTCTCTCTCTCGCATTTCTCTCTCTCTCTCGCATTTCTCTCTCTCTCTCTCTCTCTCTCGCATTTCTCTCTCTCTCTCTCGCATTTCTCTCTCTCTCTCTCTCTCTCACATTTCTCTCTCTCTCTCTCTCTCTCTCTCGCATTTCTCTCTCTCTCTCTCTCTCTCTCTCTCTCTGGCATTGCTCTCTGTTTTATTTATTAGTATAGTGTCCAGTGGGAGAATGCTCAATGTACTGGAGTAATCCCATCATCAGTGTTACAGCAGTGAAAGGCCTCTATGTCCGCTGTGTGTTGCCTGCACAGTGTGTTCACTGCCACCCACTATTCTGGGATTTGCTAGCTCTGTGCAGCAGCAGCAGCAGCAGCAGCAGCAGCAGTGAGTCGAGGGGAATTCACTGCTCACCGTCCACCTGGGACATCACCACAGATATCGAGCCTTGAAACCCAGCTGCCTACGTGAGAGAGAGAGAGAGAGAGGGAACGCGAGTTATTAAGATGGCAGTTATTTTAGCAGCAGATGAACACTGCGTCTAATAGTGGAGAGAAATGATCATCAGAAAAACACAAAACAACATCTAACGAGGATGGCGTTAAAGAGTGAGTGCACTCCTGAATGGTTCTAACAATGTGTCAACACTCATTTCAGTTTAGTTTAGAGATGCAGCGTGGAAACGGGCCCTTCGACCCACCGACTCCACGCCGACCAGCGACCCCCGCACACTTAACATTAGTCTACACACACCTGGGACATTTACCTTTACCAAAGCCAATGAACCTACAAACCTGTGCGGCTTTGGACTGTGGGAGGAAATCGGAGCACCCGGAGAAAACCCACGCAGGTCACGGGGAGTACGTACAAACTGGCCACAGACAGCAGCCGTAGTGAGGATCGAACCCGGGCCCCTGGCGCTGTGAGGCAGTGACTCTACCACCATGCCGCCCTCGTTATATCTGGTTGATCACAGATCGATCGTACAATGTCTGTGGTCCAAGTCTACTCTCGTGTGAAAATATTTTTCTCTCACCTTCTCAGAATGCATCTCATTCGACGTAACCTTGTTTCAAGATTGTATGACTTTCTTATTGTTTGAAGTTTTGTGTCCTGTTTTGTTTTGTGCACTAAATGGATCATTTGTTGACCTGCAGCCAACAGAAAAAAAGAAAGGGAACGGCCGGAGATCTCGCTACCTTCTGATTTTGAGCACACAATACACGTTGGATTTGATGCTGTCACCGGAGAGTTCACTGTGAGTGACTTTGTGCTTTACACTGGATGGATAATAGGGGTGTGGCGGATGAAATTGTGTCTCTAGTTTATTTTATTTTAGATTAACAGGCCCTTCGGCCCACGGAGACCGCACTGACCAATGATCACCCATATACTAGTGGCACGGTGGCGCAGCGGTAGACAATAGGTGCAAGAGTAGGCCATTCGGCCCTTCGAACCAGCACCGCCATTCAATGTGATTATGGCTGATCATCCATAATCAGTACCCCATTCCTGCCTTCTCCCCATATCCCTTGACTCCGCTATCTTTAAGAGCTCGATCTATCTCTCTCTTGAAAGTATTCAGAGAATCGGTCTCCATCGCCCTCTGAGGCAGAGAATTCCACAGACTCACAACTCTCTGTGAGGAAAAAGTGTTTCCTCGTCTCGATTCTAAATGGCTTACCCTTATTCGTAGAGTGGCTGCATTACAGCGCCAGTGATCCAGGTTCGATCCCGACTACGGGTGCCATCTGTATTGAGTTTATACGTTCTCCCTGTGACTTACGTGGGTTTTCACCGGGTGCTCCGGTTTGAATCCTGCACTCCAAACAATTTAAGGTTGGTTTAGAGATACTGCATGAATTTGGGCCCTTTGGCCCACCGAGTCCGTGCCGACCAGCGATCACCCCATGCACTAGCTCTATCTCACACACTAGGGACAATTTACAGAAGCCTATTAACCCACAAACTTGCACGCCTTTGGGATGTGGGAGGAAACCGGAGCACCTGGAGGAAACCCACACAGTCGCAGGGAGAACGTGCAAACTCCACACAGCACCCGAGGTCAGGATGGGACCCGGGTCTCTGGCAACTGTAAGGCAGCAGCTCTTACCATCTGCACCCCTGTACCGCAGATTCACCGATTCATAGAACGGTACAAAAAGCTGGAGTAACTCAGCGGGTCAGGCACAATCTCTGGAGGAAAGGAATAGGTGACACTTCGGGTCGAGACCCTTCTTCAGACTCTTCAGATTGGTCTGAAGAAGGGACTCGACCCGAAACGTCACCTATTCCTTTCCTCCAGAGATGCTGCCTGACCCGCTGAGTTACTCAGCTTTCCGGTTTACACCAGCATCTGCAGTCCCTTCTTACCCCTCACCGATTCATAGCTGGACATTTACTTCCCTTTAGAATGTTTTTGAGTCACTTTTATGTTTCTCATCTCTCTTTCTCCTTTCCAAATTTGCAGGGCATGCCAGAGCAATGGGCTCGGTTGTTGCAGACATCGAATATCACAAAGCTGGAGCAGAAAAAGAATCCACAGGCAGTGTTGGATGTTCTGAAATTCTATGAATCAAAAGAAACATCAAACAGTCAAAAATACATGAGCTTCACAGGTGAGAGGAGATTTGTTCATAACCTTTTTCCTCTCGGCCCCCTCCCCCATTACTGTTCTTGCTCAACCTCTCCATGCCTTGTAAAGCAAGATTTGAAAATGGAAAAAACTCAGCAGGTCAGACAGCGTGTGTTGAAAGAGGAGCAGTCACCAATTCAGATCTGGGACCCTTCGCCAGAGAATCGGGGGGTGGATTCTGACTGTGACCACCCTGTGACCTCCTCTGCATGCTCCGGTTTCACCCCACGTCCAGGCATGCGGGTTTGCAGGGCCACCGGCCTTGTTAAATTACCCCTCGTGTGCCGGGAGTGGGTGACAAAAAGTGGCCGAATGGAGAACTCGTGCCGATCTCCAGCGCAGACTCGGTGGGCCATACGGCCTGTTTCCAGGCTGTGTCTCTAACCTAAACTAAACTGAGAAATAGGGAAACCAGTTGGTTGCTTTAGCAGAGAATGAGGATGTCGGAGTGTGAATGATGGAATAAGGCATGTTGGCCTTCATAACAAGAGGAGTTGAGTATAGGAGCAAAGAGGTCCTTCTGCAGTTGTACAAGGCCCTAGTGTGACCACACCTGGAGTATTGTGCACAGTTTTGGTCCCCTAATTTGAGGAAGGACATTCTTGCTATTGAGGGAGTGTAGCGTAGGTTCACCGGGATGGCGGGACTGTCATATGAGGAAAGAATGGAGCGGCTGGGCTTGTATACTCTGGAGTTTAGAAGGATGATAGGGCATCTTATTGAAACATATAAGATTATTATGGGATTCGACACGCTAGAGGCAGGAAACATGTTTCCCAATGTTGGGAAAGTCCAGAACCAGGGGCCACAGTGGCCCCCGGTTCTGGACTCCTCCAACATCGGGGAAGCAAATGCAGGAGTTACTTGAAATTAGAGAAATCAATATTCATACCGCTGGGTTGTAAGCTGCCCAAATATGAGATGCTGTTCCTCACATTTGAATCCAGATGAAGGATACGTGATTTGAAAAGATGACAGCTTCTCTCCCCACAGATGCTGTATTAACCAGCTGAATATTTATAGCAATTTCGGTTTTAATTAATATTTTAGTTTACAAAACGGCGACATAAACATGATGACTCGTGTACTTTCTCAGTGTATATTGTGCCGATGTATAGTGAGATTTTTACTGACCTGCACATTAAAAAAAGTCACTGTAGCTAAGCAGGTGACAAAGTACAGTTGGACCAGTAGAGGTTTAGAATATTTATGTGAATTGTTCATTACAGCACACGTTTCTGCTTTTATGTTCTACAGATAAGACAGCAGATGGTTATGTAACCACGAATGCACTGGTGAGTTCTTTATTCACATACCTTATTCTGACGATTGTCTGGAAACTGTGCAATCTGTACTGTTGCCGTTGCAAAGCTTCAGTTGGGTGGCTTCTGGATCAAATTATCTAATATTCTTTGTCTTTTCTGGTTGATCATCCTGAAGTTTACAAACTAAAATCTCAAAGAATTAGACAATAGACAATAGACAATAGGTGCAGGAGTAGGCCATTCGGCCCTTCGAGCCTGCACCGCCATTCAATGTGATCATGGCTGATCATCCAACTCAGTATCCTGTACCTACCTTCTCTCCATACCCCCTGATCCCTTTAGCCACAAGGGCCACATCTAACTCCCTCTTAAATATAGCCAATGAACTGGCCTCGACTACCCTCTGTGGCAGAGAATTCCACAGATTCACCACTCTCTGTGTAAAAAATGTTTTCCTCATCTCGGTCCTAAAAGATTTCCCCCTTATCCTTAAACTGTGACCCTTTGCACCGCCATCCATCTGTGTGTTCACCACCACTACACTGTCTCAGTTACTCCAGCCCTTGTCTGTAAGCCAGCATCTGCCCAACCTGGTTTCTACATTGGCCATGGGTTTAAGGTGGGACCTGAAACTTTAGCTGTGTCACTCGCCACAGATGTTGCCGGACCTGCTGTGTCTTTCCACCATTTTCTGTTACCCGGCCTATTCACGTTATCTCTCCTCTTAATCCAATTCTTTCTCTGTCATTGTTGTCTCTCCCCCTGCATGCTTGCAATTATTGTAGCACCTTTTGTTTCCTGTACATACCAACTTGAAGATGATGGTTCGTTCACCGGCCTCAGGTGCACATGGCGAATTTTGACATGGAATACACTTGAGTTTTAATGAGTAGAAAGAAACCTCAGATGCTGGTATAGAAACATAGAAACATAGAAAATAGGTGCAGGAGGAGGCCATTTGGTCTTTCGAGCCAGCACCGCCATTCATTGTGATCATGGCTGATCGTCCATTATCAATAACCCGTGCCTGCCTTCTCCCCATATCCCTTGACTCCACTAGCCCCTAGAGCTCTATCTAAATCTCTCTTAAATCCATCCAGTGGCCTCCACTGCCCTCTGTGGCAGGGAATTTCGACAAATTCACAACTCTCTGGGTGAAAAAGTTTTTTCTCACCTCAGTCTTAAATGACCTCCCCTTTATTCTAAGACTGTGGCCCCTGATTTCTGGACTCGCCCAACATTGGGAACATTTTTCCTGCATCTAGCTTGACCAGTCCTTTTATAATTTTATATGTTCTTCTAAGATTCCCCCTCATCCTTCTAAACTCCAGTGAATACAAGCCAAGTCTTTTCAATCTTTCCTCATATGACAGTCCCGCCATCCCAGGGATCAATCTCGTGAACCTATGCTGCACTGCCTCAATCACAAGGATGTCCTTCCTCAAATTAGGAGACCAAAACTGTACACAATATTCCAGATGTGGTCTCACCAGAGCCCTATACAACTGCAGAAGAACGTCTCTACTATACTGAAATCCTCTTGTTATGAAGGCCAGCATTCCATTAGCTTTCTTCACTGCCTGCTGTACCTGCACGGCAACTTTCAGTGACCGGTGTACCAGGACACCCAGGTCTCGCTGTACCTCCCCCTTACCTAACCTAACCCCATTGAGATAATAATCTGCCCCCTTGTTTTTTCCACCAAAGTGGATAACCTCACATCTACCGAAGATATACCTGAAGAAGGGTCCCGACCCGCAACGTCACCCATCCTTTTTCTCCAGAGATGCTGCCTGACCCACTGAGTTACTCCAGCACTTTGCGCCTATCTTCTGAGTTTTAATGTGATGTTTTATTAACATTAAAGAAAGCACAAGCCTCGTCTCAGGCACTGAAAGATTCTCTTGAGGATACAGAGTGATTAGAATTTCACCAGGTTAATAATTTCTTTAGTTGCAGTGACGAGGCACATGCCTTTTAGTCAGAGCAAACGCAGCCTTCTGATTAACCACATTTCTATCCTCTTTAGAATAGCTGTTCATTTAGTCATTCTTCCTCTGAAGATTAATAGAGACACAAGCGACTGCAGATGCTGAATTCCTGAGCAAAACGCAAAGCGTTGGAGGAATTCAGAGGGTCAGGCAACACCTGCGGAGCGAATGGACAGGCAACCTTTCAGGTCGGTACCCTTCTTCAGACTGAGGAAGTGTCCTAACCTGAATCATCATCTATCAGATGCTGCCTGATTCACTAAGTTTCTCCAGCACCTGGTGTATTTTAGTCCAGTTCATTATTGTCCTTTTTAAAAGTTATAGTTAAATCTACTTCTTTGACTTTTAAAGGTAGATAGAAATGCTGGAGAAACTCAGCGGGTGAGGCAGCATCTGGAGCGAAGGAAAAGGTGAAGTTTCATAAGTTTAATTGAACCAAAATGGGTTGAGTGAATTATTGAGGCCAGCTTTCATTTTCCAGACAAAAATATATGTAATCATAGTAATGTACAACAGAAGAAGGCCATTTGGCCCAGCGTTTCCATGCTAGTTAAATAAGAACCATTTAAATTAGACATAGACATAGAAAATAGGTGCAGGAGGAGGCCATGTGGCCCTTCGAGCCAGCACTGCCATGCATTGTGATCATGACTGATCATCCACAATCAGTAACCCGTGCCTGCCTTCACCCCATATCCCTTGATTCCGCTGCTCTCTAGAGCACTATCTAGCTATCTAAATCGATTCCACTTCTTGGGCATTAGCTTATAACCTTGTAGAGTGGTACATTTTTCTAGGTTGTAGATCATAGTAAAGAAATGGAAAGGCAAAATACTGAAAATCTGAAGAAGGGTCTCGACCCGAAACGTCACCTATCCATGTTCTCCACAGATGCTGCCTGACCCGCTGAGTTTCCCCGGAAATTTCTTGTGTCTTCATTGCATGAGTAAATGGATTCATTTTTGGCAGAAGCAATTGTCATTGTGAGGTTAACCATGTTTTTAATCCTCTCGTTTCCTGAAGAGCACAAAGAATGTGTCGGAGTCGCCGGCTGTGCCTCCCGTGTCCGAGGACGATGATGAAGATGAAGGAGTACCGCCGCCTGTCATAGCGCCTCGACCGGAACACACCAAGTCGGTCAGTGTAGACTCTCGCCGTTACTGTTACTGAAACCAAAATAAATCTCCCGGCATGGTGGTGCAGCAGTAAAGTTGCTGCCTTACAGCGCAAGAGACCGCAGATTTAATCCTGACTACGGGTGCTGTCTGTACGGAGTTTCAACGTTCTCCCCGTGACCTGCGTGGGTTTTTCACCGGGTGCTCCGGTTTCCTCTTCTGTTATGATTTATAAAATTGTCCCGAGCGTGTCGTTATCTGATAGTCTGGAGAGGCGAAATTAAGGGGAAAATCTTTGGAAGTACATATAATTTTCAAGCAATAGATTCCATCTTCTTCTTTCCGAGTCCATCTTGTTACAAATGTTGACATCGCTGTCATCGTCTCTGTCCTGAAAAGGACGCAAGCTTCCGGCGACAATGAGTGGAAGCCATCACTTGTTACAATAGATGATGGTGGGGTCAAGGATAGAGCGTTCACGTCGCGACCCACCACCACGCATGAGAAGCACAAGACAAACACCATTGCATGCAGCTGCCGAGAAGTGTGTTCAGCTTGGTTTTTGGTTCTTAGTTTCTTGGTCCTCCAAAATATTCCAAATGGAATTTAAACTGGAGGCGGTGAAGGGAGGACTTAAGCCAGAAAGGGTTATTGGGAAGAAAGAGCTACTTTAAATTTAGTTGCATCTGGTTGAACAGCTCTGGCTGAACAACTTCTAATCTTGTGTGTGGACTCGATAAGAAGAAGCAGAATAGATAGATAGAAACATAGAAAATAGATGCAGGAGGAGGCCATTCAGCCCTTCGAGCCAGCACCACCATTCATTGTGATCATGGCTGATCGTCCCCAATCAATAACCTGTGCCTGCCTTCTCCCCATATCCCTTGACTCCACTAGCCCCTAGAGCTGTATCTAACTCTCTCTTAAATCCATCCGGTGATTTGGCCTCCACTGCCCTCTGTGGCAGGGAATTCCACAAATTCACAATCTCTGGGTGAAAACGTTTTTTCTCACCTCCGTCTTAAATGGCCTCCCCTTTATTCTAAGACTGTGGCCCCTGGTTCTGGACTCGCCCAACATTGGGAACATTTTTCCTGCATCTAGCTTGTCCAGTCCTTTTATAATTTTATATGTTTCTATAAGATCCCACATCATCCTTCTAAACTCCAGTGAATACAAGCCTAGTCTTTTCAATCTTTCCTCATATGACATTCCCGCCATCCCTGGGATCAATCTCGTGAACCTACGCTGCACTGCCTCAATCACAAGGATGTCCTTCCTCAAATTAGGATTTAGATTTAGGAGGAATTAGATGACGATGGTAGCAGAATTAGCCCGGGATACTTCCAGTTTCCAGCCCCGCGACGTGGATGCTTCTGCTACGGGGCCATAGATTCCATCATCCGTGGAGACACCTGTACAGGTGTGTTGTACCATGGCAAGTTCCAAAACAATAATGTTAGAAATTATAAAAGTCATGACCAACTCAGTGCCTACTTACAGCCAACACAGCACAATATTGGTGACGTCAGCTCAAACTCCTGGCAGTTCAGAGATCAGTATATCATTGTGCAAGATGTGCTGTGCCCCAGCACAATTGCCACATATTTGAAGAATTGGCCTTTACATAGCCTTGCCAGCAAGTAATAAATCATCATAAATAGTGATTTTAAGTAGTTATTATCTACTGAGTATCTTTTCATCCATAACCGTAATTAAGAATTCTTGTGCCATTAATTAAATTGAGCTGTTATCACAGTTTAGTTTGTCTGAGGAAGAATCTCGACCCGAAACGTCGCCCATTCCTTCCCTCCAGCGATGTTGCCTGTCCTGCTGAGTTACTCCAGCATTTGTGTTTAAGAAGGAAGTGCAGATGCTGGAAATTCGAAGGTAGACAAAAATGCTGGAGAAACTCAGCGGGTGCAGCAGCATCTATGGAGCGAGGGAAATAGGCAACGTTTCAGCCTAGGGTTTCGTAAACTCATAAACACATCACGGGGGCCTATTTCCTTCGCTCCATAGATGCTGCCTCACCCGCTGAGTTTCTCCAGCATTTTTGTCTACCTTGGATATGAAGGGATATGGATTATATGCAGGTAGATAAGAGTTGGCATCAGACTGTGGGCCGAAGGGCCTGTCCCCGTACATTCTTAAAGGTCATAATTGTATCCACTCTATTGCTTCCTCTGGCAGCTCATTCCTGATATGTTCCATGTTTGTTGGAGTTTGTTGTACATAAATTGGTTAATACATATAAATTTGGACAAACTCAGTAGGGAATGTGAAGAAGGGTCTCGACCCAAAACGTCGCTGGTCCGTGTCCCCTAGAGATGCTACCTGACCTGCCGTGTTACTCAAGCACTCTGTGTACTTTTTTACTTTAAACTAGCATCTGCACCTCCTCATGGCTGCTACATTACATAAGTGACTATTCTCTGTGAGTTAAAAAGTCCACAAAACATATAAGACATGCTTATATGCGTGTTGACGGCTGTTATATAGTTACAATTCTGTTTTACTTCAATTATTTGTTTTAATCCTGAGGGCAGAATCTCATTCAAACTTACTGAACAGTGGAAGGCCTGGATAGAAACATAGAAATTAGGTGCAGGAGTAGGCCATTCGGCCCTTCGAGCCTGCACCGCCATTCAATATGATCATGGCTGATCATCCAACTCAGTATCCCGTACCTGCCTTCTCTCCATACCCTCTGATCCCCTTAGCCACAAGGGCCACATCTAACTCCCTCTTAAATATAGCCAATGAACTGGCCTCGACTACCCTCTGTGGCAGGGAGTTCCAGAGATTCACCACTCTCTGTGTGAAAAAAGTTCTTCTCATCTCGGTTTTAAAGGATTTCCCCCTTATCCTTAAGCTGTGACCCCTTGTCCTGGACTTCCCCAACATCGGGAGCAATCTTCCTGCATCTAGCCTGTCCAACCCCTTAAGAATTTTGTAAGTTTCTATAAGATCCCCTCTCAATCTCCTAAATTCTAGAGAGTATAAACCAAGTCTATCCAGTCTTTCTTCATAAGACAGTCCTGACATCCCAGGAATCAGTCTGGTGAACCTTCTCTGCACTCCCTCTATGGCAATAATGTCCTTCCTCAGATTTGGAGACCAAAACTGTACGCAATACTCCAGGTGTGGTCTCACCAAGACCCTGTACAACTGCAGTAGAACCTCCCTGCTCCTATACTCAAATCCTTTTGCTATGAAAGCTAACATACCATTCGCTTTCTTCACTGCCTGCTGCACCTGGATGCCCACTTTCAATGACTGGTGTACCATGACACCCAGGTCTCGCTGCATCTCCCCTTTTCCTAGTCGGCCACCATTTAGATAATAGTCTGCTTTCCTGTTTTTGCCACCAAAATGGATAACCTCACATTTATCCACATTATACTGCATCTGCCAACATTTGCCCACTCACCCAGCCTATCCAAGTCACCTTGCAGTCTCCTAGCATCCTCCTCACAGCTAACACTGCCCCCCAGCTTAGTGTCATCCGCAAACTTGGAGATATTGCCTTCAATTCCCTCATCCAGATCATTAATATATATTGTAAATAGCTGGGGTCCCAGCACTGAGCCTTGCGGTACCCCACTAGTCACTGCCTGCCATTGTGAAAAGGACCCGTTTACTCCTACTCTTTGCTTCCTGTTTGCCAGCCAGTTCTCTATCCACATCAATACTGAGCCCCCAATGCCGTGTGCTTTAAGTTTGTAAACTAATCTCTTATGTGGGACCTTGTCGAAAGCCTTCTGGAAGTCCAGATACACCACATCCACTGGTTCTCCCCTATCCACGCTACTAGTTACATCCTCGAAAAATTCTATAAGATTCGTCAGACATGATTTACCTTTTGTAAATCCATGCTGACTTTGTCCAATGATTTCACCACTTTCCAAATGTGCTGCTATCCCATCTTTAATAACTGACTCTAGCAGTTTCCCCACTACCGATGTTAGACTAACTGGTCTGTAATTCCCCGTTTTCTCTCTCCCTCCCTTCTTAAAAAGTGGGGTTACGTTTGCTACCCGCCAATTCTCAGGAACTACTCCAGAATCTAAAGAGTTTTGAAAGATTATTACTAATGCATCCACTATTTCTGGAGCTACTTCCTTAAGTACTCTGGGATGCAGCCTATCTGGCCCTGGGGATTTATCGGCCTTTAATCCATTCAATTTACCCAACACCACTTCCCGGCTAACCTGGATTTCACTCAATTCCTCCAACTCCTTTGACCCGCGGTCCCCTGCTATCTCCGGCAGATTATTTATGTCTTCCTTAGTGAAGACGGAACCAAAGTAGTTATTCAATTGGTCCGCCATATCCTTGTTCCCCATGATCAACTCACCCGTTTCTGACTGCAAGGGACCTACATTTGTTTTAACTAATCTCTTTCTTTTCACATATCTATAAAAACTTTTGCAGTCAGTTTTTATGTTCCCTGCCAGTTTTCTTTCATAATCTATTTTTCCTTTCCTAATTAAGCCCTTTGTCCTCCTCTGCTGGTCTCTGAATTTCTCCCAGTCCTCCGGTATGCTGCATTTTCTGGCTAATTTGTACGCATCATCCTTCGCTTTGATACTATCCCTGATTTCCCTTGTTATCCACGGATGCACTACCTTCCCTGATTTATTCTTTTGCCAAACTGGGATGAACAATTTTTGTAGTTCATCCATGCAGTCTTTAAATGTCTTCCATTGTATATCCACCGTCAACCCTTTTAGAATTAATTGCCAGTCAATCTTGGCCAATTCACGTCTCATACCCTCAAAGTTACCTTTCTTTAAGTTCAGAACCATTGTTTCTGAATTAACAATGTCACTCTCCATCCTAATGAAGAACTCAACCATATTATGGTCACTCTTGCCCAAGGGGGCACGTACAACAAGACTGCTAACTAACCCTTCCTCATTACTCAATACCCAGTCTAAAATTGCCTGCTCTCTCGTTGGTTCCTCTACATGTTGATTTAGATAACTATCCCGCATACATTCCAAAAAATCCTCTTCCTCAGCACCCCTGCCAATTTGATTCACCCAATCTATATGTAGATTGAAGTCACCCATTATAACGGTTTTGCCTTTGTCGCACGCATTTCTAATTTCCTGTTTGATACCATCTCCAACTTCACTACTACTGTTAGGTGGCCTGTACACAACACCCACCAGCGTTTTCTGCCCCTTAGTGTTTCGCAGCTCTACCCATACCGATTCCACATCCTCCAAACTAATGTCCTTCCTTTCCATTGCGTTAATCTCCTCTCTAATCAGCAACGCTACCCCACCTCCTTTTCCTTTCTCTCTATCCCTCCTGAATATTGAATATCCCTGGATGTTCAGCTCCCAGCCTTGGTCACCCTGGAGCCATGTCTCCGTGATCCCAACTATATCATAGTCATTAATAGCTATCTGCACATTCAACTCATCCACCTTATTACGAATGCTCCTTGCATTGAGACACAAAGCCTTCAGGCTTGTTTTTACAACACTCTTACCCCTTATACAATTTTGTTGAAAAGTGGCCCTTTTTGATTTTTGCCCTGGTTTTGTCTGCCTGCCACTTTTACTTTTCACCTTGCTACCTATTGCTTCTACCCTCATTTTACACCCCTCTGTCTCTACGCTCACACATTTAAGAAACCCTTTCCCTTTAACTCCATCCTCCACTAGCCCATTCGACACCCCACACCCCCCTTATTCAGTTTAAAACCACCCGTGTAGCAGTGGCAAGTGGATAGAGTGGATGTGGAGAGGATGTTTCCACTGGTGGGATAGTCTAGGACCAGAGGGCACACCTCAGAATAAAATGTTGTACCTTTAGAATGGAGATGAGGAAGAATTTCTCTAGCCAGAGGGTGGTGAATCTGTGGAATTCATCGCCATAGACGGCTGCAGAGGCCAAGTCATTGGGTGTTTTTAAAGCGGAGGTCGACAGATTCTTGATTAGTGTGATGTCAAAGGTTTAGTTTAGTTTAGAGATACAGCGCAGAAACAGGCCCTTCGGCCCACCGGGTCAGCACCGACCAGCGATCCCCGCACATTAACACTATCCTACACCCACTAGGGCCAATTTTTACATTTATACCAAGTCAATTAACCTACAAACCGTACGTCTTTGGAGTGTGGGAGGAAACCGAAGATCTCGGAGAAAACCCACGCAGGTCACGGGCAGAACGTACAAACTCCGTACAGGCGGCACCCGTAGTCAGGATCGAACCCGGGCCTCCGGCGCTGCATTCGCTGTAAGGCAGCGACTCTACCGCTGCGCCACCGTGACCGCCTTTCTTTCCCTCTCAACCCTTACGGGAAGTGGGCAGGAGAATGGGGTTGAGAGGGAAAGATAAATCCGCCATTACTAACAACATAATGGCGGCGTGGACTCGATGGGCCGAATGGCCTAATTCTGCTCCTGTGATCCCTTACCTCATGATGTACTGATTTGTTTCCTTCCCACAGATGTACACCCGGTCCGTGATAGATCCCATTCCCCTCCCACCCACCAAAGACGCTGCTACATCCCCCATCTCCTCGCCCTCCGAAAACAGCACAACCCCTTCAAACACCTTAACCAGGAACGCAGAGAAACAGAGGAAGAAGACCAAAATGACGGACGAAGAGATATTGGAAAAATTGAGTAAGTAACTGTGCCTGATGGAAGATGTGAAGCAGGTTGGGCAACTGGCCTTCAGCTGCTCTCATTCAATGAAACTTTATTGTCACATGTACCTAGGTACAGTCAAATTCTTTGTTTTGCATACATCCCGATAAAATCACACTAAACACAGTCATAAATAAGTACAACAATACACTGACATGCACACGTGTTTGTGTGTGTGTGTATATATATATATATGTGCAGCGTAGGTTCACCAGATTGATCCCTGGGATGGCGGGATTGTCATATGAGGAAAGATTGAAAAGACTAGGCTTGTATTCACTGGAGTTTAGAAGGATGAGGGGAGATCTTATAGAAACATATAAAATTATAAAAGGACTGGACAAGCTAGATGCAGGAAAAATGTTCCCAATGTTGGGTGAGTCCAGAACCAGGGGCCACAGTCTTAGAATAAAGGGGAGGTCATTTAATACTGAGGTGAGGAAAAACTTTTTCACCCAGAGAGTTGTGAATTTATGGAATTACCTGCCACAGAGGGCAGTGGAGGCCAAGTCACTGGATGGATTTAAGAGAGAGTTAGATAGAGCTCTGGGGGCTAGTGGAGTCAAGGGATATGGGGAGAAGGCAGGCACGGGTTATTGATAGGGAACGATCAGCCATGATCACATTGAATGGCGGTACTGGCTCGAAGGGCCGAATGGCCTCCACCTGCACCTATTTTCTATGCTCGTATGTATATATGTACGAGTGTGTGTGTGTGTGTGTATTTACGTGCATGAGTGCATACATACATGCATTAACACACATAAAACAAACAAAACCGGTACCCCCAAGTCTGATCTTATACCCTTGTCCCACGGTACGAGTTCATTCCAAGAGCTCTCCTGAGTTTGTCCTGACTCGAACTCGGAGATTTACGGTAATGGCCGCTTGTCGGTACTCGGGGCTCTCGTGGACATTTTTCAACATGTTGAAAAATCTTCACGAGTCTTCCCGAGCTTACCTGCCGTTGGCGAGTCTTCCCGAGTACCTGCCGTTAGCGTTACGAGTCGCTAAGAGACGTCCCCGAGCTCCGACGTACCTGCTACGTTCATTCTCCATGCTTACCACGAGTTTGATTTTTTTTTTAACTTGTGAGAGCTCTTGGAATGAACACGTACCGTGAGACAGGGCTGTAAGTTTGCAGCTTATTTGGAGGTTGTAGTGTTTAATAGCCTGATTGCTGTAGGGAAGAAACTATTTCTGATCCTAGACATTTGTTTTTGGGCTTCCTAAACATGCAGGTTCAGCAGGCAGTGAAGAGAGTGAAAGGTGTAGCGGGGACTGGCAGGAGTCCTGCCAAAAACAAAGCAGACATAAGTTGTGTGCACGAGACATGTTTATTCTCTCCAATACAACTCCTTACTCCTCCAATGTCACGGGCGTTGCCTGGCCTTCAATACCAACTCAGGTACCGACCCCGTGACTAGCGCCTCCCACACCGAGACGCCGCCCTCCAGAGCTGAGGGTTCGTTGTGCCTTCATAACAAGAGGAGTACAAGAGCAAATAGGTCCTTCTGCAGTTGTACAGGGCCCAAGTGAGACCACACCTGGAATATTGTGTCCAGTTTGGATCTCCAAATTTGAGGAAGGACATACTTGCTATTGAGGGAGTGCAGCATAGGTTCTCCAGGTTAATTCCCGGGATGGCGGGACTGTCACATTGCAAGAATGGAGCGGCTGGGCTTGTATACTCTAGAATTTAGAAGGATGAGAGGGTATCTTATTGAAACATATAAGATTATTAAGGGTTTGGACACACTAGAGGCAGGAAACATGTTCCCGATGTTGGAGGAGTCCAGAACCAGGGGCCACAGTTTAAGAATAAGGGGTAAGCCATGTAGAACGGAGATGAGGAAAAACATTTTCACAAAGAGGATTGTGAATCTGTGAAATTCTTTGCCTCAGAAGGCGATGGAGGCCAATTCTCTTCATGCTTTCAAGAGAGAGTTAGATAGAGCTCTTAAAGATAGCAGAGTCAGGGGATATGGGGAGAAGGCAGGAACGGGGTACTGATTGTGGATGATCAGCCATGATCACATTGAATGGCACCGCTGGCTTGAAGGGCCGAATGGCCTACTCCTGCACCTATTGTCTATTGTGTAAGTCCATGGGCAGTTTGGAAAACTCACAGCGGTAGAGTTGCCGCCTCACAGCGCCAGAGACCCGGGCTTGATCCTGACCACGGGTGCTTTCTGTACGGAGTTTGTACGTTCTCCCTGTGACCTGCGTGGGTTTTCTCCGGGTGCTCCAGTTTCCTTCTACACTCCAAAGACGTACAGGTTTGTAGGTTAATTGGCTTCTGTAAATTGCCTCTAGTGTGTAGGATAGAACTAGTATTATGTATGGTTTTATCTGATATGATGCAAAACAAATCTTTCCACCATGCCTTGCTCGCTCGGTACATGTGACAGTAATACAACTAAACTAGACCGTGTTAATTTAAAACAAATATGAATCAACTAAACCTTTCCCTTGTCTGCTGTTCCCACAGGAAGTATAGTAACTGTGGGTGATCCAAAGAAGAAGTACTCGAGATTTGAGAAGATTGGACAGGGGTTAGTAAAGCATTATGTGATATTGGGAAAATCTGTAATCTATTGTGTTTCAACTTGCTGTGGAGTTGGCCTGGAAGCTCTTCATGGGACTAGAGCTGGTAGTTCATGGAGCTGTTGTGAGTCTGCCTGCAGCCCACAGTCTCAGGGTCCATCTGTCCATCCCCACCCCTCTTCGAAACATGGAAAGTAGGTGCAAGAGGAGGCCATTCGGCCCTTCGAGCCAGCACCGCCATTCATTGTGATCATGGCTGATCGTCCCCTATCAATAACCCGTGCCTGCCTTCTCCCCGTATCCCTTGACTCCACTAGCCCCTAGAGCTCTATCTAACTCTCTCTTAAATCCATCCAGTGACTTGGCCTCCACTGCCCTCTGTGGCAGGGAATTCCATAAAATCACAACTCTCTGGGTGAAAACTTTTTTCTCACCTCAGTCTTAAATGGCCTCCCCTTTATTCTAAGACTGTGGCCCCTGGTTCTGGACTCGCCCAACATTGGGAACATTTTTCCTGCATCTATCCTGTCCCGTCCTTTTATAATTGTATATGTTTCTATAAGATATCCCCTCATCCTTCTAAACTCCAGTAAATATATTTTCTAGATATCTCCCCCCCCGTCACCACCTCCCACTGAAGGAGTATCTTGACCCAAAATGGCACCTCTCCATGCCCTCACCAAGTGCTGCCTGACCCGTTGAGCTTCGACAGCACTTTGTATTTTGCTCCATCTGTCCGTTGTTTACTGTATTTAGGCCCACTGATTCTATCTTGTTACTGTAGACCACAAGCTGTAATATTTGACACTGTTCACATGTTCTGATGGTTGTCAGCAGACTCATTTGCACGTCATTTACGTGACGTCATTTACGTGTCACAACGCACGCGTAGTACGTGGTGATGTAGGCAGTGACGCGTGGTCGTGTGTGGCGCCCCAGGGTTTTGGGATTCACAAAATCTTCGTGCGCCACCTGCGTGAAGCACAAATGATGCCCAAGTGGGACAGGCCCTAAACTTGTCATACAAGACTTCATTGGATATTTGTAACCACTTGGGCCCTACTGCTTTAAAGTAATTTGTGTGAATGGACTCTTGAGCAAAACATGTGAAAGGTCTACTCAAAACCTTTTGGGCCAAAGCGCGCGAATGGGACTAGCTTTGATGGGACATCTCGGTCAGTATTATCGAACTGGGCCGAAGAGACTGTTTCCGTGATGTTCAACTCTATTGGGTGCAACAGAGCAGCAGTGGGTAGTGTTGTTGCCTCACTGCGCCAGTGACCTCCGGCTCGATGCCGAACGCGGGTTCTGCCCCTACGGAGTTTGCACATAGGGTTTCCTCCAGGTGCTCCGGCTTCTTCCCATATCCCAAAGACATGCGGATTTGTAGATGAATTGGCCTCTAATTTGCCCGCGGTGCTTGGGGCAGGGATGAGAAAGTGGGATAACTGGTGTCAACGGGTGATCAAGAGTTGGCGTGGACCTGCTAGTGCGTGGGGCTTGGTTCTATGCTGTATGTCTAAACTATACTGAGACTATATGTCCTTCACCAACAGGGCTTCAGGCACAGTGTATACAGCCATTGATGTGGCCACTGGCCAAGAGGTAAGTGTGTAAAACAATCACACACATCTCCAGTGTGAATGTGCCCAACAGATTTTGAAGCCTGCCTGCTTTATTTTGAAGTACTTTATTATTTTATTCTCAGGTTGCAATCAAACAGATGAATTTACAACAGCAACCCAAGAAAGAATTGATTATTAATGAAATTCTGGTTATGAGGGAAAATAAAAATCCAAATATTGTTAATTATTTAGACAGGTGAGTAACCAGTGTGAAAATGTTGTGTGCCTGGTACATTGACATCTCTACAACATGTGGTCATGATATGATGCATCATTCCCTGTAACTTGCCTGTGGGCTAGTAGTGAGGGGTGTGGATAGAACATGGAGCGGCACAGTGGCACGACGATAGAAGGTTGCCTCAATCCTGACCTCAGGTGCACGTTCTCCCTGTGACCACGTGGGTTTCCTCCAGGTGCTCTGGCTTCCGCCCACATCCCAAAGATGTACGGGTTTGAAGGTTAATTTGTCCCCAGTGTGTCGGGAAAGTGCAAAAGTGAGTTAACATCGAACAATAGTGGGAACTGGTGATGGCTCAGTTTTTCCATGCTGTATGTTTTGATCAATCATCGAGCTACACAATGTGGAAGCAGGCCCTTCGGCCCAATATGCCCACACTGACCAACATGCCCCATGTACACCAGCCCCACCTGCCTGCTTTTGGCCCATATCCCTCTAAACTTACCCTATCCATGTACCTGTCTAAATGTTTCCCACACATTGATATTAGACCTGCCTCAATTACCTCCTCCGGCAGCTTGTTCCATACACCCACTTCCCTTTCTGTAAAAAAATAAGTTACCTCTCAGGTTCCCATTAAATCTCCCCCCCTCACCTTAAACCTAGGTCCTCTGGTTCTCGATTCCCCGTACTCTGACCAAAAGACTCTGTTCGTTTACCCGATCTATGCCCCTCATGATTTTGTCCACCTCTATAGGATCATCCCTCATGCTCCTGCGCTCCATGGAGTAAAGCCCTCGCTTGCTCAACTTCTCCACATATCTCAGGCCCTCTCAACTTCTCCACATATCTCAGGGATGCTGCCTGACCCGCTGGGTTACTCCAGCACTTTGTCCTTTTGTCAACCAGCATCTGCAGTTCCTTGTTCCTACGGGAGGTCACGGTGGCACAGCGGTAGAGTTGCGGCCTTACAGCAAATGCAGTGCCGGAGACCCGGGTTCGATAATGACTACAGGTGCTGTCTGTGTGGAGTTTGTAAGTTCTCCCCGCGACCTGTGTGGGTTTTCTCCGAGACCTTCGGTTTCCTCCCACACTGGAAGGTGGGGGGCTCGGCCAGGGTTGGGCTGGGTGTCTGGGGGATCTGGATGGACCATATCCAGATGACACGCTGCATCGTCCTTGGCTTGTGCCTCGAACACATGTGTGTTCTTGGCTGTGAGCGTCAAACAAGGAATCAAAGATCATTCATTACATATTGAAATAATATCTGCACATTTCACATTTAAAATAAAAAACTATTTTGAATGGAAGCACGTTATGGGTTTGTAATTATTAAGCATTGTCATCTATTACAAATATAACATTTTGTCTGAAGGAGGGTCTCAACCCAATGCCTTCTCTCCAGAGATGCTGCCTGTCCCGCTGAGTTACTCCAGCTTTTAGTGTCGATCTTCGGGTTAAACCAGCATCTGCAGCTCCTTCCTACGCATAACATTTTACATGATTAAAGGCAACGTTTTGGTCCACTTTGCTTGTTCGAGCTGCCAGCGTGCGTATTCCACTTAGTCCCACGACCCTTGCTATTCCCAGCCCTTGAAAAAATATTGATTGCAAATTCATCACCATTAAAAAACCACCGTGGTTCCTGCCTCCAGCAGTGTTTCCTGCCGATATTCTCTGTCCAAGACGGCATCTTTTTCAAAGGGTTTCTTCTAATTCCTGAAGGGGGAGTGCCGGCCCGAAATGTCACCGTTCCATGTTTTCCAGCGATGTTGCCTGACCCGCTGAGTTACTCCAGCATTTTGTGCCCCTTCTAATTCTCTCCCTTGGTGAGGGTGATAAACTTCTGACCTGGAGTAACACAACTGAGGGGCAGCACGGTGGTAGAGTTACTGCTCGACAGCGCTAGAGATCTGGGGTCTTCAAGGATAGTCCGCGGGCTCCGGTTTCTTCCCACACTCCAAAGATGAGCAGGTTTGTAGGTTAATTGGCTTCGGTAAAATTGTCCCAGGAGCGTAGGATGGCGCCAGCATACGGGATGATCGACGGTCAGCGTGGACACGGTGGGCAAGGCCCTGTTTCTGCACTGTATCTCTAAAGTAAAGGACATAATATCCATGTTGTCTGTGAAGATTTTAAGACCATTCCGTTCACTTGGCTTTGCTTCCCTCTAGCTACCTCGTGGGGGATGAGTTATGGGTGGTTATGGAGTACCTGGCAGGTGGATCGCTGACCGACGTGGTCACAGAGACCTGCATGGATGAAGGACAAATAGCAGCAGTGTGTAGAGAGGTGAGTCTTCAGGGTGAAGCAAAAGACTCCATGACTCTTTCACTAGGCGAGCCTCTAGCGCAGGTGAGCTTCTGAAATATGGTCACGGTGCTACAAATGGGTGGGAAACAAACAAGGGGAAATATCACACAAAACACAAAGGAATGAAGGGTTTTCAGTATTAATCCTAATAAATATTAATGATTTGGACAAGGGGATTGAAGGCTTTGTGGCCAAGTTTGCAGATGATACGAAAATATGTGGAGGGGCAGGTGGTGTAGAGAAAGCAGGGACTCTGCAGAAGGACTTGGACATGTTGGGAGAGCGCAGAGAAGTGGCAGATGAAATACAGTGCAGCAAAATGTGGAGTCATGCATTTTGGTAGCAGGAATAAAGGCGTAGATTATTTTCTAAATGGGGAGAGAATCCAGAAATCGGAGGAAGGGACTTGGGAGTGAGTGCTGGTGCAGGATTCCCAAAACGTTTATCTGCAAGTCGAATCGGTAGTAAAGAAAGCAAATGCAATGCTAGCATTTATTTCAAAAGGGCTTGTATACAAAAACAGGGATGTAATGCTGAGCTCTATAAGGCGCTGGTCAGGCCGCATTTGGAATATTGTGAGCAAGTTTGGGCACCATATCTGAGGGAGGATGTACTGGCTCTGGAGAGGGTCCAGAGGAGGTTTACAAGAATGAACCCATGAATGAGTAGGTTAACCTATGATGAGCATTTGTCGGCGCTGGGCCTGTACTCGCTGGAGTTTAGAAGAACGAGGGGGAACCTCATTGAAACATACAGAATAGTGAAAGGCTTGGATAGAGTGGATGTGGGGAGGATGTTTCCACTAGTGAGAGAGTCTAGGACTAGAGGTCACAGCCTCAGAATTAAAGGTCGTTCTTTTAGGAAGGTGAAGAAGAATTTCTTTAGTCAGAGGGTGGTGAATATGTGGAATTAATTGCCACAGAAGGCTGTGGAGGCCAAGTCAGTGGATGTTTTTAAGAGATAGATAGATTTTTGATTAGTACAGGTGTCAGAAATTATGGGGAGAAGGCAGGAGAATGGGGTTAGGAGGGAGAGATCGATCAGCCATGATTGAATGGCGGAGTAGACTTGATGGGCCGAATGGCCTAATTCTACTCTTATTCCTTATGACCTTATGAAGGAACTCAGAGGGTCGGGCAGCAGGAGTCCAAAGTGTTTAATTGTCAAATGTACCAACAACAAATCAACGGAAGGTTTAAGGGCCTGTCCCACTTGCACGACCTAATTCACAACCTTTTTTACTCGTGGACATTTTTCATCAGGCTAGAAAAACGCCCCGACCTACTTGATGCCACGAGTACCTACGACTAGCATCACGTCCTGCTACGACCTACCTACGATCTCGTGACGACCATGCTGCGAGTATTAGTCAAGGGCAAACTCGGCAGAGGTCGTGAATTAAGTCGTGAAAGTGGGACAGGGCCTTTAAGGGCCTACCCCACTTAAGCGATTTTTTAGGCGACAGCCAGGGAACATGGACAATGGAATTCACCTACGTTACCCTGGCGACAACCTACGTTACCCTGGCGATAACCTACGTTACCCTGGCGATAACCTACGTTACCCTGGCGATAACCTACGTTACCCTGGCGACAACCTACGTTACCCTGGCGACAACCTACGTTACCCTGGCGACAACCTACGTTACCCTGGCGACAACCTACGTTACCCTGGCGACAACCTACGTTACCCTGGCGACAACCTACGTTACCCTGGCGACAACCTACGTCACCTGGCGATAACCTACGTTACCCTGGCGATAACCTATGTTACCCTGGCGATAACCTACGTCACCCTGGCGACAACCTACGTTACCCTGGCGACAACCTACGTTACCCTGGCGACAACCTACGTCACCTGGCGATAACCTACGTTACCCTGGCGATAACCTACGTTACCCTGGCGACAACCCACGTCACCTGGCGACAACCTACGTCACCTGGCAACAACCTACGTTACCCTGGCGACAACCTACGTTACCCTGGCGACAACCTACGTTACCCTGGCGACAACCTACGTTACCCTGGCGACAACCTACGTTACCCTGGCGACAACCTACGACAGCAAATTTGTCGTCACTGTCCCCGAAATGTTTTTAACATGGTGAAAATTTTGCAGCAGTCGCCTGTACTCGCCTAGAAAATCACCTAAGTGGGACAGGCCCTTAACTTGCAGCAGCATAATACTCTATATAGGTAAAAGGGCAGTATGGTGGCACAGCAGTAGAGTTACTGCCTTACAGTGCCAGGGACCCGGGTTCAATCCTGACCTCAGGCGATGTCTGTATAGTGTTTGTACGTTCTCCCCGTGACCGCGTGGATTTTCCCCACATTGCGAAGACGTACAGGTTTGAATTTCCCCCAGTGTGTAGGATAGTCGGTCGGCACGGACATGGTGGGCCGAAGGGCCTGTTTCCACGTTATATCCCAAAAAACAAAAAATATCAGGAACAAAAGTTGAATAAATGATTAACAATAATAATACATAGAAACCCAAAGTCCTTAGTGCAACCAAAGACAGTCCATAGAAGTTCATAGCTGAGTTGTGTACTGTTCAAGAGCTTAAGAAGTTATTCTTGAACTTGGAGATTACGGTCTTCAGACTCCTGTACCTTCTTCCTGAAAGTTGGAGTGAAATGAGAGCGTGGTTAGATGTGGGTCTTTGATATTAGCTACATATATTTGAGGCACCATCTCCTACAGATAGCGCCAGACAGCATTTCCCCCTCCCAGCAGATAAAAGATATAGCAGTGTGAAAACGCACACCTCCAGATTCAGGGACAGTTTCTTCCCAGCTGTTATCAGGCAACTGACCATCCTATCACAACTAGAGAGCAGTGCTGAACTACTATACTTCATCAGTGACCTGCGGACTATCCTTGATCGGCCTTTGCTGACTTAACCTGGCACTAAACATTATTCCCTTGTGGTGTATCTATACATTGTAATCGTGCATCGTCTTTCTACTGACTGCATCGTACACAACAAAGCCTTTCACTGTACCTCGGTACGCGTGACATTAAACTAAACTATAGAATCCTTGACTGGTGGAGGTCAAGACATTGGGTATGTTTAAAGGAGATTGATGGGTTCAAGATAAGAGCGTCAAAGATTACTGGGAGAAGGCATGAGAATGAGGTTTAGAGGGAAGAATAGGTCAGCCATGATCGAATGGCAGAGCCGACTTGATGGGCTGAATGGCCTAATTTTGCTCATGTGTCTTATGGTTCGAAGGAGAGAGTACAGAATGTGGGTGGGAGGAGACGGCCAAATTCTGTCAGCATTCCTAATTCTATGAACATTCATCCCCCTCTCCCCACATCCCCCACACATCTTTCTGACTGCACTTTGTTTGAATTGGCATCTTTCAACTCGTCTCCATTCCTGTTCTCCTGCACACTGCTTCACAGGTTCATCGCGTCCGACATCATCCCGAGAAACTGTCACAGTTCATCAGTTTCAATTAGTGAGTCCCCGAACCGAGCTGCCTTCTGTCTTCACACTGTAAAGCTGAGGAAACCTGTTATCCTTCCAAAGAACGCTGACGTAACTGGGCGCCATTCACTGCTGCCCTGCTTTCCGTAAATAGACAGCTAGTCCATATGTTACAGGAGCAGAATTGGGCCATTTGGCCCATTAAGTCTACTCTGCCACTCATTGGAAGGAAATGGATGAATTTGATCAACTGCTTACTGCCTCCATCCTGATTTTAAGTATGCATTTATTATGAGGAATTGTTAGTTTAGTTTAGAGATACGGCAATCGTCCCACACACTGGCACTGTCCCGCATACTAGCACTGTCCCACCCTATAACCGTAATTAAACATTCTTGTGCCATTAAGTAAATCGGGCTGTTACCAAACTGATCACAGTTTAGTTTAGAGATACTACAGCGCGAAAAACAGGCCTTTCGGCCCACTGAGTGTGTGCTGACCAGCAATCTAGCACTAGCACTATCCCACACACTGGGGACACTTTACCGAAGTCAATCAACCTACGAACCTGTACGTCTTTGGAATGTGGGAGGAAACCGGAGCACCCGGAGAAAACCTATGCAGGTCACGGGGAGAACGTACAAACTCCGTACAGACAGCACCCGTAGTCAGAATGGAATCCGGATCTCTGGCTCTGCGAACAGCAACTCTACCGCTCAAAGTGCTGGGGTTACTCAGTGGGTCAGGCAGCATCTCAGGAGAATATGGATAGGTGACATTTCAAGTCGGGACCCTTCTTCACACTGATCATTTTATTTATTATATTGATTATCCAGAAAGCTCCTCCATGAAGAAGGAAGGCACTGCAGATGCTAGTTTACAAAAATAAACAGTGCTGGAGTAATTCAGTAGGTGAAGCAGCATCTCTGGAGAACATGGATAGGTGACGTTTTTGGTCGGGACCTTTCTTCAGACCTTAATGAATTGAAATTTCTATGTAGTCCCTTCAGTTTTGATAGGCAGCAATTTTCCTCGTAAACCCGTGCAAACCCCTTTATGCACCTCCCGAACCCCACGATATCCGATTCCTCCTCTCCTGTCCGACATGCTAAAATTGGGAATCAAAACCCTTTTCTTTTGTACAGTCCTGGCATCACCATTAGGTGTCACTGGTAGACAGACTGAAGAAACAGCCAGAGCTACAGCTGCAATTCGGAAAGGCATGGATAGTTCACGCTGCAGGAATGTCCCTGACCTGAAACGTCACCTATCCATGTTCTCTGGAGATGCTGCCTGACCCACTGAGTTACTCCAGCACTTTGTCTTTCCATGGCGAGCCAGCATCTGCAGTTCCTTGTTTCTACACCAACTTTGGATTTATTGTAGTGATAAATATAGGCAGTCACCAGACTGCGCAAGGCTTTAGACTGTAGAGATACAGCACAGAAACAAGCCTTACGGTCCAGCGAAGCTGTGCTGATCAGCCACACCAACGCTATCCTGCACACCAGGGATCATTTATAATCTTTGTTTTTACCGAAGCCAATTAACCTACAAACCTGTGTCTTTGGAGTGTGGGAGTAAACCGGGGCACCCGTAGAAAACACACGCCGGAGTCACGGGGAGAACGTACAAACTCCGCACAGACAGCACCTGTAGTCGAGATCGAACCCATGTCTCTGGCGTGGTGAGGCAGCAACTCTACCGCTGCACCCCATTCTGATCCCAACAGCAGGATCGCGACCCGTTCCGATCCAAAGACCAGGATCGTGACCCGAAACATCACCCATCCATGATCTATTGAGACCTGTC
Source organism: Amblyraja radiata (assembly GCF_010909765.2). Lineage (NCBI taxonomy): Eukaryota > Metazoa > Chordata > Chondrichthyes > Rajiformes > Rajidae > Amblyraja > Amblyraja radiata. Next base: position 103,758,170 of record NC_045961.1, read on the forward strand.
TGAAGAAGGGTTTTGGCCCGAAAAGTTGCCTATTTCCTTCGCTCCATAGATGCTGCTGCACCCGCTGAGTTTCTCCAGCACTTTTGTCTACCGTGATCTATCGAGATACTGCCTGACCCGCAGGGTTAATCCAGCACATTTGTCTTTTTTCATCTTCCAAAGAATTGTCTATTTACAAATCTTCTAAAGTTACAAAAATCAATTTCCTACAGCTACCCACGTCTTATACTCCACGGACACTTGCCATAATTCTTTTACTTCATTTAAAAATATTCCTGCCACTACCTATAATTGAACTAATGGAATATCATTCATTGATAATTACCATGAAATATTATTACTAGCTTGAAATCTGCTTCTAGGGAAGTTAAGTGAATTTTGAATTTTCACAGGCCAAGGCACCAATGAGCCAGAGAGCCCTTGTATGACATGTAGTAGATAGTTTGTACCTGCGGCACCAATGAGCATTGGAGATAGTGACAAAGTAATCATGTTCTTGATGCTGGGGGGGGGGTTTCTTCAGTCTGAAGAAGGGTCTCGAACCGAAACATCACCTATTCCTTTGCTCCATAGATGCTGCCTCACCCGCTGGGTTTCTCCAGCATTTTTATCTACCTTCTTATGTTCTTGATGATGTTGGTAAATTGCACTCGCCGATGTACTAATATAGGATCTTTCTCAACATGAGAGGGCAAAGGGGAACTGGGTAGATTGTCTCATACAAAATAATATCATCTAGAATAGAGTCTGAAGAGATTGTGTTACTAACTGTGCATAGAAATATAGAGAAACATAGAAAATAGGTGCAGGTGTAGGCCATTCGGCCCTTCGAGCCAGAACCGCCATTCATTGTGATCATGGCTGATCGTCCCCAATCAATAACCCGTGCCTGCCTTCTCCCCATATCCCTTGACTCCACTCGCCCCTAGAGCTCTATCTAACTCTCTCTTAAATCCATCCAGTGACGTGGCCTCCACTGCCCTCTGTGGCAGGGAATTCCACAAATTCACAACTCTCTGGGTGAAAAAGTTTTTTCTCACCTCAGTCTTAAATGGCCTCCCCTTTATTCTAAGACTGTGGCCCCTGGTTCTGGACTCGCCCAACATTGGGAACATGGTTGGCACCAGGAGAATGAGCCTTAACACACACACAGCACATTCAGAAGATGCCTCACATCCATGTTCCCCACTGTGACATGGCTTCAGCTCCACCGTCCAAGTGCGGCCTGTTTGCAGATTGCAGATTACAGCAGGGTTTTTTTTCTTCTGTCTGAAGAAGGGTCCCGACCCAAAATGTCACCCATCCTTTTTCTCCACAGGTCTGCTGCCTGTCCCGCTGAGTTAATCCAGCACTTTGTGTCCATCTACGGCATAAACCAGCATCTCCAGTTCTTTGTTTCCGCTCTGTGCTTTTTTTTTTTTAAAGTGCTTTCTCTCTTCTCTCGTTTGTTCCAGTGTTTACAAGCCCTGGAGTTCCTGCATTCAAACCAGGTCATTCACAGGGACATCAAAAGTGACAACATTCTGCTGGGGATGGACGGATCTGTCAAGCTAAGTACGTGTGCAATTCTGCCCTGCTGTGCTTATCTAACCAAAGTAAGATTTGTGGCTCACCTTCTGTAGAGTTAAGGGCCTGTCCCACAATACAAGTTTACCCAAGAGCTCTCCCGAGTTAAAAAAAAATCGGGAAACTCGGGAGAACTCTTGAAACATAGAAACATAGAAAATAGGTGCAGGAGTAGGCCATTCGGCCCTTCGAGCCTGCACCGCCATTCAATATGATCATGGCTGATCATCCAACTCAGAATCCTGTACCTGCCTTCTCTCCATACCCCCTGATCCCTTTAGTCACAAGGGCCACATTTAACTCCCTCTTAAATATAGCCAATGAACTGGCCTCAACTACCTTCTGTGGCAGAGAATTCCACAGATTCACCACTCTCTGTGTGAAAAATGTTTTTCTCATCTCGGTCCTAAAAGATTTCCCCTTTATCCTTAAACTGTGACCCCTTGTTCTGGACTTCCCCAACATCGTGAACAATCTTCCTGCATCTAGCCTGTCCAACCCCTTAAGAATTTTGTAAGTTTCTATAAGATCCCCCCCTCAATCTTCTAAATTCTAGCGAGTACAAGCCGAGTCTATCCAGTTTTTCTTCATATGAAAGTCCTGACATCCCAGGAATCAGTCTGGTGAACCATCTCTGTACTCCCTCTATGGCAAGAATGTCTTTCCTCAGATTAGGAGACCAAAACTGTACACAATACTCCAGGTGTGGTCTCACCAAGGCCCTGTACAACTGCAGTAGAACCTCCCTGCTCCTATACTCAAATCCTTTTGCTATGAATGCTAACATACCATTCGCCTTCTTCACTGCCTGCTGCACCTGCATGCCTACTTTCAATGACTGGTGTACCATGACACCCAGGTCTCGTTGCATCTCCCCTTTTCCTAATCGGCCACCATTCAGATAATAGTCTGCTTTCCTGTTTTTGCCACCAAAGTGGATAACCTCACAGTTATCCACATTATACTGCATCTGCCAAACATTTGCCCACTCACCCAGCCTATCCAAGTCACCTTGCAGCCCCCTAGCATCCTCCTCACAGCTAACACTGCCCCCCAGCTTTGTGTCATCCGCAAACTTGGAGATGTTGCATACAATTCCCTCGTCCAAATCATTAATTTATATTGTAAATAGCTGGGTTCCCAGCACTGAGCCTTGCGGTACCCCACTAGTCACTGCCTGCCATTGTGAAAAGGAGCCGTTTACTCCTACTCTTTGCTTCCTGTCTGCCAGCCAGTTCTCTATCTACATCAATACTGAACCCCCAATACCGTGTGCTTTAAGTTTGCATACTAATACCGTGTGCTTTAAGTTTGCATACCAGCTTGAATTACCTCGTACAGTGGGACAGGCCCTTTAGGCCAATGTTTGACTGTGATTAACATTCTTGGAGGGCTTGACAAGGTGCATGCTTAAAGCCTGGAGCATGGTTGTCTGAAGATGGGTCCCGACCCAAATCGTTGCCTATCCATGCCTAGAAATGTTGATAAGTGCTAGGAGCGCAATTAGGCCAATCGGCCCATAAAGCCTACTCCGTCATTCAATCATGGCTGATCTATCTTTCCCTCTCAAACCCCATTCTCCTGCCTTCTCCCCATAACCCCTGACACCCATACTAATCAAGAATCAGTACATTTATTCTCCCTTGGAACCGTATATTTTAGAATTAGTTTAGAGATATAGTATAGAAACAAGCCCTTAAAAGCCCTGCCCCACGGTACGAGTTAATTCAAGAGCTCTCCCGAGTTTGCCCTGATTCGAACTCGGAGATTTACGGTAATGGCCACTCGTCGGTACTCGGGGCTCTCGTGGACATTTTTCAACATGTTGAAAAATCTTCACGAGTCTTCCCGTGCTTACCTGCCGTTGGCGAGTCTTCCCGAGTACCTGCCGTTAACGCTACAAGCCGCTAAGAGACGTCCCCGAGCTCCGACGTACCCGCTACGTTCATTCTCTGTGCTTACCACGAGTTTGATTATTTTTAAAACTCGGGAGAGCTCTTGGAATGAACTCGTACCGTGGGACAGGGCTTTCAGTCCAACAGTCCATGCCGACCATCGATCACCCGTTCACCACACTAGTTCTATGCCCTCCGTAGCATCCACTCCCCTCACACCAGAGACAATTATAGAAGCCAATTAATCTACAAACCCGCACTCGTTTTGGGGAGGTGGGAGTGAAACCAGAGCACATGGAGAACACCCTTGAGGAGAACGTGCAAGCTCCACACAGATAGCGCTGGAGGTTAGTATCTAGCCCAGGTGTCTGGCTCTGTGAGGCAGCAACTCTACCAGCTGCCCCCCTTGTGCCGGCCAAGTGTACATGTGAGGTAGAAGGATCAGAGAGGAGTCAATGGGAAATGGGATTGATCTGACAGCTCACAGAGAGTGGATGGGCTGAATGGCCTACATAAGTCATGAGAATCCAGAGCACTCTCAGCACTGTGGAACTCAGACATCATCATCATCTCATGTTTGCTCGGGCGTAGTCAAATGGTCATGTGAAGCTTAGAAAACAAAACACTTTATAAATATAGCGCCTGATTTATCGAATGCCAGTGACAAACCATTAATCCTCACCTATTCTGGGAGGTGGCAGACTTACTTTATGTTCTGCTTTATTTTTAGTACCTTACGACTTATCCAATCAATTCAACACATTCTGGATCAGCCTAAATGTTTTATACCAGAGTCCAGAATACAGAGAGAAGGAAATAACACTAATAAGCATGAGATGGGCACTAAATGCTGCAGTAACTCAGCGGGTCAGACAGCACCTCTGGAGAAATAGGATGGGTGACGTTTCTGGTCGGAACCCTACTTCAGACTGGGACTGGCACCCATACTTTTTCTCCAGATAGGCTGCCTGATCTGCTGAGCTACTCCAGCACTTTTGGTCATAAGGGATAGGAGCAGAATTAGGCCATTCGGCCCATCAACTCTACTCCACTATTCAACCATGGCCGATCTATCTCTCTGCCTTCTCCCCATAACCCTTGACACCCGTACTAATCAAGAATCTCTCTATCTCTGCCATAGAAATATCCATTGACGGCCTCCACAGCCTTCTATGGTAATGAATCCCTCAGATTCACCACCCTCTGACTAAAGAAATTCCTCCTCATCTCCTTCCTAAACAAACATCCTTTAATTCTGAGGCTGTGACCTCTGGTCCTGGACTCTCCCACTAGTGGAAACATCCTCTCCACATCCACTCTATCCAAGCCTTTCACTAGTCAGTACGTTTCAATGAGGTCCCCCCTCATCCTTCTAAACTACAGCGAGTACATGTCCAGTCCCGTCAAACGCTCATCATATGTTAATCCACTCATTCCTGGGATAATTCTTGTAAACCTCTGGACTTTCTCCAGAGCCAGCACATCCTTCCTCAGATATGGGGCCCAAAATTGCTCACAATTGTCCAAATGCGGCCTTCTAAAGCCTTAGCATTACATCCCTGTTTTTGTATTCTAGCTAGCATTGCATTTTCCCTCCTTACTACCGATTCAACTTACAAATTCCTTGTATGTGAATACTTGGCCAATAAACTTACTTAAAGAATTAACTTGCACCAGCACTCCCAAGTCCCTTTGCACCTCCGACTTTGTGTCTATCTTCGGTATAAACCAGCATCTGCAGTTCCTTTCACACACAAGCTCCCGCATCGGGAGGATCTCGGCTCCCCCGCACCGGACGATCAGACCACGGGTCGGGGCTGCTCGAACCTCTTGCGATTTTGGAGCTTCCCGACATCGGTCTCTACCTGAGACTGCGAGCTCCTCGATGGTGAAAGGCCCCAGGCCGTGGTTGGAGCGTTGATCCCAGGCAAGGGATTGGCTCCGATGGTAAGTCCACGTCCCCGCGGTGGGGCTCAAAGTCAGTCCCGAGCGAGGCCTCCAGCTCCATGATGTTAGGCCGCAGAGCGACCGGAGATACAACCCGGCAAACAATCGTATCTCCAGCAAGACAAGAGATTGAAAGAAAGTTTCCCCCGACCCCTCCCCCACCCCCCACATAAAACAAACCGGAGAACATTAACACATACTTTTAAAACACAATAAAAATAACAAAAGACGAAAAGACAGACAGACTGTCGGCGAGGCTGCCATCGTTGACGGCGCCACTTGCTGTAACATGCAGGAACAGCTTCTTCCCATCAACGATCAGGCTATTAATAGCAATGTTACAACATTTTGAGATTTTTTAAATCGTCTTTAATTTATCCCATCAGATAAGGCATAAAAAGAAGATTAATTTGATACCTAAATCACTTTCATATCTTCAGTATTAAAAAAGTTATGGCCATTTTCATACTCGGAAATTGGCATCTTGTTCACTATTGATTTTTCATTGACTTAACACAAAAGCTGTGATCGAGAATATTTAAAAGCTCATAACTTTCTTAACATTTAAGTGAACTGAAAGAAATTTTCAGTTATTATAGATTGAAGCATTCTGAAACAAATATGAAATAAACTTACTTAGATGACTTGAAATTAAAGCATATAATTAGTTAGTTACCTAATTGTAGCTAATTACAAAATTCAATTACTAGATCTAAACATCTATCCATTTCTTAAGAATAGATTAACATTTGTAAATACCCTAAGTGTCCAAATAACATTCACACAAGAATTCAGAATATAACATAATTTTAAAATCTCATTGTCATGGGTTTATAGGCCAAATGGAAGGAATTTAATGTTTAATACCTGTAAATTAATGGCCATTTAAATCAGCTTGCGAGTGGGATTTTCTGGAACGGGACCATTTGGAATGTTGAGGTTGCGGTGAATTTATACCCCCATATCCACTGCCGGTTCGTTCGGGGACTAAATCACCGTTTCGCAACTTAAAATGTTAATTAAATACATCTTAAGAAACACTTTTATACATAAAAATAAACATTAAAATTTACCTGGTCCTCCATAAAATCCATCCCTGTTGTCGGCATTGACGGCTTCAGAAGCTGATTTTAAAATCATTCCAGCGATTAACTTGTCAGGTGATTTTTTTAAAAAACACACAGAACGGCCGTAGGAACGATTCTGTAGCAACATCTTGCACTCCAACAAATATAATTCAAGACCAGGTCGGGGGAAAAACCCTGTTTTAACCCCGCCCCCCCCCCCCCCCCCCCCAAACGCGCCAAAATCGCGCACACGGCCAGAGGCAGAGTTGCAGCGCGGCTGAAGGTAAGTTTTGTAACATACCTACTATTAAACACCACCAACTCCCAACTCAAACTACCTAGATGGCACCAGAGACTTTGGGCTTTTCTTTTTTGTTTTGCACTATTTATTTTAATTTATACAACTTATTGTTTTTTAATTGTTTATTGTGTTATCTTCTGTGATTTTACTGTTTACAGACTTATGAAGGTGATTATACATTGTTACGTATCTATCTATGTACCGAGGCACAGTGAAAATGTTTGTTTTGCATACAGTGCAGTAAAATCACAGCTAAACACAATCATAGACAAAAGTGCAATGATTGTAGTGTAATAGTAGACTTCACAGAGATAGTACATAGAAAACATAGAAAATAAGTGCAGGAGGAGGCCATTTGGCCCCTCGAGCCAGCACACACGTTTCTGGCACTAACAAAGTTCTTAAAGGGCCTGTCCCACTTGCCGATATTTTCGGCTTCTGCTGGCATCATTGACTGACCTGTCAGGTCACCGAAACGTTGCAGCGTGATGCGGCGGTGAAGCGCCGTGACGCAGCGTGATGACCTACGACGCGCGGTGTTTTTTCGAGTAATGTTCAAAATCTTTTGGCGACGCTGATATGACACCGAAAAAAATCGCCAAGTGGGACAGGCCCTCGAGAGTGCACTTATCTTGGCCTTAAAGGCCCCTTGCCCTCTCCTCCGTCTGCCGCCATCTTGAAAATAGCCCTTTGTCCAGCTTCTGGCGCCGTCGCTGACCCTCCTCCCTCCTCCCCAGTCTTCGGGCCCGAGCGGGAGATGATCCTCGGTGGTACATGGTTGTGCAGTGGGCGAGCCGGGCGTGCTGTCGGGGTACAGCCGCAAGCCAGAATTTCATTGCTCCGTTTTGGCGCATGTGACTCTTGACCCTGCCGACTTTTTCTTCCCTTTCAGCTGACTTTGGCTTCTGCGCTCAGATCACTCCCGAGCAGAGTAAACGAAGCACGATGGTGGGCACCCCCTACTGGATGGCGCCCGAGGTGGTCACGAGAAAAGCCTACGGTCCCAAGGTAGACATTTGGTCGCTGGGAATCATGGCGATCGAAATGATCGAGGGCGAACCTCCCTACCTGAACGAGAACCCTCTGAGGGTAAGATTCCTTCTCTTCTGCTTCTCATTTGATGGATTGAGCTATTGGCTCAGTTACCTTGCATATCACACATCTGCAGCCTTTCACCATTTGCATGTGTTTTTGTTGCTTTAAATTAGTTTCAGGGTAGCACAGCAGTAGAGTTGCTGCCTTACAGAGCCAGAGACCTGGGTTTAAACCTAACTACTGGTGCTGTCTGTACGGAGTCAGTGGATATGGGGAGAAGGCAGGAACGGGGTACTGATTGGGGATGATCAGCCATGCTGGCTCGAAGGGCCGAATGGCCTCCTCTTGCACCTATTGCCTATTGTCTATTGTTCTCCCTATGACCAGTTGGGTTTCTCCGGGTGCTCCGGTTTCCTCCCACATTCCAAAGACGTGCAGGTTTGCAGGTTAATTGGCTTCTGAAAATTGCCCCCAGCGTGTACGGACTGGGTGGGCCGAAGGGTCTGTTTCCACACTGTATCTCTAAACTAAACTAAAGCTACACAATGCAAACAGGCCCTTCAGACTATCGGGTCCACGTCGCCCATCGACCACCGTTTACAACAGTTATCCCACTTTCTCATCCACTCCCTCTACACTCGGGGCAATTTACAGAAGCCAATTAACCTGCAAACCTGCACATCTTGGGAATGTGGGAGGAAGCCGCCCTGGAATCTTGCTGACACCAAAAAACAACAAAATGGTAGAAATGGATATGAAAGGTTCAGAGGGACACGGGGCAAACGCGGGAAAACCTGGTCAGGTTGGATGAGTTGGGCCGAAGGGCCTGCATCTGTGCTCTAAAGTAAGTAAGTAAGTAAGTAAGTAAGTTTATTGGCCAAGTATTCACATACAAGGAATTTGCCTTGGTGCTCCGCCCACAAGTAACAACATGACATACAGTGACAGTTACGAATGACTCAGAAAACACTAAACATTAATAATAATAAAACATTAATGATAAAACACCATTGATCAAGCATGTGAACCAACAAAATACCAGATCAAAGGGAAGCTACAGATTTTTGGCTATGACTATGACTCAGCAGGTCAGGCCACATCTGTGGGATGAGAACAAGAGCCGGCTTTTTAGATGGGAAAGTCTTTGCCTGTTCACTTGCTGTTTGGAATTTTAAATAGCAGTCGGGTCAGGTTTGTGGCGAGCAGGGAGTGACTAAGACCACATCTCATCCAGTCCAAACCCTCGCCTCCCCTCTCCCCCACAACCACACACACCCAGTCAATAGACAATAGACAATAGGTGCAGGAGTAGGCCATTCGGCCCTTCCAGCCAGCACCTCCATTCAATGTGATCATGGCTGATCATCCACAATCAGTACCCCGTTCCTGCCTTCTCCCCATATCCCCTGACTCCGCTATCTTTAAGAGCCCTATCTAGCTCTCTCTTGAAAGTATCCCGAGAACCGGCCTCCACTGCCCTCTGAGGCAGAGAATTCCACAAACTCACCACTCTGTGTGAAAAAGTGTTTCCTCGTCTCCGTTCTAAATGGCTTACCCCTTATTCTTGAACTGTGGTCCCTGGTTCTGGACTCCCCCAACATCGGGAACATGTTTCCTGCCTCTAGCGTGTCCAAACCCTTAATAATCTTATATGTTTCAATAGGATTATCTGAATGGTGACCAATTAGGAAAAGGGGAGATGCAACGAGACCTGGGTGTCATGGTACACCAGTCATTAAAAGTAGGCATGCAGATGCAGCAGGCAGTGAAGAAAGCAAATGGTATGTTAGCATTCATAGCAAAAGGATTTGAGTATAGGAGCAGGGAGGTTCTACTGCAGTTGTACAGGGTCTTGGTGAGACCACACCTGGAGTATTGCGTACAGTTTTGGTCTCCTAATCTGAGGAAAGACATTCTTGCCATAGAGGGAGTACAGAGAAGGTTCACCAGACTGATTCCTGGGATGTCAGGACTTTCATATGAAGAAAGACTGGATAGACTCGGCTTGTATTCGCTAGAATTTAGAAGATTGAGGGTGGATCTTATAGAAACTTACAAAATTCTCAAGGGGTTGGACAGGCTAGATGCAGGAAGATTGTTCCCGATGTTGGGGAAGTCCAGAACAAGGGGTCACAGTTTAAGGATAAGAGGGAAATCTTTTAGGACTGAGATGAGGAAAAAAAAATTCACACAGAGAGTGGTGAATCTCTGGAACTCTCTGCCACAGAAGGTAGTTGAGGCTAGTTCATTGGCTATATTTAAGAGGGAGTTAGATGTGGCCCTTGTGGCTAAAGGGATCAGGGGGTATGGAGAGAAGGCAGGTACAGGATACTGAGTTGGATGATCAGCCATGATCATATTGAATGGCGTGCAGGCTCGAAGGGCCGAATGGCCTACTCCTGCACCTATTTTCTATGTCTATGTTTCTATGTCTAAGATATCCTCTCATCCCTCTAAACTCCAGTCTGGTCTGTGTGGCCGCATCCACAACTCTGCAACGTCTTGTGCAGAGCTGTTCATTACAATGTTTTCACCCTTTTACCCGCTTGAATCCATTCAATTAATTGAATTGAATGAAATCTCATCTCTTCAGGCACTGTATTTAATAGCAACGAATGGCACTCCTGAGCTACAGAATCCTGAAAAACTGTCTTCTATATTTCGGGACTTTCTTAATCGCTGCCTGGAGATGGATGTGGAGAAGAGAGGTTCTGCCAAGGAGCTTCTCCAGGTGAGATGAGTCGTCACGTTTAATGTAGGTGCCCAAAATTATTCGGACTTAACAAGAAGCTTTTGGCATAATGGCCTTCATCAAGGCAGTCACGGTGGCACATCGGTAGAGTTGCTGCCTTACACCGAATGCAGCGCCGGAGACCCGGGTTCCATCCCGACTACGGGTGCTGTCTGTACGGAGTTTGTACGTTCTCCCCGTGACCTGCGTGGGTTTTTCCCAAGATCTTCGGTTTCCTCCCACATTCCAAAGACGTACAGATTTGTAGGTTAATTGGCTTGGTAAAAGTTTTAAAATAATTGTCCCTAGTGGGTGTAGGATAGTGTTAATGTGCGGGGATCGCTGGTCGGTGCGGACCCGGTGGGCCGAAGGGCCTGTTTCCTTGGTGTATCTATAAACTAAACTAAGATTATTTAGTATAGAAGTTGGGAGGTCATGTTACAGTTATATTAGATGTTAGTGAGGCTGCATTTAGAGTACCGATTTCTGTTCTGCGCACCATGTTATAGGAAAGATTTAATGGGAATCTGAGGGGTAACCATGTTATAGGAAAGATTTAATAGGAATCTGAGGGGTAACATTTTCACACAAAGGGTGGTGGGCGTATGGAGCGAGCTGCCGGAGGAGGTAGCTGAGGCTGGGCCTGTCCCAAGTGGAGTTGGAGTAAACAGTTGGACATTTCAAAGAGCTAGAAGCGGTAAAATGGGCTGAATGGTCTAGAGTAAGAAAATAGACCCATCAGCCCATCGACCATGCCAAGCAGGTGAACAGCTTTATAACTGACCTAGTCCCAATTGCTTGTACTTATCCCTTAACCATCTGAATCGAACCTACCCATGTACCGGTGTAAGTTTAAAGACCCAAGAAATCTACACCTTGCTATTTACCTGCCTGTTATTATGTTGTAAAAGTATTACTTTCTATTAATATTCATTTCCTTTTTCTTTGTTTGTGGCAACAGCACCCGTTCCTGAAGGTGGCCAAGCCACTGTCCAGCCTCACTCCCCTCATCCTTGCCGCCAAGGACGCAGCCAAGAACAACCGCTAACGGGACGGGTGACGTCTGCAGCCCCTGCGTCGGCGCTCACATGCGCCCCCCCCACCCACGCGCAACGGAATTGCTGCTCACCCTAGCGACGGGCCCCTCCCACCCGGAGCTCCTCCAGTGTTCAATCCTTCCACAGCCAAGTTCCAGGGAAGGGGACGGAGTGGGGAAAGGGTGGGGGGGTAGACCATCGCAGGAGGCTGTCATTCCACGGGTGCGACGCAAAGGACAACGTGCTTTGTGCGGGACGGGACGGGAGGGGAGGGTGTAAGATTCTTCCCTTAAACTGCATTGGATGTTAATAGTTCTTTATAGTACTGAGCAGTGTCCCAACTCTGTGGAATATCAGCCCCTGATGCTGGGTGTATCTAGTGGTTGTGGAAGGCTGCAGGGGGCTTGGCAATAGTCAGGAGATAAGCCTGTGCACTACACAGTCCACTGAGCCTGTCCTTTGACCCTCCCCAACCCTGGCAAGCTGCTGGGATTTCTCCCTCTTTCATATGTTCGTACGTAGTATCTCTTCATTTTGGGTTGGACGGGCCAGTGCTTTCACTTTCTTTCCCCTTCTCCCTAACGTTCATAGGTCTATATATATATATATTTCCCCCCCCCCCCCTTCTTTGTTGAGTGATTCTCTCTCCGCTTCGAAGATCGATCACTCGGATTGATCCCGCGTTCCGATCGCCTGAGTCTTCGGTTGGAGGCTTCTCTCAAATCACTGAATGTAGCGGCAGGTTGCCGAATGGTCACATACGTGACGTAGTTATTAAGTCTGCGGTGATGCCAGTCTTAATACCCGCACTGCCGGGCATGTAGTATATTTTTTTGTGAGTGTTTCCCCCTCCCCCCTTCTCCCCCTCCCCCCTTCTCCCCCTCCCCCCTTCTCCCCCTCCCCCCTCCCTCCCCCCCCTCCCTTCCCCTCCCCCAACAGATCGTTAGTTTTCCAAACACTATTGCCCAAAGCGAGCGGCTCAAATCCCTTGCCTTGGGCAACTTACATGCTGCTAAATCGTTGAGAATGTCTATAGTGTACAGAACTATGGAATTTTAAAACTACGGGGTTAAAAAAATAAAATAAAAAGGGTGTGTTATGAAACTTGTGTGATGGTTTTTATGTCTTTGGGAAGAATAAACTGGACAACAGTGATGGGCCTCGTGGAGGATTGGCACCGCACTACACTGATCGAATGGTTCTTTTCATTGTTTCGTCCTGAAGTGACAATGGTACTGAAGGTCAGTCTTTGATTGAAGAACTGACTTTTTGCCATCTCTGGGTTTGTCATCCACTGTCCCAGTTGTAAAATCTTAGTTTAAAACAACAAATGTAGCAATAAATAAATGGAACAGGTTATAAAGTTTACAATTTGCATCCTTTGCTGCTTTCTACATTCACTTTTCCAAGTTTGCCAATTTTTTTTGATTGCCCTAATGGCTCGGGGGTTGTGGGGAGAAGGCAGGAGAATGGGATTCAGAGGCTAAGGTAAATCAGCCATGATTTGAATGGCGGACTAGACTTGATGGGCCTAATTGGCCTAATTCTGCTCCTATCACATCTGAACATATTACAAGAAGACTTTGGAGAGGGAGCAGAAGAGGTTTGCCAGGACGCGCCTGTATTAAAGGGTATTAGTTATAAGGAGAGTTTCATTGAGAGATACAGTGTGGAAATGGCCCCGTCGGCCCACCCACCCAACCGTTGATCAGCTGTGCACTAGTTCTATGTTAGATACAAGATACATTTATTTGTCACATGTACCAATGTGGACAGTGAAATGTGTGGTCGCCATACAGCCATACAAATAATAAAGAGCACAGAACATGATAGTCTTTGAACACAGACACCCCCACACAGTGGTATCAAAGTTTCCCACTGTGAGGGAAGGCTCCAGAAGTCACTCATCCTCCTCTGTTGTTCACCCGTGGTTGGGGGGGCTCCCGAACCCCCCGCTGTCGCCGCTATGGGCGGCCCGATGTTCAGGCCCGCTCGCCGGGGTGATGGAAGTCCGACGTCGGGACTGAGGGACTTGGACATCCGAATCAGCCGTTGGGCGGAGATTCACCGCTGGCGGCCCTCGGCTCAGGGCCCCAGGACTCCACGATGTTGAAGTCAGCACCGCCCACGCTGGAAGCTCTACGAGCCACAGCTCAGATATTAAAGCAGCAGGCCCAACACTCCAGAGCTTCAACGGTGATCCAGGTAAGGCATCGCCCGCTCCGCGGTGTATCCAGCGCTGCGCCGCTGCTGCTGAAGCTCTAGTCCGGGTTCCTGGCAGGAAAGGCCGCGCCAATCCAGGGGGTAGGCTGCGGGGGGGCGAGGACGCGACTCGGAGAATAGTGGCATCTTCGCCAGGAAGTGACTGGGAAACGGTTTCCCCCCTTTACCCTGCCCCCCTCCCCCACATAGAAAAGTTAAAGAAACCTCCAACACAAACTGACTAATAATATAAACAGACAGACTAGGCAGAGGCTGCCATCAATGCGGCGCCCCCTAGTGGACAGGAATGTTATTCCCACATTCCCATCCAACACACCTGCACGTTTGTGGAACGTGGGTGGAAACTGGAGCACCTGGACAAAATTCCGTGGTCACAGGGAGAACGTGCAAACTCCGTACAGGCAGCACTCGTGGTCAGGATCGAACCCTGGTCTCCGGTGCTGTGAGGCTGTAGCTTTACTACTGCGCCACCGTGCCGACTTAACTAATACCGTTTCACCTTTTACTTTGCATGCAATATAGAGGCGAATAGATAGGGTGGATCCAGAGAGTCTTTTTCCCCTAGGTAGGGACATCAGAAACAAGAGGATGTGTGTTTAAGGAGGGAGGGGCAAGATTTAATACAAAGCTGAGCAGCAACATTTCCACCCAGAGGGTAGCGGGGATATGGAACAAGCTGCCACAGGACCTAGTCAAGACAAGCACTATAACAGCATTTAAAAAAATACTTGGGTACATGGATAGAAAGGTCCGGACATGGGCAACTGGGGCTTGCTTAGATGGGGCATTTTGGTCGTCATGAACAAGTGGTAGTCATACTGAGAGTCATAGAGTGATACAGTGTGGAAACGGGCCCTTCGGCCCAACTTGCCCACACCGGCCAACATGTCACACTAGTTCCACCTGCCCATGTTTTGTCCATATCCCTTCAAACCTGTCATAGCCATGTACTTGCATAGAAACATAGAAAATAGGTGCAGGAGTAGGCCATTCGGCCCTTCGAGCCTGCACCGCCATTCAATATGATCATGGCTGATCATCCAACTCAGTATCCCATCCCTGCCTTCTCTCCATACCCCCTGATCCCTTTAGCCACAAGGGCCACATCTAACTCCCTCTTTAAATATAGCCAATGAACTGGCCTCAACTACCTTCTCTGGCAGAGAATTCCACAGATTCACCACTCTCTGTGTAAAAAATGATTTTCTCATCTCAGTCCTAAAAGACTTCCCTCTTATCCTTAAACTGTGACCCCAAGTTCTGGACTTCCCCAACATCGGGAACAATCTTCCTGCATCTAGCCTGTCCCTTAAGAATTTTGTAAGTTTCTATAAGATCCCCCCTCAATCTTCTAAATTCTAGCGAGTACAAGCCGAGTCTATCCAGTCTTTCTTCATATGAAAGTCCTGCCATCCCAGGAATCAGTCTGGTGAACCTTTTCTGTACTCCCTCTATGGCAAGAATGTCTTTCCTCAGATTAGGAGACCAAAACTGTACGCAATACTCCAGGTGTGGTCTCAACAAGACCCTTGTACAACTGCAGTAGAACCTCCCTACTCCTATACTCAAATCCTTTTGCTATGAATGCTAATATACCATTTGCTTTCTTCACTGCCTGCTGCACCTGCATGCCTACTTTCAATGACTGGGGTACCATGACACCTTGTCCAACTGTTTCTTAAATGTTGCGATAGTCCCAGCCTCAACTGCCTCCTCTGGCAGCTTGTTCCATACACCCACCACCCTTTGAGTGAAAAGGTTGCCCCCCCCCCCAGATTCCCTTTAAATCTTTTCCCCTTCACCTTGAACCTATGTCCTCCGGTCCTTGATTCACCTCGAGTTAGGCTGAAGGACCAGTTTCCGTGCAGGATGACACGATGACTCAAAACTTGCTTTGTATTTCCTGGAGAGTCGAAGGTAGAGGGGAGATCTGACAGAAACATAGAGAATTATTATGGGAGGCTTAAATACGGCTGACAATCAGAACCTCCCCCCCCCCCCCCCCCATGGTGGAAATCTCAAAGACTAAAGGGCATAGCATTGAAGTGAGTTGGGGCAAAGCTTAAAGGAGATGTGCAGTGGGTGGCTGGAACACGATGCTGGGGATGGTGGTGGAGGCAGATACAATAGTGGCATTTAGCAGCTTTTAAATATGCACATGGATATTATCTTCTTTCGTGTCCATCTTCCATGTTTCAAATGTGGACATCGCTGCCATCGTCCATTCTGAAAAGGACACAAGCTTCCGGCGACAATCAGTGGGAGCCGTCACTTGTTGCAGTCGATGATGGTGGTAGCAGAATTAGCTCGGGATACGTCCAGTTTCCAGCCCCTGAGACGTGGACACTTCTGCTGTGGGCCCCACATGGACATGCATGGAATAGAGGGATATGGGTCATGTACAGGCAGATGAGATCAGTTTAACTTGGCATCACATTGGGAACGAACATTGTGAGCCAAAGGGCCAGTTCCTGTGCGGTACTGTTCTATGCTCTGTGTATAGTTTTTGTTAAAGCCTTTGTTAGTTTAATATAACAATTTGGCATTAATTACAAAACCTCGAATTTTCTGCCTCTGGTTTGGTGAAGACTTGGACGTTTTAAAATAACACTGTACCTCATCAAACCAGGTGCAGGACTTCCTCATGTTGGGCCTTTCTGCTCTGTGTACTCTCAAAGGATTCGGACTAAAACATTTGGACAGGCTCCTGACTGAATAATCCCAGGAAGTAAATTATTCCTAAAACAAGTCATGTGGGACTCGAGGGTGGAAGCATGAAAACATGGAAAAGCAGGAGTTGGCCATTCAGCCCTTCTAGCCAGCACCGCCATTCAATATGATCATGGCTGATCATCTAAAATCAATACCCCGTTCCTGCTTTTTCCCCATTTATTCCTTGATTCCTTTAGCCCTAAGAGCTAAATCTAACTCCCTCTTGAAAACATCCAGTGAATTGGCCTCCACCGTCTTCTGTGGCAGAGAATTCCACAGAATCACAACTCTCTGGGTGAAAAAGTTTTCCCTCATCTCATTCCGAAATGGCCTACCCCTTATTCTTACACTGTGACCTCCTGGTTCTGGATTGCCCCATCGGGAACATTTTACCTGCGTCTAGTCAGTCCAATCCTTTAAGAATGTAATATGTTTCTATACGATGAATACCAGTGAATATATACCAGTGAGTACAACTGCAGTAGGACCTCCTTGCTCCTAAACTCAAATCCTCTCACAATGAAGGCCAACATGCCATTAGCTTTCTTCACTGCCTGCTGTACCTGCATGCTTACTTTCAGTGACTGATGTACAAGCACACCCAGGTCTCGTTGCATCTCCCCTTCTCCTAATCTGACACCATTCAGATAATAATCAGCCTTCCTGTTCTTCCCACCAAAGTGGATAACATCACATTTATTCATATTATACTGGTGAGTCCTCCTTACCTTGGAGGACTTACACAGTTCCCGCTGCATCAAAAAATCCCAGAGTATTATAAAGGACATTTCCCACCCCGGACACTCCCTGTTTGAACTGTTACCGTCAGGCAGACGGTACAGATCTACAAGGACAAGGACAAACAGACTTAAAAACAGTTTTTACCCCACTGCTATAAAGGCACTAAATGTAGCCGCCAAGGAACGCAGGGGCGATACATACTAAGAGACTGTGAAATCGACAGAAGGATGTAGGGCTGGGTGTTTATGCGTGCTATTTTTATGATATTTATTTTAGTTGTTTATCTTTTTTTAAATATTTTACCTTGTATGTATCGTTAGCTTTTAGAAATGTTTGAATGGTGCACTGACTGGCTGACATTTTACAATTTCGTTGTACATGGTTCATGTTACAATGACAATAAAGAAACTATTCTATTCTATTCTATTCTATTCTATGCATCTGCCATGCTTCTGCCCACTCACCCAACCTATCCAAGTGAAAGGCTTATAGAACATGGAGCAATGGAACTGAGGATGTGGAGAGGATGTTTCCACTAGTGGGAGAGTCCAGAACTAGAGGTCACAGCCTCAGAATTAAAGGACCTTCCTTTAGGAAGGAGATGAGGTGGAATTTCTTTAGTCAGAGGGTGGTGAATCTGTGGAATTATTTTCCACAGACGGCAATAGAGGCCATCATTTGATATTTTTAAGGCAGAGATAGATAGATTATTGAATAACTTGGGTGTCTGGGGTTACGGGGAGAAGGCAGGAGAATGGGGTTAGGAGGGAGAGATAGATCAGCCATGATTGAATGGCGGAGTAGACTTGATGAGCCGATCGATCTATCTATCCCTCTCAACCCTATTCTCCTGCCATCTCCCCAGTACCCCGGCACCCTTACTAATCAGGAGTCTGTCAATCTTCGCCTTAAAAATACTCAATAACTCCACAGCCGTCTGTGGCAATGAATTTCACAGATTCACCAACCTCTGGCTGAAGAAATTCCTCCTCATCTCCTTTCTAAAAGTTCAAAGTGGACTTGATGGGCCCAATGGCCTAATTCTGCTCCTACCACTCATGACCTGAATAGAGCACAGAGACATGGCCTTTGGCCCACAATGTCCCAGTCAGACATGATCCCTAGCTGACCCGATCTCCTCTACCTGTGAGTGATCCATATCCCTCCTTTCTCTGCAAATCCACGTGTTCATTTAAACAAAAATCTTGACTTATACATCTCCTTTAAACGTTGTCCCTCTCACCTTAACGCTATGGCCCCAGGTCTATGTGCCAGACTATCGTGTCTCTCCACCAACCACCCCTGGCACCCCTGGATGAATTGGGTCAGAGGAAAAGATTGAAGACAGACACAAAAAGCTGGAGTAACAGCGGTTCGGCACACCATGGTCATAAATGAGGCCATTCTGCCCATCAAGTATACTTCGCTATTCAATAATAATAATAATGATAATGGATGGGATTTATATAGCGCCTTTCTAATACTCAAGGCGCTTTACATCGCATTATTCATTCACTCCTCAGTCACACTCGGTGGTGGTAAGCTACTTCCGTAGCCACAGCTGCCCTGGGGCAGACTGACGGAAGCGTGGCTGCCAATCTGCGCCTACGGCCCCTCCGACCACCACCAATCACTCACACACATTCACACACAGGCAAAGGTGGGTGAAGTGTCTTGCCCAAGGACACAACGACAGTATGCACTCCAAGCGGGATTCGAACCGGCCACCTTCCGGTCGCCAGCCGAACACTTAGCCCATTGTGCCATCTGTCGTATCATGGCTGATCTATCTTTCCCTCTTAACCCTATTCTCCTGCCTTCTCTCCATTATCCCTGACGCCCGTACTAATCAAGAATCTATCTCTGCCTTAAAAATAATATCCATTGCCTCAGCCTCCACAGCCTTCTGTGGCAATCAATCCCACCACTGGAGCAAAGGAGCTGGTGATGTTTTGGGTCGAGACCCTTCTTCAGACTGAGAGTCGGGGGAGAGGAACGAGAGATCTAGACAGTACATATGCCAAATTAATGGACGTTTTGCAAAAGGAAATGTGGGGCACACAATGAATAGGCCATTGTTGGCTGTGGGACAGATAACAATGAGCTCACAGACAGAGGGACTCCACAGGACGACTAGGCTGGCGAAAAACGTTCACGCTATAGGAGTAGAATTAGGCCATTCGGCCCATCGAGCATTCCGCCATGCACTCACGGCTGATCGCTGCCTCCTAATCCCATTTTCCCACCTTCTCCCCACAACCCTTGACCCGTTCTAATCAACAATTTGTCTATCTCTGCCTTAACAATATCCACTGACTTGGCCTCCACAGCCCTCTGTGGCAATGAGTTCCACAGATTCACCACCCTCTGACTAAAGAAGTTCCTCCTCACCTCCTTTCTGAAAGAGCGCCCTTTAATTCTGAGGCTGTGACCTCTGGTCCGAGACTCTCCCACCAGTGGAAACATCCTCTCCACATCCACTCTATCCAGGCCTTTCATTATTCAGTAAGTTTCAATGAGGTCCCCCCTCATCCTTCTAAACTCCAGTGAATAGAGGCCCAGTGCCGTCAGATGCTCACCGTACACTAACCCACTCATTCCTGGGATCATTCTTGTTGATTTAAGGTTGAAAAGGGTTGATTGATTGAAAGAGACAGCATGAAAACATGACCATTCGGCCCATCGTGTCCATGCTGGCCATCAATCACCTGTTCACACTAGTTCTACCGACTCTCTCATGCACTCCCTACACACCAGGAGCATAGAAACATAGAAAATAGGTGCAGGCCATTCGGCCCTTCGAGCCAGCACCGCCATTCATTGTGATCATGGCTGATCAGTTTCTAGAAGCCAACGGTCGTACAAACCTGCACACCTTTGGGAAGTGTGGGGAAACCGCAGCACCCCAGAAGAAATCAAAGTGGCCCCATGCAAACTCCACACTGACAGCACCCGAGGACGGGATTGAACCGGTGTGTCTGGTGCTGTGAGGCAGCAGTTCTACCAGCTGTGTCACCGCACACCAAGTTGCAGACGAGAATTCTAAAGTAATGGCCTCTATTTTGACATGCATCGTGTTAAATAAAAGTTCAATTTAATTTGCCAAATATATTTTCACACAACTTTATCCTTGGTCTCCATGGGATTAGTTGATGAGTGATCGTTAAATATTAGTCATACTAATGTGAGCTTATCATGAATCTCAAATCAAAGAAACTGCATCAAATATTCATTCTTTGCAAACAAATGGATTTTTTTAAACCCTCCGCCACACTGCATCATATGGCACGTCCTCCTCTGTTCCCCCCCCGAGGTCTCCTGTTAGTGTCATTATCCAGTCTAAAATTAATATCCAGTCCTTCTGATTCCAGGAGCTTGCTGTGCCCAGATTGCCTGTGACATTTTCTCTCTCATGAGAGGGACTTCACTGATTTGTTTGTGAAGGTCTTTGGGAGTGGCTGCAGGGAATGAGAGAGGTGCTACATAAATGCAAATCTTTGTGTTCTCCCATAGGCCCTTCGGCCCACAAGGTCTGTGCCATGATGCCGGGACCATCTCCTATCTACCTCCAGTCTTGCAGCGTAGAGAAAGGCCCTTTGCCCACATCAGCCCGTCCACACTAGTCTCACCTGCCTACGTTTGGTCCATATCCCTCTAAACCTGTCCTACCCATGTACCTGTTTAAATGTTTCTTAAACATTGCAATAGTCCCTGCCTCAACTTCCTCCTCCGGCAGCTCGTTCCATACTTTGTGTGAAAAAGTTACCCCTCAGGTTCCTATTAAATTTTTCTCCCCTCACCTTAAACCTATGTCCTCTCATTCTCGATTTCCCCTACTCTGGGCAAGAGACTCTGTGCGTCTGCCCGATCTATTCCAGTCATTATTTTGTACACCTCTACAAGATCACCCCTCATCCTATCCAGTCAGATCAGATAATGCTATACATCATCAAACTCCAGAACAATAGGTGGAGCAAAGGGGAAGATACAGAGTGAATATTATAGTTCTCAGCATTGTAGCGCATCAGTTCCACAGACAAAGTCCAATGTCCACAATGGGGTAGAGGTGAATCGGACAGTACCCTAGCTTTAGTTTAGTTTAGAGGTGCAGTGTAGAAACAGGTCCACGCTGGCCAGCGATCCCCGCACATTAACACTATCCTATACACACTAGGGACAATCTACACTTATTTATACCAAGCCAATTAAGCCACGAACCTGTACGTTTTTGGAGTGTGGGAGGAAACCGAGGATCTCGGAGAAACCCCACGCAGGTCACGGCGAGAACGTAGTCGGGGTCGAACCCGGATGTCCGGCGCTGCAAGTTTAATTCCCGGGATGGCGGGATTGTCATATGCTGAGAGAATGGAGCAGCTGGGCTTGTACACTCTGGAGTTTAGAAGGATGAGAGAATATCTTATTGAAACATATAAGATTGTTAAGGGTTTGGACACGCTAGAGGCAGGAAACATGTTCCCGATGTTGGGGGAGTCCAGAACCAGGGGCCACAGTTTAAGAATAAGGGGTAAGCCATTTAGAAAAGAGACGAGGAAACACTTTTTCACACAGAGAGTTGTGAGTCTGTGGAATTCTCTGCCTCAGAGGGCAGTGGTGGCCGGTTCTCTGGATACTTTCAAGAGAGAGCTAGATAGGGCTCTTAAAGATAGCGGAGTCAGGGGATATGGGGAGAAGGCAGGAACGGGGTACTGATTGGGGATGATCAGCCATGATCACATTGAATGGCGGTGCTGGCTCGAAGGGCCGAATGGCCTACTCCTGCACCTATTGTCTATTGCATGGAATGGTGGGACAGGCTTAATGGGCCGAATGGCCTACTATTTTCATAACAATTTTTACAATTGTCATTATATTTTAAAAGTTCAAATGTAACCATTTTAAACACAATGATAGCACTTGCTATATATGTTAGCCTTGGCCATATGGTTTATCTGGTAACTCAGTTCCAAATGTGTTGATTGTCAAGAAAATGATTTGTTAGCAGTTGGATGAATGTTTATTTTGTACTTATTTCAGTAAGTGAGTCATGCAGCATGAAATGTCGCTGTTACCTCAGAAACCAGAGGGTAGGACAGAACAAAATAAACCACTCGCCCCTCTAGCTTGTTCCGATATTCACTGTGATTATAGATAGACAAAAATGCTGGAGAAACTCAGCGGGTGAGGCAGCATCTACGGAGCGAAGGAATAGGCGACGTTTTGGGTCGAGACCCTTCTTCAGGCTGATGTGGGGAGGCAGGAAGAAGAAAGGAAGAGGCGGAGACAGTGGGCTGTGGGAGAGCTGGGAAGGGGAGGGGAAGGAGGAAGAAAGCAGGGACTACCTGAAATTGGAGAAGTCAATGGTCTTACCACTGGGGTGTAAACTACCCAAGCGAAATATGAGGTGCTGCTCCTCCAATTTGCGGTGGGACCCACTCTGGCCATGGAGGAGGCCCAGGACAGAAAGGTTGGAAGAAGAATTAATGCATTGTATTTATACAATACCTGAAGAAGGGTCTCGCCTATTCCTTCTCTCCAGAGATGCTGCCTCACCCGTTGAGTTACTCCAGCATTTTGTGTCTACCTTGTATTAATACACCTGGATGTTCTTGTTTTAAAATAGTGTTTGGTGCAGAAGTTATCATTGGGATTTTTTTGTGGTGTCATAACTTCATTGAAACTTACCGAATAGTGAAAGGCTTGGATAGAGTGGATGCGGGGAGGATGTTTCCACTAGTGGGAGAGTCTAGGACTAGAGGTCACAGCCTCAGAATTAAAGGACGTTCCTTTAGGAAGGAGATGAGGTGGATGTCTTGAGTCAGAGGATGGTGAATCTCTGGAATTCTTTGCCACGGAAGGCTGTGGAGGCCAAGTCAATGGATATTTTTAAGGCAGAGATAGACAAGATTCTTGACTAGTGCTGGTGTCTGGGGTTATGGGGAAAAGGCAGGAGAATGGGGTTAAAAGGGAGAGTTTTAATCAGCCATGATTAAATGGCGGAGTAGACATGATGGGCCGAATGATCTATCTTTCCCTCTCAACCCCATTCTCCTGCCCTCCCCAGAACCCCTGTCATCCATACTAACCAGGAACCTGTCAATCTCTGCCTTAAATATGCCCACTGACTTGGCCTCCACAGTGCCTGTGGCAATGAATTCCACAGATTCACCATCCTCTGACTAAAGAAATTCCTCCTCATCTCCTTTCTAAAAGGGTGTCCTTTTATTCTGAGGTTGTGGCCTCTGGTCCTAGACTCGTCCCGACGTAGTGCAGCCCATGGAGTGCAGCAGCAGCAGCAGCAGCAGCAGCGCCTCGCCCGTGGCCCCGTCGGTCGGCAGCCCGGCCAGCTGTCCGACCTTCGGACCTTCGCTTACCGCCGACACCACCACCACCCCTCCTTCTCACGGCCGATCATCGGTTCACGAGTTGGACGCGGCGCCGGACTTTGCGCGCGACGTCGCGCGGCCCGGGGCCAAAACTCCTCAGCTGGCCCGCCGGCTGGGCTTTGTGTACAGTCCAGCACCCGGGGCCAACTCATCATTCACCCAGACACGGCCCAGTCGGTCAACGAATTGCCGTCGGGAATTTGTCCCGTATTTTGATTTTTTTGTCCCTTATTTGATAGTGAGAACGTTGGCGACCGTAGACTCAGGTCACGGAGAGAACGTACTAGACTCTGTACGGGCAAGCACCCGTAGTCAGGATGGAACCCGGGTCTGTGGATCTGTAAGGCAGCAACTCTACTGCTGCGCCACCGTGCCGTGTCTACACAAGGATTGTCCCATGTTCCACATAAGTCTTAATGTAAACATGACGTTTGGCTCAATGCTTTCTCTATTCTGTATCGCAAAGCTCCTGACTCCCTGAGCCCTGTATTAAACCCCCTGCCTCTGCCCATCTGTTAGATCAGGCCAAGCAGTCTTCCATTTGTTGGTTGTTAAAATTCACTGGAAGGCTCGCTGGCATTAATAATTCGTAAAGCTTCCGGGCCACAAGAGACCGGAGTGTATAACATGGTATGTGTTTGCAAATCAGGAGCTCAGTATCACTCCCAGCCACACAATCTCAAATTTACAAGCCAACAGTGTGAGCATTAAATAGAAACAAGGAACAAGGAATTCAGCGGGACCAGCAGCATCTCCGGAGAAATAGGATGGGGGATGTTTGGAGTCAGGACCCTTCTCCAGAGTCGAGGCAATGATGAGTATCTTCATGCTTGTGTCAGTGTGTTGGGTCCAGGACAGATCCTCAGGGATATGCACGCCCAGGAAGGTGAAGTTGTCGACTTTCTCCACCATCGACCCGTGGATGAAGACAGGTTTGTGGATCTTCATCTAACGTTGACAACCTGCTCCTTGGTCTGTTTCTGCAACGTCATCTACACGCTGCACTGGTCACCGAATCAACACCGTACAAATGGACACTTAAGGGCCTGTCCCACTTGGCTGTCATTTGCGCGCCATTTAAGCGATCTCCAAAAATATGGTTGTCGCGTTGTGCCGCACGGGTAGCGTGTGGGTAGCGGGACGGGCGCATGGAGAGGCGTGCAGGAGTGTAGAGTTGCACGCGGTATCGTGCAGCGCTCCAGGATTTCGTGCTGCACAAAATCCTCGCGCGCCACCTGCGTGACGTATTGCGTATGCACGTTGACGCATTGGGTACGCACGCTGAGGCATTGGCATCGCACGCTGATGTCCCAACGTCTAACGTATATCGTGTGGTGATGCATGGTTACGTTACCGTGCGCCGCAGGGTATTCTAATGACGTCACGCGCACCAGACAGCATGATGACGCGTGATTTGCGCACGACGTCGCGCGTTACGACGTGTCGACCTATTTTACATATGACACGTAAATGAGGCGCAAATGACGGCCAAGTGGGACAGGCCCTTTAAATTCGCGGCGTGATGACGTATTTACGCGCGGTGGTTTTTTCAAGCGTCGCAACATTTTTTTTGTCGCCGATGGATTTTGAAATGTTCAAAATATTTTGGCGACACTGATATGTCGCCGGCTGTCGCGGAAAGAATCGCCAAGTGGGACAGGCCCTTTACACCAATTAAATGTAAACATGCATTCCTGACTGTAGTGCTGGAGTAACTCAGCAGGTTTAGTTTAGAGATACAGCGCGGAAACAGGCCCTTCGGCCCACCGGGTCTGCACTGACCAGCGATCCCCGCACATTAACACTGCCCTATACACACTAGGGACCAAGCCGATTAATCTACAAACCTGTACGTCTTTGGAGTGTGGGAGGAAACCGAAGATCTCGGAGAAAACCCTCACGTTCACGGGGAGAACGTGCAAACTCCATACAGGCAGCACCCATAGTCTGGATCTCTGGCGCTGTGAGGCAGCAACTCTACCGCTGCGCCACCATGCTGACCCCGGTGACAGGCAGCATCTCTGGAGCAATAGGATAGGTGACGTTTCGGGACAGGACCCTTTGTTGAAATGGGCCGAAGGATTAGGTTTATTATAGTCACGTGTACCGAGGTACAGTGAGCAGGTATTGCATAACTATCCAATCTGATCAGACAATACTGTGGATAAATACAACCACAAGTACAGTAAGCTGAGCAAAAGTGAAGATACAGTTCTCAGCATTGTAACACATGTAGAAAAAGGCACAATGTGCTGGAGTAACCCCCACACAATCCATCTGAGGGGGGGTCCCGAGCTGAAACGTCACCCACCCACCCGTGCAGCATCCTGGGGTTCAACTGGACCGGGCGCCACTCCGAGAGTCCGAGCACGTGGACCGCATGCGGCATGGAGCAGTGGCGGGAGGACAACGCTTGGCCAGGCCAACCCTGCAACGCCGCCAGGACAACAGACCTACAGTCAGGTCAAGATCCCTGCACTTACAACAACTGGGAAATGGCCCCAAACTGGCGACTGTATACTGTCTCAGCCCACTACTGCCGTACAATTGTACTGTATCCGACCACTGCCCAGTCCATCACCGGCCCTGACCTCCCCACCATCGAAGGGATTTATCGTAGTCGCAGCATCATCAAAGACCCACACCATCCTGGCCACACACTCATCTCACCACTGCCATCAGGTAGAAGGTACTGAAAGCTGTAACGACCAGGTTCGGGAACAGCTTCGTCACCACAGCCTTCAGGCTGTTAAACACAACAACAAAACAAACTCTGAACTACAACAGACTATTATTAGTGCACTATATGTGTTTATTTATTGAGTATGTGTGCATGTGTGTATATACACACTGAACTTGTTTTATTCTCCCATTATGTACCACACACTCATCTCCCCGCTGCCTTCAGGTAGAAGGTACAGGAGCCTGAAGTCTGCAACGGCCAGGTTCAGGAATAGCTACTTCCCCACAGCCATCAGGCTATTAAACTCAACTCAAACAAAACTCTGAACATTAATAGCCCATTGCACTTTATCTGTTTATTTATGTGTGGGTATATATATTTATTGGTATATGGACACACTGATCTGTTCTGTATTTATTCATGCCTACTATATTCTGTTGTGCTGCAGCAAAGCAAGAATTTCATTGTCCTATCTGGGACACATGACAATAAATACACTTGCCTCTTGACTTGACTTGACTGCTGATGTAACATGTGTATCGAAGTGCTTACATGTAGTGATACTTGTACTGAACTGTGTACAAAAATGAAGTGTACATTCGACAAATAAAATACCCTCCCATATTCTCCGGAGATGCTGCCTGACCTGCTGAGTGGCTCCAGCACTTTGTGTAAACCACCATCTGTAGATCCTTGTTTCTCCCTCATTGGAAAATGTTGGGTTCGCTGAAGAAGAGAAGTCATTTGACACTGTTTAATTGAATGTTGTGAACCCAGGGCAATTCTTTGACCATTCAATCTCCAGGGATGAAGCCATCTGATGGGTGAATCCCAATAATGCGTTTGAAGCAGGTTGGATTCCAACAGCTTATAGGTTTTATGTTGCTGAGTGAATTATTGATGATTCCCAGTACGGATACTCGAGACCGTTAATAATTCATTTAACGGTTGTATAATCTGCCAAGTGGGGACTTGTAACCCAATCTGAAAAACTCAATGGTTGGAGCTGGTTAATTCTATTCATTGTTTTTAACCAAGGAGTGAGCTAGAATATAGAACATTATGCAGCACAAGAGCAGGCTCAGTGTTTATTGTCACATGTACCGAGGTACAGTGAAAAGCCTTTGTTGCCTGCTAAAGGGCCTGTCCCACTTTCACAACCTACTTCACGACCTTGACTCATACTCGCAGCATGGTCGTCACGAGGTCGTAGGTAGGTCGTAGGTAGGCCGTAGCAGGACGTGATGCTAGTCGTAGGTACTCGTGGCATCAAGTAGGTCGGGGCGTTTTTCTAGCCTTATGAAAAATGTCCACGAGTAAAAAAGGTTGTGAATTAGGTCGTGCAAGTGGGACAGGCCCTTAACCCAACAGCGGAAAGACAACACATGATTACAGTCAATCCATTTACAGTGTGTAGATACATGATAATAAAACAACATTTAGTGCAAGGTAAAGCCAGCAAAGTCCGATCAAAGATAGTCCGAGGGTCACCAAAGAGGTAGATAGTAGTTCAGCGCTGCTCTCTGGTTGTGGTAGGATGATTCAGTTGCCTGATAACAGCTGGGAAGAAACTGTCCCTGAATCTGGAGGTAGACAAAAATGCTGGAGAAACTCAGCGGGTGAGGCAGCATCTATGGAGCGAAGGAATAGGTGACGTTGTGGGTCGAGACCCTTCTTTGACCTGAAACGTCACCTATTCCATTGCTCCATAGATGCTGCCTCACCCGCTGAGTTTCTCCAGCATTTTTGTCTACGTTCGATTTTTCCAGCATCTGCAGTTCTTTCTTAAACACTGAATCTGGAGGTGTGTGTTTTCACACTTCTGTGCCATTTGCCTGATGGGAGAGGGGAGGGGGGAGAGGATGGAGTGGCCAGGGTGTGACTCATCCTTGGATTAAGGCCCTTCATCCCACAATGCCTCCTATCTGCCTCCATTCCGTACCTTTAATCGGGCTTTACTGGACCTTACCTTGCACTAAATATTATTCCCTTTTATCCTGTATCTGTACACTGTGGACAGCCCGATTGTAATCATGTACAGTATGTCCTCAACAAAAAAGCTTTCCACTGTACCACGGTACACGTGACATTAATAAACTGCATATCCATGTGCTTATCCAAAAGCCTCTTTAACACCACTATCGTATCAGCCTCCACCACCACCCCTGGCAGCAAGTTCCCGGGACTCATCACCCTCTGTGTAAAAAAAACCGACCCACATATCGCCTTTAAACATTGCCCCTCTCACCTTAAATGTATGTCCTCGAGTTTTTGATTTTTCCATCCTGGGAAAAAGAATGTGACTGTCTACCCCATCTATGCCAGGAGATGCTACACTTGTCGCTTTACCTCCCCCCTCGCCTCCATTCAAGGACCCAAGCAGTTCCAGGAAAGGCAGAGGTTCACCTGCATCTCCTCCAACCTCATCTATTGTATCCGCTGCTCTAGGTATCAGCTGATCTACATCGGTGAGACTAAGCGCAGGCTTGGCGATCGCTTCGCCCAACACCTCCGCTCGATTCGCAATAACCAACCTGATCTCCCGGTGGCTCAGCACTTCAACTCCCCCTCCCATTCCCAATCCGACCTTCCTGTT
The DNA here is from genome assembly GCF_010909765.2 of Amblyraja radiata. Lineage (NCBI taxonomy): Eukaryota > Metazoa > Chordata > Chondrichthyes > Rajiformes > Rajidae > Amblyraja > Amblyraja radiata. The sequence continues at coordinate 103,787,087 of NC_045961.1, forward strand.
CTGGGCCTCCTCCATGGTCAGATTGAGGCCCAGCGTAAATTGGAGGAGCAGCACCTCATATTTCGCTTGGGCAGTCTGCACCCCAGCGGTATGAACATTGACTTCTCCAATTTCAGGTAGTCCCTGCTTTCTCCCTCCTTCCCCTCCCCTTCCCAGCTCTCCCGCAGCCCACAGTCTCCGCCTCTTCCTTTCTTCCTGCTCCCCCCCCCCCCCACATCAGTCTGAAGAAGGGTCTCGCCCCGAAACGTCACCTATTCCTTCGCTCCATAGATGCTGCCTCACCCGCTGAGTTTCTCCAGCATTTTTGTCTACCTAAGATAATATTATATCTTTCTATCAGGTCTCCCCACAACCTCTGGCGTTACGGAGAAAGCAATCCAAGTTTGTCCAATCTCTCCCTGTAGCTAATATCTCCTAATCCCTAATCATTCTGACAAACCTCCGCTGCACCCTCTCTAAAGCCTCCACATCCTTCCTGTAATGCGACGAATAGAACTGCACACAATACTACAAATAAACTGTGCAGCAAAGAATTGTGTGGGAGCCAATGGTGCTTAGGCTAGTTACTGTAGGCATATTATACTATTTTGTCTCGATATTTCTAGCAGTATCATTTTGAATGTTAGGGGGCGGGTATTTAGACAATAGACAATAGGTGCAGGAGTAGGCCATTCGGCCCTTCGAGCCAGCACCGCCATTCAATGTGATCATGGCTGATCATCCACAATCAGTGCCCCGTTCCTGCCTTCTCCCCATATCCCCTGACTCCGCTATCTTTAAAAGCCCTATCTAGCTCTCTCTTGAAAGTATCCAGAGAACCGGCCTCCACCTGAGGCAGAGAATTCCACAGACTCACAACTCTCTGTGTGAAGAAGTGTTTCCTCATCTCCGTTCTAAATGGCTTACCCCTTATTCTTAAACTGTGGCCCCTGGTTCTGGACTCCCCCAACATCGGGAACATGTTTCCTGCCTCTAGCGTGTCCAATCCCTTAATAATCTTATATGTTTCAATAAGATTCCCTCTCATCCTTCTAAACTCCAGTGTATACAAGCCCAGCTGCTCCATTCTCTCAGCATATGACAATCCCGCCATCCCGGGAATTAACCTTGTAAACCTACGCTGCACTCCCTCAATAGCAAGAATGTCCTTCCTCAAATTAGGCAACCAAACTGCACACAATACTCCAGGTGTGGTCTCACTAGGGCCCTGTACAACTGCAGAAGGACCTCTTTGCTCCTTTACTCAACTCCTCTTGTTATGAAGGCCAACATGTTATTCGCTTTCTTCACTGCCTGCTGTACCTGCATGCTTACTTTCATAGACTGGTGAACAAGGACCCCCAGATCCCGTTGTACTTTCCCTTTTCCTATCGTCACCATTCAGATAATAATCTGCCATCCTGTTCTTGCCACCAAAGTGGATAACCTCACATTTATCCACATTAAACTGCATCTGCCCACTCTCTCAACCTGTGCAAGTCACCCTGCATTCTCATAGCATCCTCCTCACAGTTCACACTGCCACCCAGCTTTGTGTCATCTGCAAATTTGCTAACGTCACTCTTAATACCGTCATCTAAATCATTGATGTATATTGTAAGTAGCTGCGGTCCCAGCACCGAGCCTTGCGGTACCCCACTAGTCACTGCTGGTCCCAGCACCGAGCCTTGTGGTACCCCACTAGTCACTGCTGGCCCCAGCACCGAGCCTTGCGGTACCCCACTAGTCACTGCTGGTCCCAGCACCGAGCCTTGCGGTACCCCACTAGTCACTGCTGGTCCCAGCACCGAGCCTTGTGGTACCCCACTAGTCACTGCTGGTCCCAGCACCGAGCCTTGTGGTACCCCACTAGTCACTGCCTGCTATTCTGAAAGGGACCCGTTAATCCTTACTCTTTGTTTCCTGTCTGCCAACCACTTCTCTATCAATGTCAGCACTCTACCCCCAATACCATGTGCCCTAATTTGGCCCACCTGTATGGGACCTTATCAAAGGCTTTCTGAAAGACCAGGTACACTACATCATACCTGTACAGGTAAAAAGCTGCAAGGGGGACACAGTTGCAAACATACGCTTTGTTGGATCATGAAAGGTCATCTATCTTTTGCTGGATGAGAAGGCTGAATGTTACAGGACAAAAGACCAATATTCTCTTGAGTACCATGAACTGTCATCATATCTCAGGTTTGGAAATATCTATTGGACAAGGACGATTTCACACAACTTCTGATGTGTTCACACTGAAGACCATGCCTGTTTCTCATCTACACATTCCCAGACAGGAAGACCAGAAACAATGGCCTTACTTGAAGGATATCAAGATTCCTAACATAGACTCCGGCATCGACCTACTCATCGGGACTAATGCTTCGAAAGGTATTGCAACCATGGGAGCTGATCAACAGCCAAGAGGATGGACCATTGCCGTGAGGACCTTTACGGGGTGGGTCATTCAGACAATGGCACAAATGTTATCGGAGCGGAAAGAAAATTGAGAGAAGTACTCGATTGCTTGAATCAGAACAAGATCTAGAGTGCTATGCTTCAGTGAGGGATAGGTGGAACTGTGACCTACCCAGCAGGATCCCATCGCAGCGAGATTTGGGAAGGATTGGTTGGAAACGTGCTGCGCTCTCTTCTTAAACAACAAGTTCTGGACGATGAAGGATTGCAAACTTTATTTGTGAAGTTGAAGCATTTTAAATGATCGACCCATTACCAAGAGTTCTGATGATCCAATGGACCTGGAAGCACTCACACCAAACCATCTTCTTCTGTTGAAGCCCAAGCAAATACCTGGACTCCTTGTGAAGGAAGACTTGTAAATTAAACGGAGATGGAGACAGCAGGTACAATATATGGAAACGGTGGACATGGTGGACACAGGAATACTCGCCTCTAATCCAAGAACGACAATGATGGCCAAGGGTAAGGAGACATCGTTTGGTGGTTGTTTTTGATAATATGCAAAGCTTTTATAGTTCCTTTCAATGTTTATTGTTAATTGTGTCATTATTTACATGGAACAATTAGGGGCAGGTGGGTAGGAGCCGTTCTGTGTAGGGCCAGTTAAAACTGTTTGCCTAGATATTTCTAGTAGTATTATTTTGAACGTTAGGGGCGGGTATTTGATATGTAGATGGGCGTTACATGTATTATAGTCAGAGAGGAAGTGGCCAGATCAGACGAGCCGCGGGAATTGGAGAGAACACAGCTCTCGACAGATAGTAAGGCCGGAAAGCTACGATTTGTATAAGAATAAAGAGGATCAGGCATGTTCATCTTTTTGTACGTACAACTGCTGCAATAAAGAACCAATTAAGCTGGAAATAACAACTGGACGATCCGTTCTTGTCATCGGCGTGAGATCACTCCCACTTACCCGTGTATTAATGGCAACGGAAGGTTGGACATTGGAAATGAAAGAAATTGCCATTACAAACTGCAGATGCCGGTTTAAACCGAAGATACGTAGACACAAAAACCTGGAGTAACTCAGCGGGACAGACAGCATCTCTGGAGAAAAGAATAGGTGACGTTTCGGGTTGAGACCCTTGCTGTCTGAGCTGCTGAGTTACTCCGCATTTTAGTGTCTACTCCAAATAATCTACTCCCCCCCCCCATCCCAGCCCTTCAAAGACTGTGGCCTTCAGGAGAGAGAATCTCAACATGTTTTAAACACTAATAACTCTTTTATTTTTCATCGATGGGAAAAATCCTCTTGTCCTGCGCAGCAAAGGGGGACTCTGAGTAAAATGGCCAAAAATCACAGCCGTAAGTGGCAGCGGTTTTTCTAAAATAATATACAGGTCAACAGGAAGTGGTCAAGATCAGACTTTTAGTAATATAGATTATTCATTCGCTTGTTTGCCCCCATCCCCCACCCTATCCACTCACGCTTAGCCCCCAACTGCGCAGGCGTGGCTAGAGAGGGTGGGGGTAGAGAGGGGGGGTTAGAGAGGGAGGAGGGGGGGAAGGTAAAGAGGGATGGGATACGAGAGAGGGGGGTAGATGAGGTGTGAGTGGTGGCAGAGAGTGGTTGTGGTGTGAGGTGGGGGGGGTAAAGAGGGAGGGGGGGGCAGAATAACAGGTTGAAGACTTTATTATAATACCCAAGAATTTTCCAAGAATATGTCGTGCGTGTATAATGAAATTACGAATATGAAATTAAGAATGACTCAAAAATGCATTTACATATGATTAGCCTATTTATCACAATTTCTCTTGGAACCCCTAGTGACCTCTGGTGAACCCCAGTGTTGCGGGGAACCCCGGTTGAGAAATGCTGGTATAGACCGCACTGTTTATGCAGAGAGACTTTGGTATATCTGCAGTTTCTCTGTAACTGTGACACTATCACACTGCAACACCATCGCCCGGTGGGGAATCGCCTCAGCGCAGAGGGAGAAGAGGAGGGAAGAGACAGTAACCCTAAGATTTTTGCCTCCACCACAGTGAGGAGGTGTTTGGAGGATACACTGTGGTGGATGTTAATTTGTGTTTATTGTTGATTATTATTGTATGATTGTATGTATGACTGCAGGCATGAAATCTCGTTCAGACCGTAAGGTCTGAATGACAATAAAGGTATTCAATTCAATTCAATTCAATTGATGAGGCAGAGGTTCACCTGCATCTCCTCCAACCTCATCTATTGCATCCGCTGCTCTAGGTGTCAGCTGATCTACATCAGTGAGACCAAGCGCATGTTTGGCGATCGCTTCGCCCAACACCTCTGCTCGGTTCGCAATAACCAACCTGATCTCCCGGTGGCTCAGCACTTCCCCTCCCATTCCGAATCCGACCTCTCTGTCCTGGGCCTCCTCCATGGCCAGAGTGAGTCCCACCGCAAATTGGAGGAGCAGCACCTCATAGTTTGGGTAGTTTACACCCCAGCGGTATGAACATTGACTTCTCCAATTTCAGGTAGTCCCTGCTTTCTCCCTCCTTCCCCTCCCCTCCCCAGCTCTCCCACAGCCCACTGTCTCCGCCTCTTCCTTTCTTTATCCATTCCCCCCCCCCCCACATCAGTCTGAAGAAGGGTCTCGACCTGAAACGTCACCTATTCCTTCGCTCCATAGATGCTGCCTCACCCGCTGAGTTTCTCCAGCATTTTTGTCTATGTTCTACACTCTGGTACTTTTCTGTTTGCACAACCTGGTATGTGTATGTCGTGACCTCATTTATACCTCATATACTCATGTATAGTACGATTTGACTGGACAGTACACAAAGAAATCTTTTCATTGTATAAGAAAGAACTGCAGATGCTGGTTAAAATCGAAGACAGACACAAAAAGCTGGAGGAGCTCAGCCGGACAGGCAGCATATCTGGAGAGAAGGAATGGGTGACGCTTCAGGTTGAGACCCTTCTTCTGACTGAGGAAGGTCTGAAGAAGGGTCTTGACCCAAAACATCACCCATTCCTTCTCTCCAGAGATGCTGCCTGTCCCGCCGAGTTACTCCAGCATTTTGTGTCTATCTACAATGTAAACCAGCGTCTGCAGTTCCTTCCTACGCAGAACAATACAACACAGCATCAGGCCATTTGGCACAGGTCTGTGCCCATCATGATGCCAAGGTAAACCAACCATTTCTGCCTGTATATGATCCAATCCCTGCAATCCACGCGGTTATTCCAATTCCACTGTGGAATTCTTTGCCACAGAGGCTGTGGAGGCCAAGTCAATGGATATTTTTAAGGCAGAGATAGACAGTTTCGTGATTGGTACGGGTGTCAGGGGTAACAGGGCAAAGGCAGGAGAGTGGGGTTGAGAGGGAAAGATAGGTCAGCCATGATTCAATGGCGGAGTGGACTTGATGGGCCGAATGGCCTGATGCCGCTCCTATCACTTGGCCGAAATATCAATACCAATGTACGATGAACAGAGACACAGAGTGCTGGACTAACCCCCACCACCTCCTCCCCCACAATGTGTCTGAAGAAGGACCCCGACCCAAAACGTCACCTATCCACGTTCTCCACAGATGCTGCCTGACCCGCTGAGTTACTCCAGCACTCTGTGAAACGTCACCTATCCATGTTCTCCACAGATGCTGCCTGACCCGCTGAGTTACTCCAGCACTCTGTGAAACGTCACCTATCCATGTTCTCCACAGATGCTGCCTGACCCGCTGAGTTACTCCAGCACTCGTGAAACGTCACCTATCCATGTTCTCCACAGATGCTGCCTGACCCGCTGAGTTTACTCCAGCACTCTGTGAAACGTCACCTATCCATGTTCTCCACAGATGCTGCCTGACCCGCTGAGTTACTCCAGCACTCTGTGAAACGTCACCTATCCACGTTCTCCACAGATGCTGCCTGACCCGCTGAGTTACTCCAGCACTCTGTGAAACGTCACCTATCCACGTTCTCCACAGATGCTGCCTGACCCGCCGAGTTACTCCAGCACTTTGTTCAGCTTAGTTGAGTTTAGAGATACAGTGTGAAAACAGACCCATCGGCACCGGCCAGCGATCCCCGCACAATATATCGGGCCTGTCCCACCTGGGCGTCACTTGCGTGTCATTTACGGGTCACGACCCACAACGCACGCTTGGTGCGTAGTGAGGTAGGCAGTGGCGAGCGGCGCCCCAGGATTTGGGGATGTACAAAATCTTTGCGCAAATGACGTCCAAAATGGGACAGGCCCCTAAACATTATCCCCACACACACACAAGGGACAATTTACAATCTTACCAAAGCCAATTCACCTGCAAACCTGCACGTCTTTGGAGTGTGGGAAAAAACCGAAGACACACGAGGTCACGGGGAGAACGTACAAACTCCGTACAGACAGCACCCGTAGTTGGGGTTGTCCCCGGGTCTCTGGCGCTGTGAGGCAGCGACTCTACCACTGCGCCACCGTGCTTCCCACGCGGTGGCAGGGAGAACGTGCAAACTCTACACGGACAGCACCCGAGGTCAGGACTGAAGCCGGGTCTCTCCTCTATCCCTCTGTTTTCTTGATTCCCCGACTCTGGGGTAAAAGACTGAAGTGTTTCTTCACTTGTCACAGCTTCACGATATAATTGGACGTATGCACAGAGCTTTTATTTTGCAGCTCGATGAGTGAGTGGTGACTCACGGCTGTTACAGGCAGCACCATCTGAAGGTTACATCAGCGAGGCGCTGGAACTATCATTCAGCTTCCTGCGCTAATGAGGAGGTAATTCATTGATCGCAAAATGCTCTCCTCACCTCCCAGCTCAGCTTCAGTGCAGAGAAATCATGTTGCGTTACCATGTATGTGTGGACTATCCTTTAGTTTAAGATAGACACAGTGCTTGAGATGACAAAGTGTTTGAGTCTGATGAAGATGCTTCTCGACACGAAATGTCAACCATCCTTTTCTCCAGAGATGCTGCCCGACCCGCGGAGTTACTCCAGCACTCTGTGTTGTTTAGTTTATAGACAATAGACAATAGGTGCAGGAGTAGGCCTTTCGGCCCTTCGAGCCAGCACCGCCATTCAATGTGATCATGGCTGATGGCAAGGAGAATGGGGTTGAGAGGGAAAGATAGATCAGCCATGATTCAATGGCGGAGTAGACTTGATGGGCCGAATGACTATACCAATGTACGATGAACATGTACGATGTACGATTTAGTTTAGTTTAGAGATACAGAGCGTAAACGGGTCACCGGGTCCGCGCCGACAAGCGATCCCCGCACATCCTATACCACTAGCGATAGTTTTTTACATTTACCAAATGTAAAAATTTGGTAAATGTAAAAAATCACACGTCTTTGGAGTGTGGGGAGGAAAGTGAAGATCTCGGAGAAAACCCACGCAGGTCACGGGGAGAACGTACAAACTCAACAGACAATAGGTGCAGGAGGAGGCCATTCGGCCCTTCGAGCCAGCACCGCCATTCAATGCGATCATGGCTGATCATCCACAATCAGTACCCCGTTCCTGCCTTCTCCCCATATCCCCTGACTCCGCTATCTTTAAGAGCCCTATCTAGCTCTCTCTTGAAAGTATCCAGAGAACCGGCCTCCACCGCCCTCTGAGGCAGAGAATTCCACAGACTCACCACTCTCTGTGTGAAAAAGTGTTTCCTCATCTCCGTTCTAAATGGCTAAAGGCCTGTCCCACGAGCATGCGACCTGCATGCGGCGAGCGCCACCAAACCGGAAGCGGTGACTGCGCGGAGGTCGAGTGAGTGACATGAAGTTTGAGCGAAGTCCGCGGGAAGTTCGTGCGTGACGTACGGCGTTGAGGCGGCTGTGGGCCGGCAGGCCGTTGCCGCGCGGAATTTTTGCACATGGTCAGTTTTTCGGAGCCCCGCGCGATGTCGGGACCAGCTCCGCACAACTCCATACGGCTCCGGCGATCGAAGTGGGACCGGCTCCGTGAGGCCGTACGGCTCAAGCGACCACGTTAGGTCGCACTTGCCGCATGGAGTCGCATGCTCGTGGGACAGGCCCTTAACACCTTTTACCACCTTACAGGATGGACCCGGGTCTCTGGGCGCTGCATTCGCTGTAAGGCAGCAACTCTACTGCTGCGCCACCGTGCCACGCTTCGTATTAAACCAGTCTTTGTCTTCGGTATAAATCAGCTCCAGCATTTCCTTGTTTCCACATTCTATATTTTAGTTGAGTTTAGTTGAGAGATACAGCGGGAAAACAGGCCCTTCAGCCCACCCAGCCCACACAGCCCACCAGCCCACAGCCCAGACCGCCACAGCCCACCAGCCCACAGCCCAGACCGCCACAGCCCACCAGCCCACAGCCCAGACCGCCACAGCCCACCAGCCCACAGCCCAGACCGCCACAGCCCACCAGCCCACAGCCCACAGCCCACACAGCCCACAGCCCACAGCCCACCCAGCCATCACAGCCCACACCACCCAGCCCACAGCCCACAGCCCACAGCCCACAGGCCCAGCAAAGCCCCAGCCCACAGCACCCAACAGCCCACAGCCCAAAGCCCACAGCCCACAAGCCCACACAGCCCACAGCCCACAGCCACACGCCCACAGCCACACAGCCCACACAGCCAACAAGCCACACAAGCCCACAGCCCACACATCCTCACAGCCCACCAGCCCACAACAGCCACATAGGCCCACACATGCCCACAGCCCACACGGCCCACATCCCACAGCCCACACAGCCCACAGCCCCAGCACAGCACAGCCCACAGCCCACACGCCCACAAGCCCAACACAGCCCACAGCCCCACACAGCCCACACAGCCCACAGCCACACAGCCCACAGCCCACACAGCCCACAAGCCCACACGCCCCACACGCCACAGCCCACCACAGCCCACACCCACACACCCACACAGCCCACACAGCCCACAGCCCACACAGCCCCACAGCCCACACAGCCCACACAGCCCACACAGCCCACATCCCACACAGCCACAGCCCACACACGCCCACAGCCCACAGCCCACAGCCCACAGCCCACACAGCCACATCCCACAGCCCACCACAGCCCACACAGCCCACAGCCCACACAGCCCACCCAGCCCACAGCCCACACAGCCCACAGCCCACAGCCCACCCAGCCCACAGCCCACAGCCCACAGCCCACACAGCCCACAGCCCACAGCCCACACAGCCCACAGCCCACAGCCCACACAGCCCACAGCCCACAGCCCACAGCGACCAGCCCACACAGCCCACAGCGACCAGCCCACACAGCCCACACAGCCCACAGCGACCAGCGATCACCTGTTCACACTGTTTCCATCCCACACACTAGTGATAATTTACAGAAGCCAATGAACCTACAAACCTGCACGTCTTTCAAGATGCAGGGGGAAACGGAAGCACCCGGAGAAAGCCCACGCGGACACAGGGAGAACGTACAAACTCTGTACAGAGAGCACCCAGAGTTGGGACCAAACCCAAGACCCTGGTGCTGTAAGGCAGCAAGCGCCACTGTTTAAATCCCACTATGGTGCCTGCCTCCACTGCATAAACTATGTTGGCCCCAAACTGTGAACATAGACAATAAGTGCAGGAGTAGGCCATTCGGCCCTTCAAGCCAGCACCACCCTCCAATATGATCATGGCTGATCGTCCAAAATCAAGACCCCCGTTCCTGATTTCTCCCCACATCCCTTGATTCTGTTTAGTCCGGAGACAACATTTGATTCCTGATCTCAACTCAAGGAACTGCAGGTGCTGGTTTACAAGAAAATGATTGAAAGTGCTGGAGTAACTCAGCGGGTCAGGCAGCAGCGGTAGAGTCAGCGCCAGAGACCCGGGTTGGATCCTGACTACAGGTGCTGTCCTTGCGGAGTTTGCATGTTCCCACTGTGACCGCGTGGGTTTTCTCCGGGTGCTCAGGTTTCCTCCCACACTCTGAGCACGTGCGGGTTAGTAGGTGAACTTGGCTTCTGTAAGTTGCCCCTCGTGGTGTAGGAAGTGGAATAACAAAGAACTAGCGTGAACGGGTGATCGATCGATGGTCGGTGTGGACTCCGTGGGCTGAAGATAGACACAAAATGCTGGAGTAACTCAGCGGGACAGGCAGCATCTCTGGAGAGAAGGAATCGGTGACGTTTCTGGTCGAGACCCTTCTTCAATCTCGACCCGAAACATCACCCATCCCTTCTCTCCAGAGATGCTGCCTGTGTCGCTGAGTTACTCCAACATTTAGTGTCTATCTTTGGTTTAAACTTGCATCTGCAGTTCCTTCCTGCACAGTGGACTGAAGGGCCTGTTTCCTTGCTATGTCTGAACATAGGATAGGTGACGTTTTGGGTCGCGATCCTTCTTCAGACTAATTGTGAGGGGGGGGGGGGGGGGGGGGGGGGGGGGGAAGCTGGAAGTGGGGAGGGGCGGGACAAAGCATGGCAGGTGATGGGTGGACACAGGGGAAGGGGATGGCTGATAGGCAGAGGGTTGGAACAAAGGCCAGAGATAAAAGCAAGAGGTGTGAGACAGACGGTGAAACAGATGGTGGGAGAGTTTCAATTTGTGAAGCTGGAGGGAGGAATGGAGGAGTGGGAGGGGGAGGGGGAGGGGGAGGGGGAGGGGGAGGAGGAGTGGGAGGGGGAGTGGGAGTGGGAGGAGGGGAGAAATAGGTGCGAGTCAGGGGAGAGGGGGTTCAAGATTCAAGATTCAAGTGAGTTTATTGTCATGTGTCCCAGATAGGACAATGAAATTCTTGCTTTGCTTCAGCCCAACAACATAGTAGGCATTGAATACAGAACAGATCAGTGTGTCCATATACCATTATATCAATATATACAGAGATGGGGAGAGAGGAGGGGTCTGGGGTGATCGCTGGTCGGTGCCGACTCGGTCAGCTGAAGGACCTGTTTCCACTCTGTATCTCTACAGTCTACAGTATAGTCTGTACAACATGTTACAAAAATGAATAACTAAACCGTTCAACCATTGATTGGTTTGCTAAAATTGGAGAATCCGCACAGAATCTCCGGAGAATTCTTGATTATTACGGGTGTTGGGGGATGTGGGGAGAAGGCAGGAGAATGGGGTTAGACAATAGGCAATAGATAATAGGTGCAGGAGTGGACCATTCGGCCCTTCGAGCCAGCACCGCCATTCAATGTGATCATGGCTGATCGTCCCCAATCAGTAGACTCAATGGGCCGAATGGCCTAATTCTGCTCCTAGACCTGAAGGCTGGATTTGCTGCCTGATCTTTAGGCTGATATTTTAATCCATTAAGATGTTGACAATAGAGTGTACAAAGTTTTAAAATGGACAGTACACTCAGTCCTAAGTTTGGGTTGAACTTCGACTATTTAAAAGATACAATCGGAACGTGGTGGCTGATTTCAAAGCCTTCAGAAATGAAAGAATGGTCCACTTCATCGTTGTGTTTGATGTGTTGGAACCAGTGGCGGCTCTGTGGGCCGATCTGTTCAAGGATAAAGTCCTTATTGATGTCGTGGCTGACTGACGGGGATGTGGTCGACTCCACCAGTGCAGACTCCAGCAATCATTCCACCTGTGAAATATGTCAACATGTTGCTCCAGTTACAGCAGGTAACTAACGGCGTGAAGCGTAAACACGCCGCAAAAATAGATAATAGACAATAGGTGCAGGACGAGGCCATTCGGCCCTTCAAGCCAGCACCGCCATTCAATGTGATCATGGCTGGTCATTCACAATCAGTACCCCGTTCCTGCCCCCTCCCCATATCCCCTGACTCCGCTATCTTTAAGAGCCCTATCTAGCTCTCTCTTGAAAGTATCCAGAGAACCTGCCTCCACCACCCTCTGAGGCAGAGAATTCCACAGACTCACAACTCTCTGTGAGAAAAAATGTTTCCTCGTCTCCGTTCTAAATGGCTTACTCCTTATTCTTAAACTGTGGCCCCTGGTTCTGGACTCCCCCAACATCGGGAACATGTTTCCTGCCTCTAGTGTGTCCAAACCCTTAACAATCTTATATGTTTCAAATCAAATCAAAATCAAATCAAAGGGACAATATTTCTTTGTGGCTTGGCCTGGCTTGGCCTGGCTTGGCTTGGCTTGGCCACAGAGAGATACACAGTGTGGAAATAGACCCTTCATCCCAACTTGTCCACATGTCCCACCGACATGCCCCATCTACACTCGTCCCACCTGCCTGCATTTGGCCCAAATCACTCCCATGTACCTGTCCAACTGCCACTAAAACATTGTGATGGCACCAGACTCAACTCCCTTTGTGTGAAAAAGTCCCTCCTCGGGGTTTAATACTAAATCTCTCCCCCTTCACCTTAAGCCCGTGTCCCCTTGTTCTTGGTCCCCCTCCCATGTTTGTTTGTGACCTATATAAGATCACCCCTCATCCTCCTGCGCTCCAAGGAATAGAGTCCCAGCCTGCTCAACCTCTCCCTACAGCAGCTATAGGCCAATGTTGCAAAAGCAAGAGACCATTTAGATCTTCCAGTGCCTTTCCCTCTTTAATTAAATCAACTCAATCAATATCTTAGTGATCGAACCGTTAGTTAGGTTTCTATCTCAATATGTGTTTTGTCAAATCTACATTTTTGCCCATTCATTTCTTGCTGGGATTGAGTTCCCCAAAACCTCTCTGTTCCACAACGGGGGTGGAGGCTCTGGAGAGGGTGCGGAAAGGTTTACTGGATTGTTTAAGAAGGAACTGCAGATGCTGGAAAATCAAAGGTGGACAAAAATGCTGGAGTAACTCAGTGGGAAGAGGCAGCATCTATGGAGCGAAGGAATAGGTGACGTCTCGGGTCGAGACCCTTCTTCAGACTGATGTGGAGGGGGGGGGAGGGGAAGAGGAAAGGAAGAGGCGGATGTGGGCTGTGGGAAGAGCTGGGGAGGGGAGGGGAAGGAGGGAGAAAGCAGGGACTACCTGAAATTGGAGAAGTCAATGTTCATACCGCTGGGGTGTAAACTACACAAGCGAAATATGAGGAGCTGCTCCTCCAATTTGCAGTGGGACTCACTCTGGCCATGGAGGAGGCCCAGGACAGAGAGGTCGGAAGAAGCTCCATAGATGCTGCCTGACCCGCTGAGTTTCTCCAGCATTTTTTGTTTACTAGAATGCTGCCTGGATTAAAGGACATTAGCTATGAGACTTTACTTTAGGCTTTAGAGGTACGGTGCGGGAAACAGGCCCTTCGGCCCACCGAGTCCATGCCGACCAGTACACTAGCACTATCCCACACGCTAGGGACAATTTACAATTTGTTACTGAAGCCAATGAACCTACAAACCTGTTGGGCTTTGGAGTGTGGGAAGAAACCGGAGCGCCCGGAGAAAACCCACGTGGTCACAAATCCACTCTGTACACACAGCAACAGTAGTCTACCCGATCTCTTCCTCTCATGTTTGTGTGTGCACCTCTATATGATTACCCCTCATCCTCCTGCGCACCAGGGAATAGAGTCCCAGCTTGCTCAACCGCTCCCAAAATGCTGGAGTCACTCAGCGGGTGAGGCAGCAACTCTGGAGAGAAGGAATTGGTGACGTTTCGGGTCAACGTAGCACATAGTCACCAGTTGCCCCAAACACCGGCCACCCAATGGTGAATGAGGTCTGAATGACCTGGACGATGACACGTTGGCCGGGATCGCCTCAACGGAGCTGCAGGTCTAAAAGACACACTACAGAAGAAAGGTCTACATGCTGCGTTTACACCCCAGCGGTATGAACATTGACTTCTCTAACTTCAGATAGCCCTTGCTTTCCCTCTCTCTCCATCCCCTCCCCCTTCCCAGTTCTCCCACCAGTCTTACTGTCTCCGACTACATTCTATCTCTGTCCCACCCCCTCCCCTGACATCAGTCTGAAGAAGGGTCTCGACCAGAAACGTCGCCCATTCCTTCTCTCCAGAGATGCTGCCTGTCTGAGTTACTCCAGCGTTTTGTGTCTACCTTCATTTTACCAGCATCTGCAGTTCTTTCCTACACACCAGTGGTCAGGATTTAACCTGGGTCTCCCACACAGCGAGGCAGCAACTCTATCCGCAGGAGAGGTTGGACAAAAAAAAGACACAAAGTGCTGGAGGAACTCAGCAGGTCAGGCAGCATCTGTGGGGAACATGGATGGATGATGTTTCGGGTCAGGAACAATAGACAATAGGTGCAGGAGCAGGCCATTCGGCCCTTCGAGCCAGCACCGCCATTCAATGTGATCATGGCTGATCATCCCCAATCAGTACCCCGTTCCTGCCTTCTCCCCATATCCCCTGACTCCGCTATCTTTAAGAGCCCTATCTAGCTCTCTCTTGAAAAGTCATGATGCTGCTTTATAGACTTTGGTTTGGCTGGATTTGGAGTATTGTGTGCAGTTCTGGTCGTCCCATTGAGGGAAGGGTGTGGGGGCTTTGTAGAGGATGCACAAGAGGTTTTAACTTGGGAGAGGGAACTGAACTGTGCTGCCAGGGATGGTGGTGGTGGAAGCAGATAGAACAGTGCCATTTAACAGGCTTTTAGATAGGTGTGTCAACATGCAGGGCACAGATGGATTATGGGGAGAAGGCAGGAGAATGGGGTTGAGAGGGAGAGATAGATCAGTCTGAAGAAGGGTTTCGGCCCGAAACGTTGCCTATTTCCTTTGCTCCATAGATGCTGCTGCACCCGCTGAGTTTCTCCAGCACTTTTGTATACCTCCGATAGATCAGCCATGATTGAATGGTGGAGTAGACTTGATGGGCCGAATGGCCTAATACTTTTCACCTATTATAAATTTGTAAGTTACAGTAGCAGTTTATTACATACTATCTAGAGTCACAGAGTGATACAGTGTGGAAACAGGCCCTTCAGCCCAACTCGCCCAGAACAGCCAACAATGCCCCATCTACACTAGTCCCACCTGCCCGCGTTTGGCCCATATCCATCCAAACCTGTCCTATCCATGTACCTGTCTAACTGTTTCTTGAACGATGGGATAGTCCCAGCCTCAACTACCTCCTCTGGCAGCTCGTTCCATGCACCCACCACCCTCTGTGTGGGAAAAGTCAACTTGAAAGAGTTAACTGGAGGCTGTGTTGTTGACTTCCTGCTTTTACCACCTGTGGCACCACGTTACTGAGGCGGCTGCTTGCTCATTGCGGTGGTCGGGATGCTGCCACCATTATCTCAGTCGGCCGGAGTCTGAGATCATAAGGTCACAAGGGATAGGAGAAGAATTAGGCCATTCGGCCCATCTCCCCTTCTCCCCCTCTCTCCCTCCATCCCTCTCTCTCACACTCTCTCTCACACTCTCCCTAAATTTTCACACTCTCTCCCTCCCTCCCTCCCTCCCGTCTCTGTGCCGCTACAACACAGTGTGTGTGTCCACAGGTTATTGCCAGTGTGTGTGTAGTGTGTGTATGTGCCCGGTGTAGATGCCACTGACTGAAGCGTCGGCGCTGTGTGGGATTAGCCTTGTGCATAATTCCACTCATAGCGCGGCCAGCTCTGAAACAGTGAGTATATTCAATGAACAATGATATATGTGTGTGTATATATATATATTGTGGGAGAGACGGGCCGCGGGTTACACACGGTTACTTTCTATAGCAGACTAACATTCACTCCTTCACCTATTATACAGATTAAAAGATGCCTTTATTTCCTTATTAATATCCCAGGGTGTTGGGAAACCATTCGCTGCCAGTGTTGTTTCCCCCTCGTCTATAAAGACCGTATAGAGTATTAGTATTAAGTTTCAGGAAACATCTATATATATTAAATTCGCCTTTTGGAAACAGAAATGAAACGGCAACGTTTGTGTTTTGGACGCGGACAGAGACTTGGGCCGGAGTTTGCCTCGAACTTTTTGTTGGGGGGGGAAAAAGTACAAAAGTGCTGGAGGAACTCAGGCAGCGTCTGTGGGGATAGGAGATGTTTCGGGTCGGGACCCTTCCTCTTGTCGGGGTCGGGGCTGGCAGGCTCTGAGTTCTGCAAAGACCCAAAGGACAAAATGTTGGAGGAACTCGGAGGGGCAGGCAGCGTCTGTGGAGAGGAATTAATAGACGTTTTGGGTTGACTCCTTTTCTCCCTCTACCCCCCCCTCTCTTCTCCCCCCCTCTTCCCCCCCCCTTCCCCCTCTCATCCCCCACCTCTCTCCCCCCCTCTCTCCCCCCTCCCTCTCCCCCCCCTCTCCCCCCCTCTTCTCCCCCCCTCTTCCCCCCCTCTTCCCCTCCCCTCTCTCCCCCCTCTCTCCCCCTCTCTCCCCCTCTCTCCCTCCCTCTCTCCCCCCTCTTTTCCCCCCCTCTTTCCCCCCCTCTTTCCCCCCCCTCTTTCCCCCTCTCTCCCCCCCCTCTCTCCCCCCTCTGCTCTCCCCCCTCTCCCCCCTCTTTCTCCCCCCTCTTTCCCCCTCTTTTCCCCCCTCTTTTCCCCCTCTCTCCGCCCCCTCTCCCCCCCCTCTTCTCCC